>NW_022984649.1:1137734-1867776 GCF_008694065.1 Daldinia childiae
TGTAAAAATTAAATAGTCTTTTAACGCTGAGGCGGACGTGAAATGTGTTTAATTATGGCAAGGGAGTCACGTTGTATACTTCTATACATTAGGTATCTCATATGAGATATGAGAAGACTTGCCGTACGACAAGCTGCGGAGCTCGCCTGTCTCTTTTTTTTTTTACTAGTCTCGGTACCCTCTTTTTAAAGTGTAGGCGTAACATACACAACAGCAGGTACGAACTTTAGGTAGTTAGTATAAAGTAATTCCGCGCAACTACCTCACGGATCTACTTGTGTTAAGTAATCATATACTATTAGTTACAAGACTTATTGAGGCAAGTGGTAAGTGCAAGCGATCACGAACAATTTACCTTGTAAACTATACCTTCCTATATCATATTTTAGGGGGACGAAACATAAACCTTATAGTTAGGTAATAATAAAAATAGAAATCAAGGTATGTTATGTTGTACCGTGACGATCAGGAAAAAAGAAGGTCTCCCTGGGAATCGAACCCAGATCGGCGGAATCAGAATCCGCCGTGCTAGCCATTACACCAGGAAACCTTGATATTGACGATTGTCAGCCAAGTTTTATATACCAAGGTACCAATGTGTGAAAAGAGCGCTTCAATTAGTATGGTGACTGATATCCGCTATGCATTGTACATCCATTGCATGTACATGATGTACTTATGTACTATGTACCTAAGTAGTGCGGAGAATTTTTCTAGGGATCTTGATAGAGGGGTTACCTGCATTATCGTACATACTATATGTAGTACAGCGCTACTTGATAACGAAACTTTTGGTGCGAAGCCAATGCCCGAAATTTCCCTCCGCAACTTTCGGTCTTTAAATCGAACTTTATTTTTGTCATCTCTTCCTTGTATGTTGGGTTGAATCCTACGGGATCTTATACTTCGGAAATTCGTTAAATTAATTCATTATGGCATCCGATACAGATACACTAGCAACTATTGCGAGCCTTCGCGAATCTCTTTGCTCCGAAGCTACCCCACTACCCGTCCGATTCCGTGCCCTCTTCTCACTTAAGCATCTCGCACGACACGAGACTGATGACCGAGCCCTCGGAGCTATCGAAGCTATTGCAGCCGCCTTCATATCGCCATCGGCACTGCTCAAACATGAGTTGGCTTACTGTTTAGGCCAATCCGCTAACCTAGCAGCTGTCCCCCACCTTCAGAAAGTCCTAGCAGATCTGCAAGAGGACCCCATGTGCCGCCACGAAGCAGCGGAGGCCTTGGGTGCTCTTGGCGATGCTGGGAACTTGGAGATTCTGCGCAAGTATCGTGATCGTGAGGGAGAAGACGTTGCTGTTAAGGAGACCTGCGAGATTGCTATCGACCGAATCGAATGGGAGAACTCGGAACAACGAAAGGCGGAAAAGCTTCACCAAAGGTATGTATATTTATTGGCAGGATAATTGACTATCTGCATGAGGGATATATATCCTAACTATCAGAAAACAGCGACTTCGCTTCTGTTGACCCAGCTCCTCCGATGCCCGACTCTACGCAGACTGTCCAAGAACTAGAGAAGAGCTTAATGGACACGAGCCAACCCCTCTTCCTCAGATACCGTGCCATGTTTGCACTCCGTGATCTTGCATCGCCGCCGGACCTCCCGACAGCTGTTCCCGCCGTCCATGCCTTGGCCAAGGGATTCGCAGACCCGTCGGCCCTATTTCGCCACGAGATTGCGTTCGTCTTTGGCCAGCTCTCCCACCCGGCTTCGATCCCAGCCCTCACCGCAGCATTAAGCAACCTCAAGGAAGCTAGCATGGTGAGGCACGAGGCGGCGGAGGCGCTTGGAAGCCTTGGTGAGGAAGAAGGCGTCGAAGAAACCTTGAAGCGATTCCTTCACGACGAAGAGAAAGTCGTGCGCGAGAGCATCATCGTTGCTCTAGACATGGCTGACCACGAGCAATCAAATCAAGCAGAGTACGCACTCATTCCGGAGGCTCCAAAGGTAGTAGCATAGAGGGTGGTTTAGAAACTGGCGTTACGTCTGGGCTGGCTGGAGGATACCAAAAAAAGGATACGCATGATTTGATTTTATAAGATGTGCTCTCGAGTTCGTCACCTCTATTTGAGAAATCTACTAGGTAGTCTCTACTAAGAGAATCTCAATTGTTGGTGTTCCATCTATTCCAGGAAGCCGATTAGCGGTATCCAATTTATTATCATGTAGAGGAACAACATACTTATGACCACAGTCGCAGGTGTAGAAGATAGTGCTACCCTCATCTGCACTACGTAGCTGTACTGCTGAATATTTGACCTCGGTACGTCCGCATTTTTCGCACGTTTCGTTGACGACGGCTTCCGTTTGAATTTTGTGTCGCTCGACCGATTGCACGATGGAGAGCTTTTGCCGAAGCGCAGAGGGGAAATCGGAGGGCTTGCTTTGGGTGACGGTCGTCTTCGATGCTGTGTCTATTGGCCATCACATTAGAAAATTATATCGACTAACTAACATGGAAAAAAGCAAGTGGGTATGTCGGCTATCTTGTAACTATAACGAACCTCTGTTTTCGGCGCCGCAACATTCGCAATGCAAGATATTCTTGACATTGCCTTTAGACACGGGGAGTAGGTTGCCGCAGTCTGTACAGAAAACTAGAGAGCCAATAGCTGCCATTTTCAAGTTAGACGAGCCGTCGACTGTTTCAAATGAGGTCGTGATGGTGTTGCGAGTAAGACCCTGGATTAGATTTCCAATGTAGGATTGAGGTAATCTTTTAAGAAAAATTGTATCAAACTGCACCTAATATGGAATTCACTGCAGCAGCTCCATGCCGAGAAATCTAAGATTGTTTTCACTATCGATAAGATACCTATGTAATAAATTATGGATCAGTCAATTACCCGACCTGCCGACATAACGCAGGTACATTAGGCAGGTATTTAGATACATATGTCAGGTACCTATCTATGTACCTCTACATGCGAATAGAAATAAAAGCTACATGCCATATTAATGGACCTACCATTAATGTTAGGTTAGGATGTACATAATGGAATGCGCAAGCGTGGTAAGGCGTGGCAGGTTCCCCGGTTTTGGGTGGTAATGTCCCGTCGCAGCCTTGAACCTGCTCTTCAAACTGAACAATCAAATTACCTAAAACTTCCCTGAGTTACGCAAGGCTGCAGCTATCAGGCTGTTCGTTCGAGTCCAGCTAGCATTTTTAATTCTTATATTTACTTCCTATTTAATCCCTAACCAACAACCCTCATCCTTATCGCGTCGACTTTCGAGATCGCAATTCAACTCGTTTCATGGTACTACGCACGGAACGAAATTTACGACCTACACTTTTACCCTGTTCTTCATGGTAAAAAGACGACTGCAATGAGTTGATAGCATAACGGCTTCGACGCAGCGGGAAACCGAGTAGCTTGGCCGTCGTGGATAATACGAAGAAGGTGTCGGTGAAGGTGTCGGTAGAGCTACCATGGCGAACCCATATCATGGTGATCAGAATGGGATGGTGCCTCATTTCGACCAGCAGGTCTATCCGCAAGCCAATCCCGATGTTCTCCAGAGACAGAATAGCTCGAATCCCTTCACGTTGAATGAGGCCCTTCCTTATACTCCATTCACCTCGGTCTTTCCGTTTGAACCAGGTGAGTCAGCCCCTAAAAGTCGCTCCTTCCTTCTCTATTGTTGTAGTGTTCTGTGCACACAAATTTCAAAGTTTTCTTCGCGTGACCTGAACCTAACGAGAACTTAAATTGTCGAAAAGATATTATTAGCAATCCTATTATCGGATCTGGTCCCTTCGCACCATCGCTTACCCGACTAGTCTCGAGAGAAGATTATGATGCCTTGAACCAGGAAGCTGAGAATCCTGGCCGTTCTAAACGTGTTGAGGGAAGCCTTGAGTTTGTGCAGAACCTTCTCAAGGCTGATAAGATCACGAAATTGTGAGTATTTTCATCGCTATCTATTTGCAATAATGACTTCCAAGCTACGCGTAGCCAGCCGTGCTAACTAATATAATATCACTATAGTCAATTCAAGTCTGCGCCGAAAGCTACGTCTCTAGTTAAGCGATCGTCCCAAAGTCTTGCCGATGGCATGTCCCCTTTTGCGAAGATGGTTTATGATAATACGTCTATATCCTTCCACTGCTCTGCTACCGAAACCCCCAATATCTCAACACCCAATGGCCACAATATGTCGCCACGGATCGCGAAGAAATCGCCCAAGGCGCGTAGACAAGAACCACCTAAGGTTGTTAAGCACAATCCTGCTACTTTAAATGCGCAGGCGGTTGCTCATAATAAATCTCGGATCGAGGTCCATCTTCCTACACGAAAGGAACTAGATGCAGCTGCGTCTATGTATACACCAACAAGGCCGCCTGTTCCATCTCCCTCCCCTGCAATGCCAGCTCAGTCCCAGACAGTTTCGCTTGCGGATTTAGTTGTGACGCCAAAAACACCAGCTCCCTCGACCTCGCAAGTCCCACGGACGGCTTCTCCATCAGTGACCAAAGTGAAATCCGAAACACCCCAGCCGACGCATGCCACTCTAGAAACCTCCGAACCGCTAGGAATTTCTGGGCATTCATCTGATGTAACGGGCCAAAACCTACCTATATCATCATCAAGCTCCTCTAAACAGGGTAAAATTAGTATTGAAATACCCGCAGCGAGCTTCAATAAAAACGAATTTGCCGTGGTCCCTGATTCGCCTAATACTCCTGCGCACTTGTCCGCGAAAAGGAAGCTTACGTCTCATGAAGAACTTGAAGACCCCCTTGGGGGTGAGCTCAACCAGCGTGAACTCGCCAATGCTGCATTTACAGATTTGCGTAGATGCTTCCAAGAGATATTTACTGCCGAGGATCACCTGTCAAATCAGTATGCATCACATTTAGTAATATTGACAAATGAGCAGGAACCTACTATGACGATAGCTGCGCATGATAAAGCTCAAAGGCAGATAAATAGAGCCATTGACCTTGGATGTTTCCGCCAGGCGCCCCTAGATGACCTTCTCCGAATCCAAAGTTTAAGCGAGGGTTCTTTGAAGCATGCCGATACACTTGAGTTCAAACTAGATGAGACATGGGGTGAAACCGATGTTAGCTTTTGGGTTCAGCAGCTTCACGATATCGAAATGGGCCTTAAAGCTGCTCGTACATCGTTTCGCATTATGTGCGGTGGTCGGGAGGAAAAGCAATTGTACTCCGAAGATTTGATTCAACAAGGCTTGAATCTATTCAGGAATGTCATAGAGGACATAATCATCCCCACGGCTGAGCTACGGAGTACCGGTCCGACCAGCAACTTATTTCGCCTCCTTGCAATACATAAGAAGGCCATTAGTACTCTATTCACAACCTGCCAAAAGGTCTTTTCCCTAATGTCAGACCTAATAGCTAGTATTGACCTCTCCGAAACCGTCGTGCATACTCTTGAGTTCGTGGCATCGCGTCTCATTTTCGTTGAAAATGCGCATACGGAGAAAGATTCGGTTGTCGGTGTCCAAAAGTTTGATACGCTTCGCTTGGTAGCTATGAATATTCTATCGCAGATATTCCTCATGAATCCTCCCCAGAGGGAAGGCATTTTCAATGAGATTTTGACGTCCCTTGAGAAGCTGCCTATCGGTAAGCAAAGTGCAAGGCAATTCAAACTTTCGGAAGGGAAAAGTATCCAGCCTGTTTCAGCCCTGATTATGCGACTAATCCAAGCAAGTGCCGGGAAGGTGGACGATCGCAAAGAGAAGCTTCGCGGCCGGATGATGCAGACCATAGCAGAAGATGAGGAGGATAGTGACCCCATCTCTTCCGCTGAAGGTATCAATAGGAAGGCTGAGGCTACATATACGATCAAGACGGAAGCCTCTGCAGCAGTTCAGCACTCGACAGCTATCCAGGAGCTTCAGGCTCTTGCAAAACCTCTTACCGATGGCGCTTACCGCAATGCTACGTATGTCGTCAACTTCATTGTGAAACGGGCACTAAAATCGACCAAGTCCGGAGATACCCCGTATCGAAATTTACTAGATCTCTTTATAGAAGACTTCACTACATGTCTAGATTCCCCGGATTGGCCTGCGGCAGAGCTGTTGCTTCGGCTTACAATGTACATTATGTTCCAGCAGATGGATAGCGATAAAAATGCGGCGCCGGCAAGAAACATGGCATTAGAACTCCTTGGCGTTATGGCTGCGGCTGTAACAAAATTACGATCCCACGTCAGGAAGACTGCCACCAATTTTGAAGGCAGTGACTCTGACGAACTCGGACGATGGCTAGCTGATCTAGCTCTAAATGTTCTGGAGGGTAACAAGTCGATGGAAAAGACAGTCAGTTGGCTAGGGCCGTATCGCGTCGTCTTAGAATATCTACAAGATCGCCTGAGCGACGACCCCTACCTTAAAGGAGCTATATCATATCTGATAACGGATTGGGGATCACAAGCTAGCCTTGGGTATGATTCTGCTGAAGGTGAAGATTCGGAGGAACGAGACCGCGAATTTGGGAGGATTGCATTTCGCCTCCGTAATATGATTGAGGATCCGAAATGGCTCTCTCGGGAGTACAGCTTCAAGTCCGTGGTCTCCAATCACGCAAAGCTTTCCCACTCGATCATCTTACTCAGATCGAGTTTCTGTGCATCATTCAAAAATATCTTAAACATACTTATGGGATCTATGACTACAGATCAGGCAACCGTGCGCAGCCGTAGTCTCAAAAGCATTAATCACGTTCTCGAAACTGATCCTACTATCCTTGACGGTGATAGCGCTTTCATCGAGCTCATTATCCAATGCTCTAGCGACCCTTCACCTCAAGTGCGCGACTCAGCCCTTGGTCTTATAGGAAAGTGCATGAGCATGCGCCCTAGGTTGGAGGAGAGGATGACATCAACCGTAATAGCGCGATTCCAAGATTCTGGAATTGGTGTGCGGAAGCGAGCAATGAAGCTGGCTAAGGACATCTACTTAGGGAACGACAGCAAGGAAACTCGGAGCACTATTGCGAATGGATTGTTACATCGTACGCAAGATCCAGACGAGGGAGTACGAGAACTCGCCAGGCAGATGATAGAAGAAATTTGGATTTCGCCTTTCTATAAGGAGGACGACTCGGTAGCTTTCAAACAGTCTCTCACCGAGCATGTCGCCCTCATGGTCCAGACTGTTAAACATGGAAATGCCGCACTCGTTCTTGATAAGCTCCTCCAGACGATACTATCACCCGACTCCAAACTTGTCGAAGCTAATATCAGAGTTTGTTCAAGACTTGTTGCAAACTTAGTTGACCTTATCAACAACCCCGAATCGGATGATCCATCAATTCCATCTAGTAGAGACGCCTTCCAGGTTCTCGTGATATTCGCAAAAGCAGACCCGAAGCTGTTTACCTTTGAGCATATCCGGCAATTAGAGCCTCATATCGCCAGTGTCGCCAGTGTTACTACCAGTGAAGACCTAGCAGTTTCGAGGGCCGTTGCTGTCATATATCGCCGTGTACTACCACAGGTATCCAGCGTGCATTCGAAATTCCTTTCCGATGTTCGCAAGGTCCTTATGCCTGCTACCTCTAAAGTCATCAGAGCACTCCTTGACGACGTTGTAGCTTGTATATGGATCATTAGTGAACTTCTCCAGTCGTCCGAAAACCTCGCGCGTCTAGTACTGTCATGCCTTAAAAATATCCAACTAATAAATAAGAAGGGACCACTTGACAAAACGAAGATTAGACAGTTTGAACGATATTCTCTCATCGTTGGGATGATCGGTAAACATTGCAACCTAGATAGCCACGAGGACCGTTTCAAATCCGATTCTAATCTGCCAAAGTGGAAAGGCTCCGTGTCGAAACTCATGGTAGACGTTCTCGTCCCTTTTGCAAATCCCTCGCAGCCAGTGGATGTGAGACGACCAGCATTAGATGCTATTGGGCTAATCTGCCAGACCCACCCTAGGAACTATGTTGCCGCCAATGTATATACGACATTCCAGCAGGCCTTCGACGAGCATATTCCTGTTTTAGAGTTTATGGTTCTCCGATCTTTCAAGGAATTTCTCCTGATGGAGGAACAGCGGTCTGAGCAAGCGGCTTCATCGGCAGCTACCGGCAAGGAGTCCGTTAAGAAAGACTTGAAGGTTATGGGTAGTACTAGCTTTGATGATGTGGCGAGCGCGACCACACAGCGGTTCCTTAAGGACATTACTCGCGTTACTTTATCGACCTGCGATGATCACGCCTTCCTAGCTATGGAGGTATTGGCAAGTATCAATCGGCAAGGTTTAGTGCACCCGAAGGAGACTGGTGTCACTCTCATTACACTTGAGACTTGCCCAGTGCCTAAAATTTCAGAGCTCGCATATCATGAGCACAGAGCGCTTCACGAAAAATACGAGAGCGTGCTTGAAAGGGAGTATGCCAAAGCCATACACTCAGCCTTCCAGTACCAACGTGATGTTGTTGGGGACCCGCGAGGTGCGACTAAGGAATCGTTGACGTCGAAACTCCATCTCCTCACCGAGGTGCTGAAGATTAGCAAATCCAAGAGTCGCGTTAAATTCCTTGAGAAGCTTGTTGGGCAAGTCGATTTTGATCCATCAAAGCTTCCCATAAATCAGGCATTGTCACCGCACGTCGAGTTCTCTCGCTTTATAGTTGAGAACATTGCTTTCTTCGAGTTCGTCACTGTCGGCGAGCTACAGGCTACAATTACTGCTATGGAGAAGATGGTAACCGCAATAGGATCTGGTATTGCCCAAGCTATCGAGTCCGAAATCTTCCAGGTACGCATGGACCAAGCCTCTATCTCCCAGGAACCCGTTAGTGGTGGAGAACAGTCAGCGGCTCCTGCGCCACCTCCTGTTGATCAACAGCGACTTTGCCAATTAGCAGCTGGCTCGACTATCCTCCTTCTTCTTTGGGAGGTACGTACTCATCTACGCCGATTATACGGGCTGAGCTCCAATCGACGCGAGAACAATAAAGGGAAGAGTGCCCCAAAAGATCTTACTAAGACCCCAATCAAAGCCCAAGGGATTACCGGAGACAAAGTCTGGGATGACCTCTCCAGAATCATGTCTGGATTGGATACGCCGGAACGCATGATGGAGCAGTGCAGGGCGTTTGTGGAACTTCTAAACGTCGACAGCGAAGTCAAAGTCCCGGATGAAGAAGAAGAATTTGACCTTGAGGGTGAGTCAATACTTACGGATGCCGAAGGTGACGAAGACGCGGTCGATATCGACCCCCGCGGCCGAAAGAGAAAGGCAGGAGCTGCTCCTGGAGGACGAAAGAAGCGAATACGGTCCAATTCAAAGCCTAGGCCCCGAGGTCGGCCTAGAAAACAGAGTATGGAGACAGTGGAGGCAGACTTGGGTGCTGAGATGGAATGGAATGCATGAAAATCATCGACCCCGGAGTTTTCTATGGTATAAACATAATTTTCACTTCTCTATCATACCCTCGTAACTATACATATTCACGGACAACCATCCCCATATAAACAAAGGGATAGAGGATGGGAAGTGCTGCATTACCGCACAGCATGAAGGGTACATTCATGAGCATGAAAACTGGCGTTTACAGAGCGAGAAAAGGGGGATATCCGATTCATGGTATCCAGAATTTCTGAGGATTCTTTTTTCAAACATGCCGTTGCCGAGCAAAGGAAAGGGGATGCAATTAACGAGGACGGACTGTTCAGATCTGCTTTATTTTCTTTTGACAATGATACCTTTGATCTGCTTCCTGTACCAGAACATGTGGTGGGGGCACTGCCTGCTTGGAGGTTCTTTAGTGTGCTAGCCAGCTATATACCCGCTTCAGATATCTTGGACGCAGAAAGCCCTGGGTGAATAGAGGGTTTGCCCATTTCTAAACATATAAATTTGCCATATTTTGTTGTTGTTTTTTTTTTTTTGATGTGATCTAGATGTGATGGGAAAAAATAAGGGGAGTACATATTTGTTGCTATTAGGTTCGGTTCTGCCCTAAAAATCATCACAACACATCTATATCCATTTATGCCGACGCCGCACATCATATAACCCTATTTTGAATACCTTAAGAGGCAGGTACCTATGCAATCTCGACGAAGACGTACGGTATCCCCCATTCCGTTTCATCTCATCATAAATCATTCTTCCCAGCTGATATGAACCTAACCCTCATAAACCAACCTAACCTGATATCATGCTTTAGATGCTTACCAGAGCTTCGCGCTCCTATTTCTTTTTATTCTATTGCTATACAGCCAACACATTCCGTACCCCATACCCTATACCTCAAATATACATACCTATTACTACGTCAATGGCTCTTCAACCTGAGACCAGGCCTCCTCGTCAATATCATCATTGTCATCGGATTCATATCCGTCGCTATCATCTCTATCCAGGGTAGCCGTTGACCCGGTCGTGCTCGCTGCAGGTGTAAATGAGACGCGGCTGTCTGATACAGATACAGATGTACCGTCGGGGACGGTGCTGGGTCCTATATTCGACAGTACGGCGTTTACGGACCGTCCGGCGGTTAAGGTGGCGGTACTGACTTCGCCAGGAGTCTTGTCGGATTGGCAGATGCTCGAAGTATCTGTCGCCACTGTATTACCCGTGCGGTAGGCTGGACCGGGGCCAATGGGGCCCAGGTCTGCGTCTGGGACAGTGGGTTGAAAAACGCCGCCGCTCCCGTCGTTAAGTCCGCCAGCCCAAAGGGGGAGATACTGGAACTCGTCTTCCGACAGTGCTAGGATGATGTGCTCTGTTCTAGTGAGCGGCACTTCCAATTCGGGTTTTGTCCAGGTAGTCCATAATTTTGCCAGGGCAGCGTGAAGCTCGATGCGAAAGTCCTCTAGGTGGAAACGGATCGCTAATTCATCATAGCTACCTCCTCCGTCGAGGTAGGGTGTCGCTTTGGTTAGTTTGTCGTTGAAATCGTCCACGTATAGAGTCAGAAAATCGACGAGATAGCACGGTCCCAGGAAGTCGATAGGATACGAAGCCAGATGAACCCAGAACCACGGGGTTAGAAGATGTTGGGCATAGGTGAAATGATTTGTGATAAGGGAAGTAGGAATTCGTCTTGGATGTTCCACATAACATCGACGATTGCGATCGTAGGCGCTTTGCTGGTCATACACAGCTTCGGAATACATTGCCTTCTGTATGACTTTATCCTTATATTCTTGTAGCTTTGTATAAAGGGTAGAGAACGAATCAAGTAGTCTATCTAGTATTTTATCGCGTATGAAATCTGTCTTCGAGGTTGACCGGCCGCTACTCGGGCTTGAGCCGGTAGAAATGGCTGTGCGGATGATCTCGCCGACATTTGCGAACTTTCGGTATTCCGATATTTCGAGCACATCATAGAACTGATCCGATTTGAACATTGCGAGTGTTTGGTGAACACGATCGGCAAGCCTTTGCGCTGCATATTGAACAACAGTCTGCAGATCGTCAGGTAGATCCACACGAGGGCGTCCGAATACTGTATATCGATCTTTTTGTGCTGGGGGTTGAGCAGCGAGAGTATCCAGGGCCTTCTCAACGACGAGGATGCGAAACGCGGCTCGGGTGATACTATCTATTTCCAACGTCCACGCGATTTTAAACGCAACTTCGGCATTGATATCAATAAATTCGGTGTTGGGTTCTTCTAAAAGCCAGGTATACACGGAGTCTCGCTATAATTAGCAAAGTTAGTAACATAATATTATAATTCTATATTTCCACTCACAATAACACGTGTGCAGTCTAGTATGCCGGCAATACTTGTGAGCGTGTAGACACGGGATGCCGAGTTCAAGACCAGATCATAACCTTCTATGGCTAAAAGAAGACGAACGATATTGACGCGATGACGGATAGGGCAATAATCGTCGATATTCCTGGATTTTGTCGTTTCGATGTCACCTAGATCGATTGTTGGAAGGCGTTCTCTAAGTCCTAATTCCTGTTCTATGTATGACGTCTTTTTTACACAGTCTATAGGAACTTCGTCGTGGTGAGGGCAGTGATCGTCGTGCCCCGAAACCAGATATGGTGATATACCAAGTCTCTCCTTTGATGTCCACCAGTCGGTAACGCTAGGGGGCAAAGACAACTCTATGAGCTGGGCAGCCAGATCGTCTCCCTCGGTCGAAGGAGTGAGATCAATAATGAATTTCTTTGGAACAGTTTCACCAGCAAGTTCCAATCTCTTCTGGAAGCGGGCTTGTTTCTTGGGCGACAATAAATTTGCGAAGACCTTAGAACCAGTAGCAAGGAGTCTCTCCGAATGGACGCAGAAGCGTTTTGAGATCCACTATAACAGAAGTTGATTAGTTACATACACTGAGAAGAGACAAAGTAATATAGGCCTCTATTTGATATATAGACATGAGATGAAATAGTCTTGGTGAAAGCTTAAGCAAATTTGCCGCGCTTATGAAGGCGTAGACTGCAGGATCTTAGATAATGCTAGAAATTGACCTACCTCTTCCCTCCCACAACTTAAATAACCTGAGGGAAAATTAACGATAACTAGAGTATCCCCATCGTTACACTCAACGTGAACATGTAGAAGTCTAGTGAGATCTGACTTTTCTCGAGCCTTAGAAACGTAGTTAGCGTCATCTTGGCTGGGCTGGTCTTTTAGTAACTGGTCGATAGCTGCATCAATTAAAGAGCCACGAGTGGCAGGAGTAGGATCTGATGTAGGAGGAGGAAGAAGCTCTTGAGACTCTGCTCTTTGCTGAGCTAGCTGTTGTGAGAACATGATTACTCGAAGAGCAAGGCTCTGAGCTGGTTATTTGTCGTGATATGAGTAGATACCTAGAGTAAGTTGGGCGCAGTGCTTATGTATTATAATGACAAGAGGTAAAATAGGGAAGGTTTACTTAGATGACTACCTCCTTACATATATGTAGGGACGTAGAAGAGTATTTAGTAAATAAATATTAAAAAAAAAGTTATTAAGTACAAGGCTGTGGTTGCCTCCTTTGATATTCTGACTGACGACTGCCTGCTTATATGCAAGCTTCCATGCCTCACGCGGGAAACATGGATTATGTATAGGTACATCTAAGCTACATACAAATAAGTAGAATTGAAAGTAGCAAACTGTATATATATAAGTACTGCTTACATCTCCAATTGCGCCTCTACAAGTAAAAGCCACAGTGGACGTACCTTCCTCCTATATCTAGTGTATACGAAGTAGGTATCCTTATTGGTCGGTATCGCGCAGACGAGGCAGGGCGATGAAGATCAACATATAAGCCTTACGGGCGAAACCAAGTTTATACGGTGAGTCCTCAAGCACTATGTATGCATGCACACCTTATGTAAGAGATGCCAACTCTCAAGTATTATTTTCAATAATATCAATCAAGACGGCCATGTGTTTCCATTGCCAGCTAGTTGATTTGTTTGTACATATATTATTCTATATTGATTGCAATATTAATCATACACGTAGTTTCAAATTGACTTATAGGTTTTTGCCTAGCCGGTGGCTTGGCTTATACATAAATTGTGAGACTTGACAAGTCATCAACCATAGCAGCCATAGCTGCATAGCTCCTAAACTACATTATGGGGCTGGGGGGGTCTATTGACATTATGTCAGCAACGGTGTTGGTGTGGTTACATAATTACAGGCCCCCAACATCGTGTCAAGACCATGTCAACAGGTCGATATAGTATCTGCAAGGCTTATTGTACAGATTTCATTACAGGTACCTACAAGTCAGTACTAATAGACAGTATGTCAAGGTATTATTATGTCAGAGATACTGTCTATTTTGCCATAATTACCAGGCCTGTTGACGATGTTTAGGTAGCCACTATGTCCACAACGATGTCAGGAATTCAACACGATGTCAGATATTCAACACGATGTCAGGTATTTAACATAATGTCAGCCCCGGGTATATACCCGGGTATATACAGGTTAAATAAGGGCCTGGAGTATGCATATATACTGCAATAAAATAAACTTTAATTGTATTCGTAGACCTCGTAGTGTAGTGGTAAAATGCGTAGCCCGTAATCTCGTGATGATATTTCAACGTAATCTTTTCAATTGACTTTTACATGTGCCTGTGTTATATGCGATATGATATATAATATGTTGAAGGCCCTGTCTTAGATTACAGGGCCTTCTATTCTTCTATTTTATTTTATTTTATTTATTTTAATATATTACCTGGGCTGACATCGTGTTGAATTCCTGACATCGTGTCCTTGGCCTGACATAGCCTCATACGTGACATATATCGATAAGGTGACCGTGACTACCGTTGGTGACTATGTCTAAGGGACTACTCTTTCCTAATATATCAGTATTTCGAAAGCAATACAATTACAACAAGATATAATCGTGTACGTAGGGTAGCTATTTCAGACCTGGTCATCCTCATATTTGTGATATGACCACCCCCAAGGGTGACCATATTAGATATACTAGCCAATCAGCTGGGGGACTGATTCTTAAGCGACGCACCGCGGACATTATGTCTACCCCTCAACACCAATGCTGACACCATGTCAATAGACCCCCCCAGCCCCATAATGTAGCCAGTGAGCTAACAACATAGCATCAAGATCAAATGATTAGGTTAGTCAGATCTTAAAAAGGTTATCGCCTCTCGGTATGTAAATAGTGAGATACCTACCTAGGTACCTATGTACATATTAATGATAAACCCATCCCCGCATTACGGTTCATCCTTCTTGCCTCCTGCCCCTCCTACAAAGTTTACTACCGTATCTTAGTGTACATAATGTAACACCTAAGCTTTCCGGTAATCCTCCCGATAAGGTGCTACCCTATTCGCTCGCGTGTCCCTTGTCCCGAACCGGTCAAGCGTAGGGCAAAAGCGCCGTTTCCAGCTTCGCCAACTTCCCTTAATTTTTTCGTTTCGCACGAACATCGCACCACTGAGACCTCATCAGCGTCTGCCCACCCTACCCGAAAATCTGGGGAATCTAGCTAGCCTATCCTTGTATGACATAAAATTGGAGAATACCTTATCAATTAACCTAGGCTCCGTCCGGTATGTATGTTATGTATGTGGCGGTCAGTAAAAAAGATGGGCTCTTAAACCTGCATACATAAATCTGCCCGTCTGCCCGGCGATCTTCTTCTTCTTCTAAGTGGCCTCGTTGATTTCCAGTCCTCGTGCTACTTACCTACCTATGTATAAAGCTATCCTGCTACCAATAGAATAAACCAAAAACTTTACCTCTCTTATCTAAGAGCTTCAAACTTTGAAGCGTTCTATAACAAATCTATAATTCCCAAACACTGAGCTCAAGCAATCTCACAACTCAAAAATCATGGACCGCACCCGAGCAGCCAGAATGACTACCGGAGGACCTTTGTAAGTACACCAATCCCATAATTAGCATATACCTACATGTACATACATGAAAGTTCACCAGACTAACCCCCAACGCCAACTAGGTCCCGACACCCCGGCCTAGCCCTCGCCGCCGTCGCAACGGCCGGCATCGCAGTCGCGGTCCAGTACCGACGATCGGTTCTGACACGCAACGAGAAGGCCCAGAAGAACTCACCCGAAAACCCCAACTTCTACGTCAGCGTCGATCGGAGCGGCGGTGGTATCTAAAGCTTCGGAAGATAGAAATATAATCTTGGGAAACTTAGACCTAAGATATATTTGGAGAGGAGAAAGCAACCATCATATGAGATTCATGAATATTTGAAACAATTGCTCGTACCTCGTCGAACGACACGAGAATGTTGGCTGGGTTAATTGGGAACTTCACGACACAATGATTTATCACGACAAAGGGCTAGACAGCCTCATCATTAGACATGTATGCGTATATTATGATTGGGTAACGCAATGGCAGGCGTTTTCTGTTTCTTATTACCCTTAGACATGAAACATAAAATCAAAAAGAATGTTAAACAAATCTAGGAAAGCCTCATGAATAATGGCCAGCTCTGATAAGCTGTCTTATGCACAATCCACTCTGCGTAATAATACATGTAAGTTGTCATACGACATGTCACATCGCATGCCAGATCAGATATAACTGATAGGTATATGCTCTCATCCACCTCCTTTCTCCCCCTCACCCCCCCTTGGTATCATACCAAAAATTCAGGCCTTTTGCTTACCGTTGCCTTCTGAGCCCCAAGGCAAACCAAAACGCCAAAATGCATGATTCGTGAGATCAACCCACAGAATAAAAGAGCCCTGGCAGAATCTACCGAGAACGCCGCTTATACGGAGCTTCCCCTCTTAGGCCATTCCGTCACTGGCACACCCTCCAGCTCGCCAGCGCTCGTTGTCCCGGCGACTTCCTTTCCTTTGCCCTTGAACCGATGACTCCTTGGAATAACTGTCTCCAAATCATCCTTTTGTTCCCTATTACTCCCTGGTCGACTTCCCTCACTCTTGCTCTTTATCCCTGATTTTCTCTTGCTGCTCGATGGCCTTTCGCCGCTTGTACCAGTTCTCCAACCGCCCTCGTCGTCTGAATTCTGTGCCGTGGGCGCTGCACTTCGCGCTCGAATCTCCTTCATAGCGTCTGCAAAGTTCTCTTCGAGGTTCTTCATCCTGGCCAGAATTAACCGGCTGATTCTATCTGAATCCTCGCGCTCTTGGCTGCTTTGATTCGGAGCCTTTAGCTGGCCAGTGGCCATAGCCATTTGTGTTGCGAACGACGACGGCACGGCACCAAATTCATTAGTCGCATCCAACCCTATATCAGAACTGATGCCCCCATCAACAGACGAAAGGCGTCGGTTTCTCGGGACAGCATTGTAGAGGATAGAGCGATTAGGTGCCGATCTTGCGGGGATCGGTCTCGGCCGAGTTACCAGGGGCGGTCTATTTTGGATCCTCCGTGGCGAACGTGTGCCGCTTGGTACGGATGACTCTGCTGCTGTGGCTAGTCGGCTGGTTCGCAGGTGAGAGCTCGCACCCAATGGTTCTTCCGAGATCAGGGACGGACTTGTTTCGAAGTTGTTAGGTCCTTGTGGGGCGTAAAGGATTGTATTTGTGGAAAGTGTACGGCTGTGGAGGCCTTGGCGACGAGGCGTATTGCTAGTTCTGGGTGATGTGACGACCATGCTCTGCTGGTGTGAGGAAGAACCCAAAGACGATGGCACTAATACCTCACGCCTCAAGTCTATAGAGGACGTAAAATAGTCTTCATGTTCTCGTGGGCTGGCATTGCTGCCACGGCGGCTCGCGTTTACCATCTCATCTTCTTCCTCATCGTTCGTTACGAATTCATCGTCGCCATCTGCTTCCGTCTGGTCCCTGTATCGTGCCTGTTGTTCATCAATTTGACCGTTAAGTTCCCTAACATTAGAGCCAGGAAAGCCACTATTCGACACAAGGTCGGCTGGGTCACTTGCAGCCGATCGAATGTCGGAGACGTGCCTAGACCTCCTAGGAAAATCACGGCTCATACTCATTCGTCGCTGAGAAGGGCTCCGACGACTATCAATCGTAGGCCAATGAGAGAGACGCTCACCAATCTCGTCATTTTGTTCCATCCAATTGCGGATAGCTGTCTGCGTTTTCCTCCTTTCTTGTCTTCTCTGGCTCCGTATTGTGCCAGTATCAGGAAGTCGACGGAAGACCTCTTCCAGAGCACGGTCTTTTTGAAACCCAGCAATCGATTCCTCACGTGTCTTCATGCTTGGGCTGAAAAGGGCCGTCCCCCTACTAGCAAGGTCGGTGAATGATATTCCTCTTGTCTTACGGCGCCCTTGATGCTCGACCAGATCTGTTGGTTCGTAAATCGACGGAGCGAGAAAGTATTTTTCATAAATGAATATGCAAAATAGAAGAGGAAAATGGGTCAATTTAATGACCGTGCGATTCAAAATCACAAACTGCCTTATAGACATTACGTATCGTAATGGTGTCAAGATCCAAGCGAGGATATTGCTTGGTGCAACGTAAGAGAACATTGCATCGTTCTTGACCATGGATATGGTATTGATCGCGAATAAGAACCTAGGCAGGTGTAAGTAAAACTAAAAAGTAGGCTGACAACGATGACGTACTGGTGCTCCTCATTCGCATTCGATACAATTGCCGTGAAAGAGTTTGTAAGTACGGTAATCAGTATTGTACTATACCATGTTAGATTCGTATGGCCTCTGTGTTAAAGACAGACTTACACGACGAGAAAATGACATATGATGAGAAAAGCCGCTAGTAGCGTCTTGCCTAAGAAAGTATACTCCGGCCATCTGAAAATCTCGGTTAGCTGATGTTATCTCGGAGAACCCGGGGTGCTTCTGGACGTACACATCCCACGCAGCTGGCGTGAACCCCATGAGAATTTGGAAGATCTTGTAAGCAACCTCTGGTGCGGCATTTTGGTTGCTGGAGAGTGTAAAGAACACGAAGAATCCAGAACAACTAATTAGGACAAGAATGAAGACAGCCGCGAGATCCACCGCCATGAGCCGAAAGGCAATTAGAAGCTGAGAAAAGTATCGATAGTGATCTAACACACTAAAGATACGTGGCAACAAGAGTATGGCATTCGCTGCCAGAACATCATATGCCATCTCATTCCAACGATGGGGGTCAACGACAAATACGGCATATACTCTCAAACAGTAATATACGATGAGCAGCAGTAGAATGCCGAGATCGAAAATATTCCAGAAGCTCATGATATACAAGGAAAACCCTTGCTCGTTGAAACCAACAACTTCATCAAGCATGAAACCCGCACTCCAAAACCAGAAAACCAGTTCCAGTTCGGTAATGCGACTGGAGCGTTCTATCAGAACTGCTAAAAATAGACATATTAGGGCAAACAAGGAGCATGTTGATAGAAACTGTCTATAGCGAGGAACGCGGAGGCGAGATAACTTCAAAGGAGAAGCTTGGCGCGGGTCGTACAGATTTACCGTTCGTCGTACAGGTATTTGATGTAGCGGTAGTTGAGACAGTTGTTCTTTAGCAATTTGGTGGGCGAGGAGCGGTGTTCGAACTCCCGCCGGGCCGTTTTGGGCATTTTCATTTGGAGTTGGAGGCTTAGACATAATTCGATGAAGGTTGTCTTGAGACGAATAGAAACTAATAGCACCATTCCAAATGGCCTCGAGTTGTTGAACCACGAGCGGATGCGCTAGGAAGTGCTTAGCAGAAGCACGGATAGCCACCTCGAGCGTCGAAGATCGGGCTACAGATGGGCGGTTCTTGCTGTCGGGGGACTTTACATGCGTCGTCGGTGTCTCGGGAGCTCCCTGTAGCGGGTAGAAGTCATAAGACAAAGCATCAATAAGCTCCCTCGTACTGTATTCCTTCAATAATTTCAAGGCGAGAATTTCACAGACCCTCGCTCGTGTCATACTCGTACCTGCGTTACCCGGGTATAGCTGTCCCTCCTTCGCAAATTGGAGGCAGTTCGCCATTAAAGCGTATAGCGTTACACGACTAAAATGTTGGGTCCGGATCTGCTGTTGCATAGGCTTGACTAAAAATTGAGAAACTTGGGGTGATCGAATTTGATCCCATGTTAACGTAGTCTCAGTTCTTGCTTGGACAATTATTCTAATTGCGTGAACGACATTATAAATTGGGATAGAATCTAATCCAAATTGTAAGTTCAGAGCTCAATATGTAATGTATATACACCAGAAGGTAACAGCAAACATACCAAGGTAAGTAGCGGAGAACAGTGGTATGATCGAAGCCGAACTTCTACGCGCATTCGGTTCTCGGAAGGGTCGACTTAATCGACGTCCAGGCCGCCTATCATTAAGGTCGAAGTCGTCTGCATTTTCATCATCTTCCTCTTCCTCCTCGTCCTCGTCAGCCTCGGTGAAATCGGCAGTGGCACGTCGTTGTTGACCATAATCGCGGCTCGTGGGATCAGGGGGCGGGGTATGATCGTTTGAATCAAAACGCGCTGAGTTGACGTGCTGAGCGGCCTGTCCCGACCGCAATAGCAGCGAGGAAAGCATCTCCTTCGCAGGAGCGGCCATCGTTGTTCCCAGTTCCCCCTTACCTCCGGGCCGACAGCTAGGAAAGATATAAAGGCATTGGGAGGACAGAAGCAGGCCAAGTACAATAGGTTCGCGGACCAACCTAGCTTGCTTGTTCGTGTGTACAGGTAATACAGCACCAAGACTTGACCGCGTTGCGCGGAAAGACAAGATAGTGGGACAAAGAGAAGAAGGGAGAAAAAGATAAGGGTGTTGCGAAGATCACGACTAGCCTAGCGTTGCTAGCATTGATATTGATACCGACAAGGAAATCAGCATATCCACCCTGGACTAACTTTAAGTACACATGTATAGTAACTTGCCAGCTTGAGTGGAACCGTCCGCTGCTGCGTGCAAGAGGCGCTGGTAACTAGTGCACACCATTCATGAATCACAAATGACACACTCACCCCAGTGTCTCTTAGGTCAAGTCAGGCGTAACTATGTAGCAGCTAATGCGTACCTAGATTTTTAAGCGGTGCAGAATCGAGATTCGAATTATAATGCAGTAGGAATTCCATGACGACAGTAGAGCCTTAGGTATGTTACCTGTACCTAATACAAGTGTTTTCTAACCAGAATGATGATTTTGGGGAATGAAAAGTGTTCCAGATAAGTTATCAAAATTTGGTAAGATGAGAAAAGACGGGATGCAATTGAATGCAATGGCTACATAAAGTCTAATTACATGGTTACCTAAGATATGTTCTCCCTCCCTCCTTTCCAGACTCAGCTTCTCGCTTGCAGGAAACTGCAGATGCAGGCTGCATCATGGGATGATGTACTTCGCATACACTAGTGAACCTTGAACCTCGCCTATGAGAAGTTACCGCTTTGGGCCATTATATACCACCAAAGTGGCAGTCAATTGGTCATTTAGCACTGCTATCTCAAAAGGTTTCATCTATCCCAACCACCAACTATGTAACCAACTATGTATCTCCGCTACTTAAACGTAGGTAGTCGATCCAACCGCCCCGCGCGCAGTTATACATACACAATAGTTTTTCACACCGCTCACCTCTAAAACCATTGGCAACTATGCATTTTTATCTCACATGTTCCCTCGTGTGGGTATAAGCTCACCTCCTTCGGCTGTGTTTTTCTAGAGCTACCCGGCTTACTGCGACTTGCGCGGATGATCGATCTGCAGACTGACCTACCTCACATGCATTTATGTATGTGCGTAAAACCGATAAGGTATCCCGCATGGTTGGCAAGACCCGCTCATTGGCTTTGCTATCTCGGAACAACTCGAGCATCTACATAGATGAGGTGAGGGAGCTTCTTCACCATATTGATCGACAGCGATATTACCGCCACCCACCACCTCGGCGCCGTAAGAATGTTTCTCTCAAATTTATTTCTCCGAGTATTATATCAGCACGATAATAGGAAAAACGAGGACATATTTCGTAACAAATCTAAGCGCGCTTATTTTTATGTGCCTATCAAGTCACTTGCCACTTACACAACAAAGGGGTCTCCGTCTACATACATACGCCGCGCTACTCTTAAGGATGGTCGAGGCCATAAGCTTCTACTTCTGCTGAGCTTCCTCATTGGTCTAAACAATTGCAGTGCCTCATCTCCGAGGAGTACATACTAAGACCTGCGCACTTAGTCTATCGTACCACCGAACTTCGCCATGTAGAATATACCACAAAGACGAACGTTTTCTTCCCCTCTCAATCTTCTCGTTGAGAATATTCACCGCTCCTTTAAACATCTTTGAGTCTGCTCTCTCTCTCTGATTGGCACAATTTTAGGGTTGCACTCATCTAGCCTGAAATAGCCGGCAGTGGCACATGACGAGCATGTTACCTTGCATCGCAACCCCTACGATATATCTTTACCCCACGTTTCTTAGACCTAGGAATTCCGGATCACGCAAAAGTGCATGCATGTGGTATCTACGATACCAAGCGTTACAGAGTAGGCTATCCCTAAGATGGGATTTCGTGTTTGCGATATGGGAGATTGCCGCGTAATGCATCGGTCAAAGAGGTGAGACATAGCTACTCCTCGGGAAAAGGCTAAGGTCGAGCATACATAGTTCAAAGCCGAGTCTCCATTTTAAGGAAGTAGTTAATCCCTCAAATTCGAAGCCCGGACGTTCTGTTAATAACATTATTTCAATATGTTAGGCACTGATTAACGCTCAGTCCACTAAAGACATTCGGACAGAGCACAAGAAGACCTGAAGGCAACATCATATTTACAACACCAACCAGCATGCCTCTTTAGAGTTTCCCTCGAGATTAGCCTGGGCGATATCTTCAGCAATAAGGCATATTATTGGCTAAGTGGTAACTTAACTCTACGCTATATTAACCATTTCAGTGTCTCAGTTTCAAGTGTCAATTGAATTCAAGACTTAGAGTATTTCGATACCTCCGTTGTAGCAACTAGGCACGGATAAGGATGGTTCGGCGAGAACGTTAAATCAAAGAGATTTAATAGTCTCGGTACTTTTGTCCGGAGAAGATATCATTTCAAAGGACTAAGTTTAACCTTTAGTGTTAATTAAAGATGTAAACATAGTGGCTAATAATCAGCAAGACGGCTCGTTAATCTAACATATTAAAATTAAGCATAACTTGGATATATAGAAAAATGTTGCGTAAATATAAATATTAATACATAATGTGTCAATGGTGGCATCTGCAAGTAAAGGTTTCCGTCAAATGCTTAAATATATGTACCTCTTAGGGCTTGGCTACCTTAGGTAGGTAGGCATTTAGAGGGAGCACCAATAATTTAAGTCCCGAGATTTAAGTTGATCGGCGGTTGGAACTTTATATACTGTAAATAGAAAGCAGAAATCTTCACTGTACATTTTCCTTCTTATATTAAGTTAAGGCTCTTTGAAATTCAATTATCTTTATTCTATGATGTTAGTAACCTACCTAGGTAGGAGGTAGTTACTCCTACTGAGCATATGGACAATGTTCATTATAACGAACTGTCGTGAGATATCAACAACTATTTTGTGGCTTACATATTTAACCCTCTAACTCGAGTTTAATATCTGTGTTACATAATTAGATGTTTATTTCTATGCAGTTTTGACTATGGGTATGCGGGTACATCTTACCTAATGTAGTGGATGTTCTTCTAGAGAAGCTTTTGAACTTCTCTTTCGACGGCACAACAATCTACTCTCACCTATAATAGCCTGTGCGTGGCTCCAAAGGGCATAATTTAATATACAGTGGTTATTACTTTTTAGAGATATTCCTGATATAAATCCTTACTTGAGTGTCCTTGCAAACGGTGGTCAAAACGTCTATCAATGATCTTTTCTCACAATCCACATCAATTTGATACATCTTGCAGTATTGAATCATCCGCTGTCCTCTGTTCTCAATCGTCTTAAATGTGACCCACTAGTTTGTTGGCAAAGTGTTATTTACATTCTTTCGTCTAATTCCTCAAGCTATAAAATGTGCCGGATGAATCAAATCCACAATTTAGAAAATTGTTTTATATACTGTCTTGAAACAAATAACAAGTTGATGATGCTGGCAATACCGCCACTGAGAAATTGATACTTTATTTGAGTCACTTACTTACATAGGACCAGGTATGTTTTAAATGTTGTCAAAGTATCTGATTCATTGGGAACCCAAATCCCTAGTCATCAAGCCCAGAAAATCTCATCGTACAGTAAAGCTTTACCTTATATAATAGAAATAAATTTAATTGAGTTTATGTATAGTGACCCCCATGTGCATAGGTACACATGTAGGTACTCAAATACTTCAGAATATAGATCGAGTCTAAAATGCATGAGCCACTTAGAAGGCAGGATTTTCTGCACTTATGGTCCAGATCCTGGTCCCGTTAGTGCTTGATTCACGAAACTCGTCACTGATTGGACCCCACAGTGTTCGAGGCGGGACTCTTACGTAGCACCGCATTGCAATTGGCAGCACTTAGAGCGGGAGCTTGTACGTAGGTACGAATAAGGAGGGACGAAGAAAAAAAAATTGCTTGGTGTACATTATGAATTTTCGAAAATTTCTTCGGTCAAACTTATTTTTTTTTTCTCACACTACACAATTCTTACAATTATCATACGATTGTCAATTGTACTCTACGACGACATGAGATATTGATCAGACTACTGTTTTGCGGCCTTAGAAAGCTCTGCCCCTGAGCTTCCTAATTGCTGCTTTTAGACAGCCCCTCCCCCTCCCCCTCCATCATATTTTTAGTCATTATCGTCAAACCTACCTACCTAGGGTAGACTCAGACACCCCTCTCGAGCTCCCTCCCAGCGCGAGTCGACATGACGGCACCAATCCATTATCAGCCCGCCTCTGCGCGGATGGTCGACTCGGAGGATGAAGGCCTCATGTGCCTCGACCTCCAAGACCATTCCTCCTACCAAGGCTACAGCTTCGGTGCTAAGAAGAGCATCGCTGGAGAACTAGTCTTCCAAACTGGTATGGTGGGATACCCAGAGTCGGTAACAGACCCTTCGTATCGTGGCCAGATTCTTGTAATCACATTCCCACTCGTGGGAAACTATGGTGTGCCTTCTAGGGAAACCATGGACGAACTACTTCGTGACCGCCCTGCACATTTCGAATCCTCCCAGATTCATATCGCTGGTCTCGTCGTATCTTCTTATGCCGGCGAGGATTTCTCGCATTATCTCGCGACCTCGTCCCTAGGAGCATGGCTAAAGGAGCAGGGCGTTCCTGCTATGTATGGTATCGATACAAGGGCCCTAACGGAACGTATTCGACAAGAAGGTAGTATGTTAGGCCGAATGCTGCTGCAAAAGCAGGATTTAACAAATGGAGCCACCAATGGTGTTGTAAGCCATCAAATTAAGAAGGATTGGAAGCCTTACTTTGATTCAATCGATTGGGTTAATCCCAACACAAAAAATCTCGTAGCAGAGGGTAGGTGCTCCCTATAGACGGACTGTCAATATCATTATGCTTATTGGCTTGCAGTTTCTATCAAACAACCCCAACTATATAAGCCGGATCCCGCCACAACCTTAAAGCATCCCTCTGGACGCCCTCTTCGTGTACTCTGTCTAGATGTTGGCATGAAAAATAACCAACTTCGATGCTTCTTGAACAGAGGCGTTGAAGTACTTGTATGCCCATGGAATCATGACTTTGCTAGTGGCGCGGGGTCCGAATACGATGGTCTCTTCATCTCGAACGGACCTGGTGACCCTGCCGTTATGCGCGAACCCGTAGAACAGATTGCCAAGGCGATGGAGGCTAACCGAACACCCGTGTTTGGTATTTGTCTTGGTCATCAGCTACTCGCTCAAGCGGCTGGCGCCAAAACAGCAAAAATGAAGTTTGGTAACAGAGGACATAATATCCCTTGTACAAGTATGGTTACTGGGAAGTGTCATATCACTTCGCAGAATCACGGTTTCGCAGTTGACGCCAAGACACTTACAGAGGAATGGAAAGAATTGTTCGTGAACGCCAACGACGGTAGCAATGAGGGAATCATGCATGTCAACAAGCCATACTTCAGCGTACAATTTCATCCAGAAAGTACACCTGGTCCTCGCGACACTGAATTCCTATTTGACGTTTTTATAAATACCATTGTCAATTGCGCCAAGGATCAAACGCTTCTGGATTCTCCAGTTAGCTTCCCCGGCGGCACCACCGAAGAAAACGAGCTATTGCACCCGCGTGTCAATGTTAAAAAGATTCTCGTTCTCGGAAGCGGTGGTCTCAGCATTGGGCAAGCAGGCGAATTTGATTACTCTGGAAGTCAAGCTATAAAAGCTCTGAAGGAAGAGGGTATTTATACCGTCCTCATCAATCCTAATATTGCAACGATCCAAACCTCGAAAGGTTTGGCTGACAAGGTTTATTTCCTTCCCGTCACTGCCGAGTTCGTTCGTAAAGTTATTGTTTACGAACGACCGGATGCTATATACGTTACCTTTGGAGGTCAGACCGCTCTCCAGGTCGGTATTCAGCTCAAAGATGAGTTCGAAGACCTCGGTGTGAAGGTGCTAGGCACACCCATTGACACTATCATCACGACAGAAGATCGAGAGCTCTTTGCTCGCAGTATGGATTCGATTGGCGAGAAGTGCGCCAAATCTGCCTCTGCAAGCAGCGTGGAGGAGGCCATGCGTGTCGTTCAGGACATTGGTTTCCCTGTCATCGTTAGAGCTGCTTATGCTCTGGGTGGTCTGGGCAGCGGGTTTGCTAACAACGAAGCCGAGCTCTTAGACCTCTGCAATAAAGCTCTAGCAGCGAGCCCACAGGTGCTGATCGAGCGAAGCATGAAAGGCTGGAAAGAAATTGAGTACGAAGTCGTACGAGATGCTCAAGATAACTGCATCACTGTTTGCAACATGGAAAATTTTGATCCTCTCGGTATCCATACGGGCGACTCAATCGTTGTGGCTCCATCACAGACGCTATCAGATGAGGATTACAACATGCTACGAACGACTGCAGTCAATGTTATCCGCCATCTAGGTGTTGTCGGCGAGTGTAACATCCAGTACGCCTTGAATCCGTTTTCAAAGGAGTACTGCATCATCGAAGTCAATGCGAGACTGTCAAGATCATCCGCATTGGCATCTAAAGCAACGGGGTATCCCCTCGCGTTTATCGCTGCCAAACTAGGGCTTGGTATTCCGCTGAAAGAAATCAAGAACACAGTCACAAAGGTAACCTGCGCCTGCTTTGAGCCTTCTCTAGATTACGTTGTTGTCAAGATGCCCCGATGGGACTTGAAGAAGTTCACTAGGGTGTCTACGCAACTCGGTTCGTCGATGAAGAGTGTCGGCGAGGTTATGAGTATCGGAAGAACCTTTGAAGAAGCTATCCAGAAGGCAATTCGAGCTATTGACTTCCACAATCTTGGCTTTGGTGAAACTAAGGCGCTTATGTCGATTGACGACGAGCTACAAACTCCATCTGACCAGCGTCTCTTCGCTATTGCAAATGCTATGCACGCTGGTTATTCAGTGGATAGAATATGGGAGCTCACCAAGATTGACAAATGGTTCTTGCACAAATTGATGGGCCTGAGCCAGTTTAGCAAGGAAATGGCCACATATACCACCGGCCAAATCTCCGAGCGCCCAGACTTACTTCTCCAAGGCAAACAACTTGGATTTAGCGATCGCCAATTAGCAAAGTTCTGGGACTCCAATGAGCTGGCAGTGAGACGTATGAGGCTAGAATTCGGCATAACTCCTTTTGTCAAGCAGATTGACACTGTTGCTGCGGAGTTTCCCGCCTATACCAATTACCTCTATCTCACATATAATGCTTCAACACATGACATTAGTTTTAATGATCATGGCGTAATGGTACTCGGATCAGGCGTCTACCGCATTGGTTCCTCCGTCGAGTTCGATTGGTGCTCAGTGAGAGCGATCCGCACACTTCGGGAGTCTGGCTTTAAGACCATCATGGTTAACTACAATCCTGAGACTGTCAGTACTGATTATGACGAGGCAGATCGTTTGTACTTCGAGAACATCAATTTGGAAACCATTCTTGATATCTATCAAATGGAATCCGCCAGCGGAGTTCTCGGTGCTATGGGCGGTCAAACCCCCAACAACATCGCATTGCCATTGCTACGTTCAGGGGTTAAAGTCTTGGGAACGTCGCCGGAGATGATCGACAGGGCTGAAAACCGTTACAAATTCTCACGTATGCTGGATGAAATCGCTGTCGACCAGCCAACCTGGAAAGAGCTTACAAGCTTCGAAGATGCGAGAAGTTTCTGCCGAAAGGTCGAGTACCCGGTGCTAGTTCGACCTTCGTACGTCTTATCAGGTGCTGCGATGAACACTGTGTACTCTGAGGCAGATCTCGCATTATACCTGCAACAGGCTGCAGAGGTTTCGCGTGAGCATCCTGTGGTGATTACAAAGTACATTGAGAACGCCAAGGAAATCGAGATGGATGCCGTTGCGAAGGACGGAACTGTCGTGGGTCACTTTATATCTGAACACGTCGAAAATGCCGGTGTCCATTCTGGTGATGCGACTCTTATCCTGCCGCCGCAGGATCTTGAGCCGACTACAATCCAACGTATCGTAGAGGCTACCCGGAAGATTGGCGCTAAACTTAACGTTACTGGCCCATTCAATATCCAATTCATTGCAAAGGACAATGATATCAAGGTTATTGAATGTAACGTCCGAGCTTCGCGTTCATTCCCCTTCGTGTCGAAGGTCATGGGAGTTGACCTAATTGAGATGGCAACTAAAGCAATCATGGGAGTTCCGTTTACTGAATACCCGCCAACGACTCTTCAGCCGGATTGCGTCGGTGTGAAGGTCCCGCAATTCAGCTTCTCGAGACTGTCTGGTGCCGATCCAGTTTTGGGTGTAGAGATGGCCTCCACCGGAGAGGTTGCTTGCTTCGGCATGGATAAATATGAAGCATATCTCAAGGCGTTGATGTCAACCGGATTCAAGATTCCGAAGAGCAATATCCTTTTGTCAATTGGTTCTTACAAGGATAAAAAAGAAATGCTCCCATCGGTCCAGAAATTGCAGAAGATGGGATATAAATTGTTTGCTACTGCAGGTACTGCGGACTTCCTTCAGGAACACGGTATTCCTGTCCAGTTCTTGGAGGTCCTTAGCAACGAGGAAGATGATCAGAGATCTGAGTTCTCACTAACGCAGCATCTGGCAAAGAACATGATTAACCTCTACATAAACCTTCCGTCAAACAACAAGTACCGCCGCCCTGCCAATTATATGAGCAAAGGATATCAGACCCGACGAATGGCTGTCGATTACCAGATCCCGCTGGTAACGAACGTGAAAAATGCTAAGATTCTAATCGAGGCTATCGCAAGGTATTTCGAATTAGAAATCAGCAACCGTGATTACCAGACAAGCCATCGCACGATAGTTCTTCCAGGGTTGATCAACATCGCTGCTTTCGTACCTGGAATTGGTGCTCAGGGCAGCAATGACCTTCAGGCTGTTACAAAAGCTTCAATCGCCTCAGGCTTCAGCATGATACGAGTTATACCTATGGGCATTGAAGGCTCCATTACCGACGCAAGGACACTAAAGATTGCTCAGCAGAGTAACAAAGAAGGAGGCTATTGTGATTACAACTTTTCCGTGTCGGCCACATCCAGTAACGCCGACCAAATTAGCCAAGTAACCAGCGAGGTTGGATCGCTCTTTATCCCGTTTAACCATTTGTCAGATAATATTAGCAAGGTCGCCGCGGTTACTGCACATTTCGACTCTTGGCCTACCCATAAGCCTATTTTGACCGATGCTAAGACTACGGACCTCGCCTCTATTCTGTTACTTGCGAGCCTTCACAATAGGCGTATCCATGTCACTAGTGTCACGACTAAGGAAGATATCCGGCTCATTGCTCTTAGCAAGGAGAAAGGCCTGAGTGTCACTTGCGACGTGTCGATTTATTCGTTGTACCTATCACGGAAGGATTTCCCCGAATGCCAGTATCTTCCTGCACCCGCCGACCAGCAGGCGCTCTGGGATCATCTTAGCACGATTGATGTCTTCTCTATCGGAAGTCTCCCGTATCAGCTTGCGCATTCTATTCAATCTGATGCAGACCCTACAGTTGGTATTGCTGATGCCTTGCCTCTTCTGCTGACGTCTGTCACGGAAGGCAAGTTAACGTTGGATGATGTCAAGACGCGGCTGTACGATAATCCAAAGGAGATCTTTGAGCTTCATGAACAGGTCGGAACTTCAGTTGAGATTGAAATTGACCGCCCGCACACTATACCCAAGACAGCGTCGTGGTCGCCATTTGCTGGTAAGACCATGCGTGGTGCGGTGCAGAGGGTTACTTTCAACAACAAGACGGTCTGCCTCGATGGAGAACTTCTTCCTCTGGCACCTCTCGGGAAGGATATGTCTACTCATGGCAGTATGCCTGCACCTATGTCGCCGCCTATGCCCCAACAAACGCATCCCTTCGATGCTCTCCGGACTCGACGCTTCTCTAACATTGGGAAACCAGTGGGGATGTCGCGGTTGACTGACGGCGAGGCAGACGACCAGAGACCTGCTTCAAGGAATGTGCCAGGTGCAGAAGAGTTCAGTTTGCCGGGACCTGCACGAGCACCGTTCGTTGACTCCCTGCATGACCTCCTTATGCAACCCTCCGCCTTCAAAAGCTCGCATGTGCTCTCCGTAAAGCAATACACGCGATCAGATCTTCATCTGCTGTTCACTGTGGCTCAAGAGATGCGCCTCGGTGTCGATCGAGAAGGCGTCCTTAATATCCTACGCGGCCGGGTTCTATGCACCATGTTCTATGAACCATCGACACGTACCTCGGCATCTTTCGATGCAGCTATGCAACGACTAGGTGGCAGGACAATCCCTATCACCACAACACATTCGTCTGTTCAGAAAGGAGAGACGCTTCAAGATACACTCAGAACACTTGAGTGTTACGGCGATGCTATCGTTCTACGCCATCCGGAAGAAACGTCGGTAGATGTTGCAAGGAAGTATAGCAAGGTTCCTATCATCAATGGTGGAAATGGAAGCAAAGAACACCCTACGCAAGCTTTCCTTGACCTCTTCACGATCCGTGAAGAGCTTGGTACTGTACAAGGTTTGATTATTACCTTTGTGGGTGATCTCCTCTACGGACGACCAGTTCACTCGCTAGTATATCTACTACGACACTACCAGGTCCAAGTTCAGCTGGTTTCGCCGAAGTCGCTAGCACTGCCAGCGGAAGTTCGCAGCCTCCTAAAGGAATCTGGACAGTTACTTTGCGAATCTGAGGAGCTTACCCCGGAGATTCTATCAAGGAGTGATGTGTTGTACTGCACTAGGGTTCAAAAGGAGCGCTTCCCCAGCATTGAAGAGTACGAGAAGGTCAAGAATTCGTACCGCATCGATAACGCGACCCTTAAGCATGCGAAGCAGACTACCCGCGTGCTACATCCCCTGCCGAGGAACGAAGAAGTTGCGGAGGAAGTTGACTACGATCACCGCGCAGCTTATTTCAGACAGGTAAGTGTTTGAACAAGTTTTCTCACGGCTTAGAAATATTTACTAATATATCTCTAGATGAGGTACGGTCTGTACTGCCGAATGGCCCTGCTAGCTTTGGTCATGTCGGGTTGAGAACGGTATATTTCCGCGTACCGGTCGCCTTCGCATCCGTAGTCACTATTTTTTATATACACCGACGAAACGTAAGGTACACATCTAGGAGCTTAAAAAGTTTAGATAGCTACTTCGTAACCATCCTTGGCAAGGTTTTAATAAGTTACTCGACATATAGATAGGAACATTGCATTAGACACTATTTAGGCTCACGCCGCTCATGAGTGCATGATTATTGTATAAAGGTATTGGTATAGGCGTATATGTATGCTTTGTATACTTTTACGAAGCTTGTTTTGGATGTATGTATATATGTATATCTTGTACTAGTTATATTTTGTATATATTGTATGTATATGCGTACGTCGTATGTATGTACGTTGTGTACCTAGACCTATATAGTTAATACTAATTTTCGTCATGCGTGTGTGTCCGTCTTGGTTTGGTGTGTGTCTAACTCTTCAAGTCTAGCCTGTCTTCTCTTATACCCACACAGCAATATTTAACCTTTTTAAGTTGTTATTTTTAAGAGAATAGACTAAATTTAATTGCAGTCTAGTATTAGATTTAGTGTCTTTAGTCTTTATTCTTTGGTCTTTAATAGAGAGTAATTACGTCATCATGGAATTTATATATTCTCTCCAAGATCAAATTAACCCCTCTAGTATTCCGTAGACACAAACGCACCAATAGAAATGTTCAATTACTATCAATCTATCTCTAGCGGTTGACAAGCCATATACCATAATTTACTTTGAAGGGGGAACCAGGTACCTTTTGAATGTAATCGCCACGTTTAGTCTATTCGGCTGATGATCCGATTCGCCTACCGCCCAATCATCTCTTCCCCGCGACTCGTACGACTTACAGATCGCCTTGCTTGCGAATTACTACTCACTTACCGCGCAATGGCAACATCAACATCTCCTCCAGGCCCAGCGCCCTGGAGACAGCTCTTCCTAGAACACGTCCAGACGATGGCATCGCCGGAGTTCACTCTAAGCACAATCCGGAAAACGTCTTCCCCGTCTGGTACGGTCTACTCGCCGCGTGCTCGCACGTGCGTCTTCCGCGGCTTGCTCGCGGGGCTACAGGTGAATCCCAAGAACGACGCTGAGCTGAACCCGGACGTCTACGAGACGGACTTCCCGACGTTTACGACGGACTGCCGCATGGATAAGATGGCGGAGCTCTTCGGCGTGGAGGAGACCGGTGAGGAACTCCGGGGCTCGGGCGGCGGCGCGCCTGTCGAGGCTGTCTTCTGGGTTGGCGAGGCGGGCACGCAGTGGCGCGTCCGCGGGAAGGCGTATGTCCTCGGCCCGGACGTCGAGGACTCGGCGGAGGGGAAGCATGTCATGTCTCTGCTGACAGCGCGGATGCGGCGCAAGAGCGACGGCAAGGACTGGAGCTTCACCCGGGAAGTCACGGCGCACTTCGGCAATCTAAGTCCCCTGATGAGAGGCTCGTTCCGGAACCCGCCTTCCGGCACGCCGGTGGCGCTGCCGGTGGATGACGATAGGTTGAGGCTGGGGCAGAAGGTGACGGATCTGAACGACGAGGTCGCGAGGGCGAATTTCAGAGTCGTGGTTATCGTGCCGGAAGGCGTCGATCGCACGGATCTGAGCGATCCGGAACGCGGCCGTAGGTGGCTGTATACGTTTGTGGGAGGGAAGTCGGAGGCTACGGCGCCGGGCGGGCTGGTGGAGGATGGGTGGGAGAAGGTGGAGGTGTGGCCGTAGCTGGTACGGGAGGAAGAGACCGAGTCTACGGCGGCTACGTACGCCTCGGTGGTATGGAAACGTCGATTATGACATATCTACATATCTGATTACCTTGTTGGTCACCTGGGTGAGGAAGGGTCGTGGACCCTACATACAGCATAGTGGTGTATAATGCGTAGCTCCGTCTTGCCGAGGTATTACTACTACCCCCTTACCTATGGGCATTATCGTATGCACATAGACACATAAGCACCTACATACATGTGTGTGTGTGTGTGTGTGTAGGAGTCTTGGCATGACCAGATCTATCACAGCCCTGCAAGTTTCGAACATGTGATGTAATACGTAGAAGGAAATGTTTCCTCCCGGGCCGAACACATGGCAATCAGTATATCCGCGAACGGGATGCCGTATGCTAAAGTAGACCTTGCACTCCGGTAACCATCGCGGTTTTTTTGGGGGGGTTTTTTTTGCTCTTCGGCATACTACGTAATGTAGGTGCGGAATATGAGGTGCATACATACATACATAGGTACTTACATAGGATCATCCCATATTTATTTAGCCATGCGGGTTCTGTGACCTCGTGGGTGAGAGGCTAGGCAGGGGTAAAAAAAACGGCGATTTTTTAAATTGCTCTCTGGTCGCGCTGTCACATTTATTTTGTTTTCCCCTGCTGTTAAGATTTAGGTAGGTAGCGAGTGAAATTAGTCGCACCATGTCCGGTGGGCATAGAATGTCGTTGTACTGTTGCTTTGCAGGATAGGTAGCTCTGACATCGAGTTGAGGATCTACCTAGGGGAAGGATCGTCTAGTGCTTATGGTTCAGAAAACCGATGCTTTCTTTTCGCAGGTCTTAACACATGTAGGTAGATAGGTACCTAGATATTCCGTTTCGTTGATTTGGCCTCGAAACGAATTATATAAAACATAATTGTGGATGTAGTTATATTTCTTTCAGTTCTTCTACTAACTAGTTATAGTCTATATATACATAGTATTAAGGGATGTGATGGTCTCGGCACGGGAGTTTTCAACCCTTGAGTGCTAGGCTTCGGATCTAACACACAGCATCTTACGGGTGTTTTTAGCGCAGAAGGTCAAAAGTGGGGGAGAAGAAGAATAAAAATGCTTCCATTTGGAAGCTTTTAGGCGTTCCGTCTCAAGCATGGGGGGAGAGGGGGGGGCAACCATCGTGACTTTCCCACGTGTTCGAAGCCGGGGTCCGTCCCGAGGGAGGCGGGGCGGGAAAGAAACAAGGAAGAGGAAGGAGAAGAAGGGGCTGGGTTTACATATTATGTATATAGTGTATGTAGTTCAAAGTATTTTGACCGCTATAAATTGAGTCTTTTTGAGTCTTGGCGATATATGTATGTAGGTATACATGTTTTATTATGAGGCTGGGGCCTAGAATAGCACGTACCAGTATCCGGTATTTACATGTTCAAGTAATTATCCGAACATCTCTCTGCTTGCTTTTGTCGCCTTGTTTTGCTTCCGGATATGGAATGTGCATAGCCGACTGCAACCCCTTTTTCTTAGGTACATACCTTATTTGGGAGTTTGCGAATAAACTGATTGCCCCCCACTGCGAGCCGGCGGCAGGCAAAAGGCATCGTGATCTAAGTTCGGGGAATGCTTTTCTTTATAAAACGGGCTTTGCTTTTGAGTCTTATAAATATTGTATGTATGTTGCGATTTATTTTATTAAATTAACTATCAATTTTTACCTTAGATGGTATAACTAATATTAACGAGTAAATCGTTTCGATGATCATATAACTATACCCTTTTATAAACCTTTTATGAAGCGAATCGTGCTATCATATACCTAACTCGAATATAAAGTGTATAATATGCTTACATAGGTAGGTAAAGCTTTAGATTCTCGAGCGGGGTTTGACGCGAAGCAGCGAAGAGGTAACAAAGTAATCCATACGTACGCACTTTATATGTAGGTAGTTATGTATGTATTGCTAGGTCATGTTTCAGGCATAAGCCAATCCGATATGAATGTGAATATGTATGGCACGAATTCGATCGGTAGGATGGACTGTGCATATTCACCGCTTAATTCATGTATATGCAAAGACAACTATATGCATGGCTCCCCAACCACATTGGGCAATTGCATCGGCATTACAATTTATATTATACGACGACGAATACTCAGGTGATGTAAGAGGCTGTATATACGTATGTACGTATGCGAATATCGTAAGTACATAGGGCTAGGTTAAGAGATATGTGAGGTACTTGTGTAAATATGTTTTCAAGATATACTATGTATATGAATGAGTCTAATAAATGATATTCAGTTTCATATGTATTAGTGTACAAAGTAACTATATACAATAATAGAGCAGATATATTTCTCCTTGTGGCTAAAACATCATCATCACATTTATTATCAGCTCTCAATTCCATCCCACCAAAAAATACCGAGGACAGCAGGCAAACAAATAACCTATCATATAAGTAGATGTAAGTGATATGTCTCGTTGATCTCTGAAAGCATATTCTCGATGCAAGCCAACTCATTGTTATATCCTGTTTAGGCACTGTATCTCCGGTCACCCTCCATCTTACGCCGCAGCTACATGTGCACTACTACTACGACACAAGGCTATTCCCGTCCTCTCTTACGCTCATACCACATTACGCCCCCAGCGTCTACTACACTACATACAGTAGTGTCCAACCGCTAAAGACGGTCCCGCGTGTGCAGTGACATGCATCGTGTTAGCTAGCGTAAAAACTTTGCGACCTGTCATGGACCCCATACGAGTAAACTCGATGGTCGATGGTGACCGGCGCCGAGCTGCCGCCAATCGCCAAATGTCAACTGCAACTTGTTGATCAACTTGATCCAAGGCAGATGCGGCCGGCTTATCCTTAGGCTGAGAATTCCCCCCCTTTGGCAGTGGCGTATTCCGATGGGGTCCGAAAGGTCTCTGCCCAAGTCTTGTCGTAAGACTATTTTTCAAAAAAGTATGGGAGTTTTCTTGTCTTCTCCACTGTGGTCTCATTATTTACATGAAATCCCGTAACGGATGCGTGTCTCCCGCCTCTAATCTGCAAAGAAGACCGTGCTGCATGTGGCACGTACGCTTTATTGTATGTATGTAGAGTGGTATGCCCCCAAAACTGCTAACGGACCCTTACGAGTTTTTATATCAGCAACAGGTGAGAATGTATGTATGTAGAGAGGTTAGCTACTTCTTAGAATGGAGACATATCTTGAGGAACAAGCTGTGTTCTCACATTACTCAGATAGGTCAATCACTAAGGCCACGTTGATAAACACGTTGATACCCTCCTTCAACTTCGCTACTGTAATGCATAAACTACACCGGCCATGTGGACGTTCCCTTTTCTGACCGACGGCCGAAAAAAGTGGCAAAATGCAATACAGCTTTTGCTTCCTTCACGGATTTCGTGTAACTCGAATGTGAACATCTCCCCAGCCGCTCCCATAAGAATTACTACCACGGGCAGCACGGGCAGGAGAGAATGTCCAAAATAAGAGAACGTCCATATTTCGAGAGAGGGCCAAAGTCGCTTTTTAATAAACTAGAACGGCAGCCCGTTAATTAGTCGCCGATCAACCCGTTAAAAGAGAAGAACTTGCAGGCGGGCGCCAGTGGACAAGGGTTCTTTACCGCTAGGTGCCCTAGTCTTGCATCTACTAGCTCTTGTTTAGGATGTATCTTATATAGGTATGTAAGGTAACTAAATGTACCCTAGCATATTACCTAGTGTACCTAGGTAGCATATTACATTATCAGTTTGCCGTGGAGTCCCGACCAAGTATATACGTACCTAAGTACCTATTTCCATACAATTGACTCTAGCCTAACAATTAGTCCCCTGCTTCCTTGGGCACTTAACATGCCGCGGCTGGCAAAGCCCCAGACTAAGATAGTGTAACTAATCTGATAGTACAATATTATTATAGTAGATAGGTAGGTACAATAATATAGTACCTACATGGATGGATATCTCAAGTATGTACGTACCAAAAGCAAACGTACCTAGTGGACCTATGGATATGATGGATCCTAGGGAAGGCAAGCCCAGAAATAATCGTACCGTAACTGCTTTTAAACCAACCAGCATATGTATCTCGATACCCCACAGAACTGCCAATTCTCATAATCTTCCTTCGATATCAACTCTGTTTCCACTCGATCCGATTTCTTCCTTTTTCTCCCCGCCATATCCGCCTGAATTAACCATCCTTTCTCTTGATTCGAAGAGCAATTGATCAAGTTTTTGTGACGTTTATATTACATCGACTAAACAATTTTCTAATTGGTTAATATTCGAGAGACGAGACATCGAATTGGCCTGCTCAGGTCTAAATTGTAGCATTGGAAGTGTCGAGTTCGTTAGGTAGCTCAGGTGCCCATTGTGCATGGGCTTGGCTAGATGTCATGACCAGTGGCATATCAACTTAACAATCGCCTAACCTCCCTTTTACCTACCCTGTTCACCTCCTCACCGACTCCTCTACCTCCCAAGTAGGAGTTTGATGTCAGGGTACGGTCACATATCTGCTTCTTAGCTTCAATCTCGAACTAAATACAACATATTTACATTCATATCTATCTATCCAGAATGGCGACAGATTCTTTGAAAGCCCTGATTACTAACATTCCCGACTGGCTTAAACGTCTCGAGGAACTCAATGGACAAATCGATCAGCGCCAGCAGGATCTGGCTATGTTACCTGAGAACCAATCCAAGTCTTCAGCTCGATCTATAAGGAATAAGGGGTCAACAGAATCTCTAAGACCGAGAGATGAAGGCGCACCTGGCCAAATACTAGACACGATACGCGTCTCGACGCCACCTCCCCTAGCCCCGAATGAACCTCGACAGCCAAATGACGGTGCTGCTGAGGTACCCTCGAGTCCCGTGAGTGAGCCACGATCGAACACCTCCCTTCAACGTCAGACCAACGAGGTTATGGCAACGGCACAGCGACGAGCGCGCGCCGTTGTTCGGAAGAAGCCGAAGACCGAATCCATGATGAGCACCGAGAACGCCGTCCAAAATTATAGGTCACGGAATATGATCATCGTATACTACGACAGTTATGTACAGTCATTCTTTGAGGAGTTAGTCAAGTTCGTGTCGATGCAGCGCAATGCCATGCGTAAAGCGAAGATGGCTGCCAAAGTGGCCCGCATCAGACGTCTAGCCGAGATTGAGATGCCCGATGATGACGAGGAGGACAGGCCGGGTAGTGGGAATGGTGAACTAAAGCCCAGGGATAATCTCATCGCCGTCGCCGCCGACGCTACAGGCATACAAGCTAAGGAAGAGTCAGCGGAAGATATCAAGCTCCGCTTCAAGAGCACTCGGCAAATGGGACCACGAAACGTAGTTGCCGGTAGGGTGAGTGCGCGGGTGACTCGATCAGGTCTTAATGGCGGACTGGGCGCATTCCAGGACAGGGGTGATATCTGGGAGGAGCTAGACAAAGGCCTCGAGTTCGTTCAGGGTATGTGTGAACAAGGAGCACATCAATTTCTTCGAGACGGTGACTGCGCCGAAGAGATCGAAAAGATTAAAGCGCGCCTTGCTTTGACGAAGGAGGCTGCCGACAAGGAACTAACACGTTCTGAAACGGAAAACACTCCCGAGCTAGCCTCGCCCTGGCCCATCCAGTCCCGGAGCTATCGCCCCACAACGATGCGGAAGAGTATGGGCACGCCGGCATTAAAGACATCTCCTAAGCAAGAAGTCGTCAAGCAAAATGTTATTGAAGTGGAGGACGAAGGGGTACAGGATATGGACGACTACCAGCCGATCTCCAAACCGACAGGGCAAATAGATGGACCCACGTCTTAGAATGACGAGGTCCCTTTGCTTTGTTATGCTTCATGCGCATTAAGCAGATTAAGCAGTCTCCCTACTACAATTACCTACCACCGTCGTTTACGTATATACAAACCACATCTCAACCATTCAAAATTGTTTACTCGCATGCAGCATCGCAACGGAGTTGGCTTACAGAGAATGACAGCTTTATTGGATGCTATTGCGACAGGACTATATACTTCCCCCTAAATTATGAGATGTCATCTTGAAAATTATATATAGTTTTCTATTTTACTCATGTGGGGTGCGGACAGAGAAAAAAGCATGCACATGTTTTGAGTCTTAAAATGTGCTTGGAGTTGGATACAGGGGGAAGTTTTGATATTTAACATCAACAGCCCAGACGGGGTTTGAATACATTCAGGATCATTCTACTATGGTGACTACTTACACCTATCACGACTTTACGGGACTCACGGCCGCGAACAAAATATGTGCATACAAGGCTATCAATATGCCCTCTTTCAGCTTCATCTGGAGGGGGTGGGTCAAATAATACCGGATATACGGCCACTCCTTTCATAATGAGCAGCTGGGGGTTTTTCGGAGAATAAGGGTGACACAGCAGTTAATGCTGTTTTGAGGGAGGGGGGGCTGAAAACCCCTGGTACATAAGAGACTACAAGAAGCCTAATAATATATCTAACTAGTTAAACTGTACTGCATGGTTATGACGTTTATGATGATGAATAAGTTGCTGTATTCGGATTGAGTTGTCTTGATTCTATCGACGTTTCACGTTTTATCGATGATCTACGAATAAACCACAAATATCGAAGCTTTGTCCACGAGCCGTCAGAATTAAAGTAAGGGGAACGACGGGAAGGGCCGTTGGTGGCGAGCAAAGTGCGGCCGCATTTTGCGGGCACCGTATTAATTGGATGAATGAATTGGATGGGATGAAATTTTTTGCATAATGTTAGTTAATACATACGAGGATAAGAAGTAGGTACCTAACATGGAAATATGTAAAGGGACGACGAGTTTTATTCTGCTCAGCTCAGCTTATGCAGAAAAGAAAAGAACAGAAATAAATCTCCGTGTCACATATCAAGGTACCTATTAATGTACAATATCGATTTCGATTCGCGATGCCGATTCGGCCCGTCTGGACGTTGACCGAGATTCGGTTGTGTGCCTAATGTAAGGGGACTTTACATGTGTATGTTCGGAGTACGCGGAGTTCAGCGCTCAGGAGGTTGGGGATGCGGTGCGGTGCGGTGCGTTGCGTAAAACCCACATGTGGTTCACGGTCATCTCTTTTCTTTTTTTCTTTTTTTTTTTCGCCTCATTATGTATGGCCCGTACGTCGTATTATAGGTCTTATATTGTAACATACCTATATATTAGGTTAGGTTAGGTACCTAAGATACCTGGGACCTATTATTATGTAGGGAGGCTGCGCTCGAGCCAGCTGGGATTAAAGGAAAGATCCGAGAAAAGCAAATTGCTGTAACATATTGGTTCGGTCTGGGTTCGGTTCGGTGATGGATAGCTTCCGCTCTTCCTGGAGGTCGATATCCGCTTGTCCGAACCGAAGATAGATATATATGTTTTGTAGAGTTGGGTTGGGTTCTGTGGGCGTCGGTGAACTTGCCTTTATGGAGGCCGTTCCGAGATCTGAGATGTTATGTATGTGAGTTCGCGAGGATACCTATGTTAGGATGTTAGGTACCCAGGTGTGGTGACGGGGACCGGTCCGTGCGGCATGGTGAGGACTGACCGATTACCTGATTGATTAAATGCGGTGTCGTCCCTACATGCATTGATGGAATCGGTCTCGTCGATGTTATGGCAAATGCGAGATTCATACACACGCGGGGAGCACTTGGGATGTGATGTTGTGTTGTTGGTTTGGATTTTAATTATCTACCGACAGCTTGATGCTGCGGTTGGTAAGGAGGTTCGGGCAATTTTCTCTGTGACGAGGGCTCGACGCGTAACTCGGCGTTCTGGTTTATGTTTAGATGAATAGGAATTATATGGGCTACTCCGTGATGATTAGGTGAGTGTTTCGGTTGGTCCTTCGCGTCGTATATTCCGCATGTTGGTGTCGATGAGGTAGGTTTGATGTGTATATAGATAGACACGTAGGAGAGGGGTCAGGATTGTGACGACTTATACATAGCCGAGTAGATCGGGGAACTAGTGTTGGATCTCTCGTGGTGTCTAAGCAGTTCTATTATCATCATCGCCTAACTCGTGAATTAAGCTCGTTGATTCCTTTCCGGGCCTCCTTCACTTAAGTCTGTTGTATTGGCTGTTAAGACCCCCTTTCCCGAGAGACATCTGGTACAGCTGCAAATCCAAAGGGAGGTTGCAATTATGTAGACAATATACTATATGTATATGATTTTAAAGTTGATAGTTGATTCATATTACTCTCTTCCGAAGGCCTTTCATTATTCCTGTCTCCTAGACTATCCCCCTTTAAGTTCCATTCAACCTCATACATTAAGACTACTCGCGTATTTGCCCTACCTAGATAAGAGACATTTTTAGACCTAATATAGGATAATCGTATGTTTAGTATAACCATATGATCTAGAAAATCTAGTATCCCGCCCACTCTATACCGTTAGAGAGCAAAGAGCCGGCTGGCTCGCATGAAAAAGTTTGTCAAGAGCCTCTAAGTGGTTCTTGGTATGGTAAATGTTACCTACCCAATGAATAATTGTCCAACCATATGCAAGAAGGAGTCACCAACAATATCACCACGTAGCCCTTATTGGAAACAAGCCCGTCCTTGGTAGTGTCCAACCTTATCACCATGAGCAGGAAATGATCTTAGGTGGTGATACAGTATTAGTTCACGGAGACTAAGATCGTGTGTTAAGCCGTCGGATTAAGCCTCAGGAGTGTAGATATAGTCATATTTGCCGGGTACTACTGTTGGTTTAAAGACTATATGTACTAGGCATGATATGGCTGTTGGATATATTCCAACTAACTCCCGCTATCAGCACCAACAGGCACCTAAGTTGATCAAGCTCTATAGTGTTCATCGATTTGACTCGTCTTTCCTGTTATACTCGACTCATTTCTCTAGGAGCAGTGACGTCGCTTTTCTTAAGGCGGGTAGTAAATTCCAGATACCTATAGGATATGATATAGCTGTTATTTAGATATGCGTACGGAGGCGGTAAGTGCCTGAGTCGAGATCTAGTTACTATAGCTATAGGATCTACATTCGCACTTCGACTTCGAAACTAATAGTATTATGAGGCATTTTATAGATAAGACGAACTGGTGGTACTCCCTCATTGTGAAATGACACATAGGCTGTTTTTCTCAAACCCCCCTTTTTAGTATAGGTCATGTCCGTCGTTGTAGAAGATGTGTTTACGATGTATTGCCAACAAGAAAGATTTCATGTGACTTAGTTCCACTTATATAAGGGCATTTAACCAATGTCTTCAAGTCTAAATCGATTGTTTACTTCCATTACCACCGGATCTCAACCAACAATGTCGAAATCAAACGCACCCCCGACTAGCGGGTTCCCTGAATTCATGGAAAGGGAGTTTGAAAAGGGGCGTGTGTTGATGAATTAGCCCTTCCTGGATGATAATTTCATGGATGGGAGTCCTCCAAGTTGCTCTTTACAGGACTTCAAACACCCTCGTCTCCGACGATGTTCTTTCGACTTAAGCACTTTGGTCATTACCGGCCGCCTTAACTTGGACTTCGATGATCGTAATGATGGATTCTGTCATAATGAATCACCAAGGCCGTGTAATTGGAAAGGTGGTGTTCTGATCGATCATTTGGACTTTGTTCATCCATGGGGGTATAAATGGTATCAGCATAGCTTAAAACTATTGCCAGTAGAGGCAATAGTTGATAATTAGCCTCTAAAAGACGCGCCAAGAGGATATAGGTCTTGGGATTGTGATAATTCTCGCCGTATGTATACAGACGGCTTGTTCCCCAATGCGTACCAATTTAGACTATTCGCATATTCGCATTTACCCCTATTACCAAAACTCCTTATCTCATATACGTAGGTAGGCTTCCACTTTCAAACCCCCTAACCTTCGATAAATGAAGCTGCTATGCCAAAGAACTATGATTTATATGCAAAACGATAATTATATATCAGGTACGATGATCATAATGTGCATTAGAGTCTATATACAAGCTCACCCACCCCCTACCACCAATCTTCATAGCTACCACCTCCCACCCACCACAATATCTACAAAAACTCGCTCAAAACCGCCACCCTCGTCCTCGCGTCATCAGATCCCCACTCGCCATCCGCCATCATCTTCATGATCTGGACCATACGCGCTAGGAAACCCGTTAGCATTCAAACAGAAAACAGCAAGAACCCAAAAACGCATTGGACCTGGGGGGAGGGGGGAAGAACGTACTTATATCAGCCCTCGCCCTCGCAAACAGCGGATCCCTTAAGAACTGATCCGAAGTCGCCGGATCCCTCCCCGCCTCGCGCAGCACGCTCCCTATACACAAGGCCTCCAAAAACGCCCTGTGGTGGAAAACCCACCACACCCTCGCCTCGGGGTCGAACAGCGTGCACAGCACGAAGAAACACGTGATGGCTTCGTGCGCGGCCTCGAGCGTCGCGCGGATGTTGACAGGGACGTCGGGGCTCTCGGAGGCGTGCACTAGCATGAGGTTGTGGTAGTAATTGCTGCTCAGAAACAGCGTCTGCCGCACCACGCGCTTGTTCGTGCACGCGAGTTGCGCGATGCTCTCCTGGTCCCACGACCGGAACACGTCAGGGAACGAGCGGTAGACGGCGCGGAAATCCGCCACTAGTTTCGACTTCTGCCGCTGCGTGGAGCAGATGGGCACGTCGAGAGAGCGCGGGCTGGAGATGGTTTCTTGCACTAGGTTTGCTAGCATCCAGGACCCGCGGATGTATGCCGTGTCGATTGGGTTCGACTCGCCGAACCCGGATATGTCGTCGACGAAGTCCTCCACTTTGACGTCCGTGTGCGTGGCGTTGGGGGGTAGCGAGAGTAGCACCGTTAGAAAGGTATCCTGGACGAGGACGGCTTGCCACAATTTGCGCCGTTGTTGCTTTTCGAATTCGCTTGCGCCGGGAACCACTGGTAGAAGTTTTTTCATCAGCTTCTCGGAGTGCACCGTCACTAATAGCTACCTCGGCCTACCTATATTTGGATCTCTATGCAGACCCATCGCATAAGCTTGCCTCACTGTAACGCTTAGAGTTAGTAATTTTCCGGTTATGCCATCTGTGCGATACCCTGGTACAACTCCTTTGCAAGGTATAGATAGTGCTAGATACGCATGAGGTTTTCCTAATCATTGATCTCGGCCCCTATTTGAGAGCGCAAAGGGGAGGATGATGGGCACTTAGGGGGTTCACGTACATAACAAGCCTGAAAAAGCCCAACCGTCTGACGCATGATTATCGTTTATCAAGAAATAGCCAACTAGAACCATAGCTTGAACAGAACGTAATGAAGCCGTATTTAAATATGAAGACATGCGCAGCGCTTGATTACCTGCCGAGGCGTAGAACTCGGCAGTTTGCTTGCGATCTTTAGGATTCGTCGTCATAACGAATTGCGTTCCCAAAGCCATCATAGTGAAGAGCAAGCCTACGAAAGCGGCATCGGTCTTCTCGGAATCTCGTAAGGACCAGAAGTGTTCGTACTCGAGATAGAACGCATGGCGGTCAATTATGGGATAGACCGGGTCCACGCAGTCGTAGTACTGGCTGATGAGGATATCGGTCTGCAACTTGTCGGGTAGAACCCCGATGACCTCGGGGAGCCCGCCCTCGCAAGTCCAGTAGTTGGCAAATGGATGTTCAGAGCCTACCCCAAAGACATTGGATGCTGTTGGGTGGGATAGAGAAACGTTAGAGATGAGCCCTGTTGACAGCGCGACGGACCCACGAGATGTCATCCGACTGATGGGAATACCTCTATCTGCTATATTTGGAATCGAAGGTCTTATCCCACTCATCGTCACCTTCTTCTTCGGTGGTTTCGTCATCCTACGGCCGTTAGTGGCCGATCGTGATGTCTCTCTAAGACTTGTTAGTCGCGTTGCCCCCTTTTCAACGAAAAATTGTTTCTAAAGTAAACAATATCGGCTTACTCGAGAAGGTTTGCCACGTGCGCATATTTGCATTCTGTTTGTCGTTTTATACCTGACAGGGTCTCGTAAACATAAGATCGTGTAAGAGAACCGAATATTGTAAGTATGCTTACAAGCTAAACAGTGAGGTCTACCTCGATCGCACTAAAGTCGAAGCCGGACATGTTAGTAGCTGCGGATGTAGAATCATAGCAGTCGATTGAAGGTAGAAAGATAATTCTTCTAAGTCACGCCAGTTTCGTTTCCAACATAACGCATGCTGATGCTCTGTCGAAATCCCTCCATAACCCGAGGTATTACTTTTAACGTTATACTGTTATTCCTCCTCTTTTTGTAGAAACTTATTTCAACAACGGCTTATAATTTAGTCGTTAGTTTCCCGTTGTTATTATTTTCTCTCCCGAAATATGACCTAGTCAATGGGAAATAATAATAAAAGAAGAAAAAAGCATAAAGGGGTTAAAAATGATTTGATGCGCATTATTTCTCCGTAGTGCTACGTGATACTGACGCAACCATCGGAAAAAAAGGAAATCAATTTGGTCTAACACTGGCTAGATGTAGAATAGATATAGAATGTGGCGTCGGAAATTATTTTTATTTAATTGCTAGAATTGTAGCATTTACTTGCCTTCGTTTTTCGTTCAACACATTCATAACACGATAGCGTTGGTTTGTTGCGCTTCTGTTTCTTCTTTAAGGGTTCGGAGAACGGAGGTACGGCGGTAACACTACCTCCACTACTCGTGCCGTCGCCATCATCAGGTTCAGACTTGGTGCCGAAAAAAGGTTGAGTTGCCGAATCGGGTGAGGTGTAAAGTGTACTCGCTGAGGTCGGTGTAAGTATTGTAATTGGCGACAAAGCAGATGTTGCGGAAGCAGCGGAATTGGCAGAATTTCCAGAGTATCCTCCACTGCCGTACAACAATTCCGTCGGAACCTGAGATGACGACATGCGCGTTGCTCTTGTCTCTCTGATCTTAGGGCGCGGGTATTGCTATGCTGCAATGGCTGCAATCTGCCCGGGAGGATTCAATTGAGGCTGAACACAGAACTGCAGGTGGCGCATCCGGGAATAAGAGCCGATCGTCTAATGAGGCTTGATCAATTAGACAAGGTTGGGGGTGTTGGCGGAAATTGGGAATGGATGGATATAAAGAAACATAAAGTGACAATTGAGGGAAGAAGCCAAGACTTTTTTTTTGTTTTTGGTTCCCGTTCTTCAAGGAATTTAAAAAATAAAATTGGGGAATCGAAGAGGATCGACTGGGGGAATTCGATTTGGGAAAAGACTGGGAAGAGTTCGGCACGATTTAACGGCAAGGTTTAAGTTAAGTTAAGTTAGGTTAGGTTAAGTAGTTTAAAGCTATTGTAAAAATAAGGAATAATAAGGAATAGAGATGAATAATAGGGTTAAAAGAGTATCATATGGACTTAATGTAACTATCATATTAGATATGTCAGTTGACACACACATACACATACATACTCCAAGGTACATTATGTATTTTTTTTTATCTCGCCTCCTTAATAAGTTTATGTATTTGTGGTAAGCTACTTAAATACATCTTATTATACACAATAGGTTAGGTAGCTATGGACTTTGTATCATAGGTATATTGTAATAATACAACCAATGCAAGTTCATACATTAGGTAGAATATCGCATGGCTTGCTTCGCCCAGCTCCTTGGCTCACTTGCTGCAGTTCTTGGGACGTCACGTCATGCCCGGTCTATACATACATGAGATATAAGCCTTAGCCTGTTTGTAACTCGTACGTATGAAAGTGTTTACATCGAGTAGTGAGATACTTCTGACCTTGATAGCACTGTAGGTAAGTTGAGTTTACGAAATCCGGCGCATGTCGGTGTATTACACTAATGAATGTAACTTCAAGGTATTGTACCTTGTACGGTCCATTAATTGGATACCTGACGGATTCCCCCCGCAAGCGGTCTAGCTAAGCTCTTTAGGTGCCGAAGGGGTGCCGCTTCGACAGGGGTCAGCCCGCGGAGTAGGAAAATGGTAGGAAGTGGTAGGGATCTTTGATGGATCATGGATGACAAGTCGCAAACTCGGAGGGCGATATGAACCTGCAGGCACGCCGCTACGATTAGAAATGCCGAACAACTCGTGCTGACTGACTGACTAACTAACTAATCGACTGACTAAACTAGATACTAACTGGATGACAGCATGAGCCGGTTTATTGGTCGCCTTTCTAAATATTTGGGCATTTTATTACATAGTATCGTGAGCAAGAATTAAACATTAACTATGACTTTTGGTAATAACTAACTATTATCTGGTAAATTCATGGTATACCTCGGCTAAGTCGGAAGACAAGGACTAGGATGTTACATGTTACCCGTTTAGTTATCACCGACTGAGTTATCGTTACTCGGATATTGTTACTCGGTGATCGGGGATATATTCTTCTTGTCGTCAAAGTAAACCTAATACTAGAACTTGGCAGAATATTCAATAATAATAATAACAATAACAATAACGAATAATAGTATAGTTATTCTAGTTAGGTAACTCTAGGCGGTGGCGGCCCCATCCCCAGAATCCAACATCCAATCCTTGAGTCCTAGGGGGTTAAATCTACACTAGTTACAGTTACCCTCGTGCTAACCCAGTCTAGGACGAGATTACGTCAATATTTATTGGAGGGCGTCGTAATATGATAGGGCGCAGGCCTTGTCATAGATTTCACGGCTTAAGTTCTGACCTTTTCTATTAAGATAATTAGTAAGATTTCTACAAGATGCTCCCCCAAGATGTCCCCCCCAACCTGCATCCCCGATTCCATGCGACTTATTTCATAAGCTAATATAAAAACTTGGTTACTACCTTAGTCATGCATATCATGGGTATAGAAGTATGTACAATCATATGCAGGCGTCTATGTGGAACAACTAGATCTGACAGGTACAGTTTTCTAGAGTTATTCTCGAGTCTTTCGACTCTTATTAACGGGCTTTGCTCGTCAGCCTGGTCAAATCCCGTTACCTTGTCTGGTTAATATGGCTATGGGGATCGTATTAGCCTCGCAGATACTAAGCACTAAGAACCAATGGCTTCGTCCCCGAGGGTCTGGTAGTGGTCTGGTAGTGAGCCGACCTTATGGTAAGGTCGGGCTGCCTATTTTGGACGTTCTGCATCTCTTCTGCATTTGTCGGGTTGACTAAACATAGTGCATCGACGAATAATATAAGACATAGACATTACTCAGCGTTCTAAAAACAAAACACTGGTATTATAGAACATTTTTCTTCCAAGTCAAAGTTTGTTCGTCGATTTCTAAACAGCTTCGCAGCTTTTGACCGATCGCATTATGTTGCCTTAATCAAGTTACAACGTCGTCTTCAATTAAGTGCGGAGTTGGGAACTTCTATATTCAAAATGGAGAAGTGGATGAGCTGCATTACAATTACTGGCCTAGCCCAACCTCGCGAGAATCACCATCGTCAACTCAATTCATTAAAAATGGGATCTCCATAGAACTTCAGCTCCGATATTTCACCGCTATGGCGCCCTGTTATGTACAACTTAAAATCTCTACACCCTATAGACGACCTTCAACGCCAAATTCGACCGCTGTGTAACAATAATTGTGCTTCCGGTATTGATGCAGTCATGGTTCAAAACCATGCGATAACGCCTCTAATAAATACCGAATTTTTCGAACTGCTAGGCGTCTTCCTAGTTGGGAAGGAATTGGTAATGAAGAGGGTGTGTGAGACAGCGATGGCTCCGTCTATAGTCTTTTGCCACGACGGCGGTGAATATGTCTGGCTGGTATGCTCGGCCGTTCGGGCTCCGATAAATAATGTGAAGGTAAGACGTTGGCAAGATCTGGAATAGTTTGCGGGCTCTATAGATTCTAAAGGCAAGACAACTCTATGATTATCTGCGCCTTGCCACTATGATGAGATGGTCACAGCAATCATGATCGTGAAATTGTTAACATTCGGGAAGCATAGAAGAGCTATTGACCTAACGAGCCTGACCTTTACCCTAAGGCAACCCAGTGCGCGGCTATAGAGCATAGGGTGACTGGTCCTCTAGTTGGAATATGCCAACTAGGACAATTCTATGAATCGTTAGACGGTCGGATACCTTTGCGTAAGCGTCTTCAAGTTGTCAAGGATTAAGAGGCAGCATATTAACACAATAGTCAGAGCTAGAAGAGAGTACCTCATTGATCATCAGTTCTTAAGCTCTACCTACTTAACTCGGCTTGGTGTATCTCACTTGTCTTATTTAGATGGCTTCATCTTAGTTGACCAACAAGTAGACTATCTACCAATTGAAGTATTGGAGAAGTCTAAGCAGATGGCCAGGGGGGAGCTTCATAGGAGCCATATATCCAAGAGGATCCAACTACGTTATGCAAGATCCAGCTTAAAGTTCGGGACAGGGTTTTCAACAGAGCCATCTCGGGACCGTGATGTAGAAGCAAGTATAGCAATATCTTCTGATACAATCCAGGGTCCTTACTTGTAACACTTGCGAATAGCTCAAGGATGATTCATAGAAAACAACATCCAATCATGTTAAGAGTAACAGCTCATTTCGTATACCAACATCTGCTTTAATGAAGACTCCGATTATGGTGTGCCGTTGGTATGGGCGAACGGTTCTTCTCGACCTGCCTCGATCATTGGTGCGCGGCTACAGGATGATGCATTAAGGTAGAGATATCAACTCCCAGCACATCGGATAGTAGAGCGATCCATCGGAAGCTTAACAGCGATCCCTGCCCAAGGATATGCAAGTAAGATGGTCTACGAATGAACCAGTCACATATTGACAGCCGAGGCCGGTCCAAGGTATTGGTAGCAAGTTGGGAGGGATGTGAAATCCCTCGTTGGGCCGCGACCAACTGTTTCACCCCCCAGTCCGGGGTAGTCCGCTCAGATTAGCAGTGAGCACTACTATCGCTGGTATCCGACAAGGCTAGGCTTCCGCGATCGATCGACTCCGGGGGGGAGGGCAGGGCCAAGGCATAGACGCCAATGCTGATGCATCCCGGCTTTCCCTGCTGACCGTACGTGCATTCTGGTTGGGCTTCCGAGTGGCGGCGTTGGAGACTATCTTAACCTCCACCCTCAGATTACGCCAGCAATGCCAACTTTAATATTAAATCGTTCTTAAGCAAGAGTAAGATAATACTGCATTGTGTGGTGCTTCCTGCATCTTTCTAGACGCTCGATTTCGACCGAAAAAAAAAACGCGCGCATTGGCTGATCCCGAGGCGGCTGCTTACGGGGGTATCATCAAGCAGTAATATAAAGCTGGAGTGCAGCATGGACGCCTGGTGAGTTCGACAAGAAGGTCGAGGCGACGCACCTATTCATGATATCTGACAGAAAATGTCCAGACTGATTGGAGGCAAGCGAGTGGGCTGTTGTTACATGGACATATCGTCACTAGCACCAGCTTACACAATCAATCTTAACAAACAAGTACTTCTACATATATGAGTTTATTATCTTCATCTCTGCCGATCTTCCGAGACGCCCTTCTTTTGACTATACGTGTAAGTCAATACGATACGCGTATTTATAGAATTATTCTTAATCATACGGGGATATATTGCCTAATCAATTTATCGTCGGGATCACATAGTCGAGAATCAAGAAATAAAGGAATACGGACCGTCCAGGGTAATATGCAATACTACCATATTAATTGTATTATATGCAGTCCCTGCAAGCTGGAAGCATGACCCAATATGGAAGACCCCAAAGGTTGGGTTCCAAGAATAGGGGTTGTTCTCTAATTAGTCATCACATATATTTACACAGCCATTTTGTGGCTTATATTTACTCCTTTCTTTATTGTAAATATCTTCATTACATATGTCACTAATGCCTACAGTAAGGTAGTAATAGTCCGAAAATTATCTAATAATTTTCATATCAGTTATAAAGACAATATGCATAGTTAGATGTTTCAAGAAGATTGCTTTCTCTTGTTGACTTAAGTCCTATTCACTAGATGAACCAAACTAAGATTCAATACTACTTGGTATTTCGATTTGAACTTGACAGTATTCTTGATGACGCATCTATAACAATGGGTGCTCCCAATATACATATTCACTAACCTCCATAGTCTAGAGCTAGTTACTTAAAGAATAACTAAGTTGCTTCCATACTTTTTAAGTTCGTCTCGTTAAAAGTCATGATGTAGTCTGTAGATATATCTGTGACTTTGCAACTAGAAAACAGATAACCACTCCATTCAATTTACTTCGAAACAACGTTTGTTGTAACACCTTGGAGTTATCTCACTAAAATATTCTTAGATTAATCATGAATATTGCTTCACACAGAGCTCTATATAAAACATCGGCCAGGCTTCTAACCTAGCCTCTAAGTTCTAGAATAACACCACCACAACAACCTCACAAACCACCTTCCAACGGACATCGCCTACCATTTCGGATCACTTCCCCCTTCAACATACCCTTTCTACCAAGAGAATGGCAGACAACAATTCGTCCAAGGGATGGAAGTTAGAGAAGGACGGATGGAACCCAGTATCCAAGACGGCAACTGCCACTACAACCACTTCCGCTGGGCCAAAGATACTGCGGAGGAAAAGTGGGAGCACCAGTGCCTCAACCAGTCTCGCACAAAGCACCGCTGCTAAGGAGTCTAAGAAATAAGAGAGCTGGTATGTCCACAACCACCCCACGATACTGGTTACTTGCTTGCTGAGGGCGGAAAGATCTTAGGATGGGCTAGTTTGGAGTGATACCCTATGTCATAATTTTTGGAGGAAAATATACCTGGTTATTTCCATTTTAATAAGAATTGACTTTTTATTATTTTCTATTGAAGATTAAGTACCCCTTCATAAATGAATGGTGCACTTTCCATGGGGTTCCATAATGGTATTGATGAGTTTAATACTCATATATCATCACCTATAAAATCTCATGAAAATCGAGAGATAAGTAGCCTTAGAGACGTGGTATTCGCTGGGAGACCTAGCATTTTAAAAGTAGTAGAAGTTAGGCCTCTTAAATATCGGCAGCAAACAGATGAAGCTTATCCCGTAAGTCGTAAGAAGCAAAAAATCCAAGCTTCCACATCATCGCTTAACCGAGGACTATGCGAAATAAAGGGGTGTTTGAGAGGAAGTTTCTTTTTGTCATCTCTTTTCTCACTGGAAAGAGTCCTAATCTATACCGCTAAGTCTTAGGTCCAGAGCTGAGTAAAGCCTCGAAATAAGATATTTCCTTTCTTTTTGGAGAGAGGCAGATAGTATCTGAGGTACCCAATGGCTGTTGACCGGGTGGTAGGTAGGCTTCAAATGGCTATTAGATAGGCTCTTGTTCTTAAGACTGCACGATATTGACTCGTCTTCTTGACCCCTATAACAAAATAAAATCAACTAATGCCACGGCTCTGCGATGTTAATAAAGAGTGTAATTAGATTGTAACTTGAAACCAACTCCCTCGTTAAGGTAATAAGACACAATGCCTCATTATGGCTATGCTTTTCTATTACCACTTTATGTGAGAGTATATACCTTCCATAAAGTAAGAAGTTATCCAAAAGCCAACTCAACCCAACCAATCCTCCGTATTCCAAACCCTTCCCCTATCACTTGATAGCCGCCTAGTCTATAAGATACCCTCAACGCGACCTAGGTATATATAGGTGTATATATAGGTATGTCTCATGAATAAAATAGTACGTTCCATCGTAAAGAACCAGACACCGGTCCATAATTGCCCAAGAAAAGTGTGGCTCAAAAAATAGAAGATCTAACGATATATACATGGCGTATATAAGGTTCTTCCCAAACAACCCGTTTGTCCCCTTTCATCGTATACCAACCTCACAACACTATTGTCCACTACCATAGTTGAAGTCAAAGAACACCCGCTATGTTAGCAAAAAAGCCTCTCCTCCAAAAACTATCACCAGTTTCCGGAATAACGATAGTGTACCTGTTACGTTTCCTTCATCTATATATACATGGACAGATTCCCTTTCATCTGGAGTTTTTATTTCCAGCATCATACCAAGATAGCATACTCCTATCAACGATACCCCAACGCCGAACTAAAAAGTACACTTGTACGAAAAGTAAAAGACTTACTGACACCCTTTGCTTCTTATCCGCAATCATGCAATCTCGATCTAACTCAAACCAGTCTCGACGCCCGTTCCAAAACGGCATCAGACACGCAACCTTCTCGTACATCGCCAGGATGATGGGTCTGCGCACAGGCACGCCCCGGCGCGAGTGGGAGCGCCAGCAAGCCGCGCGCTACCAGCGACGACAGGAACTGCGGCTGCAGCGAGAGCGATTCATACGTAGTCATGGCCAGACGCTCCATGTAGATGAGATGCGCTTGCGGGTGACGATGGCGCTGCAGAACGGCGAGAGGGTTTCCTCTCGGATTCTGTACGAGCTCGCCGAGCGCGACGGCGTGCATATAACCAACGGGCATTGGGATCTCCGTCCGGAGCTGCTGGCTCGCATCATGTTCCTACGCGACAAGTACTACTTCCTGGGACACGACGGGCGCTTCTACACTAGTACCAATCCAACCGGTAATAGTCCTGACTTTGATATTATCCTCGATACCTTTACGCCGATTCTCGTTCGGCAGGTCGCTTATCCGTACCGGCAGCTGTGCCGGCGGTAAATTCGAGACAGCTTTGTCTCGGTGGAAAAGGTGAGCACGTACCTGGAACTACTCTCTCTACTCAATCTCGACTATGACAAGGTAATGTAATATCGTACGTTCCGAGCTAGGACAGATCTAAAAGGTGATCTCCTAACTATGCAAGACTCGTTTCTAAGGATATTGAAACGGTTAGGAGATCGTCTCAGGCTTTAGTAAACCAACCTGTAATCTTTACCTAGCGCGCCATTGTATATCTACGCTCATTGGTAAGATACCCGAAGACATGACGTGCGATTCTATGATATTAGCCACCAACCGACCTTGATACGTTGTTATTCAAAGTCATTGGGTGAGTACTGAGAGATAAGTTAGGGTTCGGGAGCTGGACTCTTATGCAAACCTATTTCCATGGATCTACAAGGCATTGTTCCTTGTTCTTTATCTTGCTTCTTTGTTATTGTTTTATCTTTCTGGTGAGTATAATCAGCTGGTGCTGCATTAACTTACCAAGCCAAGTTTAGAAAAGTCCGTAGAAAAAAAAAATAATTAGGGGTTCAAACCTCTCCAATTCTTTGTTGTTTATATACTTCGTAGTTGTAAGGTTTTCTTTGTTCTTAGTTGGTGATAGTAATGATTTCGTTTGATTTCGTTAATGTCCAGTAGGTTTGTACGTACCATCCGAGATATCTGCACACCTCAACGCTTTAAAAGCACATATAATGTGTGGGAACGTCCAACGTACCTCCTTTGTTCTCCGTTCTTAGTCGTATACGTTCGATATAGATGTCATTAAAACTCCGCTTACGCCAGACCTAGGATATCCTCCATTTACCTAATAAAAATAAAAACCAACGAAACCCGTCCCATATATATGAAGTAGCTGATAATATATACAGAGAAGGCAGGCAGACTCTTCGTAGCTCGCAGTATGATGGCCGCTCACTACTCATCGTCTGCCTGAACCGTAAAAATATCTGGCGACCCCGGGGCGAAGTGTAGACTAGATATAGAGACACCGCAAACAATAGATGAAAGACACTTCTCGCGCTGAAACGCGCTAAGCCTTGATAGAATACGACATTATAGAACAATGCTATTCACACACTATGAATAAAAGATTCATCCATTATACACAAGACGTAGAGACTCGACAACTTTATTGTGCGAAGAATCAATCTCATTATGTCGCTAAACACAATCTTAGATGACTTGGCCCTTTCATGTTTCAGATATTTCCCATTGTATTCTTTCAAAGGTCTTAAAGGTATTGTGAAGGAATCGCCTAATTAATTGATAATTTGTTTAGGGGAAATGTAGGCGAACTAAGTTTGGATAATATAGAACTCGAGGTTACCCCCCGGGTAACATAACAGCCTAAGGTTTACACCGCACCATACTTAGTATTTATCAAATATTATATCTTTGGTGAATAGGTACTAGAATATATTAAACTATGACTACTTGTCTTTTAAGCTTTTATATATATCTTCACGAGAGTGTTACATGCATCTTATACACTTATTTCTAATAGGTCTATTACTGAATCTACCCCTAAGTCATTTAAACATTAATAAGATTTTACCTCTTTTATGATTTATTTTTTTATTTTTTACTATTTCTTATAAAACAGGAAAAATTCACTTAAAGTAATAAAACATATATCTTAATTAAGAAATCTTTACTCATATTTCACACAATACCGCAAGGGAAAAAACCTTAGGCATACGAAGATACGAAAACGATCATGTCATATTAATTATCAAGGTACCTAGGTAAAAAAAGACTTCTTAATGCAGACTTGTGTTGCGTTAATTCACCGCAGAATTAATATTCATGAACGCATGGAGATCTATTAACTCAGTGAAGGCCCCTAATCTGCTTTTGCTATCCCGAAAGCCGCGTGGACAATAGGCTCGTTCCAAACCTCCTTATCAGGCTTGTATACTTCATTATTCTCGAGTAATCTTCATTATCCATCGGCCTAGGCAATTAGTAAGCCCCTAAAAGAAATGATCCATCGAAGAAGGTCCGCGCAGAGATACTGGGATGTGGTCTAGGCGACCCCTAAACCCCTTTGAACACGCTATTCCTATGGTAAAAGAGTCTGGCCACATGATTCATAAGATCGTAGCCTTTTTGTGGAGTTTCATAAAACTTAGGATACCATGATCCTCGCCAAACCTGCGCTATTGTGTTTTGGCTTATCATCAAATAATATCAAAATGCTTAATTCCGAACGCAGTAAAAGACTCCGAAAGGCTGAAAGGATCGAGCAAGTATATATTGACTAGCGTCTGTCTCCTCTGAATTGATCTCTAATCCAATGAAATGGGCCGCCGATAGAACCTCTTCCATCACGTGCCCTATCGCTTTGCGCCGAGCGACGGCTGGAAGGGGAAGGGCTTCTAACCCTGGCCGGGGCTGTTCCAGTGTGTGTCGGGGGCGAGTTAGAGTCTCGTCTAAATGTTGACGCTCGGCTTGAAGAATTAGTTTGATCGGATCTTAGGCGACTTATTGGCGGAGCATCATCCCGTCTACGGTGCTGAGACGAAGTACCAGACGAGCCAGGCTGTGCATCTGAGGCTGCATTAACGGGACGGCCAGCAGCCTCGCCGTCGATAGACGCACGGCAGATAGGACACGTGTTGTGTTGTTTTAACCATAAGACGGCGCACTGTTCGTGAAACCAGTGCTTACAGGGTAGCACAACAGCTTCGTCCCCCACTTTCACCTCGTCGATACATATAGTGCATTCGCCTTTCAATTCAGGCCCTAGCATCTCCTCGTCTAACTTCTTCTTTGGTAGATTTGCAATAGCCTCCTCCGAAGCAGGTGCTGGCGCATTTGACTGCGGATTTGCCTCCATGAGACTCGTGATGATGCGGTCCAGTGCCTCCTGAGAATAAACCGCATCGCCGTGAGCTGTGTGAGGATTTATGAGGCTCGCTATTAGTTGGCTTAGAGCTAGCGAAAAATCTGCTGGCTGGCGTAGATTGCCCTCCCGACCAGTTTGATTTGAACCATTTGGAGAGTCGCGACCCATGGGTGGAGGACCTAGGTCTCCCATTATATTCCCAAAGACTCTGTCATATATATATATTAGCAAGTCACAAAACAAAGATTATATAAATGTAATATAAACCTTGGAATACTCTAAGTTGAATATCAGGAAAGGAAACTTTACCTTTGAAACGGATCTTCAGGGCCTAATCCGGGACCATGGCTAGGATCGGGCCGAGCTCGTGCGGAACTGGACGTAAAGGTAACACTACTGACACCACCGGTGAAGCCGGGACCAGAAAATCTCTGAAGCGTAACTCGCGGGGCTTGACTACCCCCGAATAGTGTGTCTGGACCGGACCGACCAATGGAGGGGTTTCCTCCTATATCTGATATGAGTTCTGTGAATCTGCGCATGATCTGGTCGGGATTCTCGGGACCCGTTCGGGGGGCGGTTCTAAGGCCTTGGCTATCGGGGGACCGCAATATAGATCGGTGGCCATAAAAGCCTCCAGGACCATGAAGTATGTGTTCCTCAATATCATCCTCGTCGGGGTCTTCATCAGAATCGAAGTGTGGGGGATGAAAGCGACGGTGCTGCCCGAAACCAGGTAGTAAATCGTTGTCGTCTAAATTACGGGGATCGCTTCCTAGTGAAACCTACTTGCTAATTAGTGAGATACTCTGACATAATGTTTCAAACCAACATACTATCTCTGTAATATCGCTGTGGCACTGGGGGCATTCTAAAGTATCCGGGCGTTGATCTTGGTACCACTCGTTATTGCAGCTATGGCAGAAGACTACCTCGCGATCGCCCGTCGCGTCTAAATGGTGGTTTCTAGACGCCATCTGGCCCTGTCTAGACTGTTGATAGGCGACGAGGGCAGTGACTCCGAGGCCAATAGCTAGGCCGGCTGCTCGAAGGGCTCGGAACGCCAGAATGACAAATCAAACTGTAGAATAGACGTATCGATCGCTTAACGATTCTGGTCCCTTTGAGGCTATCGCGTCCAGACAAAAAAGGGTTTAGGTTGGTTAGGCGAGTGGCGACTAAAGTAATAAAGTCGGTTGAATTGGGTGAGGTTGGATGAGGCTGACGTGGGGTGTTTGAAGTCCGATATGTGGTAGATTGTAATGCAAGCCGCAACGTTAGGTTGATCATATACCTGACAAGGCAGATTTTAGACCTAGAGTTTGTGTACGAAATGCAACAGTAGGAAATATATCAAAGGTAGGCTCTGCGACAGCTGTTATACATTAGTTAGCAGCTGAACAATTTAGATGAGTCGTATTGTAAAGGTGTAAGGTGTAAAGTATTAAATGTGGCGCACCTCGGAATCAAGCACCAGCTATGAATATGTCAGCGGATGTCACGGAAGATCATATAAGTAATGTCGAACCTGTGTATGTCGGCAGGTTGAAGGCAAAGAGAAATTCCAAGAGATGTTGGAAAAAGGAAGCTTGAATATTTGTCTTGCCACAGGAAAGTTTAGAAGATCAGAGATCTGATGTCCATTTGTACCAAGGGTTATCCTGCCAGAATCCCCAAGCGTCTCCTTACTCTAGCTTCTGTGGTAATCATCCAATGATCGGAAGTGGTTATTATTTATATTACTAGTCGAAAAAGGTCTTTGTGCTTTAATAGCGCTTGTTGTTAAATAATGCGCCTTCAAGAAGCTTAAGACTAAGGTTTTGAAGTGACTTGGTTAGCAACGGACAGTTGCCCAGTTCCTTTCGTCATTTACAGGTGGATATTTTAACTAAAGTTTAATGTTCACCTTAGGTAGATACACGTACATGTACCTAAGTACCCACACACGTACCGCGGGGCATGGTGGATGGGAAAGTCCAAGTGAGGTCCACACACAGTGTACCTAAGTACTGAACAGCCACATTTTATGGACGTGAGTTTGATTATGTAACCTTTCATAGAACTGCGCATTACCTAAGGTACCTGACTCAGGACCTCAGTATGGGCACACACTGCCCTTAAGTACGTAGGTACTTAGGTACATTAACTACCCAGACTCTTTCGACAACTTTAGAATTCAAGGTGGTTTGCTTGAAATATTGTACTGATTTATTTAGACCTCTTGTTTGTAATACTTGGTTGCTAGTGAGTCAAGTGAAAGTGTAGATGCCTATTTCTAAATCTAGCCCCTCAAAGTTGTTTACACTCCTTTAAAAAAAAAAAAAAAAAAAAAAAGGTCACGCGAGGTCGTCTGGATACTGATATTATCAACATCAACAACACTACGCAAACCACCAATTCCTCTTCGTAAGGGCGATAGATTTGACACCAATCAAAAATAGAGCTGAGTGATTTATATATAAATCGACATACTTGTACTGTAGCTTAATGCCACGACGCTAGATCCCAAACACCAGTGCTTTAGTAAAACCGTTCCCTTGCCTCGACCGTCTAGGATTACACCTACGTCTTAGGCAGACTACCATAACATGTATTGATAGGGATACGGCTCCCCTTCACCAGCCGTTACAACGCCATCAGTTCGATATAACCGCATTAGCAACCTCTTACGGTGATCTATCATGTTTCCGAGTTTTCCCTACGGAGGCTTCCGCCAAGCTTCTACCGCCTCTTGCCGCGGAACAGAATTCCACCAACCACGCCAGCCGCGATAGCGACACCGCTTATGATCGCAACACCCATAAGGCCCTCTTTTGTTACCTTGTCGTCGATCAATTTGCGCAGGTCTGCCGCCTGATGATTGGCAGGTTCCTTATCCAGCAACAAATCATTATAGCGTCTTGCCTCCCCATAGTTTCCAAGCTTGAAGTTGGCGAGTGCTAAGTAATAGAGACATTCACGTCGGCGGTCGGGCGATACTCGAAATATGTCCGAGAGGAGACGCACACCTAACTGTTGATCGCTTCGAGTATTCGACTTGATCAGGCCCTATAGAAGATGATGAGTATACTGCGAGGTAGTTCTTGAGAGACCGCATATATCGACGTACCCATGCGTAGTTGAATTTTGTTTGGATACCGGCCATCTCGCCCTCTTTCTCATATTGTGCGCGCAACGTTTGGAGTTCCGCATCTTTCAGCGGGCTATCGGAATAAAAATTTAGTTGACAAGTCAAAGCGGGGGAATAATTATAGAGAATTATACCTTTCCGCATCTACGGCATCTATAGTTAAGAAAAACAATATAATTTAGCAATTTTATATTTCCTGAGCGACTTAGGCCGAGCGCAATAGACAGGCATACTCACAAGGTAGAGCCGTCATCTTATTGGTATTAGCAGATTTTTAGTGTATAGCTCGGATTGTGCGGTTTTTCTCAAGTAGAAAGAGTCGTAGTAATGGTACACACTATAGGGTATGTGACTTGCGCTCGAGTTGTATATCTTGTCGTACAGTGGATATGTATTCGTAGGTAATATCAAACGAGAGTATTGTTGAGAATATATCCTAATGACGGCAAAGTTAATAAGTACGGCTGCCTCCAAATGTGGCGGGAGCTCTCAAGTCATCACCTGTAGGCTGTCGGAAGGTGGGCTATGTTTGTGGCGCTAATGACGCAAAACGATAGGTGGGGTACATGATATATACATATTTGTACCTAGGTACTTTGCGCTAGGTCGTCCTGGTGATACCGCGGTTTGTTTTGTTCACTTCTCGACATCCCAACTTTTTGCTTTATAAAAAGAATCAAAATCACATCGAATAACCTAGGATTTATTGACGATTATAACACGAAGAATAAAATCAATATACACAGTCACGATGCTTCTAGACGAGGACCCTGCTACTGTAATAAAACTCCATTTTTGCTCTATCTCAAATTCAAATTACTGACACCATCTAGCTCATCCACCATACAATCAACAATTTTAATATCGGCCCCGATAAGCTCGCTGTTTCGCGCATCAGTGACTCTCTGTCTACATTAAATCAAGCCCGAGAGCTCCGAATCAAAGAAGCTGAAACCTCGCTGAAGAGTATGATACCCCTATCATCCGATTAATCGTTAAATTCATATTAACATAAACAAATTAGAACTTGGCCGTTCTCTCAACACACTCCAGGCACAACATGAAGAGCTCACATCAGCGCACTCGTCATCCGTCCACGCATCTGAGATTTCGCGCCTCGATACCCAGAAATTCCGCATCGCGAAAGCAGTCTCCGATTTAGAGATGGAAGCAGAACGTCTATCATCCCAACAGGCCGATCTAGCAGCGCGTTTGCAGGAACTAGAATTACAGGGACTAGAAGGATCGCCCGAAGACGCAGCAAAGAGAAGGGATCCAGTCGATGACGAGGTATTGCTACGTCTAAAGGTGTATCGGAGTCTAGGAATCGATCTAGAGCGAGACGAAAAGGACGGCGAGTTCTCCAGAGCCATTGTGCGTAACGATCGCAAGGGCGATGTTCATGTTATAAATATGGACAAGAAGTTCTCGCGCTTCTTCTATGCTAATTATTTTTGGCAAACGCTCTAGAGTTAGAGCTTTAGCCGAGTCTCTAACTCAGGGGGGCTTATGTGGGATGAACATTATGAAAATTACTGCACGGTGTTAGGCGTTTTTAATTGTTGGAATACCACAAGTTATGTCGAGTCTTATACACATACTAATTCACTTATAAAACATATTTGAGTTGTGATACAAACCAGCGCCAGATCCCACTTTTGCCAGATAATCAAGATCAGACCTATTGTCCATAACTTCTGACCTTGAGACCATACTCCTGATTTTCCCCCACGAACCCATACGTAAGAGTTTTTACAGAACGCCAACCCTTTCTATCCAGCAAGACAATCTTTACATAAACCGATTATCTCTAGTAAACCATTTTGTTAACAACTCTCGAACGTGTTGTATCCTCCTCTTCATTATTAACACCGGTTATTTTTAGTATGCTTCCTCTCTACTATGGGGAAATATTCGTTATCGTCGACCTTAGTAAAGCTGCGTGGCCTGCTACTTGTTGGTGTTCTTGATCTTGAGCTATTGGGCGATGCATATATCTTTAGTCCTTCCGGATTATAAGCCGTCGACGCGCTCGCACCCTTCATATATAGGCCTAACCCGCTATTTCCTGGCAACACAGTACCTCCGCTATGTGATCTGGAATGATGGCGTCGGTCCGGAAGTTCGAGCCGCGAATTAAGGCTGTACCACTGTTGGTTCGCGGTATCCGCATCGACATCCACGCTATCTAATCTCCATCCTCCCACACCCTCGAAGTCCCTTTCGAGCCCAGTGGTGGGTGTCAGGGCAAGACCATCGAAGCTGCTAATAGGCGTGGCAGAGCCGCTACTAAAGCTGCCATGTATCTTGCTGCGTCGGCGCCTATGCCGCGCCTCAGGCGAAGATGATGGAGAGGATTCTGGCGAGTGCGGCGGGGTACCCGAAGGAGTCCGTCGATGTGCCATAGACCGAGAATGTGCGGTATGGCCTACTAACACATAGCGCAAAGTCTCAAGCCCGACGTCGAAATATACGAGGAATAGGCGTAAGAACAAGACCATGAATGCTAAGATAGTCGTGAAGCCGGCGCAGAGGGCAAGCGGAAGGGCGACAAAGAAGAGGAATGGGAATATGAAGAATTGTAGTGGACTAAAGACCGCCATTGTAAGGCGTCCTGCGAACTGTATCGGGCGAAATTGTTCGCTTCACTTGAGCGATGATTAACGAGCTGAAGAATTTGTCGTGTCACATTGTTATTGCGATTTGGGGCAATTCAGAATGTCTTAGTTATTTGTGTTGGCGCATATGTCAGCTTTGGGGGCGAGCTAGAAAACCTGATAGGGAAAGAAAAGAAAAGGATCAGGATGTGTGCTGGCGGAGGGTAACACAGATGAGGAGACATATGGGGGAGTGACGGAGAAGATGTAATAAGACATGAAGAAACTCGAGACTAAGACACTCTATTCGTATATAGTCTCGATCATGAGAGGGAGGGTGTGGTGTAGCATGGAAACTTTCGATTCTAAGTTGCTTGCTGTAAGTTCCATGCATGCATGTAGGTATATCGGCAATCAACTTTCACATGCCGAGTGTCCAGTTAAGATGTGTTTTAGTAAAGGTACTTGAATACTTCAATATCCATTAGACATTACCTAGAACCTTGGAACTTTCTAATTGCTCCGGGGGGCGATTCAAACATCTGATAACTGATAACACTAAAATGCCAAGTATAATACCGAATATTATCAACGAAATAAATATATATCCATGACTCTATAAATACGTCTACGGCGCATACCCGTCTATTTGATAAGGTAAAAGGATGTAATTCCTCCAATAACTTACATTGCCTAGGTAATCGATCGACACTAATTCGCGATGCCTTTCCGGCTAGAACCTCCTTTCCGCCCCGGCTTTACGGAGCTGTGGATAGGACTAGTATACCTAATGCATGTTGTATGCACATAACATACATATATGCGCGCGATACTCTACCCTATCATAAACGGGATAAGGCGGCGATCTTACCTGACGTCACGAGACCTAAAATAGAACCCCTCAAATAATTCATCAATTAAGTGTAGATACGCAGTCATTGGCGAATGTCAATGTTTTCGGGACCAAGGCACAACCAGCTATCAGAAGATCAGAAGTTGTCAGAGCAATCGTACCGGATCAGGCCAGACCTACACGAAAACCGTATCTTGAATCAGCCTTTTAATTCTTATACTACGTTTCTAGATAGGACCCTGCTTATTATCTGAATCTTTTGCATGTGAGTCACAGCTATAAGCTATGTTGTTTGCTATTCGATCACTTCTTATCAGCAAGATGATGCCCCTGAAGCTTTAAATTCAGGTCTATAAAAAATAGCGAGATTACTAACGGCTGGTTTGAAGTTTAAATATATGGGCTTCTCGATACGCGAACGTCAAATCTCAAATCCGGCGATCTAAGGACACAAATATTGCTGACGGCAAAATTCGGGCATCCTTCTGGATTAGATTACGATATCGGGGATTCCCTCGTTATCTTGGCCCATTTGTTTAGGTACTTTAGCCTCTTCGCCGCAAGGGATCCCTCAAACATGATTGCATGTTAGAGACCTACTTTACCAAGCTAGAAACTGAAAGACGTTGAGTTGAATAGTTCCTCAAGGTTGGCTACCTACCTAGGCGATGTGTCAACATTTAGGCGAGGAAGGGCTATCCGCTGCGTCGGAACCATCAGTGCACGATGGATCGGATGTCTCCGAACCTTTCCCCTGGGACGTTGGAGTCTTCGACGCCCACTGTCATCCAACCGACACGATGACGTCGGTAGCAAGTATACCGGACATGAAAGCACGTGCTCTAACCGTCATGTCAACACGATCCCAAGACCAAGACCTTGTGGCCAATGTGGCCTCTAAGCTTGGCGTTAAAGACTCGGACTCATTTATCTCGTCGTCTTCCGCAGAAGACCGTTTAGTTCCTTGTTTTGGTTGGCACCCGTGGTTTTCTTACCAATTCTACGACGATCTCTCTGCTGACCCAACCTATGATGGAACACCATCTGGTAAAATCTCACACTATGATAAAGTGTTAACCCCGTCGCCTTCATCAAAAGATGTATCCTTTAGCGAGGGTCTTCCGGAGCCACGGCCCCTTTCCGACTTTCTGCAGGAGACCAAGTCCCGCTTGGAACAATATCCTCTTGCTCTCGTTGGTGAAATTGGCTTAGATAAAGCATTTCGGCTTCCCCAAAGCTGGACATCGACCCACGAAGTTCAACGCGATGCGGGTCTTACGCCCGGCGGCCGCGAAGGCAGAACACTTAGCCCATACCGAGTGCAGATAACCCACCAGGCTGGAATTCTCGAAGCCCAGCTGCGGCTCGCAGGTGAGATGGGCCGCGCGGTAAGTGTCCACGGAGTTCAGGCACATGGTGTGGTTTATGACACCATATCCAAACTCTGGAAAGGACACGAAAGACCAGTAACATCAAGAAGAGAGAGGAAACAGATTGCTGAAGGGGCGGAAGATTTCTCTAGTTCATCTTCAGATGAAGATGAAGATTATGCTACGTTTATCAACAGAAGAAAAGAAAGGGCAGCGAAACAGGGTCGCATTAAGCAGGGACCGAAGCCTTACCCCCCGCGGATTTGTATGCATTCTTTCAGTGGTCCTGTTGATGTTGTTAGGCAATACCTTCATCCCTCGGTGCCAGCAAAGGTTTTCTTCTCGTTCTCAATTGTGATAAATTGGAGCACGGGAGGTGGAGATAAAGCCGAGGAGGCAATCCGCGCCATCCCTGATGATCGTATATTAGTTGAGAGTGATTTACACACGGCAGGTGAGCAGATGGACCAGTATCTAGAACAAGTATGCAGGAAGATATGTAAGGTCAAGGGATGGGAACTCCGTGAGGGGCTTGAAAAACTGGGCAGGAACTGGAAGGAGTTTATATTTGGGTAGTATCTGTCCAGAAATATTTCTTGTGGTACGTCCCAGAGAAAAAAATCCACGATTCTAGAGTTGATCATGACTCGTCACAATTCGATATAACTTCTTCCGTTCTCGGTTTCTGGAATATTGCTTGCTGAACCAACTTGAGATAACTTAGGATATCTAATTGGACTTTTGCATAAGACCTGCTAAGACGAAAACCGTTGCCAATAATTTGTATCGGATAGTGGCCGTCGTAAAAAGTCGAAGTTAGCATTAATAGCATTTAGTTAGGTAGGAGTATGCGAGCAAGTCGATGATTGAATTAGGATAAGACGCATATATAAAAGTGGATTATACCAGGATACGCACAGATAAGCACAATTTAGTGGCCCCCACTTCCATATGCCTAGCTGGCCTGTGACAGGTAATTGCACAAAGTTAATAATTGCACAGAGGTAATTGCCGCTTGCCGCTTGCCGTAGGGAGCAGCACCGACAGCACCGACAGCACCTGCACCTTTCTAGAAGGCGTTTTCAATTTGCTTTCTATCTTCCTTGATTTTCCGCTTATTTCTCGCATATCTTCCAGTCACAAATCTTTTGGACGCACCCACCGGCCCTGTGTGCCCCAAATCTGCCCAAATTTATTGATTGCTACCTACGAAGAGGTACAGATCACAATACCCCCCGAACGAACCCTCGTTTTATTTTTCTGATAGCCTGATGGGAACACAAGCATCCATTACTCTGACGCATCTTCCATCCCGCAGTGCCATACATACGTCCCACAGCCAAATCCTTGTTACAACTGCATAGGGCCGTCCTGTCACAGCCTTTTCCCCCCTACCAAACCTTTATTAGTAGTTTTCTCTAGTCGCGCCCTCTTGGCTCCTCCAAGATCAGGCGTTAGGGGCCTTCGATACATCTGGTGTCTGGTGTCTGGTGTACGCAGTACGTACCTAACATACCTGACCTAGAGAGGTACCTACACACGATACAGTCTTTTCACAACCTAGGGTCCTGGCTACTGGTCCTGGCAACCTAGCTGGCCCACGCGGGAACTGTTGATATTCGCAGATTGGCGAATTAGCACCATCCAACGCCTATTACGCAGAACTGTGGTCCCGCTCTTATTACCTGTCTTAGCTTTTTGGCTCATCCTCATAACGAATCCTTGGCTCTCGTCTTAGACAATACTACGGACGAAGGAAACGAACTTCGGAGAACGTCTGTTCTAGAAAGGAGAAGTCTGAACTTAGTTGGCGTTAGCCTTTTTCTGCCCTATACGCACGGTACAGTTGCTTTGGTACAATATAGGTACATCAGAACTATTCGGGCCTACATCTACTTCATCTACTACATCTATACAATATCTCTAGGTATCTTTCAAGGTACTGATGCGTTGTGCCTGTCTCTCGCCGATTAAGGTACAATACATACGTTGATACATACGTTGGAATCGCGCTGTACACCCCCTTTGCGGATTTCGAATTGGGTAATCAATTCGGTCCCAAGTCGACGCCATTCATCCCAAACCAATCGATTGGAAAAGAAAGGATTACTGCTATAGGCCTGAAGCAGTTTGACTCAAGGTTTAACGTTTAGTAAAGTGACACCAAGGTCTCGTTGTTTGGCTCGGGTGAGGGTTTCGGGGTGCATAGCTGGCACTTCATCGTCATACACCCTTGCTATTTTCGGACGCACCCCACACAAACGCGCGACACACCATATTCGCTTGTTGTGGTGAACAAATCTGAGCCCCAACGAGTCCCGTCCCAGATCTGCCCTCGCCCACGTCACGCCCGCGCCGCCCAGCCCTGCCAGCTGTGCCAGCCGTGGTGCTAGCCTATCGTGAGCCATGTACGCAGGCAACTATGGTCTTCCCAATGCCATTCCTCCTGCGGGATCGCAATACAATGGCGGCGCCCCACACTCAGCTTCTCACAACCATCATTTGCAGCCCGGTCAAGGTCATCCTAACCAGGTCTCGATGTACAATCAGCAGTTTCCCATGGGTACGCAGGCTGGTGTTGCTTTCCCCGGCGCCCCTAACATGATGTCAGGTCCTGGTCCTGCAGGAATGATGCAAAATACCGGTATGCCGCACATGGCCGCGGCTAATGGTCCGAGTAAGCACCTTTCCTTGCCGTCGGGCTTCTTTGTCTCCCTAGCCACATCCTATTCCCCGTAATCTTCCATGCTACTGTCTAGAGCGGCTGATAGCAGATTCACACATCATCTCCCAGCGCGGAAGACACCGGTGGTTGTGTAGTCTCTGTGCTTCTGTGGCTCCCTTGCTGGCCCAATAGACATGGGGATAGCTACTGCTGCTTATTTGCCTTACTCGATAATGTTTATTATACCGATGAGTTGATTCGCTAATTTATACAGTGCCTAACTACCAACCACCATACACGAACTCGCCTTATGGTGCTGGTGTCCCTAGCTCCGTCGCGCCCCAGATGAATATCCCTCCTAACTACGCGATGGGGGGCGGCATGCCTATGTCTGGTTTCCCTATGCATCCCGGGATGAATCACCAGCAGCAGATGATGCAGCGTATGCACCCGCCTCCAGCAAATACACCGGGAATGTCAACTCCTACACCCCAACGATCTTTTCAAAACCAGCCTCGTCAGAATACTCCGACTCCGAATAACGCGCCGAATACACAGCAACACCCAATGTCAACTCCACAAAATGCGCATAGCACCCCTCAAAACCAGACGCCGAATAATGCGCAGCAGCAGCCTCAGCAACAACCACAGCAACATCAACAACAACAACAACAGCAGCAGCAGCAGCAGCAACCACCACCTAATAATATCCCAACACCGCAAACCCCAACGTTCCCGATATCAGCTCAAAATAACGGACCCAGTAACGCGTCATCTGGGTCGACACCGTTAAGCCCCGGTCCAGACTCTAGAGACAAGGAACGGGTTGGTGTAATATTGGAGATTAACAACGAGTTATTGTTAGAGGCTATGCAGATACAAAATACGCAACAGATATTGAAAAAGGAGAGGGCGTCCGCTAATGGCACTGATGGTACTGCAAGCGAACCGGAGAAGAAGCCAACCGAGGAAGATATGCTGGCGCAAGACTACCTCCAGTAAGTTCGGATACGGCATCAGACACGATACGGAAACTGACCTATAATTATAGTTGTATGCGAAGACTCCAGACAAACTTGACGTATCTAGCGGCATTGGCCGATAAGAAAGGCAATGTCACAGCTGGACCATGTCCTAGTTACTTAAAACCGCCACCACTCAATACCAGTATCAAGCTAAGGATGATGCTGGGCCCGGATGGATCAGAGAATCAAGAAGCTCCGGACCGGAGGGAGACGGCCAAATACATTCAAGAATTGTATAAAAAGCTTCAGGCTCTTTACCCAGGCATTGACCCGAACAAGGAACCAACAATCACGACCTCGTCTGGACGACAGAACGCTCAACAAGCGAATGCGATAAGGCCTGGCTCTCGAACGCCTGGCCAACCTAGTCCAGGAGGGCAACAGACTCCAAAGATGGCCACTTCAGCGCCGCCAGCTTCTATCATGAATATAACAGCCGGGCCTTAGAACGATTTAACCTGATTAAAAGCGTTTGATTTCAAGAAGAGTTGAGTATAGGTCGACTTTTGAGGGCATATAGTATACGGACCTTGAAAGTTTCAGACTTGGATGGACTGGCTTCTTTTTACGAAGACATTTTACGTTACGTTGTATCTTTGTATAGAAAAATACCCCGCTAAGATCAACGGTACGTGGTGGATATTGGGACCTTGAAGAGACATTTGTGGGCGTCGGCGTTACTCTTTAGGATGGGATGCTGCTTTACCTTCGTTAGATATGGTATATACCAGAGTCAAAAACACTGTATAGCTCGCATAAGGTCAAAAGCTTTTAAAACTTCGTGCCGAATAGGTATCTTTCGGGTTTTATCGTCTTACATTTGTATATCATATTCACTCCACATAAAGCTAGATGTATGAATAAGACGAAATGTTATAGGCAAGACTTAGGGGGCGAATTTGAATTGAGTGATGGAGAACGGACGAGAGGTTTGATATATATAATGGCTATTTATGTAAGTACCTATGGAGAGGTTATGATACATGCCGTCTATTATTTACCTATATTTGATAAGTATTATATGAATGATATATGCTCTTAGTGGGAATGCTGCTGGTTTCCCTTGCCATCACTCAACTACTGCTTTACATGTTAACAATTATAACCCACTAAGGTCGAGTCTTGTCTACATAGATATCAATGGTTTAAATACATAGTTGCTAAGTTTTGAGCTTAGGTTTCCGTGGACAGTGGTAGTAAGATAAAGCGAGCACATGATAGAAGATTGAGATGCACGACTGAAGGTTGAGTGGGGACGTTTATGCGCTAATGTCGCGGGATTATGCGAGAAAGCGGCTTTAAGATAATCCAATCATGCAGAGTAAGTCGCTTCTGGAACTCTTATGTATAAAACAGGGGTAGGACCGCAGACGAGCAGACTTAGGTTGGTTCATGTATGTAGGTATGTATACTACATATATATAAGGTGCATTATATGCTAGACCGCCTCTCACATCGAAGCAAGCTTGTGCATATTTTATCTCCATAACCAGCCACCGATATCATGTAGTTGGATGGATGGTAGATATCTTGAGTAGGTAGGTGAATAGGTACTTGAGATATCTACGTGTAAGCAATGAAGAGAGCTAAAGTGTTTATTATAGGAATGTAATTCATATAATTTATATTTATATGATAGGGCTTATTCATACATAATGGCGAGTTGAATATTTTATTTATACCCAGGGGGATCATTGGGATTCAGGGTCAAATAGATTGTTTAAATAGCGACTAATGCAGGGACGGGGCCATATTAGTAACCAATTCATGCTTCTAATTGGATAAACGCGTCAAAAGTTGGTGTAACTCATTTAAACCGATGATACGGGATGGATGCAACCTAACGTGATAGGGGAATTTAGTCTTAGTTAGACCTTAGCTAGGGGGGGTTCCCCCTCTTTACCCTCCTTCCGCCTGTGAATGCCCTCCTTCTACTGTTAGACTTTTTAATTGATATTATCGTGTTTCTCGTGTTTCTCGTGTTTCGTCTTGAATTGTTTCTTATTCGCTCATTATATCCCTAACCAACTAATTCCTTTACCTAAACTAATAATAATAATCATAATCATAATAACATAATTCACCAGTCTTCGTTTAATCGTTTAACTATAGGTACCTAGACTACCTAACCTATCCACTCCTTACTATTATTTCGTACCATCAGATGTTTTCTTTAGTTATATCCACCACAGGCAGGACAGGCAAACTGACAGGCCCCTACCTAGACATCCAGACTAGCAATTACCATTGCATAAACTTGAAATATCCCCTTCTAGACCAAACCCATCGTATTAAGTAACGATTTCTACCCTAGACAAACCGAAGAGGGAAACGTCTAAGCTGATTGTATCCCCGAATCCCTGAAGCGAGCCCACTCTGTCCCCGACTCCCCCTGTTTCCTTGGCGGGCGGCACCCGAAGGCTGGTAGATGCTGTAGCTGTTTGAACGAACCCATTTTGAGTCTTAATGCGTGTAAAATACACCGCCGTTACCTCGATTCGCACTAGACGCTCTCACCGTTTTTCGAAGCCGTTCGATTTGCTTTTGTGCTGTTCGTTGTCGATGCACCGTCGTATGAGACTAAAGAAATTCTGAGGTCAAGGGGGGATAACAGCTTAAGCCCTCGAGACAAGAGACAAGATACACTGGAGTGTAGATCGGCCATTCCAGTCACTACCGACTACCGACCACCGACCACCTTCGTTTCGATCCCGAGAATTTGCATGATGGAGGGGAATTCTGAGAACCAGCAGAAAAATGAAAGTTCTCCGGTCGATACGGCGCCAAGTTTGGCAGACTCAAGCGCACTGAAATCACCTAAATCCCCAGTAGAGAAAGAAGAACGCAGGATGCCGGAACACGATTCGATGGTGACGGTTCGATTATCGGAGCCTCCTTCTCTATCGGTGAATACGGACCTTCCGTTGAACCCTTTGCCTTTTAGAAAGAGCATCTGGGGACATGAATGTACGCCTACAAGTGCAACCGCGCCAAGTGTACCGCCCGTAATGGAAGTAGAGGAAGGCGACATGGAAGATGTTCAAGTACATGATTTGAAATCACCTACTAGTCCTAAATCTCTACCAAAGGACATTCAAACTACAACAACTATACAAGAAGAGAAGGAAATTATTGACGACGATCTAATGGAAGACTCGGATACAGAAGAGGTCAATTGGGACCAATTACAAAAGACTGAAGATGAAGAAGTCAAAGATCAAGACGATAATGTATGTTGCATACCAAATTAAAGAACTGGGTTGACTGGCCTGAGTGAGGCTTAGATCTACTACGACGATGATATTAACATGATTCTTCACATTTTAGTCTACAGCATTGCTATTGGCACGACTCGAACAAGAGAATAATAAAATCGCTACAAATCCAAAAAGTGTCAAAGTAAAGGTAGTCGAACAACCTCCAATCCGCCGGCCGAGACCACCATCCATGGCACAAATGCGGGACATGGTGAACGCACCTCCATCTACAGCTCTACGATATTCTGTTCTCCCTCCCCCGCCGATGACTGATCTCGAATTCTATATGGCCCTCGTCAAAGACTATCAGCAGACGGCTGCCCGACTTCCTACTTTACTATCTAAGAAGATTCGAAAAGGAGTACCACCTCCGCTTCGAGGGGTTGTGTGGCAGAGTATGGCGAGCGCCCGCGATAGTTATCTCTTGGAGGAATTCGAAAGGCTCAGCGGCGAGTCGAGTCCTTATGAAGGCATCATCGGCAAGGACCTGGGTAGAAGCTTTCCTGGCGTGGATATGTTCCGAGACCCAGACGGCGACGGTCAACGAATGCTTGGAAGAGTTCTCAAATGTTTTAGTCTCTACGATACGAAGATTGGATACTGTCAAGGACTTGCTTTCCTAGTAGGCCCTCTGCTGATGCACATGCCGGATAGTCAAGCTTTCTGCGTCTTAGTCCGGTAAGTACCTATTTTCCAATTCTGCACTTGAGAAGTGACTTGGCTAATTAATATATTCGAGAATAGGCTGATGGAATATTATGACCTACGATCGTGTTTCTTACCCGACTTGTCAGGTCTGCATGTCCGTATCTATCAGTTCCGAGAACTACTCAAACAGCATTTACCCACATTATCGAACCATCTAGAGGATCTCCAAGTTGATCCAGCCTATGTTTCACAGTGGTTCCTCTCATTTTTTGCGGTAACATGCCCCTTGCCAATGCTGTTTCGGATCTACGATGTTATATTTGCCGAAGGTGCGTCGGAAACGATCATGCGGGTAGCCCTGTCACTTATGCGAAAGAACAAGAGCCGCATCTTGGCCTGTACTGAGATGGAGGATGTCATGCAGCTCCTTTTATCTCGTGGTTTGTGGGACTGTTATCATTACAATGCCGATGAATTTGTCGATGATTTCGTTAGCTTATCTGGGGTCGTATCGAGAGAGAAATTAGCACAACTAGAACAGGGGTATCGCGAGGAAAAGATCGCCAGTGCCAATGCCGCGCGAACGGCCGATGTTACCACAGCTGCCTCCCGCTTTTTGGGACGTTTATGGGCTACGAGCATCTCCTCCCCGAAATCTGGAACTCTTTCTCCAGGTTTTGCCGCACCTTTGAGACCGTTAAGTATGTTACGCCGAAGTGCATCGAAACAGAGCCTGGCCTCGACATTGAATTCAATGGAAGCCAGTTCTTCTAGCGTCCTTAGTTCGGCATCCACCGACGCTACTACTATTTCTCGCGATTCTACTTCTAATGCTGACGATTCGTCAATTCGCGAATCAACACCAGTCGTTGCAAAGCAACAATCTAGTCGCAACGCCGCCGACAGGAATCTGCACACTCAGATCGAAGATCTCCTTACCGCCCTTAGCGAATTGCAACGAAACCATGCACTATTAGCTACGCAGCTTCAACAAGAAAGGGAGGAAAGGGATGAGGACAAGAAGGCTGTAAAGTCATTGCTGGATGGATTGAAGAAAGACAAGGCCAACAACGAGACGACCGAGACTACAGAGAATAATAAAGATGTCGATGACAAAACAGAAGATGAAGGCGACGGAGGAGAGGCACCTGCTCAGAATCAGCTGTCTCTATTGCTAGAAGCAGTTGAGGGTCGCTTTTGCAATGAAGGACGCGAGCGCTCCGAGTCGTCAGTGCTAACAAAGACACAACTCCGTGACGAGCTATCCAGAGCTAAAGATAATCTCAAAATCGAGATGTCCAAATCTCTAGAATTCAATCGGCGCATTGAAGAACTTGGACAGGAGGCGAACACGCTACGAGAGCAACTTCGAGAAAGTCACACTCATGTTCGAAACCTCCACCAGGATAAGCAACGTCTTGAGAAACAGGTCCATACTATGCGTGTGCGAGCTTCATCTGAGACGGTCGGGCCCGAGTCTGGAGGGTGGTTTTCGTCGGGAAATAACCTGACTGCTAACAGCGCCACCGGTGGCGGGGCTGGCCGTGGTCTCCGGGAGTTCAAGCTCGGACGTAGCAAGTCAACACCCAACACACAGTTGGCCTTTGGTCAGCGTTCCGGATCATTATTAAGGACGCAAACAGAGCCTCTCGTATCAAGCGAACATGATGCACTCATTCTAGAGCTGGTACAAGCTAAAACTGCTGAAGCAGTGGCTCGTCAAGAAGCCGACGAGTACAAGCAGAAGCTCGAGAGCCTACGAAAGGCTTACGGGCTTGGTCCAGCCGATTCTTCTACAACAACAGTGGCCTCGACTGCAATGGGGATGATCGGGCGGTTCACGGCTACAGTGTCAGAAGCAGGCAATGGTACTAAGAGTGCTCCTGCCACCACACCGACATTGACAGCGACACCTGCCACTAATAATGGTAGTTTCTGGGGCTGGCGACGATAATGATCGTCCAGCATTTGATAGTGGGAAACCGGGGGGGAACAGACAGCGAGCGCATGGCACTGCGCGGTGGATGGTGAATGTCTTGGGCTTAGCTCTTCTAATATTAGAAGCAAGTATCATATGGATGGGTGGAAGAAGAATATGCATTTCTATGTCGACTCATCAGGACAGAATATATCTGTAGGGCGGCGGAACATTATGTTTATCTCAGTTATCATAATTACCTAGGTGCTTATCCCGGCCCGGTGTATATAGACGGGGGTTGGCTGGGCGGCTTTTTTTCTTTTGCTATTCGACATTTGCCTAGCTTGAGAAGGTATACGCGAGCTTAGAATACCTACACCGCGCAGAGCCGAAGAGTGGCAGCTTGGAAAGGCATGTTGCGGATTGCTTTTGCTTTATGGCTAGCAGTAAAGTATCATGATATCCAAATAGAATATTGCCTACCTGTCGCCCTTGAGACTTTGAGTTTTTGAGTGAGCTTTTAATGTAGTACTTATGAATAGTTCGAACACCCGTATTATGTATGTATCTAGATCTTGTTAGCTTCTCGACTACGGCACGATGATATCCACTACATGTAGGTGAAAGACAGCCTAGGCCCTAGATACATAGGCGGGTCGCGCTAGGCACCGTGTTTTACCATAGTGATGACGAGGTCGAGGTAAGCATGATCTCAAGGCCATGATGATGACTGCTCATGGTAGAATGCGTCATTCGGATTCCATCACACTTAAGGTAGGATGCGTCGGGCGGGTTATATTCTATCTAGTATCCAGAAGATCTGGGGCCATGGCATGGAACGGGAGGTGGTCGTGTGCTTCTTAGCGGATAATCACATGCAAGGTTTTGACTTATATATTGCGGAGTGACGACATGGGTGGCTTTGGCCCTCGAGTTTCCCGAAGGATGTTTCGGATTAGAAATGAGTTGCACGAGATACGATAGAACAATGCAACTACTTCTTTTTTGTAGTAGTTAGTAGTAATAATTGTTAACTACTATTTATTATAATGTTTGATAGAACTGAAGTTGGACTTGGTTAAATAATTTATGTTGTATTTGAGATAAGACATATGTCTATTTTAATACATACATGTACCTACATATGCTCAAGTGATTGGATATACATAGTACTCGTGTTTGACAATTCTAAATTCGTGACTTAACGGGACGGAAGCATGACGTTTGACGGGATGGGATTGCAAAGGATATTACCTTATAAACTAGCAACTTCGGGGTACGTCTTCCTGCTGCAACTAACGGGTAGCGTATAATGTATAAACATTGTATCTAAGTATGTAGAGGGAGGAACCTTCAAGAAGCACGCGAGTTCCCCTTAGGTGTGGCTGTCACTGTAGCACCTGCTTGTAGAGTGGTTCGTCGGGTGGTTTTTAGGTGATAGTTTGTATGGTTTGGTTGATTTGGTTGGTTAGTGTCAGTCGGTCAGGCAGGTGCATCATGCTGGCCCTGGCGTGGCGTCATAACGACCAACGCACTAGCCACATTTGCAGTAAAAGCAGCTCCGCTGGGCTAGTCTTGATGAAATCACTCCTTTTATTTGCCTGGCCTTTGCTTCAACCAGATCGCTCAATCCCACTAACCTCCCCTACCAATAAACCTGAAATTCCTCCCGCACCAAACAAGTAGCAGAAAAAAAAAAGTCCCAAAGAACTTTCTTATCTCTCTGTTGCTTTTGACCTCTCTCTTTTTTTAAACTTTCTACACCTTAACTTACCAAACAACAACAACAACAAGCAACAACCAGCACCAACATACAAACATCGCCGATAGACCTTAAGAACAGGTACGTAATTTGCTTCACTTTCCATTTCCATTGACACTCGGACCCAAGTAACATTGGAGCTCACCCACAATTTTTGGAACAGAAAGGCATCCGGCATTCCGAATAGAATACATATCTGATCTTCTTTAGCTACGATAACACAACCAACATAACAATTTGTATCACCAAGATCATTCATCATGGCCTCTAATGATCCTACTGCCAATGGCAGCTCTATTGACTCTTTGAAAGGCAGTAAGGTAAGTCTAATCCAAAGATTTATTATTTTCCCCCCGCGCTTCGGAGAACACCTTGCTAACTGGCTTTTATCATGTATAGTTATCTCACAACTACCATCTTCCTTCCTCGGCTCCGTCGGCCCCGTCGGTCCGTTTATAACATAGCAACTAACGCCTTATTGACGTAGATGCTACAGCTGCCTACAACCAGATCGCAAGCGGTATGTAAATTATTATCCCTAATATTTATACATTTTTTACTTGGAGAATTATTATGGCTGATACCAATATCTTAGGCCCTGTTGCCCAGAACGTCAAAGACCAGACTGCAAAGACATCTGCCGAGTTTTCCAACTTAGCCAATGCCCGGCAAACACCTTCGCAGGCCGCTGCCACCGGTCAACCTTTGACCCATTATCATTCGTTCTTCTCCGAGCTCTTGTCATGGAACAACCCTCGTAAGTTCTAGACCGCTTTGTTTCTTATCAGACCACCATACTGATAAGCTGTCATAGGAGCTTCCGCCATCGCCTACGCTTCTGTTGTCTCGGCCATCTTCGTGGCTAGATACCTCGACGTCATCCGATACACCTTCAAGCTCTCATACATGGCCTTGGCCGTTACCATCCTTGCTGAAGTTGCCGGAAAAGCCGTCCTTGGCAACGGTCTTACTACCCAGTTCCGACCCCGCAAGTACTACACCATTCCCCGAGAGACACTTGATGCTTTGATCGGCGACGCCCATGAACTCCTTAACTTCTTCGTTATTGAGTCCCAGCGAATCCTATTTGCCGAGAATGTCACCGCCTCAGCTGTCGTATGTATCCCCATATAAGCGATATTTGCTATACTCTAGTACATCTGACTAACAGTACGGTGATAGGCTGCTATTGGAGCATTCCTTTCCTACTACTTGGTTAAGATTGTCCCTTACTGGGGTCTTGCCTTAATCTCCACTACGCTCCTGTTCTTCGTGCCTCTAATCTACGCCACCAACCAGGAACTCATTGACCACTACCTTAAGCAGGCCTCTGATGTAATTAACAGCCAAACTGAGCAGCTACGTGAAGTTGCTAGCAAGCACACTTCTCAGGCGACTGAGATCACTAAGCAATACGTGGGTGACTACACCGCCAAGGCCCAGCAAATTCTCCATGGCCAAACTAAGGCTGCGTCAAAGCCTGCTCCTCAGACCAACCTAAAGGACTCTGACTTCCCTAAGGCCCCCAAAGAGACCTTCCAGAAGAAGCAGGAGGAATCTTCTGAGGAGGAATCCGAGGATGAGGAGGAGCCTCTGGTCACTGCTTAGACGAGCTCTAAGCAGCATGACCGACGATGGACCACCTCCTAGATACATAATTTTGTTACCCACCTCTATTTCTAAGATCCGACTGGCACGGCACGGCGACTTGATATGACTCATGGCATAGAAAGATATGAGACATTGAGGAATTTTCCAAAGCTTCCTGGACGGGGGCCAAATAGTTTTTTTCGCCTACGACTTTCCTTGATAATGGCAATGGGCCGCTCTAGGCGGGATTTGGTTCTTGACACGGAGCTAACGGTTTAATTTACCTGAACAAATCGGTTTTCTCTTTTCGACTTTGGCAATCTTCTCTTGCGATGACCGGTGTCCTAATCCTACCCGATAAGTCGATGCCGCATTCAACCTGACATGCAGAGAAAACGAAAGCCTTGAACTGCGATAGGCGTTGGAGTGGTGTTGTTGATGGACGGTGGATGGCGGTGTAAGAATGAGAAGAAACGAGAACGAAACGGTCGAGAGAAGGAATACATGATTTAGTTAGGGACGGACGATAGGTATTTTCAGTGATCGGTAGGGGGTGAGTGAGTGGATGGATGAAACGAAACGAGAATGGCTTTTGCAGTAGCAGTAGTACCATCGATGAATGTTTGTGTTAGTTACGTGAGTGGCGGGGATCGCGATGGTATGAATGAACAGTCCAGTACAGACAGAGGATAGGTGCGATGCGGTGAACCTGAGCTTAGTAAGATAGTAATTTCGACTATTTCCCTTTTTATTCTTGATGGTGCTTGTTCGTTGTGATGTCTATGTTATAGGTTAGGCAAGTGTTGATTCATATATGATGTGACTATACAATATTTGTAAACACTTGCTTAGGTTAGTAGGTGCTTAATTCTTCGGTAGCTACGGTATTAGTGGCTGACTTATGAAATAGAAGACACGTTAGCAATGCTTACTTTCTTACTCCTTTCGCTTATGCTGATGAACTCTTTTAATATGTAACTTGATATATTAATATTAGGTATGTGTGAGAATTGAGCTGAGGGTTTATTATATGACTATTAGAAAAGCCGCAGTTCAAACTCACCTAGGCTAAGAAGTAGGTATGTATTTGTCTACGAAGTGTTATATATTTCTTAGTTATGATCTTACGCGTGTATTTATAATCTTAATTAAACGAGGAAAATAGTATCTAACAACTACTAATTTCCTTAATATGCTGAAGAAACTTACTGAGTAACCATACCTCAGGAAATTCGAATGGGGATTTATATCGATATAAGGGGAAGTTACCTACAGAGGCATTTGTAGACAATAAGAATAGCATTGCTATTTTTTAAATTTGCAAAAGTACACACATATCACTATTCAGGAGTCAGGACTCATATTCGTGAATCATTCTGTTAAGATGCCATTTCCTACTTATTAGTATACATATACAGAAATGATGTGCTATAAATCAGGAAAGGCGAAGCAGCAAAAACAGTAATTAGCGACCAAGTCAGATAGACCACCAACGCCTCGTGATAAATCGTCACCCTTAGCCTCGTCCCTCTCCCTAACGCGAAACCATTTCCGCCTATTCCGTCACAAAGACTTGATGAGACCACGCCACGCCGGCTTTGTTCCTCACCAATACCAAGATGAAAACAATGAGGGTTGCTTGCTACTTATGAAAAAATAACCGCACTCTGCAACTGACTTCTGCCGCAAGTAGTAGCCATGATTGATAAGCATGCGCGAAACTGGTTATTATGACAATCACTCGCTATCGTCCATAGCGAATTCATCACTCGGTTCATCGTCATCGTCATCATCATTAGCCAGCTGCAAGCTGTCTTCGTCTTCATCATCGTCATCGTCAATGATGTAGACTGGCTTTGACTTGGCTGCAGCAGCTCGACCAGGTCTACTACGCGCTGCAGGTTTTGGCGGGGGGGAGTCAGGATCAGCCATCTCGACATCATCGTCTTCATCGTCGTCCATGTCAAAAGCATCCTTCTTCGGCTTCGCCTTTTCTTTCTTGGCAGCATAGGCTTTCGCTGCTGGTGACAAGTGTGCGGCCTTGGACGCTGGCGCTTTCTTCACAGGTGCAGCTTCTTTAGACTTAGCCTTTGTTGCAGCAGGTCGGCCACGTGCCTTAACTGCTGGCTCGCTGGTGCTTGCAGCGGCAGTTGTTGGTTTGGACCGAGGCTTGAGCTTAGGCTCGTCTTTTGAAGACTTTGCCTTGCTTAAAGCTTTGGAGACAGGAGGTAAATCGTCGTCGGAGAGGAAACTGTCTAACTCATTCCCACGGTTATTCTTGAGAGGCGATGGTTTAGCCAGCATCTCATAATTGGTGTCATCATGGTCGTCTAGGTCCAAGGTCTTCGAAGGCTTGCTCTTAACCTTTAACCCAGTGCTATTGCCGCTGCTGCTATCCGGGCGCGACATGGAAAACAAACTAAGTCGGCCAGTTTTGTTCTCGGATGCACTGCTATTGCCGTTCGTAATACCCTTGACTAAGTCACCAACATCACCAAGCATCTTGTCGTCATCGCTTTCTGATTCATCGTCATCATCTACGATAAACCTCTTGGCTTTCGAAGCTGCAGTACGTTTGGCTCGAGGTGCCGGTTGAATCTCTTGGATCTCTATATCCGAGTCTTGCGTAGTTGTTTTCTCCTTCGCTGGATTCTTTAGCTTGGCAAAGTCATCATCCGAGAACGGATCCGAGTCCGACTCTACTTTGGTACCGCTTGCGGTGTCCTTCTTGGTGCCGCCATTAAACATGGCCGCAAACCGTTGAACGGATTTTTCTTTCGGTGGTTCTTTTGGTTTAGCTGCAGCTTTGGGACCCGGCTTCGACTTGGCTGCTGGGGCCCAGTCGTCTTCCTCGTTCTTTACCTTGCGACCCCGTCCACCAGCGCCACCAGCACCGATCTTCTTTGATGTGCGACGGCCCTTTCTACGGATACCTGTAGCAATCTCCTGTTCGAGGCGTATTTGGGTTTCCCATACTTCTTCGAAGTCTTCCAAGTCTTTACACCAGAGATCCTTCTCGCTAAGGGCATCAAGTGCATCTCGCTCGGCTTTCTTCTTGATAATCTGCTCTTTGAGGCGGTCGAGCCGCTCTTGGGTAAATGACCAGATCGCCATCTATAGTCCGTTAGAATCTACGTTTACTGAGCACAACCATATAAACTTACTGAAAGAAGATAGTCATAGTCATTTGCGGAGGTGTCCACGATGCCGTCAACTGCTTCCTCATCGTTGTCGTTGTTCTCCTCATCTTCTTCTTCCTCCGACTTGGTCTTCTTAGAATCCTGTCCTTTAGGGAAAGCCTCGTATTTTCGGTCACGAAGCTCCTCAACGATGACCTTCTTCTTTTTACGAGATACCACGAGCTCGCCATCCATTATCTCTTGTATGAACCTGGCCTGGTTTTTCAACTTGCGGAAGTCTGCATCGTAAACGCCGAGCCAATGCATCTAAATACAGTTAGAATAATACTCGAAAAGCCTTTATGTCATCAACTTACCTTTCGCAAATTGTACATATTCAATCGGTAGTGGTAAAACTCCTCGAGAATATCTTCCACTTTATCGTACTTGCGGATCATGCCACGAGTGTCAAATGCGACCAAATTAGATGTAGCAACCTGCTTAACCAACTTGAACTTCTCGAGGAGACCCTCCTGTAAGGCTTGGTTCATATGCTTCTCGTCCAACTGAATCTCAAAATGGACAGTGTTGTGGTCATTAAATTCCTTGTAGTCCTTGATGAACGAAGGAACCTTTTCGCCTTTGATTATTTCCTCCAGCCTCGCCTTGAAATCATCCGTCCACATGCGGATGGGTAGTTCTGTGACCATGACCTCATTGGGTCTTCTCTCGTCTACGCTCACAATACCGTTGAACTGATAGCGATGAGACTCGGCAGGCTGTGGGGTACCCTTCCAACCTCTGAACCAGGGAATCATTGTCTCGAAAGGCTTTTCTTCTTCCCCATCCATACGCCCCATACGTCGCTTTAGGTTTTTAATGATATCCAGTGGGTGGTAATTCGGGATTGACGTACTCCAACCAGTACCGATACCATCCGCGCCGTTCACTAAGATCATAGGGATAACAGGTGCATAAACCTTCGGTTCGATTCTCTTCCCGTCTTCAACTTGATACTCTAGTTTAGGCTCGTCTAGAGGTGAGAATATGCGGCGGGCGAATGGAGAGAGACGAGTGTGGATATAACGAGGGCTAGCAGCATCGGAACCACCTTGAAGTCGCGAACCAAAGTTACCACTGGGCTCGAGATAGTTAACGTTGTTGGAGCCGACGAAGTTTTGTGCAAGGCCTATGATAGTCTGGTGCAAGGATATTTCACCATGGTGGTACGATGTTTGTTCGGACACATAACCAGCCAACTCGACGACCTTCTTGTCTTTGGTTAGATTTCGTTTCAGACAAGCGTAGATGACCTTTCGCTGACCAGGTTTTAGGCCATCGACAACCGAGGGAATAGATCGCATGTTGTCAGCCATACTGAATAGAATTAACTCCTTATTAACAAAATCGTCGTATGTGACCTGCTTGATAGCGTGGTCGAGGTAGGTACCCGGGACGAAGTTGCCGAGCCATTCTTTACGGGCATCCGCCTTCTTCTTGGAGAAAGCGAGCTCGATTAAGTCGACTTCCTGAGGGCGCATCACGTCGAACGTCTTCAAGTGGGTATCAAGATCTTGGAAATAGACCTGAGCGTCATTGTTGTCACTGGTACCCAATCCCTTGTAGTACTTCGACTCCCATCGTTTCAACTCATTCTTGTGCTGCTCCTTCCATTCCTCATACTGGGGCTGGTTGAAGAATGATTTTAGTCTCAAGGGCTTCTTGGGATTTGATCCTTGCCAGACCTTCACGATAGGCGTGATGAATTCTTGGAAAAAGCCGGGGATCTTGAGAAGGGAGGGGTATTGAACTTGGAGGAAATTGATAAGAAGACCTTTGATATGGCTACCATCGTGATCCTGATCCGCCATGATCATAAGATGACCATATCGAAGGGATTTGGTATCGGTATAAACCGTTTTGTGTTTCAGCCCGAGGAACTGTTTGATGTTTTGAATTTCTTGATTCTTCATGATCTGGTCGATTGAAGCATCACGAACGTTCAGCATCTTACCTCGAAGGGGGAAAACACCAATCTTATCGGGATCTAGAATGGCACGGCCAGCCACAGCTAAACTTTTGGCGGAATCACCTTCGGTCAAGATCAGAGTACATTGCCAACCATTCTTGGTACCTGCTAAGTTGGCGTCGACTAATTTGGCGTTGCTGATTCTTGATCGTTTGCTGCCGTCACTCTTGGCAAGCAGCTTATCAGCTTTGGCTTCCGCAAATTGGATAATGTTGTTAATTGCATCGGTCTGACCAATCTTCTTGAGGAACCCTTCAGTTAGAGGACATTTGCTTCCAAACTGGCTGAGCTTGGTCGTCATCTGCTCTTTAGTCTGCGAAGTGAAGGCAGGATTGGTAATTAGACAGTTGACGAAGATGAAGATGTGGTTACGGATATGATTGGCCTTCAACGCGTGCCCCTTCTTCTTCTTGTTCAACGCCTTCAGAAGTGAGTCGCAGATTTGGTCAGCAATGTAGTTGACGTGAGTACCACCGGAAGTAGTAGCAATAGAGTTCACAAATGAGACCTGTTGGAAAGAACCGTCTGAGACCGCAAAAGCGATCTCCCACCGAGCATGGGCCTTGTTGTCCTCAAGGATGACCGTAGCGGTAGGTTCGGTACCCTCTTCGGCACCTCGCTCAAGAGCAATGGATTTAGCGTACATTTCGCAGTACTTCTTGAAGTCTAGCTTGATGTGGGTATCGTTGAGGTATACCTTGACGCCACGCACCGTGCCAGCCATATCATAAACTCGACGGTAAAGCAACGACTCAAGATCATCGTCGATGCCTTCAGGCATACCAAACCTATTCCAATCCGGTTTGAAGCTGACACGAACAAAGTCGCTAGATTTGCTGCTTGTTATCTTTGCCTTGTCCATCTTGCCCATGTTGTCCCTCCACGTCTGCTTGTATCGCTTTCCATTCTTAGAGTCTTGACACTCCAGAGTGAACTCTGTACTGAAGACGTTACAAAGCTTAGCACCGTAACCGTTTCGACCACCTACGGTCTTTTTCTCGTCGTCATCAAAGTTGGAACCGGCAAGAAGGTGTCCAAAAACCAATTCCGGGATATAAACCTTCTCCTTATCGTGAATCTCTACTGGAATACCTTTTCCGTTGTTCTCGACTATGATCTGACCTTCTTCACGATTGATTGTCACCTTCATGTATGTCATACTTGGGTCCCGCTGTTTGTTGTCTGCAGCGTTGACGAGAATTTCGTCAAAGATTTTGTAAAGACCGGGTACGAAGCCAACCTTGGATCGTAGTTCCATCTGGTTAGCCTCCTTATTGAATACCCACATCTGCTGCTCAGTGCGCTCAACAGAGCCAATGTATGTATCAGGTCGCTTGATAATGTGCTCGAGTTGTGTTAACTTCTGGTAAGTCTCTGTAGCCGTCTTCTTCTTGGCTGGCTTCGGGTCATCGAGCACCATACTGTCGTTCTCGATCTCGCCTAAGGGTGCACCACTCGACTTCTTGGTGGCGGGTGCCTTCCTCTGCTTCTTCGCACTCGGGGGGGTGTTGGAGAACCCCGAGACATCGTCATCATCGCCGCCGTCGTCGTCGCTATCAGGCTTTGAGCGTTTCTTAGGAGCAGTCTTAGTCGCCTTTAGGGTTGTCTGAACCATTTTTTTTGATGCAGCCTTGGCTGCAGGTTTTGCCGCTGTCTTCTTTGCAGGGGCCTTGGCCTTAGGTTTCTGTAGGAGCGCAACGTTAGTACTGCATAGGTAGAGGTAAAAAGTGAGTATGTTGTTTAGATTGAGAAAAGTCCAAGACAAGGGCATTGTTTCTCATACCGGCTCTGGGGAGAAGTTATCTGACTCGTTATTGAAGTCGTCAAAGGCCGAGTCCTCCATAATGTCGGAGTCCATGATGGATGTGTTTGGTGTGATACGTTCACACGCGACGTGAATGATGTGAAGGAGGGTAGAGATTTACTCGATATGGTTGAATTATAAAAAGAGCGCCGCAATTGACCTGAACTGCGCAGGGATTTCATAAGAAGAAGAAAAAAAAGTTGGGGGTTAATATCACGGAAAAGCCAGTTGTTTTGAAATTTCTCCTTTTGTGATGAGAGAAGGGGGGGTTGTTACAGGGAAAGCAACCTCGTCCTAGCTCGTTGTCGTGTTATTGCATGTAAACAATTTATTTTCATTTGATAACTAGGAGTCGCGCGTCCCTCGATGAAGTGGGGCTCCGGTTACAGGCTAACGAACTTAGTGTTGTAGTAACAGACATAGGTACCTCTGTTGTGGTAATACCAGAATACGGCTGAAAAATGGCAGTTGCCCCAAACGCGTCCGACATGGCTAAATATCGGCAGGACCTCATCCATGGACATCCATAGCAAACATTTACATCCACGAGCCACATTAAACTAGCCACAGATGATACCCAAAATTAGGTACGTAGGTACATATAAATGAGTTGAGCTCTCTCATATCAATCACATTTCCGTAGCAGCTTGCCAACTTCATGAAGTATTCACATAAGAGTACTTCTCCCAATCAAGGTGATCTACTACTTTCAAATACCAAAGTACCTCTCAATAAATTACTACTACTACTAATACTACTACAGCTACTATTAGAATATATCTACTATTTATAAAACCTAAATCGGATGTCTATCGCTCGTTTACTTACTATGTATTAGTTTCGTCAAAGCACAATTCAACCACCAAGAAGGCCATGAAACTTTGATGATGATAGATTAACCAGGTATATTTACAACCTCATCTACATACATGCAAGCTAGAGTTGTCTATCCACGTTAAGACCGGGTAGTCTCTTCCCTACCCGGCTACCTCTTCGTCCTACCAGAGCACATGGCCCATCATCCAAGAGGGTCTTATGAAAGGGAAGAAACACGGCAAGCAATTGGTGCGTAATTCTCCGCCGTGCATGCGTCGTGTGATTCCACTTAGCAATGTTTCCCAAAATGTAACGAGACGTAAAATTTCCCGAAGTCGAACTGTACGTCCCCGTAGCTTTTTTGTTGCCAAAGTCGCACCACGCATGATGATGAGAAGTCGCGGAGCCACTTCTCCTGCCAATCCATCCTACGCCGTACCACTGCAGACAGCATGGCAATCATCGCCCTGAATCCTTCTATCTTACCCGAACCGGCCTTGATGAGCCTCAAGCTTACCCCCTTTGGGAAGTACAGGAGGCCAGAAAATCCGACGAGGCAGGATCGTTTAGTCCATGCCATCTGCCTTCTTTGCCGCCGGTTCCATCTTCCGCGTCTATTCAAAAGTCTCCTATAATGGTAGCCAGGATACCCTTTCCAAGTTCCCGTCTACCGGAACCGGTGGGGCACTCCAGCCCTGACATGGCCTTTCGACAGTACAAGAACATCGCAAGAGTGAATATAGCAGACATGGAGTTTTCTCTTCGCTGAATAGGTATATAGTTATATTATTGCTTGCCCTTGCTTAGTACTGCTACTCTTAGGTATTTAATACTGTATGTATACTATCTCCTTACTATACCTGTTTGTTAGATTCGCATTTGCGATCATGCCATGCAATCTGCTTGGTACTGTATAGTCTGGTAGCATATCGGAAAGCCGCAGGTTCTAGTGTAGTCAGAACCACAACTTGTTGAGAGACAGGTCCAGGGGGAGCTATGACTCGAGCCTTAGGTGTCCCACGAAGGTAGCTTACCGACCGCTCAACTACTACTACTACTGAGCTTCCGGGCGTGCTTGTAAGGTGAACAGATGATTACTATTCGGTCTAGTCTATGATCGCGGAATCAAATGAAGAGGGGTAACTAATCTTCTCGTCAAGTCGTCCAGGTACGCCGTAATCATCTTTCAAGTCCATTCATCCAACTAACTTAGACGTCCCTTCTGCGAGGCTTGTCACATGTATTCAAGTTACGCAAGAACTCCTTACAACCAATGTGTTGATCTCTATTCAATAGACTATTGATGACACGGTCCATATATACCTCGATGGGGCAATATTGATACGGGATCCGCCTCTGTGTTGCCCTGGGAAGTATTATTACCCGTAGACGGCTCTGACTCTCGTAGAAAGCATAAGCTATATGTGGTGACAGCTGCAATCTCCGCATTCACGACACCCATTGCCGACGGGAAGCCCCTTGTAGTGCTTCAGTTGCTTCTCGAAATACTCAGGGAATTCTTTCAACCGAGAGAAAGAGTCCTTACGTGGTCCCCGGATAGGCACAGAGCTCTCCACCAGGTGAGTCGCCTTTGCGGCGGTCAAGCCCAAGACTTCTTCTCGCTTTCTGTCTTAAATAGAGAAGAACAGCAAAGAATGGCGTGGGTGACATGTTCCGCCGTGACATCCTAGGCCTACCCTCCTACAGGATGGGGAGGCACTGGGTACACGTGTGTCGAGTCTAGCAATCGTTGTCTAGGGCTCAATATGCTTATCACTGGCCTTTTCTTTGTTCTACCCTCTTGAGAAACCGCCTGGCCCTAGTAACTTGGACGGCACTATCTGCAGCTTCCCGTGAGGTTGCTTTCTGTCAAAACTCCCATATGGATTCCCAAACAAGCCTGGTCCTTGTTTGGGGGTCTCTGTGCTGAAGTATTTGCTGTGTCAAACTCATTTGCTGTCTCTAGCTACAGGTCCGATGCGTCATGCGGTCGCCTGTGGTCGCCCCTTTTGGGCCGGAGTCAGAACTGGTGAGATGTATTGAAACCTACCTTACCTCGATGCTGTCCTATAATCCACCGATCGACGTGATACACCTGGTACCGCCTGGGACTATCTCGTCGGCAAGGCTCCGGAATCGAACGCATCTCTCTCTCTGGTATTCTGAGTTCTCTGCCTCCGAAACTAATCACCTACGACGCTGTCCTGCCGGCTAACGGTTTCCTGTCGTCCCCAATTTTAATCATCCCCCGATCCGCCCTCGTTGATACGTACAAGGTAACTTAGTTAGAACTGCTTCGCTCGTCCCCTCCCTCGCGTGGCCTACCTCTCGTCATCTATCACTTTGGTGGCTTTAACCTCGATCTTTTAAGGAGCGGTGGGTATACACAAACGAGCTCCTCTACTCTCACAGGTCGATTCCAAGACATCTTCAACAAAGAACGCTGCACCGAATACCACGATCACCAAGGCAGCACCGGACACCGCTCAAGTGCTCTGCAGAGAGCTGCATGACTGGGTACAGTCAAGAAAGGAAGCAATCTCGGTCCCCTTGTACCAGCATGGGCTCGCCGTCTCGCGAGGGCGTGCTTCAATAGTTCGTCTGTTTGCCAAGTTCAAAAAGGACTTGGTTTCCTCTCTCTCCTTTCTGACTTGCCGCTGCAAGCACTGTCTGTCTTGAGTCTCCTTACCTAGTTCTTCCCACGGACCTTTTCGTAGATAGCCATCCGCAACTTTGCTTGCATCAGTACTCTATCCGTATTCGAGACATCTTGTCCCCACTGCTTCTCACCGCCATGCTGTCACTGGCGTCTCTTCTTAATCCCGCCCCTCCAGGGCCACCAATCAACAGGTTTCCTCCAAGCCCAGCCTCGTCGTCATCCCCAACGGCTTCTCTCCCAGACGAGTCGGGTCTTTTAGATGATCACAGAATGGCTAAGCAGAAGATACCGAAGAGTGCGGCTCTTTTGCCTACGAGTAGACCTAAGGGAGCTGTCAATTTTCCCCCATTCGAGAATCTAGACGAGGCTTCGCTCCGCCAAGTCCGGCAATTTCGCGTCCGTTTCTTCGGGAACATACAGGACCATTCCCGGCACATCCCCTACAACAGCGGGAAGAAGGATTTCTTCCAGAAGACAGGCCGAGAAAGCTTCGAAGGTAAATAACCAGAATAAACCAAAAAGAAAAAGAGAAAAAAAGAGGCATAATACCCTAAGATGCGGTAATCGATTTGTTGACCCGAACGTAGTTTTCCAGTATACTTTCAAAGTGCCCGGGGACGAGACCGAATATACCGTCATGTGGGATTACAATGTCGGCCTCGTCCGCATGACTCCTTTCTTTAAGTGCTGTAAATACCCCAAGGTTAGCTCGCCCCTAGCTTCAACGAATAAGGAACTCGTTTTTAAACTAAGAACTAACCAAAATCGTAGACGACGCCGGCCAAGATGTTGAACTTAAACCCTGGGCTCAAGGACATAACGCACAGCATCACGGGGGGTTCTATCATGGCCCAAGGTATGTGATATGCATAAAGCCCCTTTTCTCAAGCATAAACTTACATTTATTCCACGAAAAAAAAAGGTTATTGGATGCCATACTACTGTGCCAAAGCCGTATGCGCAACCTTCTGCCACAATATCGCAGGGGCCCTGATACCCATTTTCGGCCCCGACTTCCCCTCCCACTGCACGCCTTCGGAAGCGCCAGAGTATAGCCGCATGATCATCGACCCAGCTACCGTAGTCCAATCTACCAGAGAAGCAGAGCATTTCCGCAGATTATGTAGCAACTCGGCCGCCGCTGCTAGCAATAACAGCCTAGCCAGCCCAGCCCAGGATCGACGACCTTTATTTCGAAATCCCTACGACGAAATCAGACACAGCCATAACCACTCATACTATCGCCGCCGTCCAATCCAGAAGGCTCTCGCAACCCCCAGCAGCCCGTATACCACGGACCCGGATAGCGACACATCTCCTATAACCTCGGAGCCCGGCCACCGCAATCGTTACGCATACTCCCCCATCCAGCCACCACCGCTGCCATCAGTAGTAACAGCCCCATCCCTCCGACCCACGAGCAGCGGATGGACGCCCGCCAACGTAGTATCACCACGGCACTACGTCCCACCCGGCCCAAGCCCCTGGCTCAGCGCCGTCCCGCGCTTCACCACAGAAACACATATACAACCGTACCCCCTATCGCCCCGGACCTCGCATCCCCACCCGCAGCCATGGCGGGGCGGCAGCAAGCGATCAGCCGAGCACGTAGAAGCCGAGTACGAGACGCACGGCAACGCCTCGACGAAGATATCTACGGCGAACGAGGCTGCGGCGGAGAAGCCCCGCAGCAACAGTAGCAAGATAAAACAGGCATCGCCGAGTGACTCCCCGGTGGTAGGAGGCGCGGACAAGAACGCAGCGCTGCTCCTGATGAACCTCAGCGTCGGGGACCAGCGAGGGATTAAGGCTGGCGGTAGCAGCAGCACGACGACATCAGGAATGAGTTCGCCACGCGATGGGTCGTTCCCGCGGGTTAAGAGGGTGAGATCGAATTCGACGTAGCTAGAAAAGCAAGACAACTAGCTAGCTACTTCGTAGACGGTCTCAAACAGAGAGAAAAGGGGAGGTTGGCGTAGATAGTAAGGGGAAAGGCGGTTAGACAACTTTGTTTTCTGGGATAGACGCATCAAATCGGATGGGCTAAAATGGGGAAAGGACCTGGAGTATTTGCGGTCAAAATGGGGCATGGCGGCGGCGGCGGTGGCGGCGTTCTACAATGTATCTAGACAAGCGATCGTTTTATCTACCTACTTACCTAGGTATCTATCTATGGGTTATCCTGTTATGTGTTTAGTTGAATGCGAAATAGTAAAAGACAAGACAAGACAATACTCCTGACGGCACTACTCCTATACAGAGATATAAGTATAGACATACAAACAATCTCGAACAACACTTGAATAAACACATGAACAGCAACTCTTTTTACTATATTCTTCTTCTTCTATCATCTACTCATTTCAACAGACTACAAACCCCCTACCCCCCACCCCTCTCCGCCCTCCTCTTCTCCTTAAACTCCAGCACCCACGCCGCCGCCCTAGCCTTAGGCAGCACAAAAACCCTCACCACCTCATCCACGACCTCGACCTTGCCCCCCGCCAGCATCTTCAGCAGCGGGACTTTCTTGCCGACTTTGACCAGCCCGCCCGCCGCCGTCTCCATATAGCACTCGACGCCGTCCAGCGTATACTCGCGCGCCACGTCCCACGGCAGCGGAAACACGTAGCTCAGATGATCCGCCAGCGCCGCCGTCTCCTCGAACGCCTTGATGAAGTCGGACTCGAGGTGCGCGGGGTACAGCAGCACGGTCGGGAAGCTAAGAGCGCTGCGCGGATCGTCCGGGTCCGGGACTAGTCTGATACCCGCGTCTTCCATCTCGGGCGGTTGGGCCGTAGTCCGGGTTTTGATTTCGCGGCTCTTGAGAGCCACCTTGACGAGGATTTCTCGGCGCTTCTCTGTTGCTAGTCTCTCGGCTTCCTTTTTCTGCTTCGCGGTTACTTCCTCGTGCTTCTTGACGATGTCGCGCGCGACTGCTTTCAGGGGGCCGTTGTTCTCGTCGAGGGCTAGACCTCGTGCACATGCGTCGTCTGCTTCGGCGATGCGGCCGACGGCTAGGAACGCCCTGGCCGACCGGTAGTATGCCTTGAGGTTCTTGTCGTTAAGGCGCAGGGCCGCGGCGCAATCTAGCCAGCAGCTGCGGTAGTTTTTCAGCTCTAGATGACAGGCCGCGCGGTTGATGTATAAGGACTCCAGTACTCGTTTTTGCTCCTGAACCTCTTCCTCCTTTACCTCAGGATCGTGCTCGCCCTTAACACGCTTGCGCTCCTCGGCCGCAAGTATCAGCACACCTTTCGTGTAGAATTCTTTTGCGTCAGCCCAGCGCTTCTCGCGGAAGCACTCGTTGCCGCGTTCCTTGAATTCGGAACCGTTTTCTAAGGGAGTACCCTCATATGCAAGCGCCTTGAATGCCTCAGTTTGGTCATTCTCTTCTAGCTCCGTCATGAAAAAGGGTGTCTTCTTCAGGTCCGCAACAATCTCGTCTATGGACTTTTTATTGACGGGCTCCGGTTCTGGAAATACAGCGGCTGATATGGGTGCTGAGGCATCTTGTGATGATGATTGTGCAATTTCTTGCTCTTGCAACTGTGATTTTTCGCCCTCGGCCTGAGAGAGCTTGAGGCGTTCCGCAACCTCATCTGATATTTCTTCAATGTGCATTTTGAGCACTACCTCCTTACTTCCAATCTCTTATGAGAAGTTCTTTTTATTTTCACCTGAGAAATATTTTCGAATAGAATGATAGCGCAATGAGGCTGTAAAATTTCATAAACTTCATAGATTTTTATTTTCGAGTGAGAGGAAGCCCATGGAATTCACAAGTAGGAATTACGTCGGTATATGCAATTTGCAAAATTTAGTGCCCGTTTGATTGGGTCCTAGCTACAATCAAACAGGCATATATGCAATTAAGCAAATAACTTCAGTCACTTCGTCTGGCCTTAGGTTAGGTACTTATTCAGTGTAGGATGTAGTAAATAAAAACGTTTAAGATGTACGACTTCTCTATTTTATCATAGCCAAAGAATTTATCTAGTTTTCATAAAGTACGTAAAACTCAACCAGGTAACAGACCCCCTCTCCTAAATGTATAAGCCCATTTTCATCTATCTGGTCCTTTTTATGTCTTAACCATCCAACCGTCTATCCCACAACACCATTCGCCTCAGCCTCTCTTTTCGCCTCATCTGCCGGTACCTCCGTCTTGTGTCCGTTGATCTCGGCAAGCGCCTGTTCTATAGCTTTTAGGAATCTAGTGACCTCGTCTTCCGTCCCGACCGTGACCCGTAAGCATCCCAGACACCCGTGCTCCTTACCCCTGAACCGCACCACGACGCCCTTATTCTCTGCTAGCGTCTCGTACACCGCCAGCGCGGTCACATTATCCGGTTTACCCTCCGCGTTCAGCATCTCGAAAAGCAGGAAGTTACTGCTCGTTCCGCCGCGTAGTCGTCCTATACCCTTAACTTTAGGCAGCTCTTTGAGTAACCTCTCCCTTTGTTGCACAATCTTCTCCCTGTTTGCGCGCATCGTCGCTAGGCCTTCGTCCGAAGCGACGTATGATGCCAACGCGCTAGTCGGACTGGAGACATTGTATGGCGCTTTAATATTGTTGAGGAGTTGCGCGACCGGCGGCGCTGCGAACGCCGCTCCGAGTCGGATGCCCGCCATGCCGAACGCCTTTGAGAGCGTCTGCATGACGACTAGGTTAGGCCATTCAGCAACCCATTCCGCCAACGAAGAACCTTCAGGCGCAAAGTCGACGTATGCCTCATCAACGACTACTATGCCGTTCCACGTTGGGTGCTCCAAAATCTGTTTTATATCTTCCTTGTCTAGTAGCGATCCGGTCGGGTTTCCCGGTGAGCATAAGTAGATAAGCTTGATATTCTGCTCCGTCGAGAGCGCCTCTAGCACTTTAGCTACGTCAACTCCAAACGTCGGCGCCGGCAAAAGAGGAACTTTAACTAGTCCAACATCGTTGACCTGTGCTGACACAGAGTACATTCCGTACGTTGGGGGGCATACTAAGATGCGGTCTTGACCGGGAACGCAGAAACATCTCAGCAATGCATCGATAGCCTCATCACTACCAACACCGACAAACAGATTGTCCGGTGTTATATTTTTATCTGTGTGGTGGTGAGTGTTCCTCAGATTGCAGAGCAGCTGTTTTAGATCCCTTTGGTGCGGGTCTGGATATCTGTGTAGTCCTAGGAAGTCTATCTCGACCCCAGAGCCCTTAGACACAGCTGATACAGCATCTGCTGTCAAGGATGGTCCAATAGCATTCTCGTTAGCATCAAGAAGAATGTTTGTGCCATCGTCCTTATAGTCACTATAATGAGTGTGAGTATTCGGTTGTTTATCAATAGATAAGTTTTTGGTTAGGTCTTACTCTCGCGCACAGCGATACGGTTCCAATGCTAGAATATTGGACCTTGCACAGGTCTGAAGATTGAAAGGAGACATGATAGTCGAGATTATAAAAAAAAACACTTGGCTTTTTTTGATAGATACAAGAAGTCACTTGTACAAATAGGTCGACTTATTAATTTCTTATTTCTTAGCTTATTTTATAGATGGTAGTTGAGTCACCTCATGGGTCCAATCTTGTCTTAAAGATTTGATTTATTTGATTTTATTAGCATCTTTAGCTTATGTAGAATTGTCCGTCATATTGCAACATTGAATCCGGCTGCCGATCGGAGGGTTACGACCTCCACATTTAAATGGGTCTTGTGTACCCCCCCTTTTTCTACCTTTGAACGCATATTATACTAGTCTATGTATCTTAGATTTATTAGTCATATACTGAGGTAGACGATAGCTGTATTTCAGTCATGGCAAATCTACATTTACAAGAGTTTATAAAAAATTAATATATATTTGAATTATCCAATAACAATAATAATACATCTAGTCTTGAATATGGAGTTTCTTCCAGAATGAAGCAAAGCTTTTCCTCAAGTGTTTGTGTGTATCTTTAAATTGATATCAACCCACCTCTCAATCCAAGCAGCCGAAAGTAGGGAAAACCCAAACGCCAACCACCTACTATGCTTATGCTCATGCTCCATCTAATATATTCAAAATCATCCCATCATGCAAGGCTTAGAAATATGCTTCCGATCAAGTTTTGACAGGGTAGCGAACCAAGTGCGCAAGTATTAATTACTTGCCAGCCGGCTTCGGCGGTACCTTTCCTGTGCCCTTGACGTGCTTGATCTCACCGGCCTTGAACGGAGGAAGCGCCTGCTGAGAGAGAAGCCCCTGGACCGTCTCCAACGCCGTCAACTGCTGGCCCAGTCCTGTTACACCGTCAAAACCACCGGTATACCACTTCTGCCCACATACAGTACCATTCTGTCCTCCAGAGCAAGCTTTACCAGCTGCAACGGCGGAGGTATTCAACAAAGACTGAACTTGGTTTGACGTGGAAGGCATCATTCGTGACGTCGCCCACATGAAGCGCGAAAGGTAGCCCTTAAATGATTTCATGTCATTGTTGCAGAGCTCGTACGGTTCGCAGGCGTGCTCGAACATGATGTTAGTCGCGTTCGGGTAGGGGCTGAAGTAAGAGTCTGCTGCTTTCAGGAGGCCGGTCGTGCGAGCTCCCCACGTCTTGTCGCCCTTCGTGTAGTTGTAAAGGACAGAGGCTCCATACATATAAATTCCCTGGGAATATGAGAATGATAGTTTGTTGATCTCAGCGCAATCATCTTCGACGCCAGCACCATCGTAAACGTTGTAGTCCTGATCTATGAAACCAATCTTCTCAGACCAATCCCACACTTTCTTAGCCCACTCGAAATACGTGTCATTGCCGGTTGCCCGTGCAAGGCGTGCCGACAATTGAAAGAAACCGCCATTGGAAACGCTGTTCTTATATTTCATGCCGTTCGGGTTATCCTCGAAGATTTGCCAAAGAAGTCCGCCTCCGCAGTTGGTCGTATTCCACCTAACAACCATCGTGTTCCAGATGTTTTCTGCGATATCGAGCCAAGGGGGAATACTGTCGTCAGGCTGGGGAAAATTCCGCTCAGCGGCGTTAAGAATAGAGAAAGACCAGAAAGCCTGGTCGTCGTTCCCTTCGGAGCCAAAATGCAATGGCGACATCAAATCAAACTTAGGCCCAACTTGAGATAGTAGGGCCTGTGTAATGACTTCATCGTAGCTAGAATCACCCGTGTAATGGGAATAATCCAGCATGGCTCCCCAGGCTGCACCTGCTTCCCACCAGTCTATTTAGATCAGTTAGCAGCAATTCAAGCAGCAAGAAACCAGGAGGGGTGTCCGCAGGTCTTACAATATGGTTCAGGGAAAACTGCAATGCTCTAAAGGGGTAATATGTTAGCTCCAACTCAAAGAATACAGGATTGGGGATCGTAGTATCTCATACCTCTGGGGTGTTCGTCACATTTCCGGAGTAATATGACATGAGCCCATGCGCAAGCGTACTAGCCACACCACGTATAGATGCTAGAAAACCAATTAGTATGAACCGTCCAGCGTTATACTATCAAGATATTGTAATTACTTACTTGGGTCTTTGACATCGAGGTCTTTCGGTGCTACGAATGCCGCTACCAGCGCAGCGGCGGTGTTGACCGATTTCATGAACATGTTGGTATAGGTTGCTGAAAAGAAGTGTATCGCGCAGCGAACTCAATTTGTATAAAATATTGGGAAATTGCAGGTGTCGTCTTGTAATCCCTTGTACTTCCAATTCTCAATAGTGAAGGGGAACACTAGGTGTAAGGGAGCGAAGTAATTTTAAGAGGCAAAAGAAGTGAATGAAGAAAGCGATGACGAAGTCGTATTGTAGGTCGAAAATAATAAAATGGCAAAGCTTCTGCAAGTATGTGTATAAGATAAAATAATAGGCTGCTTAAGTGATTGTCTAAATCTACAACAAGTCAAGAAAGGAACGATGAGGAAGGAAAATAGAAAGAAAGAACAATCAACGCTGACTGGATAAGAGACACCAAAGAAAGGATGAACAGTGACTTGGAATAAGGAACTTGTCCGTGACAGACCATTACAATATGTAAGTGGGGAGACAATAAGCTTTTATTCAGATCTTGTAGGAATCGTAGCCAAGAGGCGATCCATAGCCACACAAAGGGTAGTTGTATTATCATGTAAGTAGCGTATCGCGTTTATTGGTATTCGCAATAGGAAGTAGGTATGCCCTGGTATTCATCAGCAGACAGCGGTACTATGTGCCGATATGGCTGTAAGGATTGGTTGGTTGACATGTTCGTTCGGGAGGATTGGAACCATATATTTTACTAAATAGATTGTGTACCAAGGTATCTAATACATAGGTATATAGCTTAGCACTAATACCATAACGCTCTATATTCATCATCTAGAAAAAGAAAGGCCATCAATCGACCAAACAACTTTAAGCTGTACTATGGAAGAATTTCGATAGTCTCTAAGAAAATGTGGTTGAGAAAGATCAAAGCTCAAGACAGCCTATCAAATCTTTGTTAGTCGCCAAATGGATTTTCAGGGGTACCGAGGGGTAACAGGGGCCTCCCATGTCGGTGATCTAAATTTGCTACGTAACAAGACAAAAACGATATTTGATTGGCTATTAGTTCAATTCAAGCTTCTTCTCGGGGCAACTGGAACACCTGAAACATGAAACGAAAGCCTTTGGACTTCCTATTTCTGTCTTTAGACGCCCGACGTGTCTCTACCGTTTCTACCGCGCGATTACAGCGAATGTCGCTTACTTGCCCAGGTTCAGCAGGTACCTGCTAGTGATTCTAGCCTTTCGACTTTAGTGACACTATTTTTATCTTCGGTCATAATGCGTCTAAGTAGTAAAATTGTTGTTGTTGTTATTTATTATTTAGATCCTATCGCAGCGCAACTCATCGTCAACATGCTGCGAACTACTTAGTATGTAATACATACATCTAGAGATTTCATACACCCGGATTTGATGCTATATTCGATTGCTATGATTGCACATACTCTCAGCCCTGCTGGAGGCGCTTGTCCGTTTTGGCAAAAGCAATCAATCATAAGTAAAAATCCCTTATATTAATATACAAACAAGATTGTCGTCACCCGTCTTTGCCACGTTCTCGCCATTCTTACTGTGACAAGAGGAGATGACAGTGTTCGGATAGTAATACAGCAGACAACGTGCTCTATACTACATGTGTAGTAACATATATCAAAACTACCGAGCCCAGCGCATGTTGTCATACGATAGTCATTTGTCAATGAGTAGAATCTCATATATGTACTACAGCGGGATGCTATTTTGACTCGAACAGCATATAAATTTTACGCAGGATAGTTGTGCAGATCAGACACAGTAATAATCATCGTGTCCCGTAACCACCATGTTCCAAATTGTGTAAAAGAGATTGCGTATGACATATCCGCATACGAGAGAGAAGGTCAGGATTAAATCCCACTTCAATTTCACTTCAATCTTTAGAGACTACCTAGGTAGAACTAGAGAGTGTTTGAGAACCAAACTTGATCAAGACTAATAAAAAAGAAAAATAGACAAAAAAAGATATGGCATAGAAGGAATTTAACCTTCAAAGTTGGACTCGCGGGGAATCGAACCCCGGACCACTCCCAAGTTGTACTAAGTGATTTTCAAAACCACGCACATGCTAAGGGAGTATTATACCACTAAACCACAAGCCCTAACCACAATTTGTGGTGCTGTTGCTGTTGTGATATTTCTTTGAATTTGCACTTATAAAACCTGTGCGTGTTGGTGGGGTATGGTGGGGTAACCCACCGCGAGAATTGATTCCCACGTTCTTCTAACTCAATGTATCAGGTACCTGCATATTATATGCAACATTAGAAACAGGTACCTATGAACTTAAAGATAACGAAAGTTAGAGACTGGTTCCGACTTCATTCCACAAACTATTATACTGCAGCTATACATATCGAAGAGATTAATGTATTTCTCGTAACATGTCTATCTATTGAACTTGGGATCATATATGTCTTCCTAGGAGTATGGTGAGTTATTCCACTAGAACCTTTGAGTGTATGCGTAGTTATATATAGTCTTGGTATATTTCCAATGACGCTCACGATGGAATGTTATATCACCATTGGAAGATGATATAAACAGGGGAATTTTAAGTATTACATAAATATTAATCAAGACGTAAATCATGCTGAAGCCTATCATCTCCTTCAGGCGCTACATTCATACATAAGGAAATTTTATATAATTAATAGTGACCGCCGGACAGTTAAAATGTTCAACTTGATATAGCTAGAAACTAGATACAACCCCATGACCCATGAATGTGGGCAAAAGCTTTAATTTTGAGAGTGTATATTGTTAAAAACGTAGTCTATGGTATACTACCTCTTGAAGGAATACCTATATGTTATACTACACTTTATTGTCGGAAGATATCATTATTCGAAGAGTTCACAATTCCAACTGCGTACTTAGCGAAAATAATTATACCTACTCCATGAGCCAATGGAATTTCTCTATCTGTTTTTCACCCGTCCTCACCTGTTCTAAACCCCAGTAGACATGGACCTTGCTTGATCCTAATTGATCAGGCATGACCAAAACCCACCACTCAATCCTCTCTCATAATGATTGACAATGCTTCCATCGGAGGTTTTATGGCTATCTTCGAAAGTAACCTAAAAAGCTACGTCTACGATATTATCCTCAAGTAGGAGCGTACGAGCGAGTTCTAGGTCAAGCCCACACCCACATACACTTCCAAGCCACGAATGCTAAGTTTGAGCTTGGTATATATATTCAGGCTACAAAACCTATGTTTGCGATCAAGAACCTAGTAGCCTCAGTAATATCGCTGAATCCCCTTAAAAGCGTAATAGTCCAAATACCAACGTTTGCAAATTTGACGTAGAGGATTCTGGTCGGGAGGATACACATAGACTCATCGGTTACGTTAATGTGTGAGTAGTGTGTGATGAAATTTGGGGGTCCGGTGTTCAAATACGTGAGACCGGACATGTTTGGTCGGCATTGAGGTTGAACTTTGCTCGGCTGTCAACTCTTATTTCTTTAACATTTTAGATTCCGAAGTTTGGACGATGGTGAGAACACTCTCTTTATACTTTATAAATTAACGCGTCGTTCAACTATCAGATGCAACGTGGTATGGAGAACTGAGAAAACATTTACTGTTTGATCAAGGTGAGAATCAGAAAGGTGGTTTAGTGACAGCCAGCTTCCACGTCAAATACTACATTAGTCATGTCATTTATGATACTAAAGCGAACGTAGGTTCCGCTAGTAATGTGACAAGAGTCTGACCGCACGTCAACGATGTGAAGTCCGGAGCTAGGTATAAACTTCCACTATAACCGGTCCGTGTCTGGATAACTAAGGCCGGTGACGTTTACGATCTAGTCAAAGCGCCGCAAACGGTCCTCAACTCAAAAACGCTTAGACCTATTCCCGGAGTTCTGGTTGACTTACGACGGGCTAAGAAAATTATACTCCTGTATCAGCTACTCATCTCAATAGGGCTGAAGGCTAGAACGAGCCTCATAACACGGATCACATGAAATAGAAGCTCTACGTATGTTATTGGGCTCAACTGTCCGGACTAGGTATGCTTGAAGCGCGTCGATAACTGATTCAATAGAACAAAACTTCGCTGTTTACTTGATTACTGGCTTGCGTAGAGGTGTTTTACCGTTTAGTCTAGCTACTATCTACTCGTCTTGTGTCATGATGCTGCGATGCTGATCGTGACCCAATGGTGTCTATTCTAATCATATAATCTAAACCCGAAGCTCTATGTAAGGAAATTTCACATGGGGTCATCTTGGATAGAGTTACGCAGAACTGGTCACCTTGGTGGTTCAATCGCCAAAACATACCTCAAAATATTAGCTCGTTACCTATTCCGCTCACTACGCCAGATGACGACGTTATCCACCATGGCGAACTCTGAAAACAACGAGCACTGAACTGCGTTGAGGTAGCTGCTTCACGATGTATACTGGAAGAGTCCGTTCGTACAGCTCTGGTATCGTATAAGAAAGAGGTTAGGCAAGAGGAAATTATTGCTCTCCTATCAACCATACCATCCTACACCCAAAATCTAGACATCTGACACTCACCTAAAAATCTCACTTTCAAAATCCAAAATGAAGCTCCTCGCAGTCCTAACTTTCATCACGACAGCCCTTGCTTACGGGGTTGGTCCCGAAGGAACCGAGCTATGCACGCCTCCAGCCTACGTCTGCAAGTACGACTTCTCGGGCTGGCTCGTCTGTAATGTTGACGGCAGTTTCCTCGTAAGTAATTCTATAAAACCCTCCTATTTTCTCTTATTTTTCTTCTCGGCTGACAGTTCCGCGTAGGATGGTGGAGACTGCCCGGAGGGCACCGCATGCGAGTACATTAACGATCTGCCGTACTGCGTTTAATATTGGGGTGTAGTAGCATGAGGCTAGAGGCTCTAGGGGGTATCAGGCAAATATGGTTATACTATGTATTGACGATTGGGGCTATTTATATGATCTGAAGTGGCATGATACACGGTCAAAAAATCTAAAGGAAAAGCTTAAGGGGAAGCACACTAATGAATTATCAATACTGTCCACTCTTTCAAGTTAGTCGAGACCAGCATGTTGTAATTTATACGCTCCTTGAATGCTATACAAATTCGATCACGCATAACGCCGTAGAATCAAGGTTGAATGGTCATTAACTCAATATATTCCTAGTATATAAGAGGTATTTTAATCAATTAGAGTAATATTCAATCTTTAATTTGGTCGTTCTTGGCTCGGCTTCTTTTCTTTATCTTCTGTCCTGTCTTTCTTATGCCATCGCTCCAGGATGATGGCCAGATTCTTGCTACCGACAACAACACACCACTCGCCGCCGGTGCTCCAAGCAACCTGGCGTCCAACGAAGTCCTTAACAGTAACGTTGCTCTGCGAGTGTGCTCTGATGGGTTCCTCGACACGTGTCATGTCGTACTTTAATTCCCACTGCTCCAACGTCTCTTGAGAATAGTTTGTATTAACATCAAGGTGCGTTTCGACGTCTACGCTACCAGTGCGTCCTGACGCGACCGACTCTCTGTCGCTAGCGGCATCCCTAAGCTTACTAACGGCATCGCCCTTGTGTCTATGCTGAATGGGCGCTAACCACCCCGGACGTTGGATTGGCTGAGTCTTATCGCGAGTGGGATCTCGAACTTCACTGATGAAGTCGTGATAACTTCCCAGGCGTGCTAGATCCCAGAAGAAAATCATGGCCTTTGCATTGCCAAATGCTAGGACCGGATGCTTGTCTTTGTCGTGGAAGAGCTTGAAGCGAAGGTAGAATTGGTGACCACAATGCGGTGTCCAAAACTCTAATAAGCGAGTATACTGCGGTGGACACGCTGAAGCTGTCGCAGGGGAAAAGGCAGAGCGGGTTAGGCGTTCTGTATCACTCGTAGTAGGCGCCTCGGAAATTTCAGGGGGAGGGTCGTGTGATGAGAATCCCTCAATTCGCCATAGTACAATTATATCCTCGTGACAGGCTCGTGAGAGAATGAGGTCACCAAAAAAAGCCACACTTAATCTCATTAGAGTTTTCCTCATGGTTTTATAAGATGACTTACCAGTCTACAATGCCGCTGTGCACCTCCGAAGTGAAGAAATGAGGGTAATGTATTACTATTGGCTTCGAAGGGGTTTTGCCACTGGGTTTAGGAGGCAAGTCAGGGAGCGTCCACTATAATACGTTAATAAAACTACTTGGGTAGACATACGTGACCAAGATCTGATATGAAATTTCTTACCAGACAGATAACATTGTCATGCCCGGCGGATAGAACATAACGGCCACTATTGTGAAATGCCTGAGAGAGGTTAACATCTAAGGGGACTACTACAGCGTTTGGAGACATACTACTGTCAACAGCCCTGATGAGTGACCTTCGCCAGCAAGCAGGCAAACACATGGTTGCTTAGAGTGCGCAGGATCGAGACTCCATACTCGAACGGTAGTATCTTCTGATGCGGATGCAATCAAGAGGAAATTTGTTGGGCATGTGGCAAGGTCATTGATTTCCTCCACGTCTTGTCAGTCTGGTATTCTAGCAAACTTGCTTTTAAACTCACTCCTCCATGGCCTACGAGGACCTATAAGATATTAGCCGGGGAATAGCTACGGCCGTGTATAAACATATATCTGACCTTTACTAGTTTACCTTGAACAACATCGTAGACCTTGATTTTGGCGTCTCTACCAGCTACACATAGATACGGTACTTCGGTTTCGGGGTCCTTAGTCCAAGTGCAACTACAGTTTAATGCATCTTTCTACATTTCTATAAGCTACAATGGCGACAACATAAGCTGCAGCGGAACTCACATCATCGTCCCTAAAGAGCTGAACAAGCTCGTAAGGAGGTACAATCTTGCTGGAGAGTCGATATATTACGACATGCTTCTTGCTAACTGCGGCAAAAACTGGATCGTGTGTGACGTCCCCGTATGGATAGAATTTCACGTCAAAGAATTCTGGTAGGAGTTAGAGCATTCTCTAGAGCGTCGAGGAGATGCCTTACCTGTGTCTTGGTCATCTGATGCCAAGCTCTGGGAATCATCCTATAAGGTAAGAATTAGTCTGTATCCACCCAAGCCGAGTCCGAGACATATCGGCATAGAGAAGAAGCCTTACCTCGAAACCGATGGAGGCCTTCACGCGTGGGAGGTCCCACTCGTCATTGCTGGTTGCGGATGGCATCTCAAAAGGGTATCTTGCATAATTATCTTTCAAGTTGATAGGCTCGGTCTTAGGAGCGGGGCGGTTTGTTATGAGAGTAGTAAGAAGTCAGGACCGAATGATTGAAAGTGAAGCTGGGACTGAACCATTCAGGGGTCGTTTCCAAGATGCGGCTAGAATTTGGCTGAGTGTGAGTGTGAGTGTGTGTGTGTGGATACGCGAATTTCGTGAGAGCTGAAGGTATTAGTTTTACCTAGGTAGGTTAATAACGCTGGCTGAATTTCGTGATTGTTGATCGTTTGATCGTGGATCGTGAAACCTCGATGCTCAACTACCTTGACATCTTCGGAGGGATCGGATTACCAATAATCAAAATCCGAATAGCTTCTCGAGCTATTGTGGATAAGGTGGATTTAAGGCATGGTACCCTTTTATTCAGGGTATGTTTTGTTCAGTAATCAATTATTCCACAACGAAGAGGCTGCATTTTGAGGGTCTTTGCGCCGTAACCAAGCCGCAAACTAAATCAACGCTAGACAAGGTTGTGGCTGGAGCTTACCGTGTTGTTTTGATTTACCCTTGTATAAAAAAGGTAGCTTCAAATTAAGGAAGTCTTTAAAGGTAACTACTTATTTTGTACATATAAATCTTACATAAGGTAAGTACAATCACATTGGACCAATCTGGTCACGTACCGGGGAAACAGTGAATTTGAAGGATATAGCTCCCCGTACCTAAATACAGGGTCCGACTTGCCCAGACTTTCGACTGCCCTATGCTTCTTTCCACTTTCTCAACAGAGATCATGTATTCTTTCGTGGGGAAAGATGGTTTATTGAAAGGGTACCTGCCTCTTTACAGGTTAGTGCCTTGTATGCACATAGACTTGGTTGGGTCTATACTGCATAATACATATGTATATACGAATAACTACCTTATAATATGTAAACCTTGCACAGACCTCCATGATTACTGGAACTTTTGAAATTCTTTCTGGATGTCGTTTCGAACGAGCTCCATCGATACGGCCGTTTGACTGCTTGGTATGCTGGGGTATCTTCAAGGTTTATTCGTCTCCAACCTGGAGTACCCAATTCTGGTCCAATTGTAGTTCGCCCTAAGCTCTTCAGCCGCTAGCTTTGCAATGAAGCCCAAGAAACTGGATAAGGAATCCTAGACTCCACCCAACTTAGTGGCCTGTAGTATTGAAGGGGACCCTAGCAAGGCGAATACACTCATTGACACACACCCATGAACGAAAAGCGAGAGTTACATGCGCGACTCAGGTGTTCAGCATTCAGCATTCGGTCATGCTGACTGATAATGCAATGAACTGTATTCACATGCAACAAGTTGTAAATGTTGTCAATGTTGTAATTGCGCAGCCTATGAACCTTCAGATGATGTATGTAGTGCATAAAAATCGCTTCACTCGAATGTAAGCTATTCTATTTTGTTGCTTCGATGGGAGAGATGACGACGTCGGCCATGCAAATAGTATGCAAGCTACCCAGGTAAAAGCATGAAGACAGACGTAATAGTACCACGGTATAGCTTCCTCTTGGAGTTTGCCCTCATTTAGTATTTACGACTTGCAGTTTGTGTTGATAGGCACGGCTGGTGCTGATGATAATACCGTTACTGGATTTTTCCGTCTTGGCAGCGCCCTTGTAGAATATCCCCATACTAAATTTATATCCCGGCAAGCGTGAAAAGCAGATATGTTTTAGACTGATTCTACGTGCGGATATGATTAAGCAAGCCATTAAGACTGATGCAGGTACATGGTAATTCTATAGCATGTATAACGCCATCAAGAGATGAACTATGGCCGCATTGCCCGCTACGGAGAATAATCAGACTGTATGGTCCAATCAGTGCTCGCCGATGAGCAAGACTGTTCAGGTCAACTCACAATCACGAACTTTAATGGGAACTCTTAATATATATTATCCCTGTCTACGGGATTCGATCTTCTAGGAAACTTCAGGTCTTTATTATGTATCAGAAGGGGAATTTGGTAACCTGGGCGTGTTCTCGATTAGGCATTACCCCTGGGCCGTATTTTTATATATTCAAAATCTATGTATTGAATTCGTCAATTAGATACTTTCTCCGCACTTTAATAGTAAGCAATCCTGTCTATTCGTGAGCCACAAAAACTTGAGTCGCTATTATGTAAATAGGATCATGATAAGATCGCCTCACCTATGTAAGAGCTTGTCATGTATGGTGATACTTTAGTTACCATAACAAAACTCCAAGACTCTCAGCAACATTATCACGTGCAATGCCGACAAGTTACCGAGCGGGAAAACCTTGAAGCCATCTTCGGTTCCAGGTTAAAATAAATCCTGGCAGCAGATCCCAAGGACCAGGTCTACATACCCATTCGGTATCGTTTAAAATTTGTAGGCTTCGAACGCGCTAAACTTGGGTTATCTTCTATCTTAGCTTAGCTACGCCGTACTAAGGTCCCTTCATAAGCTTGATAACCAGAGAAAACCACACCCTCAACATTGGTTTAGCCCTTGTTAGGTAAGTATACGTACCCAGGAACTAGAAATGTTTACTAATCCCACTAGGTTAGATCCTTGCAGAGAGCCTCTATTCCGCACGCAATTCCCGAGTTATACTGAAGATCACTACTTATTCTGATATCATTCTAAGGTTTAAACAAATGGTTAGTTAATAAAATAAAATAGGAAAAAGGTCCATAATGTGAAGGAGGAAAACTTATACATACCTACCTTGCAAATTATATTTACACTTAAGTAGGTATAATAGGAATAAAAATAGGTAGCTGTCTCCTATTAATCAGATGTTTATCATGAATTAAATTTATGACGTGTGAGAGTGAGATTTAGCTGCAAGTTCCGTTGTGCGGAATGAAAGCCGACTAGGCCCAGAATTGGCCTAAATTTTTTAATGCTATGTACATGCATAATGTACCTACATATAAAGATCCTGTCAGCATGCATGATAATTGTACAGTTAAAGATAACTTTTGCCTGTATGTATACTACATGTATCATATGGGGTCGAACAGGGATATTCGTATGTATATGATCCGCAACAATTACTGAGATGCTTAGTGCCTTTGCTTTTCGTGGGCAATTGTCGATCACTACGCAAACAAATCCTAACAGAAAAAGTTCGTGCATTTGGACTGCTATCTAATAGGAAAGTATGGTTAAAAATATAAAAACCAAGAACAATAGAACAACGTCCAGCCTGCCTCCGCAGCATATATGCTACACAGTAATATGGCCCGAATATAAGCTACCTACGGTACATGATAGAAAAGTCGTGGACTCTTTTGTTAGAGTCTAGACTTTGAGAAGGCAACGGTAAGTTGTTCCCCCCCCCCTTCAAGGGAAAAACCCCCCCTCTAGGGGTTCGCTCATGAGGGACCCCTGCAAATAAACTGGGCACTGAGTTGAAGTTTGGACGGAACGCACGGGTGCGAAACAAGTGGAAAGTTGGGCATCTGCAACGTGCATATGGAATACATGGGGTTACCTATGGGAATTGGATGTATGTATGGTGGTAATATGTAAATGCTAGTACATATATGCAGTAAATGTAGTAAATGCGAGGTAAAAAGCCTGGTAAAAAGGAAGGTACATACCTATGTAAGAGGTATTATCCTAGGATGTATGGATGTATGTATGGATGTAAGGATATAAGTACATAATTTATGGCAAGAGGTACGGTACCATAGTACTTACCTGGTGGTGGAAGTAGCACTTTTTAAGCTTGGACTTGAACGCAGCTAGAGAATGCCGTTACGCTACCTGCATTGCCGAGCACTTAACTCACATATAAGTACTAAACTATACATTAGCGAAACTATATTTTGTCAAGTCGTAGCTACCTTAGACCTTGCCTTAGACCGGCTTTCCTGCTTTGCCGGTAGCATTGGCAAATGGGATTGCGTCCTGCAAATCTGGCGTAAGAGCCTTAAAGACAACACAGCAACCTTCTTCGAATTCAACCCGATGTGCTTTGATGCCGGACTTCTAACCTTGCCTATGCTCTTCTCTCACAGCTATACTTATTAACGGCTGTTCAAACATTACCGTATATCCCTCAGTATCCCTTGGACCAACTACGGACCGACCCTTCGTTTGTTCATTTTCACCGTCTACTTCGCAAACCCAAGCCCGAGAAGAACGGGACCGATCATTATATTAGACTTGGACTTATTATCCCCGCTACCCGTCACTCGTCACCCGAACTCCGTCAAACACGTTAAAAAAAAACAACTTATTAGACTTCCTATTACCTTTAGGTACTCAAATAATAATTATAGGCCTCTTAATTATATATCTCCAGCCCTACGCTATATGACAAGCTGGTCGTTCTGGATGTCCCGTCTGGTTACCGCTGTCCGCCCCGTTCCCCATAATCGGTACACTTACTCAGTGGCTACCATTGCTTCCTTGCATTGCGTATGCCGGTCCTTGTTCACTTCTGCACTGAGCCGAGAGACTAAAGGCCGTCGTGACACCACAATCAACGTCCCTCTTAGCTGGCAAGTTACTGCGACGTGCGTAGAAGACATTTGACGGGTTCTTACCACCGTCTTTCCGCGCGAGACGATCGCCTCAATCTCGCCATTCTCTTCCTGAACATTACACGAAACCTGTTCTAGGGCCAGCTTGTATGACTTGTCCACCTATCCGACGGTGACAGCGGGATCTTGGTCATACAATACTCGGTTATCCAGAGACACCTCGTTGGCTCGTCCACTTAAGCCTTTCCGCAACCGTCCTAAACAGCCGACTACTAATTCAGTCGCGAAGTACGAATTTCGGAACTTGCCATCCCATTAGATTTGCTTCTGGAGCTCTGTTGGGACACGACATCCTGCTCGTCCCCGGGTTTTTGTTGGCGCTCTCCGAAACAAGCATTTAGCTGGTGCTATTTGACTCTTAAAAAGTCTTGGCTTATGGGTCGAAGTTGGATCTTTTCGTTGAACAGCAGTAGCATCCTCCAGTAGTGGACATCGAATCAAATGGAGCAGACTTTTATGACTATCCACAGTTAGTACCCCTGATGCTCAGGCATGACGGAGACACGATCTTCTAAGGCAACACGCTCCACCTTGCGCCGTTCATACTCAACTAGTTAAGCCGCGACTAATAATTAATACTCTACAGACCTGTCGCCCGACGCCAACATCCTCTTTGTTTCTGAGTCCATCGTCGATATTCTAGGGTACCAGCCGCAAGCTGTACAAGGCAAATCATGCTTCGATTACTTCCACCCGGACGAGGTCCCATTCGCACGCTCCGTACATAGTAGGGGCGTTCTCCTCGACAAAGCCGCAGTTTTACACTACGCCCGGATTATGTCGAGTAATGGCCAATGGGTAAGCTGCGAGTGTTGCTTTACGATAGTTCACGATGTTTTGGTGGCTTGCACTAGTATCTATAGACGTGGTGAAAGAAGTAAGAGTATGTTCCAGATGCCTTATCACGTCGTAGATTAGGTCGTGCTAGCTACTAACGGTAATCCAGGACGAGCGATAGAAGCGCCCCATATCCGGCGAATATTCTCATCTTCGCCGAGAGACCCCCGATATCATATGCTTGAGCATTTATCACCAAAATTTAGGATGCAGCCTATGGAGAGGGAGCCGCGTGCCGCTCTCATACTCAACAGGTTTACTAGGACTTTGTCGGTGATGTTCGCAACCAACGCCGTTTCTTCGATTCTTGGCGTGAGACCGGATCAAATTAAGGATAAAAGCTTCTACGAATGCATTGCAGAGAACTGCCTAGCCGACGCCATTAAGTGCTTAGAAAGCGCTAAGGCTAACGACTCTATTGCATATCTTCGCTTTTGGTATCGTGATCCCCGAAGAGAGGAAGATTTTGAAGATGAGGATGACGAAGATGATGAAGAAGACGAAGAGGAAGACGAAGAAGACGACGAAGAGATAGATGATGAACAAGATGATGAACTATCTAAGGGTGACGATGAGAAGTCAGATGGCCACGTTCATGCTGAAAATGCTATGGACGTTGACCTCGACGAAAGCTACGGCATCAAGATAAAGACCGAGGCTAGCGTTAGCCCAGAGCTCTCCAAAGCTGCCGTTTTCACTAATGGAGAACATGAAGCCTTTACTCGGTCATATCAAACTTCAGAAGTAAGCTGTCACCATATTCCAAATTCAGCTATGCGGGCAAATGGGCGACGGAGGAGGAACCGAAATCCAATTCCTACGTTTGAGCTCGAAGCTGTTGTGTCATGCACCTCGGACGGTCTTGTGGTTGTGCTGAGAAAAGCTCGACCACCAATCCCTTCTCTCCATCCACCTTTACTTCCTATCGATTTTGAGAATGGTCTCTTTGCTGCGCCTTGGAGCGAGCAACCCATTCGACCTTATTACCCCCCAGAATATTTCTACACGTTCCGGCCGCCCCTTCTGCCACAATACATGCCTCTACGGGAGCACGTAAAGGCAGCGGGAGGGCCGCCAGTTGAACAGCTTATGAAGTCGATCCGAGACGTGGCCGTATTTGCATGGGCGCTTGTAGGGATCAACGGGAATTATGCAGCGTATGGCCGCGGAGTACCAAGAGAGAGCTCTCAACCCCATGACGAATTACCAACGTCGGATTCCACAGCACCAATGCCGCCGCATATTGGCTTCGAATCGCAACCATCCCAACATTGGGGAGGTCGTTCTCCGCCCGAGGGTCGTCTGATTGAATCAAATATGCCCTCGGACGGAGGTTACATGTCTGGCTTTAATGCCGAGGTATCACAGGGAGGTTACGGTCCTACTCTAACAGAGTATGACAATAGGAGTCCTGGTTACTCAAGTCTACCGGCGTGGCCGCGCCCAAGGCCGTACACGCCTGGGATTGAATCCTGGCACCCATATCCTCAAACACAACAGCCATCTCAACCTTCATCATCTGGATTCAATCAGCATTCGGCAGAACCGTGGGCAGAAGCGTCGGCTTCGTATTCTAGACAGCATGCGAATAACCAGGCAATACACACGACGCAGGCACACGGACTTAGAGATAGCTCACGAGATTACAGAAACATGTGGTCATAGGGTCAAGGACCTAGAGTATTTATTTTGAAATTTTTGTGTATTAATGAAGCGGTTACCACTAGCAAAGGTCTGGTTCTTGGGCCCGGCTAAGGCGTTCTGGAATAATCATCAGGAGGCATGAGCTAGGGTGGCGCATATTTAGTGGGCTATCATATTATGCGACACTTGGTTCACATGAGAGACGGTATCTGCATATGGGGTAATTTCGAGGGAGATATTACAAAGGGGGCTTTCACGATTGTTACGGTAGATGTTGAAAGACGGGAGAGCATCTATAGTACAGAGGTCCAGACTCTGAAGAACGAACAACAAGCGCAGAAAAAATTTCGAGATACCCGCGCTGGATGGATGTTGTCGCATATAATTGGCAAAGAATAATGCAATATTTGTTGAAATTAGCTTCTCGGGTTGGATTTCTATATGTGACTTTCCTCATGCAGCTATAATGACACAACGATATTGGTATCGTTATACAGGTGGAGTGATGTTGAGGGAACGAGGGATCAAATCGGTCGAGCGGCTCGATTATCCGTTGAGAGTTATACCTGTCTCGCTTGAATCCTCTTTTTTTGTATGTAGAATGCAAGCAGTAGGTAGCACATTGAGTGAAACAAAGTTGAACCATGGAAATTTGTGGTTGATAAAGTACATTAGCGTCAGGATATAAGACCCAGGTACCGAACATTTACAGTAATTAAGCAATAGACCGTACATTTACCGTTTGAGGCTCTGATACTATTTGAATATCTAAATGTTTTGATATTTCAACCGGTATTTGTTTAAATGGTATATATTTGGTTAGGTATTTGAATGGTTTATATGCTTAGGAATGGTTTTTTTCTTACGAATGGTTTTTTTGGGACCAACGGTTTTTTTACGGTTTGGGAAGGTGTAATATTCAAGTAAAGGAAGCCGCGAATGCCACCTTATATACCCAAACAATTACAGGCTATACGCGCTTGTGTATGTAATAGTCTATTTGAATAGTGACCCCGTAGCCGTAGCCAGTTCGAAAGTAAAAGAATACCTATTATTAATACCTGTGTAAAAATATATATGATATGTAAGTATGTAAGTAAGTGGGTAGGTAGGTAATATTATATATTTTTTTACCTCTTGCCCCTTCCCTGACCGTAAAAAGACCGTTGGTCCCAAAAAAAACCGTTGGTCAAAAAAAACCATTCGCAAGGGAAAAACCATTCGATACACCAAACGTTCTATCCCGAAAATACCATTTAATACCAATACCGTTGGTAGATGTGGCTACCGTCGTTCTTTAGTCCCGAAAGGTGTAACTATTCAGACAATTAGACTATAAATATACGGTATCAATACGGTCTTAGGATCTTATATACTGACGCTAATGTATCTGCTTAAGTCTGCGTTACGTACATGCATAGGTACTTCGTACATGTGGTAGAAATGAAGGTACCTAGGTACTATGTACGTCTATGAATTCCATAGAGACCCACATACGAGAGCTTTGACCACTTATAGCTTAGACTTAGAATTGACACGGTGGTACCTGAAGCTCTAAGACGAATTAATCAACCAACTACATGTAATCGTCGACTTTTGACGTAACAAGCTAGAGGTTATAACCTCTCGATTTCTAAAGAGAAATAATAGAGGACTTATCGAATAGACTGTTGTGTTAGTTGTTCAGCAACCTACCATCCAAAATGGCAACATCCAGCCACCACCACTATGACAGTCCCCAGATCGAAGACGACGACGACCTGATCGATCCCGATGACGGTAAGTTAACCACAGCCGAATTCAACAAGATCGTGCTGCTGCTTGGTCAAATCCTATAGTTTTCAACGGTAATGCCATCATAACTAACACAAACCCAGCCGATCTTAACGACTTCGACGACCCCCTCTCTAACGCACAATCCCAGCGCGAGCCTCTCACCGGCAACATCGCCTCGTCCTCCCGCCCCCTAAACGAAAACTTCCTCACCTCGCGCATCCCCGGCGAGGACCGCCGCGCGCCCCAAAACACCATCGACGAGTCCGTCTGGGACACCCTGCGCCGCGACCTGCTCGCCGTCTGGTCCAAGATGCGCGAGGTGCTGTATCCGCGGTACCTGTTCGGGGGCACCATGTTCGAGAGCGCGGACGGGCTTCGCGGCGCGTATGCGAACTTGCGCGGGGCCGGGCTGGCCGGCGCTAGGGAGGAGCTGACGAGTCTGGCGGGCAGGGTCATGGATCCCGAGAGCCTGCTTAATCAGAATAATATGAGCCCCGGCCTACGCGATTGGGATCTCTGGGGGCCGTTGGTTTTCTGCTTGGTTTTGTCGGCGCTGCTGAGTTTTTGCTCGGCCGAGGGGCAGAAGGATGTAGTGTTTAGTGGGGTTTTTGCGATCGTGTGGATTGGCGAGGCGGTGGTTACGTTGCAGATTAAGTTGTTGGGTGGGAATATGTGAGTTCCTTTCTTCTTGGTGTTTCCTTTTCTTATTCCTGTAACTGTTGGGATAATATACTGACGGATATGTGTGACAGCTCCTTCGCGCAGAGCGTCTGCATCATCGGATATACCCTATTCCCGCTGGTCCTCGCCTCCCTCATGTCGGCCCTCGGTCTGCCCATGATCCCTCGAATCCCCGTCTACCTAGTCTTGGTCGCTTGGTCGATGGCCGCTGGCATAAGTATCCTAGGCGGGAGCGGCGTTGTCAAGAACCGCGTTGGAATCGCTGTTTACCCCCTATTCGTGTTCTATGTCGGGCTGGGATGCCTTTGTTTCATCAGTTAGGCGTCGTGCGTGGTAATAGAGATGAGCTAGGTCGGTTAAGTCAGTTAGGACGTCGATTATGATGTGGATTTGCATGGGTTGGCGCGCGGTATTTTACAACGATTCTGTATCTATTTTTCTTTTTCATCTCCTCGAATACCGCGCCTGCTTCCTTGTACTCTAGGTCTCGTTGTATGATCGAAATGAATCGTGGCGTAGTTATTGCCATTTATTACGAGTTATGCTATGATGAATTATTAGGTGTCAGTATTTTGGGACTGTTTATATTGGGATCTTAGAGGGAGCTTGGCGGGATGGATTCAGGTAGGGTGATATAGGAATAATGACCTATCTGATGCTTCTCATCTATAGCTCGTCAGTTCGTACGTACCTTTAGTTGTTGCGTGAGGCGTAGTAAGGGATGGGAGAATCGGTCGACCATTGATGATCAATCCCGTCCAATCTTATGACTTGTCTACTAAACACTAAAATTTTGATGCGAGATGAAAGCAGATGTGTCGTGAAGCCTCTCTATGGAGGGCTTGTAGTTTATATTGCTCGGGGTATATACTCTTGAGTCTTATAAGAGACAAGACAATAACAATCAAACAACTACCATTCATCACCACCTCTCCCATCCATCTCCTCATCCTCACCCTCCTCCACAAACCTCCGCACCCAACTATCCGCCCCCCCATCCCCCTCCGGCTCTCCCTCCCCTCCCCCATCCAACACCTTCCGAAACAACATCCTCGCCCTACCTTGCTCATCCCGCCTCCTACCCAGCGCAGCATAGTCCTCCGCCGTCTCGGCACGCGCCCGCAGCTCATCCTCGCTATTCTTACCCTTGCCTTTCTTCATTCGCTTCTTCAGCTTCTTCTTCTTCTTCTCTTCTTTGGACATGTGGTGGCCGCCGTCGATAAGCCGCGCCGGCAGACACAAATCCCCGACGAATAACGCTAGATGCGCCCGCAGCCGAAGGAGGCCGCGGTGCGCGCCGTACGGCGCGTTCTCCATCACTTGGTCCATTTGCTTGGCGACCGCCTCGGCGGCGGCCAACGCGCGCGTGCGTATGTCATCGCGGGCCGCGTAGGTAGCTTCTCGTCGTCGTTGGTCTTGGAGCTCCCTGTGCGATTCAAATGCTTCGTCTGAATACGCCATGTCCACGTCAAATCCATACCCCCCATCATCTTCTTCTTGGTCTCGACCTTGGTTTTGATCTTGTTGCTGTTGCAGATGATGCATCGCAGCCCGCATTTCCGCATCGATATTGTACACCTCGATGCCGAAGAGCGCGGGCCAGAAGTCTAGCGCGCTGGTGAGGTGTGGCCGGTGCGTGTCGTGCGGGTGTTGCTGGATGAGGGTTTCGAAGTAGGATTTTACTTTGTCGACGTTGGCGGCGGAACCCCAGCGGTGTAGTTCGTCGTCCCGTCCCTGCTTATGTCTGAGTTGGTCTTCCTCTGACTCTCCGTCTCGCATGAGGATCTCGGAACCTATAGCCCATAGTCCGGCTTGTCGGATATCTACGTCCTTGGTCTGTACTAATAACCCGAAGGCACGTTTCGCACGTGCGATGTCGCCCTCGCCGAGACAGCAGTGTAGGATCGCTGTTAACGTGCTTAGATGCTTTAAGCGCTCCGAGCACTGCTTTGATGTAACGCCCTTATCCTGATCCTCCGTAGCATTTTTATCGTCTTTGCTGACATCGCGCTTCCTGCGTTTCTTGCCTTCTGGCTGGAGTGGCTTATGTGGGAATGAGGGGTTTGCCTTTGACGGTATCTCCTCTGTGGGCGACAGTCCAGCAACGGCGAATTGCCGAAGTGTATCTGGTGTATGGCTGAGGGGGTTGATAGAGTCTGAGGGGAGACGTGAGGAGGGTGTGCCCCATTCAGATCCGACCCAGACTTCCTCCCCATTTTCTTCTTGTTCATCATCTGTTTTCTTAGGTTTGTTTATGCGGTGATGTGCACCAAGGCGATAACCTGGCACTGGGAGAGCGAAAGGTCCCATGATATTTTCTTTACTGTTATATAAATATATGCATTCGAAGATCCTTCTGAATTATAATACCTCTTAGTAGTAATTAAGATAGTTACTAAGAAACTTTTAGTTATTCTGGAAAAGATTGTTAACGTTGTGTTCCTCGAAGTCAGCTCCAATATTTTTGAGCTTCTACGCTATCAAAGCGTTGGCGGGCCGAGCCGCCTTTGCATTAGCGCTTGTTATTCCCAATTATCACCATCGTTGTCGTCTTTTATTATCTTCTTTGAATAATAATATTCTAACTTTTTAGGTAGGTGTTGTGCGATGGATCTCAAGTAAGTTCTGATTTAGACGGTGTGGTTATTAATAATTTCCTTCCCTCTTCCTTTCCCGAGATATGTCATGATTCTGGTCGTAATTCTACACCTTAAACCTCAACCTGTGCATATAAATACAATGCATTGAATTTAATTATGAAAGGAGCATATTAATATGGTATTTAGATCGTAGGGATACCTCAAGTTACTTCTTCGGATCCGAATAATGTATTAGTGGGTTACAAAGCATATTATAGCAACCCCTCATACTTACATCACTAAGATATCTACTCTAGAGCTGCTGCTGACTTGACTCTATGCGGCATTCATCATGTGAACCCCGATAATTCAAATGCTTATTATACCCCAAGTATACAGTAATCCTCATATTATGATAGGCAATAGCTTATGGCGCACGCGATTCTTCGGTTCAACAAGGAGAACCTCAGCCAGGAGTAACGTAGCGAGACGGCTTTCTCAAGACTAAAAAGTCACCATATTTTCCTACGTTTAGACCATGGACACGACGTTTGATCTCTAATTCATGCGATGGTAGCATTAAAAGCGTCTGAAAACGTGAACCGTATTCCGTATGTATGTACATGCTTTTATCTACTGTACACCTGCCCCGTGATACACCATACGGAAGTCATTTACGAAACTTCTATAGCGGACCAGAAACTCGGTGATGCAAATCCATCTATCACGAGCCGCGCTCGAAGTAGGTCCATTGGCCCTCAGCAGGCTTCTCCTCGAGTTCCTCCCATCTATCATCGTAGTCAGCTATACCATAATTCGTAATTCCCCCAAGTCAAAGAAAGAGGCAGAGAGTAAAACTTACACCTTGTTTTCTTGCATGATATCCACAAGTCTTAACTCGTTCTCGGCTACTCGCACCACCTCCTCGATCAAGCCACCTCCGATCTTGCCCTCGATTTCCTCAATCCTATTTCCCTATCATTAGCAATGTCTTCTCACCTCGTCTGTATATATATAATCGACCTGGACTACTATATGAGAGTAAGTAGACATGGCAACTTACTGATCAGCAGTCAACTGGGGCTCCGGCTCCCACTGAATCTTATCATTCGGGCGATCCGTCGGCTCGCGCGTAAACAGCATCTCATGCTCCCCGCGCTCCTCCTCTCCCTTCAGGCCCTCCGACCCCGGCCCCTCATCCCTCTCCCCATTCCACTCCTCGTACCGGTCATCCCTCGGCGCCGGCTCCGAGCGGTGCACAAACAGCTTGCCACCCGACTTAACCTGCAGCGCGCGGGACCCCTCGGCAGATTGCTTGGCGCCGGCCGTCGCCACGCTGAAGCGGTCCGGATTCTCCTCGGCGATCTTGCGCGCGCGCGCCGCCCACTCGGCGTAGCCCGGGGGCTCGGCGGCTTCCACGATAGCGAGTCGGTGCTTGGTCAGGGCTTCGATGGACTGGCGGTAGAGCGAGGACTCCGGGACGTCTTGCAGCTTCTCGAGCGTGCGCGTGTATAGGTATAGCAGGGTTGAGCGCGGCGAGCCGTGGGTGAAGAGGCCCGTGAGGCCCGTCGGGGTGCCGGCCTCGAGGTACCGCGCGGGCTTGACGGCCGCGAAGAGTCGGAGTGTCCGCCGCATCGTGCGCAGTTGTCGTTATATGCTTGGACGAAATGGGGTAGGAATTGGAAAGGGAAGTTCAACCCAATTAGTGGAATTCGATTTTCTGGTGAAAAAGGCACCTCGGTATTTCTTATCGGTATTTTCTTGTGAGAGGTTTACAAGCTCGAAAACGTCAGAGCTCGGGGGTCACATGATATTGTCCAATGAGATTTATCGAATTATTAAGTACCTGATATGTCCTTATCCAACCTGCTACGCTCTTGCTTTGGCCCCAAAGCACATTGGAAGTTGAACCCAAACTCTAACCAGAACAGGGAATTTACGGGCTCGATATTGCTTTGGGACCAAACCTTTCACTTTGGGCTGAACCCAAGTGCTTCAAATCGCTAGAATACAGCGCTACCTACACCAAATCCCCTATAATTATAGCGCATCACAGTATCTAAATCCCTTACCTTGCGACGCATTTCATCGTACGAATTCTTAGCCAATCACCGTTTTAACCTGCCTTTTCTTTCCTTTTTACTTCGCAGTTAATCAATTAATAAGGTATTTAATAACTGACTATACTTTTCCAATCATGCAATTTAATTGTAAGGCAATATGTAAAAATATTCATTTATATAGGTAGGTGAATATAGCAGTGATTAAAGTAAAAGTTGAGCCCAAAGCACATCACTTTGGGACCAACATCCCTCCTACCCAATCCGGTTAGCGTTTGGGTTCAACTTCCAGCAAGTTTTGGGCTGTCTTTCCCATCGCCCTTGCAGCAAAGCGCACGTACCTCTTTCCCCCCTTCCTTCCTACCCCACTAATAATTCTGCCGCCCAACCGCTCTCACCGCCCAAATTTCCAGTACAAAAGAAACGTCTCCCCTCCCGCTCTTAGAATTTTCTTTTCCCTTTTTCTTCTTCATACTTACCTTGTTCGAAGGACCCTCGCTCAAGCATGAGGGCCCTTAAGGGGGAAGACCTGCATTGCACAGCGCGGAGTCGACCCTCTTCTATTATCCCTCGTGGATCGTAGCGGGCGCAATTTTTGTTCTCTTCTCTTTGCGAAAAGAAAACCCACCTTTTCATTGTGACCGGTGCCTTGTGCATCGCCATGAGGAAGATGACTTTGAATAGGAGTAGACATTAGCATTAGAGACAATTAAATGTTTGTAGTGTAGCGTAGCTATGTAAGAATAGTGATTCTATCTGCTCCATTGGTGGGTAGAATGCTGGCAGATCTCGTCTCGATGTTTTTATTTCGGAGCTGCTACCTTTTGTGCCGTTTACGCGTACTATTGATAGTAAGCCTCGCTATGAGAACTACACCCGCCATATTATGACTAGACCTTACCTATTATTCTAGACTTATTAAAGCCAAATAGTCACTTTATTTCGCCTATTGTGTACCTGTTTCCGTAGCATATACCTGGGTAAAATAAGTCACTTATTATTATACTAACAACACCAAGTTCGTTACTATCTCTCATAGAGAATTCCACCTTATCGAACGTAATGTTGTATATGGTCTCAATATTTATTATTGTGAGAATAATAATCTGTCTACGGCGATTCCATCAGTTAGTAAAATAGGAATCCAGTGTAGCTTCACATCGTCACACTACTAGGCCAGAAGTATCATATGGTACGACCTTCATATTTGCAAAATCGTCTCAATTCATCGTCTCCCAAACGGAAGCAGAAAACAAAGCATCAAGGAACTCCGCTAGGGAATTTCTTCGATTGCTTCACTCTCGTCTATATCACACTTGCTCAAACACGCAAAATGTCAGATCAAGCAGCAAAAAAAAGGAAAAAAGAAATAGAATCCTGACAGATCTGCCACCGTCCTTGTAGGCTTTCAGAGCAGCCCGGTCCCAGTCGGTTTTTGCAAACCCCTACAATGGATATATTCCATCCTATTTATGGGTTTCGCGGGTATCAATCATCTACGAAGCACTCTCGCGGCTCTTGCGGTAGTTGGCCTACAATGATATGTTAACTCAAACGTAGAGGATTCAAGATTATTGCCATTAACTGACCTCCTGCTCAACCTGCAGACCCTCGATGACGGGAGAAAGCTCGCTCAAGATCTCAGCGGCCTTCTTGTGGTACTCGAGCTGGGCAGCAACGAGCTCAGCAAGGTTGCGAAGAGGCTCAGGAGTATCCAGAACCTGCGAATTCAAGTTAGCCAAGATACCACAAAATCAATAACTCAAATATAACTTACGTTCTTCATGACGCTTACAGCCTCTTCGGTCTGAGTGACGAATTCATCCTCTGCCTTCTCAATCTCTTCCTGGGCCTCAGCGCTCAGCTCCTCAGCGTGGTGATCTTCGCGCGGCTGCTGTCCGATCTTCCAAGTATTTCCCTTAACACGGGCCTTGACTGAGTCGAGGGTCAAGCGCGCCTTCTCGACGTTCTTGCGCGCACGTGTCGCGAACATCAGATTGGTGTTTAGGGTGGTGTTCCAACCGGCCAGATAATGGCTCTGGATCTGTGCGTCCTGCGCAAGGCGGGCCTCGCCCAATCGCTCGCTAACCAGCGCATACTTCTCGAGCGCAGTGGCGAGAGGGTCCTCGCCGGCGCCAGTGTGTTGCTGGTGAAGGATCTGGGAGCTTGCTAAACTGGCTCGGGCGATGGCGTGGGAGAAAGTCTTGGGCTGGGGCTTTGCGGTGGGGGGTGCGGTCAAGGCGGCCTGAGCTTCGGCGGGGGTGGTAGCAGCGGAGAGGAGCTGAACCTTCTCGCTGACGGTACGGCCAAGGTCCGAAAAGCTCTCCTTGAGGTTGTTAGGATAATCGTAAGGTTCGTGTGAGTATTGCGAGCTATGATAAACCCAAGTATGTTAGCTACAAGTATTTAGCGCATTGGATGATGAGTACGTACGTCACTGCAAGCATCTTCTGATGGACTTGCTTTAGGGCATCCACTCGCTTTTCAAGATCGATATAATCGGGAGGGAGTTGGGTCTATAGGGAAGTTATTGTTAGCCATAATTGTCAACACCCCCACCTAAGCATTAAAAACGTACCTTATCTTCGGCCTGGCCAAGCTGCTCTTTGGTGTACTGAAAAGTACGAGAGGCGAAGGGGGTAATCTGAGAGCCAATAGAGCTAGCATGATATCAGCATCTACCTATAACCCGCATAATGCAGATAACTTCATGACGGTATTATATGTGGTATTTATATGTATCGTACCTCAAGCTGCTACCAAAAGCCTTAAAATTGTCCATATTGGGCGATTGAAGGAGGCAAAGGTTGTATAACAAAATGTGTGGAGGTTAGGTTATTCGTTCGAGGTTCGGGTGCTAGAAAATCAATAAACTTGAGAGATTGTTTCAAATTGTTGCAGATTCGACATTAGATTTACGAAGGCACATTCGAGTTTGGCGTAATCAACTGCCTAATCGGTTTATCCTTTGCTGGTTTTGTCAGGGGCATGGTACCGCTGTCAGCTGGCGGCAGTCACGCTAACTACCGTACTAGGTGTTTCCTGACACGTGAGTTTTTTACGTCTACCCCTACATACGAAACATGTGCTAATTCAAGGAATTGGCTGTGACGCAGTTGCCATGCACGTATAGACCTGTGATGTACCATAGCGGCAAAGGGTGGTTTTGAGAAACGGTTATTCATACTTATAATTATTTACCTAAGAAAAATCGTTTTTGTCTAGATTATTATTTTCGGGTAGAAAATTGTTTCCGGACTTAAAAATCGTTTCCGAATTTGAAAATCGTTTCCGAATTTGAAATTAAGATTTTTTTTTTGATTAAATAAAATATATAATGTTAAATAATAAGATAATTTCGCGTGTATATGTTAAACCCCAATTGGTTTAGTAGTAAAATCCGCAACCTGTAAATCTTGTAAATCCCGTGACATATCCAAAGTCTACTGTTCGAATTAGCTTAGGTATAAAAAAAAAAAATTAAAAAAGAATAAAAGAATTGAAAAATTTTTTTTTTTTTCGAGAAACGATTATTTGTCGAGAAATGATTATTTATCGAGAAATAATTTTCTAAGAAATAACGTTGCCTTTTTAATAAATAATGCATATGGGAGGTACGGTACTCGGTCGAGGAATCGTTTCTCAAAACCACCCTTTGCCGCTATGGTATGTATAGAGTTATAGTTGCTATCTATTTCTGTCATTCCTTCCATCTTCTTTTTTCCTACCTTAGGTAACTTATATAATAACGGTCACATGGAATAAACACTCATACTAAGACAATACATGGATCTTTATTTATTTGATAACAGGTACGTACCATGGCATCACACCTTATAACAACAGACGAGAACGATACTACAAGCATTTGATGAAGGATAAAAATGGCAGGTAACTAAGGAATATGCTCCCAAAAACGCGCATGCAACCTACCTTCTTGTACAGCGCTGTAAATTATTTACTGTCTCCCGGTTAAACGCCTTCTATCATGTAAGTCCCAAAACTGCCACCATTATGCAACCCGCCCGCCGAGGCCTATTTCTAAATGTGATAATTTATAATATTGAGATTATCCCCTATTTATGTCCATTCGGTCTACGCGAATTTTTGCGCCCCGAACTAGGTCTATCTTCCTCTTCCTCTGCTTCTTCCTCATCATCATTGGCCACGAGCGTGTGTGTTGAGATATCCCGCCCGAGAGGACTCCCTCCATTCCTATTACGCCGTTGGTGATGCCCTTCGGGTACACCGAGACCCCGCGCTGGAGTTCGTGACGAATCTTGATCAGCTAGTAAGGTCGATAAAGGACCGGGCGAAGGTGCGCGAGATGAAGAGGATTCGGGGCTGCTATCGTTGCTATCGTCTTTATAGCGTTCAGGTTGGCCGCCTTCCGGTACCTTAACGTCCCAGCCTCTTTTTTCAAGTTCAAGGTCGGAGAATTCGTATACTTGACCTGGTGGAGGTATAGCGAACTTCTTTGACTTCTCGACAAACTGGTTATACTGGCTGGCTTGTGCCATTTGGTACTTTTTCCGGTCCTCGTCTCCCATAATACTTTCCACCCGCCGGGGCAAATAGACCGAGTTGTTTCCAGTAGTCAAGAAACTCTCTACCGAATCACGATCGCGAAGAACGTAACGTGAATTAGAGCCCTCTGGGGTATTGAAGCTGAACGTTGACTCTTCTGGGTATGCGTAGAATCCGTTTGCCTTTTTCTCGGGGGCCGCAAATTTACCCTCGACCTTCTCCGGAGGCAGTACGTTGCTTTTGGATCTTTGAACGGTAGCAGTCTCTTTACCTTTACTCTTCTGTCTTTGCACTTCGGCTGCTGGGATGAAGGTTTCCGGAACGACGTTGAGATCGTCTCCTGTCTGCTCAGCCTGCTCGACAGCTTGCTGCACCGTCGTATTCGCATCTGCAGTAGCAGCGTCCGCACGGGGTCCGCCCCAAGTTCTCTGGCCAGCAGTAAATATGCCGTAGACCATATAGTACCAATTGAAAAAGGGGTTAAGAATGAACATTATTGGATAGAGCCAAATCTTGAATCGCTTTAGCTTTAAGCCAAAGTAAATCATCATCAGCCAGTTCAGACCGAGAGAAATCGCAATGAATCCGACGGGAAGCTGATCAATTCTCATAGTTGTCGTCATTATCGAGAGCATCATGATAAAAAAGAGCAAAGCCGTCGTTCGTATCGTATTCTGCATGAATCGCACCACGAGTAAGATTGGGTATCGCTTCCAAAGACGCCAGTCGGTCAACATGCAGACTTCGTTCGTGATGAACCCAAGAAACCATCTTCGCCGTTGCTTAATCAGCGACTTAACGGTTTGAACTGCTTCCGTTTTGCAAAATGCCGAAGTACACATCTGAATCTGGTACCGCTTTTTGGCTCCAATCATGAAAAGATGGGTAAGCCATCGATCTTCGCCCAAATGGCTTTTTGCGAAATCGAATAGGTCCTCGCACTGTTCAGCTTTGTCGGCAAAGTAGTATTTGGCCATTCTTCGGAATGCAGAGAATCGTAACATGGTCAGGGCCCCTGGTAAACAAGTGACCGCACCACATCCTGACTCTACAGTCCTTTCAAACAGCTGGCCGTGGATGTATTCCATATCTTGGAGCAAGGTAATGATACTATGTTTCCTCGTCGTTGAGGTGATGACACCCGTCATGGCCAACATGTCCCTGCTGTTCCCCGGGCTAAGTTCCATGTCGTATACGAAATTTTGCAGACAGACCCTATCTAGTATGCAATCCGAGTCGATGAAGAGAATAAATAGGTTATCGTTCCGCTTGAGGTACTCTTTGTAGACTTTGTCGATGAGTTTAAATGTCGACTTTTGACAGTGGCGCTTTCCACCGTGAGGAAAACGTGAGACAGTAATTCGAGCTGATCGGTATGAAACATCAATACTCTTAGGGTACGATTCTAACGTAAGAGGAACACCAAGTTTCTCGATCGTGTTGAGATACAATTCGTCCTCCTGGTCTCCATCAAACGAGAGGAATACGTGAATGCATGAAGGGGGGTAATCGCAGTCCACAACGGAGTTGATAGCTGTAACGAGGACATCCGGCTCCTCCTTGTAGCAAGGCATAACAATGACGACTTTGGGTGCAGATACCTCATCCAATACCTCTTTAACACGTTTCCTCCTCCCGAGTTGATGGGTGACAAGCTGGTAAACGCAGAAAAGCCACGGAACGGTTAGTAATCCCGCAAAACTCCAGAACGCGAACCATTGAAGAATGTCGACCATATTGGGTGGCCAGTACTGGGTTATCTGGCTAGGGAGAGGTAGAGTGACAACCATAATGGGCAAAAAGATAAAACTGTTGTTTCGTTAGTAACGGTAAAGTTGGGAGACTCTATACGCATACCGAAGCCCAGTGAACAAGAAACCAACGACAATCGCTAGCACCCTAATTGTCCAGTGTTCTGCCTTCTGGAAAACTTTGACCAAGCAATACAGGAATGCAGATAACCACAGAAACCACTCGAGAAGGGCCGCTAACATAAGAACGCCCACGATCGCGGTGTAAATTATCTAAAAACAACTGTTAACACCACCCAAAAACCGAATGATTCTGTGCTAAGTACAGAGCTTCTTACCTCGTGGACCGGCCATGTTTCTGTGATATCTCGCGCCATCATAGAACTGATCGTGTAGGTTATCGATCGGTTCTAGGCCGAGGAATGAGAAATGGCAGGGGGATTTTGTAAGTTAAATGGATTCTGTCACGTCTTGTTTTCAAGTTCGGATAAGGGCTTGGGGTGTGGCTCGCTTCTCATGCAAGCATCGCTATCACTTTAGAAAAAAAAAAGCTCAGTGGTGACGGGTTGCGGTTACACCAAAATGTTTATTTGCGGCTACCCGCAGGAGGATGCAAGGGGGTTCCCTCGCCTTGTTCTGTGAGAGTTGAAAAAAGACACGAGGTCCCGTATAACGAGGGATGTGCTGTGATGATCTGGTTATGGTATATGGTGTATCCTAGACCTCGAGATGAGGTGGCGGCGCCTCCTATTATTGGACGAGGTATGGGCTGACCAGGTAATTGGCCCCAACGGGCAAGGCGAGTGCCACGATAATCCGTAGATGATAGAGATAGGCCTGGGAATACGTAACAACCGGCTGAGCTGTTGTGTCCACTCGCTACTTCCAGTTCCTTCCCGAATCGCAAATTGTGCTATTCAAAATCCGAGTTGTGCTATGAAAAGTCCGGTGAAGCACAATGGTTAATATATCAAGAAAGTTCCCATCATTTATACAGAAGTTGTCGGTATTGTTTCGAATTGTCGCTAGTGTAGAGAATAGGAGTTACATATAGGTGAACGAAAGAAAGACTTATGGTAAGTGAGAATGAACGAATATAGTCGCTGTCCTCATCGACGATACCAAGTAGAGTAGCTTAGGTACTAGGCGCCGAAGTGGTTTAAATGGATAATGAGCGCTCACCGGGTAGGGAATATGGATAGCTGGGCTATAAGGTCAGTAAGCTCTTATGTATATTAGTTGGGCGATGGTTCCGATCTGGACTAGGAGCTCGGCGGAAGGGTACAATGGCCGGTGGTCAGCGGGACCTGCAGGCGAACTGCAGGTATGGGGACACTACCCCCAGCCCCCAGCGTGCCGCCTGGTCTAGATATTCCTCGACTCGCAAGTCGCAGGGTATAATACGGAAGATGGTGAAGTTGGCTAGAAGTCGGTTGCATACGACAGCAAGCAAGCATAGACGCGGTCAATGTAAGAGAGTGTAACGATGAGCATTCGATATCTAGTCTCCGGACTCTAAACCTAGCTAGGTCGGATGCTTCCATTGTAGGCCGCGTCGACCGTAACTGAGGAATAAGGAAAATGGGGATAGAAAAAGTCTAGAAAGCCGAATGAGTTACAAGGATATAACAAGCTTACCGTTGATCCCATTGACCCCATGCACGGCAGATGAAATCGCCTCGGAGCATTTGTGTATTTGGCGGCTATGGATATTTACGTAAACATAAGAATAAGAAGAGAAAGAAGTCTTAGCAATGTTATAGAAATTGGGATAAAGTTAGTTCAGGTAGAGAAAGAAGGAGAGTAAAACTGACAATAAACTTAAAAGGTCTGCTTATACTTGAACGTACCTACCTACATCTTACATGTTTACTTCAATGTATTAGATCATATATGTATGATACACTTGTACCTGCCTTTAAACATTGAAACATTGAAGTTAAACATTGAAGCTAGTACATGTGAATATTGTACTTATAACTTACACACTAACATGTATGTAACCAGGGTGCTCTTTTGAATCGTAGGTAAATGAAATGTACTCACAACAACCACGACCGTATTAAGAATGAGAGTAAAAAAAATTGATAGGAAAATAAAAACACCACAAGGCGTAAGCTGTCTAGAATGCCTACCTTCCTATCCAATCAGTCAAGTAAACTAGGCTGCGTGGTCTTTCTGTAAATAAGTGGATTAAAGATACACTCGATCACTTTAGCCAGTAGTGCTGGTGCTGGCCCGTCAATATGGTGGCTGCGTACCGGGCCGTTTAGCAAGCAATTAATATTTCAGTTTGCTTGCTTGTTTCTTTTTCTTCTCCCCACAATGCTGTTTATAGAACATAAGACGTGCTGTGCTGTATGTATTGCGAGGCTAACCCAACTTATCAGTTGCATTTAAATTATCCGATCGATAGGTTTAGGGTGGATCCATCAATAATTTCCAAGAATGCATCTAAGTTGTAAGTCAAGTGACGTGATGAAGACTGGAGTTGGAAGAATTGGGATATGTTAAGTTAGTTAGTAAGGTATTCTCAATACGAGTGTCGTACGGAGCACAGATATTACGGACTGTATAATTCAGTTTGACGATTGCTTCATGGAAGAAGACAGGTTAAGGTAGCTTAAACTTTTAAGGCAAGCAATAACAAGTGAAAAATCAATGATTTACTTACATCTTACCTACATGAAGAGTATACGATGAAATAGAAAGAAACGTTAAATCCCGGCGCTAAAGGGAGATGGTTAAAACGTCACACGCGGCTTAAAAAGGACACAACGTAGTGCCGCGTAGTGGACTTTACCTTAGTCTAGGCGAAAAGGGGGGGCGCGCTAATGGTCGATCTAAGCGAACCATCCTTGAATTATTTCCTTGCAAGGGTGGAAAGTTAACCTGCCACGTTACTGTGTGCCGTGCCCAGACCCCGCCAGGTACAAACGGAAATTGCAAAACAAAACTTTATTAAGCGCTGAAGGGAGCACTGTCACTGTTCGGGGTTGTGGGGTAAAGCCGAGATCTCCGATGTGCGATGAACCTACACAGGTATTAACTCTATATTTTAGCTTAGAAATACCTACCTAAACCTTATCTGGGTATATTGTATAGCACTTATACAGCTGGAGATACAATACCTACATACACCATCTCAATACAACATTCGGACATTCTCCCCTTCGCATCTCATTGCCTAGATCTCTCGTAGGGTTCCATCCAAGATCCATGCGCACACACGTAAGCTGCAATATGAGTTCCACGAGAGTAATAAATTAATATTGCAGAGGGTAGCAATCGCGAAGGGGCGAGGAGAAAACAAGCGAAACCAAACCAAAATAAAAAAGGTCTCGCCAATATAAAATTTTCTGGGGAGCATGCGGCGGCATCTTAATGGTTAATTTACCTGCCGTCCCATGGCTGCTAGATCCTAGCCCCCCCCAGTACGGCTTTCTTACCAACCGACATCAACCGGTTTATCCGACATCCCGCTCGATGGTTCATAGCCCGTCGGCCTTGTTAAGTGTCGAGAAGAAGAAGTGACTAACGGAAACTACCTACTAGTCGTAAGACAATATGGATCCGTGGCGTCCGGGTGCAAGCGAGACTATTAAATAGAGCATATGCAGCTATTTGCAATTCCATGTAGCCAAGTTCGTGATCGCGTTGTCCCGAGTGCGTGGGCCCCCTCTGGCCGGAAGAAGAAGAAAAAAAAAAATGCTTGGGTATCTGAAAAGTTCGCCACAGGCCCTAGCTAGAAACAGCTGCCGGCCGTGCTATTTTCCATCTTCCTGTCTAGGGTCTGGTGCCCGATTTGCAAAATAGCCAAAAGTGCGCAATTGGTTGGGAATTAAACAACTAGGCTTGCCGCTTTGTCCGTCAGCCGGTGATTCGAAACTGGAGGCGTAAAAAAACACACGCACAGTCAGGAAAAGAAAGGGGGAAGAGGAATAGGTTGGTTGAGACTTGACGTGATGGATGTTGCCAAGCAAATATGATGATGCATTTTGCTGCAGTCAAAAGCGTGCTCACTCCTAGACTTCTCGGGTAAAGATGAAAGGGAACGCGATCCTAAAATGTCACTTGCATGACGTGCTTTGGCGCAGGTTTGTGGTTCAATGATCTTCTTCTAGTTCCAATAAGAATCTGCACGATTTCTGTCCATCACTATTTGGTCTCTGACCTATCGATTCCAGCTGCAAGAGCTGCGTCGCCAAGCCTTAAATACGAGCCGCCGTCATGACCAGTCACATAGGAATGCCCCCCTATGCTGTGCAACCCTAACATGAGAAGCTGAGGAAAAACGTACATATTTCGCCGTATCTCTTTGCAGTTTTCACGAATACCTACACCATAGAAGCTGAGATGAATTTGATGATATGTCTGTCCCAGGGGGGATCAGCCCCCAACGTTCAGTAAATGAATAATGATCCTGTTAATTAATTCAATGAGACCTTATTATTATAATAAATCTAAGTCCTAATAAACAATTGTATTTATAGTTGAAAGAAGCACTTTGAAATTAGTCGTCATTAATTTCACTTGAGAGGATCATGAAATAGTAAAAATAGTATGGAAAGCATCAATTTGTATAAGGCTTATTACAGTATTTACACCGAACCTCAATGGCAATCTTACCTACCTAAGAAACTAAGTTGTAATCGCGAGTGAAGAATATACATAAAGTCACCTATGTCATGTTGCACATTTCAAGTCAGCGTGAAATGAGTGACTTTAGCTATAAATCAGCATACATAGAACAAAAGGCAGCGCGATGGCTAGTGCCATATAAGCAATCTGCAAGTTCGCCAGTCTATCCGCAGGTTTGTTGTCCATCGTAAGATGGCCTGCGGGACGAAGTTGGGCATTAAAACCTAATTGGTTCGTGCCAAAAAAACGGACCACCCGGGAAGGGCCGGATGGCCATCAAAGTAACAACTACTTCCCCGACCCCTTTGTTGGCTTGCATCCTCAAGTCCTCGGGCTGTCTCCCCCCTTTGTCGGCCTTCTGTTGCCGGCGACTTGGGCATGTTAGCTTCGTTAACATTGACAGGTTCGTCGTGACGGGCGCCTCTATTATGAGACTAACATGGCCTGAGATTATGAGACTTCCGCCTCAAGTCTTGCGTCGAGGAATATATTATGCTCCCACCGGAGATTGTAACTTCCGCATGAGACATGTGCATAACCAGGAGACATCAAATCTCTCTACTGCAATGCTCAAATGAGTAGTGTATGATTCGTTCGGATCGATCAATGGCGAAAATCAAGTCCTAAATTCGTGAAAATAGCCGTATTGATCAGCATTCATTCATAGGTATCTTGGGTATCTTGTAAGTCTTCAGTGCTTTCCACGGCCTCGCCGATTTCGTGGGCGGGATCGGGAATCTGTTGGGGAATTATGACGCTTGCTCATACTGCTTCCATCCACTCGGCCTGGAGCTGATTCCCTTCCAGAGGCAGTACCGGCAAGTGAGCCCTTGTGGTTTGAATCATTTTGTTCGACCTTCTGGTCTTTGGAGTTTCCATACCAGTCAACATCGCTAAGTTGTAACCTACGGACGCGTTGTCCGCCACGGTCTCTGCCGGACTTGTCTGAGCGGCCGGTGTAATACGAAGATGGTTTGTCGTGACCTGAATGAATAGAAGTGTGAATATTTCTATTGGGATTGGGTGGGGTTAAAAGAGTATCACCATCAGGATCTTCATTCTCACGAAGATCATAATTTAGCACCAGATTTTTGATGCGTTGTTGCTCCTCCCGTTCTGCTTGCTGCTGCGTCTTCATGGCAACTGCAAAGGTCGAGTCCGAAGGAAGTGCGACGGTTCGTGTCTATGAGCATTAGTACCCAGAGTGTTTAGAAGCGGGTTAATTGCAGAATAAGATATACCTGTTGACGATTGCCTTTCTTTGTTAACAGAGAGAAGGCCATTGTGCTGGGTGCACTCTCTCCGTTTGCACCATCTGTGTCTGTAGTCGAGGAAATATCGCGAGTTTTGGGTCGGACTGGTAGCGGAACATCGAATAACGGTTTACGATCGAATTTACGGGACTCTAAACTCTCAGCCATCATCTTTGCGTACTCACGTTCAAAATCCGCCTCGTCCTCGGGATCAATCTCTTCGGCTTTCCTCGTCACTACTATGGCCTCCTCTTCCGACTCATCCTGAGGAGAGTGCAGCTGGGTCTCCGCATCCTGAATAAACCAGGAATGGTTAGCGGAAACTCCCCAATAGTTACAAAAAGTGGAATTGGAGGGATATACCTCGAAAATATCATCATCGTCGTCGAGTTCCGAGTCATCCCCATCGGCCTCCGGGAGCACGATATCTCCATCGCCATCACCTTCGCCACCATCGCCCTCATCTTCAGAAGAAGCACCACTAGAAGCCTCATCTTGGTCGACGCTCTTGTCTAAGCCGGCGTTCTTCTGGTCCTGCGCCACTGCAAGTTGGAACGCTTTAGTGGCTTCCTCTAGAGTAGTTGCCAGCTTCCACTGTGGTCTAGTGAGAGAGAAAGTGTCCTGGACAATGAACTCAATGTCCATAGGGAGAGGCTGCTTTGTGTATATGTAGTACTAGGAAACTGTCAACTTAAGTCTACCTTCAGTGATGCTGAGATAGACGAACCTGTAAAAATGATAAGAAGTAGTCGAGCTTCTTCCCTGCAGCGCCTCGATTGAAGAACATGCCACAAGTCTCGAGCATCGTAGCTACCAAGCGAATTCTAAAGTAGTCATCAGGTAAATCGAAAGGGTTAAATCGGCCTGGGACAGGTACGCCGTCTAAGCGAAGTTAGCTCGTTCCGTATTGCTTGCACTCGCAGGTGTTACCTACTGTAACCAAATGTCATGATTTTATACATTGTGTCGAAGATTACGGGGTGCTCTAACATCCGGTAGTTATAAAGCTCACCCAAATACTTCACTTCTGCAATGCGCCTCTGGTTGAACTTGAAGTCATTCTGTTCTAGCCCGAATATCACAGATTCGATAACATTATCGATCACCGTAACCGTAAAATCTGGGTGATAGCGGTAGATGGCGCTAAGAAGTATTGCAAGGATATGGATACTGCCATACTTGACCTTGGCAGGCCTTGAAAATACCTTCGTGAGGATAGCTACTACCTGTTCTATGAATTAACAAACGCTCCTCACAGTATAGATTTCCCATTCGTACCTCGGATTCTTCCCAATGGAGTCGACGGATCTGCTTAAGGACCTTGGTATAATTACGCTTCGTTAAGTCAACATAAATTAGTTTGCGGATGAACAACTCTGTAGGAGTTCGCTCCTTTTGCTGAATCGAAGCTCTCTCCGGTGGATCGACATAATATATTGCGTTCTCAATAAGCATACGCTCTGGCTGACCTATATGCTGCACAGACTTCTTGCGCTGGAGAGTCTCTAGGAAGGTTGCCATGCGAGGCGAGGTATCAGCGTTGCGGAGCAGGTACCTGCCACAATTCTCCAGGAGGTTGCAGATAATCTCGATATTCATTCTGGAGAAATCGTCAAGGCTGACTTTCAAGCAGTGAAAAACGACATGCTCGGGCACGATACCGAACTTCGTGAGCTCAGCCAAGTATCGGATATTGCTCAATCGCACTTGTCCGAGAAAATCTTTCTCCTTTCGCCGCTGGAGACTGCGAAATTCCGCATCAAGATACTCCACTACGCCTTTGGGGACATCAGGCATATATCGGCCAAGGGTAGCTATGAGACGGGACCAAAACGGTAGGAGATCCGTCCGACCTTTGGGTACTTCGGTAAGCCCTTTGATAAGGCGGTTTCTGGATGCCTTGGAGTTCAGGAAACAGAAGTCGATAGCCACTTGATCGACTACATCCTTATGCGTAAGCTCTGGTAATCGAGTTAGTAGTACGTCTACCTGCGCGCCAATGGTCTTATTGGCGATCGCAGTTGACTGATCGTCGTTTATTTCCGAAGATTTAGATGGTTCTGTAGCTTCAGTAGATTCAGCTCTCTTGCCAACCTGCTCGTCCGTATCGGTTTTCTTTTTTTTGCCATCCTCAAGCAATATACCAGGTACCTTGCCTTTCAGATCCACTAAGTTTTCATAGAAGCGGCGCTCATCTTCGTCTTCCCAGATACCTGCACCCTCACTCTGTCCGCGAAGATACTCGCCGGTCTTGACTAAGCCAATAGCGCCATTGGTGGCCGAGAAGCCATCGCCAGTTTCCTTTAGATCTGGCATCTCGGCACCAATCGCATCGGCTATAACTTGAGCATTGCTGACTAGGCGTTCTTGAGCTTTTAGCTGCCGCTCAAAATTAGCTTGGCGATCCTCGAATACTTCACCAGACTTGACGTATGCCTCTGAGTTCCTGCCGCGCTGCGTAACAATGTTTTTTTGATCCCGCACGAGATGGGCTTTGACATCATCAAAATAGCGTTTTAGGATATTTCTGAATCGCTCACGCAGCTCGGAGCTAGCAAATGGAGTGTCATCGGAATCGGCTTCGCCGGCTTCTTCTTGACCTTCGGTTCGCTCAGCGTTATTTTCTGTCGATTTAGTGGCACCATCTTCTTCCACAGTCTTGCGGCCTTCTGATCCGGCAGATTTAACTCCTAGGATATCCCAACCAAAAGATTTTACGAAAATAACTAAAAGGGGCAAATTCACATGCTCTCGATCATAGCCTAGAAGATCCTTAAGTACTTCAAGAGGAAATGGCTCAGCCCCACCACCTTTAGTAGAACTGGTCGATTTAATCTTCAACTCGGCATTCTTTCCGTTGGCACTACGTGTAGCATCATCTGGTTTAACATCGTCAAGGGTTCGTAGGACACCCACAAGCCATAGTTCGGTAATTACTCTTAGAAGAGCTCGTTGTCGGACAAGACGTTCCTTCTCTTCCTTTTCGCGAACCTCAGGGGCCAGTGACTTTAATAGACTCTTATCTGGCGTAGCCATTCCCTTGCCAAGCAGCCATCCTAAATACTCGGTAAACTCGGAAGGGCCAAATCGTTGATGGAGGGCGCTGACAATCTCGACAGCCGCATCGATTTCCCCGGGGGTCTTTAGCTTGCTTAATCCTTCATAACACGCTGAAATAATCTCGGATAAATATTTGGTGAGACTCAGGGTTCGTATATCTTGTAGGAACGTGTTCAAGGTCGCAGGAGTGATAGCAGTTCGCAATCGCTTGATAAAAGCAGTATTTTTCCTTAGAGAAGGGTCGAGAGGCGGGCTAACGGGGAGGACATCTACTTGATGTTAATAGTCTCATAATTAGTGAATTTAGAAGAAAATAATACCTAGTTCGCCATCCCATGCACGCTGGTTGAGCGAGAGCAACTCGCCTAGAATTCAAGTGTTAGCCGAGGCATATAATAGCCAGTGGTATGATGCGAAGACTAACGCTTTCGCGGGCGGTCCATGTCGGACAGCTTTTCGTAGTATTTGGATTGGTTAATGACCCAATTGCTACATTCGTCACGGCGGTAATCCTGCTAAGGGATATATCGCCCCCGGAAGAGGAAGCGATGCGGAGAATTAGGCTTGGTGGGCATCGGTAGACAAGTCAGCACAAGTCTGCCCTGCGCAAAGGAAGCAAAGCAATTGCCGGGATAAATTGCAGATTGTAGATTGCAGATTGCGCTTTGCGGAATTGATGCTTTTTATCGAGTAGATCGGTCCTGAAAAGGACAGCTTGAATTTAGACGAAAAGATTATATAGTCAATAGGGTTTGTTGGAAAGTTGGTAGTGGTAGTGTTGCGACGGTGAAAGTCAAAGAACTAAGACTTAGTGATGAATAGAGGCGTATCTGTGAATGATGTCGTTCTAAATCATCCAATGAAAGAGCAGCGCACTGGACTTTCTTTGAGTTCCGCGAAAATCTCGGGGAATCAGAGGCCGTTTTGATTATTTTAGAGAGTAACTTTGGCGGGGCAGAGCTTGCAGTAGATGCTTAAGAGTTCAGCCTCGTGCTACAGCTTGTCCAGTCAGCCAGTTGTACGGTGGACTATTAGTCCAACTGTGCCAAAATCAAGAAAATGGGTGGGAGCTGTCCAAAAAGGGTAATTTAATAAGCAACGCTAGGTGCACAGTATCTGAAATACCTGAAATATAAGATTTTTTATTATTTTATTAATTTTATTACCATATATTTCGGTACATAATACAATATACTCAAATAACTTCATAAATATCACGTTTTAAGTATTATAATTGGTATCATTTTATAGCTTCAATTCATGCGAAAATAACAATCTAAGTTGCATGTTTATAAGATACGTATTGGATAGTTTATCCGTTGTTGAAATACCTATCTATAGCATTTTTAAGGTGGTGGTCTTGAAGGGTATCACGTGTTAGTCCTTCTACATAGCACCTATTTGATATTGATATAATATTCTAGCAAAAAGACATATAAAGATGCAACTTGGATCATTATTTTCGCATTAATTGAAGCTATAAAATGATACCAATTATAATCTTTAAAATAGTATTTTCGTGAAGTTATTGCGATGTATAAGTTGTATCTTGTATATTTACGTTTTTGTAAATATTTAAGGTTAAAATAAAGGTTTGATCTGATTGGCTATTGTTTCTAGTTTGTCATGATGTATTTCATGATGCTTATATTTTTTAATATCTTTACGAATTCAAGGTCGAGTTATATAAGACCTAGGTTGAAATTTTTGTCTTTTTTTAATAAAAATACCAATACCAATTTTAAGTAATTCGAACGTATATTAGTAAAGTTATTCCCATATAAAAGGTATGTATTACCTTATAAATTGTGTATATAGTAGAAATAGCCGAACTTATACTGTAATCTTAATGTTACTATTACCTTATTTGATATAGTGCGACTGACTTTTTTGATTTTGGCACAGTTGGACTAATAGTCCACCGTAAGTTGTCCCCACAGTAAGCTAATGCCAAGGCTTAAACTTCCATTTAGGTACCTAACACTTGAAAGTAAGACAAACAGGAAGGGATACCGGACGCAAGGACGCAAGGACGCAAAGATGCAGGAACGTTGTTGCACAATTAGGGCTGTCTGATACCCTGGATAGCCTAGAGAGGTATCTGTGAAGATTCCCTAATAGGCCTAGAATAAGTACCTAAATATGTGCAAGCTCACTACCTCATAAGTACCTGCCTTCAATAAAGAAAAAAGCCAAAAGCTTCAAGTTTAATCAAAATGGGAAACATCTACATCACATATCTACATATAGGTTATGTACCTAATGCATGCAAATCATACCTACCTAAGGTAAACTGCGTCTACCTCCTATATGTACTTGATGTTAATAATACGTCAATTATGTGCATATACCCAATGTAAGGTAAGACCAGGTATATAGGTACATAGAGTTCATGCATGGGGGCATACATCTCATTTGAAGTTTACACATTTTTAATCTTCAATTCTAAAGTTAACTCTCTCTCTCTCTCTCTCTCTCTCTCTCTCTACTTGACCCCTATTATCTACATCTTCCATCTGAAATAATTCAAATCTTTTCATTTTTTATTTTGTCAGTTAGTATAGAATTTGCATCGACTTATTCGGTTTAAATACTTTATTAACAAGTACACTCTTTATAGTCTTTCTTGACCTTCATTACTCCGAGATGGTAATACGATGCGATGTTCTAGGGTTTAATATATAATACACAACAGCTTAATCACGTATTCAAGGAGTTCGGCTTTACTAATGATACTTAAATTAATACTATTTCTAAGGGATTGCTAATTTCTATAAGGACAACTAGCTACCATGATATCCCGGAAATGGATAAACTGAGCCTGTTTACGATGGATTCTTCTGGAGCGAGGACAGGACAAAACACCTGTCTTCCATATTTTCTGTATACAGGCGGAAATCGACGTCCTTAAAAACTACCCAACTTAATTTATTAAACTCCAGATCGATTATCCGAATGTTTTTCTTCGGGGCGAGTACCGATAAACTGGGGCTTTCGGTTCTTGATCTTCGCGCCTCCTCACCTCTTTTATTAATACGCTATGTCGGTTCATCGGCTTATTCGCTCCTGTTTACGAAGTATCGCTGTTGTCATCACGTCACCGCCACCACCTGATAGATAACTCTGGTGTGTTGGACCAGAATCCTGCGCTAGGAATCCAATGTGGGTAAAGCACGAAGAGTCTTATCCCCTTCGTTTTAAAGGCTTCCTATTCCACATAAGCTAGCGGATAGTTTTGATGGGGCACGAGGTGATGCCTAGGTAACCCAGTCTACCCGTCCAGTCTAGGCGGTTTTCATATCTCCGCTGACTGCCAAAGTTGTTACCCTTATCATTGGTCATGATTCGCTGTCATCGTCAATATTGCTAAAGGAACCCAATTGCTTCTGATAAGGCCCAGGCTGCGTCAAATATCTCTGTTGAACACATCCGCGGGGATATCCTCGACTGACTTATGCATCTCCTCGCTTCAAATATCCCGGACCCGATAGCTAACTTAGAGGTGCTCAAAACACTCCTATCTGCAGTGCCGCATAGTGTGTAAGCCACTTCTAGGTTCTGACGATATATCATTACTATACCGTTATTGTCACGGTTTCTAGCCGGTCCGTCTCCGAGGCGGTTGTCTGCATATCAATGGATGGTAAAAAGTCGGAGTTGCTCTCTTGCGCCCCTAATTGCGAACCGGGGATAGAAATCCTTGATCAAGTAGTCGATCTGGTGGACCGATGGTCAGTCACTCTCGTTCGTCATTATGGACACGATGCCTCAAAATGGAGATGCATGTTTTGATCGAGCACTATCGCTCTTTACTTATTCTTGTATTGCTCTTCATTTACGAAATTTAGTTTCATCTATCTCTATCGTATATGTTTATCTCTAGTTTAAGGTGTCGGGTCATGTTACCCCTTTCTCGGAAAATTTGAAGCCCAGTGTAGGAATATCTTGTCTTACGTAGGAGCTTTGCATGCATGATGACATATATCTTATAACCAACATCAGCGTCCTAATACCTCTGTGTTAACCCCAACTCACATTTCATCACATACAATGGAAATTTTAAATCTACCTGTCGAGAGCCAGCGACCCCCTACAGCGCATCTACTTCGATATCCCCCGTCTCCACCGCCGACGCAAAGTAGCTCGAGAAGAGAGTCAAGTACCAGTAGTGATTTTGAGATCCAGACGCTGCCACACAATGTCGACGAATCGAAACCTGAAATTTCTCGAATATACCCCCTCCCACCGCGAAGTAGATCTGATAATAACGTGTTGACGGAGGATCTCAGGACTCCAGATCATCATGTTGTTAGAGATCCTCGGTTGATCCGCCTTACAGGCGTCCACCCCTTCAATGTCGAGGCGCCATTAAGTGAGCTCTTCAACGAGGGTTTCATAACAACGAAAGATCTCCATTACGTCCGCAACCATGGAGCAGTGCCTAGAGTAGAAGACTCAGAGATTATGGACTGGGAGTTTACGATAGAAGGCATGGTGGAAACACCTATTAAAATGAGTCTTACACAACTTATCCGGGAATACGAGCAAGTAACCTACCCGGTTACTCTTGTATGCGCAGGCAACAGGAGAAAAGAGCAGAACATGGTAAGGAAAACAAAGGGGTTCTCTTGGGGGGCGGCGGGTTTATCGACGGCGTTATGGACTGGAGTTGTGATTGGCGATCTACTGAAAGCAGCAAGACCAAAGCGCGGAGCGAAGTACGTATGCCTCGAAGGAGCTGATAAGTTACCCAATGGCTACTATGGGACATGTGTCAAAATGAATTGGGCTATGGATCCTAATCGTGGAATCATGGTTGCCCATAGGATGAACGGCGAACCGCTTTCTCCTGACCATGGGAAACCTCTTCGAGTCATTGTCCCAGGACAGATCGGAGGCAGGAGTGTAAAGTGGTTAAAGAGGATCATCGTTACAGCAGCGCCTAGTGATAATTGGTATCATATCTATGACAATAGAGTGTTACCCACAATGATCACCCCTGAGATGAGTGCCGACATGCCGGACGCTTGGAAAGACGAACGTTATGCTATCTACGACCTCAACACAAATAGTGCCACTTGCTATCCAGCACATGAAGAAAAACTGTCATTGACGGGGAACATTAAAAGCTACCGAGTTCGCGGCTATGCTTACGCCGGAGGGGGCAAGAGAGTTACTAGAGTCGAAATAACCCTCGACAAGGGGAAATCTTGGATGCTTGCTAATATTTCGTACCCCGAAGATGAATATCGGCTTGCGCCTGAGGGGGAAGAGCTGTTTGGTGGACGGCTAGATATGTCTTGGAGGGAAGCCTGCTTCTGTTGGTGTTTTTGGTACTTGGATATTCCAGTATCACACCTGCAAACGGCGGATGATATTTTGGTGCGGGCTATGGATGAATCTATGATGGTACAACCGCGGGATATGTACTGGAGTGTTTTGGGCATGATGAATAACCCATGGTTCCGAGTTGTTATACATAAGGAAGGCCATTCGCTACGATTTGAGCATCCAACTCAGCCGGCGTTGATTCCAGGTGGTTGGATGGAACGAGTTAAGAAGAACGGAGGAAACCTTTCTAATGGGTACTGGGGAGAAAGGATATCTGGCGAGGAAGAGAGTGCTCCCGAAGAAGAGCAGGCTAAAGATATTTGCATGACTAATAAGGATATAACTCGAATAATCAATATCGATGAGCTGAAGAAACATGATAGCGAAACCGAGCCATGGTTTGTGGTCAATGGTCAGGTTTACGATGGGACGAAATTCATGGAAGGGCATCCCGGAGGAGCGGCTTCAATCATCGGTGCTGCTGGACAGGATGCTAGCGAGGAGTTTCTTGCCATTCGTAAGTCTGCAATCCTTTATTAAAATCGAGGATTAAAGCTTACGTATTGATAGACAGCGAGAATGCCAAGGCGATGCTTGTGGATTATCACATTGGCTCACTCGATGAGTCTTCGCGGGCTGCTTTAGCTGATGGAGATGGAGCCCCCGATCTAGCATCAGCACCACGAGCAACATTCTTACAATCTAAGACATGGACGAAAGCTATTCTCTCTACCAGAACGAAGATATCAGACGACACCAAGATCTTCACCTTCGATCTTGAGCATGCCAACCAGACTTCAGGCCTTCCTATAGGCCAGCACTTGATGATGCGGCTGCGCGACCCCGTTACACGCGAGGCTATCATACGATCATACACACCTATTTCAGAGATTACGGAGAAAGGAAAATTACACGTTCTCATCAAGATTTATTACGATGTACCAGGAAGAAAAGGCGGCAAGATGACGCAGGCATTAGACTCAATCCCCATCGGCCACTTTGTCGACTTTAAAGGCCCGGTAGGAAAATTCGAGTACCTCGGCCGGAGCCTTTGTTCGATTCAGGGGCAACAACGGAAGGTTAACCGATTTATCATGATCTGCGGCGGGTCCGGAATCACACCGATATTCCAAATTCTCCGCGCCGTGTTGACGGATCGGGAGGATCCTACTACGTGCCTGGTAATTGATGGAAACCGTAACGAACTGGATATCCTTTGCAAGGCTGATATCGACAATATGGTCATCGGCAACGACTCTAAGTGCCGCTTGTTATATACGCTTAGCCAACCTGAGCCGTCGTGGGTTGGTCTCAGGGGCCGGATAAATAAGGAGCTCCTCGAGAGAGAAATAGGCTCTTGTAAGAGCACCAACGGCGAAGATTTAGTACTTATTTGCGGACCCGAACCACTTGAGAAGAGTGTTTACTCTATTTTAAAGGATTTGGGTTGGAAGGACGAGGATGTGCTGTTCTTCTAAACGCCTTATAATATGTATATAAGCATACTTCCTATATACCTACCTACATAGATAGATTCTCATACCTATAGAAATTTCCTTTGATGTTAGTTTTGAACGGTGATGTATGTTAATCCACAAGGGAATCGAAAAATACTATGGAGTATAGTAAACATTTAAGCATAAAGAAAATCGATACCTTTATATATGATGAAGCATAGGTAGGTCCTTGATGCGTATAGGCTTAGAGCCTATATACGATATCTACCTCCTCTTTCATGCATATCCTATAACTATGAAGATACGCTTGAGAATGGTTGTATCTTATATCTACCATGTGCGATATGTGCATGCTGCTCCAAAAGCGGGAATCAGTGAGAGTAGATAGGACTTGGAGATACTGCTAGTATGGTAACACCGACCATTTCCCCCGGGTTGACATTATTATAATAATTGTCTGTCTACAAGTAAGTGCATTGCATGGCCGCACCACATTTACGACGCTGCTGGGTGGTTCTAATATTAGCTAGTCCGGCTTCATGTTGACCGATATTGCTTGGTTGGATGCCAATACTCATCATGTGAAAGAGATAACCGCCATCTTGCATTGCATCAAATGGATCCAGATAGTAGGGATCCAATGGGGGTATTTCTTACTGTACAACTTTGAAATGGGTTGCTCATTTGGATATGGGATAACCCACGTACCTCAATAAAGCGTACATGAGTTATGGACCTATGGACATGTACCTATGGATATGTACCTATGAACATGCTTCAATAAAACGTTACGTACCTCTAAATAGGTACATCATGTACCTAAATATGTCCCTACGGCACCTAGCCACGTTTAACCCAGGTTTATCCGACCCCATAATTTAAACGTTCAGTACCTTAGACCCGCCTATGTACGTACCTAACCTACCTAAAATTATGTACCTTTTTAACGGTACAGGCAGCTCATATTACAATGTACAATAGGCACAATCCACATCGAAATCGTCACTACAAAGTACGCGCAGCCTCAGCTTTCCTCAAATTAACCCAACTACAACTTTCACTACTCGATCGGGTCTTTCTACTCAATCTACTCAGCTGTTTTATCTCCCAGAACTTTGACATTGTGGAACCACTTCCATATTTTCTACTCGATTCAATAAATACTTACAACTAAGTGTTTTTAACGCAAACTTTTTTCTTCTTCCCACGCAACAACTCCAGAACTCTTTGTCACGACCTTGCATAGGTGCCTTGGGTATAATTTTATTTAATGGCTACCAATAAACGCAGTCCGACACCAGATCACCCTTCTCTTGAAGATCCGGACACAGCTGCCGCACGCAAGGAATTGAGAGAGACAGTGATCTCTGACAAACCCGACTTATCTATCATGTCCGCCGCGAAAGTTGACCCCGCGCCCAACGCCGCCACGAGCGGTGATAAGCAATCAGGCAAAGATTCCATATCAGATCACGAGTCTCTTGAGGTTCGCAACAATAGCTTAAGAAACCAGGTGTCATCTCCAAAGAAGAAGCGGGCGCGCGATGAGGTAGACGACCCGAACGACACCTCCTCAGATGGCGATGTATCTCCGATAGGCGCCGATTCCGCCATTTCTGAGCCCGAGAAGAAACGTCCTCGCGACATCTCAAGTGAATACAAAGTAAAAGCAGATGCGCTTACTGTAAGAATATCTGGGTTAATTTAGTATTCAAACCTGTTACTGATCTTAAATATTAGGCTTCGTTCAAGTCCAAAGACAGCTCCGAAGCTAAGACGGATGCTAAGAATGACACACCAAGTACTGAGAAGCAAGCGGCGACAAAGGAAGACATCGATACCGAGAAGGGAAAAAATACAAGCACAACATCTAACTCTGCTTTCAGCAGCTCTGGAATCGCAGGGTTTGCTTCCCAAGCATCGCCGTTTTTACAGCCTGGCTCGAAACCCTTATCTTCTTTCGCTAGTCCGTCTGGCTCACAGTCCCCATTCGGCGCCGCTGCCACAACATCTACAACATCTATATTCGGCAGTTCCAGCTTGTCTAATGGTACCTCTCCTTTTGGTCAAGTAGGAGGAGCAGCGAAACCTTTCGGCAGTACCGTCTTCGGCGGAACATTTGGCGGAAAATTCGGCGAATCTAAGCTTACTAGCTTTGGTAAGCCCGGTGAATCATTTAAAAGCAGTAAACCGGCTAAGCCGTTCGGAGCACCTGTGAGCGAGGAGGAAGACAATAATGGAGAAGATGGTGGCAACTCTGAAGATGGAAACAGAGCTGATAACGAGGATAAAGAAGCTCAAGAGGAGAAGAATGCGACTGATGACAAGAAGAAGACAAAGCTTCAGCGAGGTAAGTTATCGGACATCGCTATCTAACTTAGCATAGTGCTTACGAATCTTATAGTGGTTATTGATGATGGTGAGGCTGGCGAGGCTACTATCCTGCAAGTTCGTGCCAAGATCTTCCATCTCGATAAAGCTAGCTCCTCTTGGAAAGAACGGGGCGCTGGAAACCTGAAGATCAACGTACCTCTATCCTGCGTCGATATTGACGAAGATACGGGTGCAGCTATTCCTGGATCCTTTGATGCATCCGCTCTAGACGGCGCCGATGCCAAGGTCGTTCGTTTGGTCATGCGACAAGATTCTACTCACCGCGTGATCCTTAACACTGTCATAATTCCGGCCATGCATTTTCAGGAAAAGTCTACAGCCAAGGCAACTCATGTCCTATTCACGGCTATAGAAGACGAGGGGGCTGTCAGCGTTCAAGTAAAGGTACATATACTAAGGCGTATAAGGTGCATTAAGGTGCTAACCATCTTACAGATGAACACGGCAAATGCCAAGAGCTTCCTAAATGAGGTCGGAAAGATACAGCGTGAACTTCAATCAGTTTAGGCAGCTGATGAAACTAATGCTGCTCCAACTTCAGTTACCGACAAATCCAGTTCTAAGGACGGTAAAGCAAAGGGTCTCGATGTTAATGTCGAGGAACACTTGAGTGACGGAAAGAAGAAGAATAAAGTAATTGATGGGGTGGCCCCTGCACCAGAGCAGGAGCTACCACAATATGTTGAACCTGCTGGGGAGTCTAATGGTCATTTACCCCAGCCAGCCCCAAAGAAATCGAGCGTGAATGGATCCGATAAGGAGGCCTCTAGCAGCCTGAGCCTAAAGAGCCGGTCTTCATCTGGGGATTCAGTCAAGCGCAAGGTCGCAGAGTTGGATGGCCCTCTGACGCGAGCTGGGAAGAAGAGACTCGATGCGTCCTTGTTTTCCGAGAAGCGGTCTTAGATGTGTGATGCATACCACGAATCGTTTAGAGATGGTAAGGGAGTTTTGCATTAAGCATTTTCAGGAGAGGCATGGGTGCCGGTACTCTGGAAGAATTGCACGCTTATGAGGCATAGATGAACGATGGTGGCATGGATATTTGTCGGCGGCAATTCTGTGATAATAGAGCTTCATACCCATAACTGCCGGGCACCATTCCGCTACGCAAAATGCTCTGTGGAATAATTATTTACGGTATTGCATTTGAGTTAATCTCTAGTTGATTTTCATGAATAAAAACTTTTATCCAATGCTTCCTAGGTATTATTATAGGCGTAGGGGAGGACCGCAGAGTGATGCAGTACCTTCTGGACTAACTGTCTAGTTAAATATACATTTCTTTATTAGGTACCTTTTAAGAATGTTCTAGGACTCTAGGTAACTTTCACTCTTTATTATTTGCATATCCGTAACCCCTGATGACTTCTTTCTTTACCTTAGGTACCTATGTATCTAAGGTAAGGTAGATACCTAGATATATTACATAAGATCTACATCATTAGATAGGTAGATGTTACCTAAGATACCTCTTTGATGGAGCCACGTGGTCACGTGCTTCCGCCTGCATTTCGTGCCAGAAGAAGCGCGAATGGTTCAACTTGCCAGTCTATCTCTACTACGTCAACGCGAAGCACATATTTTCGGACTAATGGATTTCTGACTAAGCATTTTCGCCCTCATGCATCTTGATTACGGATGAAATGTCTGCTCTCAAGGCAGCTACGGTTTCGAATAGAATCATTAAACGGAAGAGGAAGAGGCAACCTTCCGAAGAAGACAAAGGGGGCGATTTCTTAGAGGATTCAGAAGAGACCCTCGAGGAAGTAAACGCTGAAAAATCGAGAAATAATGTAGCATCTCGGCGCAAGAAGAAGGAAAATACAGATGTTGAGTGTCAAATTGAATGGCCGCAAGTATTTAAAGATTTGGATAAGACTCATAGAGCTTTGAACTTAGTCTTTACTTTCTGCTCTACACGCAAGCATATTGCGACAACTTTTGATACTATTCGGTCCTCGGTGGAGTCTAATACGAAGCGAGAGCTGACAGTCGAGGATGTTGCAGCTATCGTTGCACTGCGGCCGGAAGGCATCAACTTCACTTACGTGGATGAAGTGATGTTACATACTGACATCAAGGGAGCTGAAAGAGACTCTACGTTTAAGACTGGTAAATCAAGGGATATTACAGTTCAAGGTCCCGCCCCGGATGCCTCTGTTGGCGGATTTACCGGTTTGGACGAACTTGGTAGGCGACATCCCGACGATTCGCCATCAAGTGGTCAAGAGGTTCTTTACTTTGAATTTGTTGACGGGGACCTCAAAAGACAAGTCCAGAGCAAAAAGACAGGAGAGCCCACAAATCCGAATAGGAGGCTACGGGACGAGGACTTGAAAATGCCAGTTTACAGCCAGAAACAATTGACAACCCTGATTGAGAAGCGTAACCAAAAATTCACGAATGCGGTGAGTTCCTTTATAAACCGCTGCGTAGAAGAAAATCTGGATCCAGAAGTAATGATCCGCCAGGAAGCAGAAGCATATGTTCCAATTCCTACTATGTCAGAGCCCACTATCCCTCAGCCAGAGCCTAGCACTATACCCGCGTCGATACCCAAGGAGAGGAAGAGTATTCCTGAAATCATACAGGAAATTAAAGACAGTCCATGGTATACCGGTCAAATTGTGCCGGATGGACACCGAGTGTTTGACGCTCAGGCTCCCGTTTTTGGGGAACTTGACTTTCTGCTGAGTCAAGATATGGTGAATGCCCTATACAATGCGAAAGGAATCACTCAGTTCTACGCTCACCAGACCGAAGCAATCAATAATCTACACGCGGGCCGTCATGTTGTTGTCTCAACCTCGACCAGCTCAGGGAAGTCCCTCATTTACCAGCTTCCTGTCTTACACGCACTGGAACAGGATCCCAATACTCGAGCTATATACATCTTCCCAACGAAGGCGTTAGCTCAGGATCAAAAGAAAAGCTTAAAGGAGATGCTCGCATACTTCACGGGGTTGGGGAATGCCCTCGTTGAGACATTTGACGGTGATACCCCGATGCACGATAGAAATCAGATTCGTGACGAGGCCCGTATCATTTTCACCAACCCGGACATGCTTCACCTTACAATTCTCCCTCAGGAAGATAGATGGCGAACTTTTTTAAAGTACTTACGCTATGTTGTCGGTACGTAAACTCTTAGTTGGAAAATTGCATCATGCGACTAATTTTTGGATAGTTGACGAATTACACTACTATAACGGCTTGATGGGCTCGCATGTTGCATTCATCATGAGACGGCTTCGGCGCATATGTGCCGCCGTCGGCAACCGAAAGGTTAAGTTCATATCATGTTCTGCCACCGTGGCAAATCCACGAGAGCATTTTAAAACTATCTTTGGAATTGATGATGTGCATTTAGTTGATTTTGACGGGTCGCCGTCTGGGCGGAAGGAGTTTCTCTGCTGGAACACGCCTTATAAAGATCCTAGCGACCCAACTAGCGGGCGCGGAAATGCCATAGCCGAATGCGCTCGCTTATTCTGCCAACTTATCCTACGCGGAGTTCGTGTGATAGCGTTCTGTCGTGTGAGAAAGCAATGCGAAGAGTTAGTCAATGCTGCTAGGTACGAATTAGAATCATTGGGTCGTCCAGAATGTATGGCTCGTGTCATGGGTTATCGAGGCGGATATACGGCACAAGATCGTCGACAGATCGAGAGCGAAATGTTTGAGGGCAAACTCATGGGTATTATTGCGACGACTGCTTTGGAGTTGGGTGTCGATATTGGCACCTTGGACTGTGTCATTACACTGGGATTTCCATACACCATTTCAAACCTAAGGCAGCAGAGCGGGAGAGCTGGTAGGAGAAACAAAGATTCTCTGTCCGTTCTGGTAGGGGATTGTTTTCCAACCGACCAACACTACATGCAGAACCCCGATGAACTTTTCACGAAGCCCAACTGCGAACTTCAGGTTGATTTAAACAACATGCTTGTCTTGGAGGGCCATTTACAGTGCGCAGCATATGAGATGCCGATCAAACCCGTCGACGACGCTATCTATTTTACGAAAGACCTAGCGAAGATCGCAGAAGAGCGTCTTATTAAAGACGAGCTCGGGTATTACCATTGCCATGACAGATTTAGGCCGATGCCGTCAAGGTTTGTTGCGATTAGAGATACTGAGGATGATCACTTCGCAATAGTTGATATATCTCACGGGAGGAACGTGGTACTCGAGGAATTAGAAGCATCGAGGGCCTTCTTTACTATATACGATGGCGCGATATTCCTACATCAGGGTAACTCGTACCTAGTACGTGACTTCCAGCCAGATAGGAAAATTGCTAAGGTAGAAAAGGTCAAGGTGGAATGGACTACAGAACAGCGGGACTTCACCGACGTGGACCCCATAGAAACAGAGGCCATGCGTAAAATCGCGGGTTCGCTCTCGCGCGCCTTTCACGGCTCAATACGCATTACCCAGAACGTCTTTGGCTACTTCAAAGTAGATAGGAAGCGTCGCATTCTCGACGCTGTGCAAGTCGATAACCCTCCTATCATCCGGAACAGCAAAGGCATGTGGCTCGATGTTCCGAAGCGCGCCCTCGAGATCCTCGTCGACCGGCGCCTCCACGTGGCAGGCGCTATTCACGCCGCTGAGCATGCTATCATGAGCCTGATGCCTAATTTCGTCATAAGCATGCCGGGAGATGTCCGAACGGAATGTAAATCGGGACTAAAGGAGTTTGCGCGGAAGGAAACTTCGCGGAAGAGGCCTGCTCGGCTGACTTTCTACGACGCGAAGGGTGGCGCTAATGGAACCGGCATTAGCACCAAGGCCTTTGAGTTCATCGACATGTTACTCGTACAGGCCTTAGAACGGGTCCAGCACTGCCATTGTCAGACGGGGTGTCCCGAGTGCGTGTGCTCGGAGTTCTGCAAGGAGGCTAATGAGGTTATGAGCAAGGCTGGTAGCGCGGTTATAATTAAAGCACTGTTAAATATGGAAATTGACGTTGAGGCTCTGCCTATGGGGCCGGAGGATATGAGCCCGGTGGGTATTGAAACGGTAGTCTTGGCTAAGCCGGTGCCGTCGAGAGGCCGGAGGTTTGGTTATGAGGAAATTAAGATAGAGGAGGATGATCAGGATGTTGTCATTGTCGATTAGAGAGGGGGCATGGGTTAGGGGCTGGGTGTTTGAGAGAAGATATGAGCTCTTTTCATCTTTCACCATAGGGAAACCTAGGTACTTATAGTAGTTATCTGATAGTTAGTAGAATAAAGTAACTAAGGTGAAGTATAATGAACTACGGCGGGAAGGCATTCGTATAACTGTAACTGAAGTAACCATTTCTGTCTACACCTTTCATATACTCTCGTGCGTAAATAGGTGCCACATCCACAAGGTGTCCGCACATGGAATCCTTAGGCATCAGGAATCAAGCCCACCAATTCGGTACACGTTCTACGGCAAATATCCTATCACAGGTACACCACCTGATTTGATTAGAGGGCACGCTTCCCAACGTTCCAATCTGGATTTCGGCATTCCCTTGGACGTTGCAAACCTCCAAATTATATACTACATCTACAAACTCTTAAAATACCTACATCCTCTAAGTCCTAGTTAGAACGAACGAACCATACCCAGAAAGACAAGCATCAAAATGAAGCTTTACGGTTTCTGCTTCCTCTTATTTCCTTTCGTCGCTTTTGCTGCGCCTTGCACCAAGTCGCACGAGAAGCGCTACCGTGCCGACGTCAAGGCAGCTACCGTCGCTAGAGGTCCCGTCGTTGAAGCACTGAACCGAACTGTCACTATCACTATTCCACTCCTCGAGAAGCGTGATGATATCGATGACTGGAACCACGATAATCCTGATAACCGCATCGCTGCTGTAAGTGCCGTCGAAAATATGCCTATCACTTCCCCCCCCCCCCCCCCCCCCCCCCCCCCCCTCCCTTTTTCCCCAGCTCTAAAGCGTAATGGCTAACTCGGATGGTACAGTACTACGTGTGTCCTCATCCGCGCGTTCTCTACACCGTCTTTAACGCGAGAGCCGTATACGAGGCCTTCCAGCGCGGCGCCTGGTACGTCGCACACCCAGGTGAGCTCCGCCCTCGCTGGAGTGGCCTTGAGCACCCGCACTCGGTGGTATGAAGCCCCCGTCCCTATCTTAATAGCTTGGCTCAGGAAACTAACTGGTTATTACAGTGGTTACCAGACTACCGCGCGCAGCGGGTGGACCTAGGCCGTGCGGAAGGCGAGCTGTTCATGTTTCCTTTGAACCCGACCCCGCTCGGCGAATGGCCCGGCCTCAGTGGTGCCCCTGTCTCCGGCCCCCCGGGGGACCATCGCGTCGTGTTCGACGAGCATGGCATGTTTGCCGGTGTGGCGGTGCTGTTTACGGGCGAACCCGAGGGCACGAGACTTATATGGTGCTATCCGATGCTTGATTACGGCGCGAGAGACGTGGGCGCGACGGCGGAGGGAAATCCGGGCGTGGATGAGGCGTGGCAGGATGTGTTTGATGGGCATTATTTGTATGCACCAGATCCAACGGGGGGCTCGCGTCCCCCGACTAATTAGGGGTATGTGGCTATCTATGTAGGTGTGCTGGTTGGGTGATTAAATTGCCTTTGGCGCTGTGCTTTACTGATTTATAGGGGCTGTTATGCGAAAATAAAAATATAGGAGTGCCTATTATTCACCTCCTACCTATTCGCGCTGGCTATATCCTTCTGTGTTCTCGCGACATTTATAATCTAACAATAATCATTAATGGTAAGAACATGAATAAACATAACAAGAATTACCCAGGTAGGTACCTCTCATATTCATTTCATTTCGCTAAGTACCTTTCCAACTTAGATGCGTATACAAATATGGACTCTTTGACCTTCGCTATGCTAATTCTGCCTCGATAAGGCTTTCAGATCCCATCTCATAGCTATATATCTGCACAACTTTAAAACCAGCCCTCTTTATAATATCCTTCCAGCGTGCCTCTGTACGTTCCCCCATGGCGCCAAGCACAAATACCAGCTGATCCATGGAAGTGACGGGCCATGTCGGATTACGATTAGGAACAATAATCTCATTAACAAGCAATTTTGAGTATCCTAATTTCATCGCAGGCCGTAGCTGTTCGAGGATACGAACGCAGTCGTCATCACCCCAATCGTGGAGAACAGAGTGTAGGTAGTACGCTCGGGCCTCTTTTATAGGCTGGGGAGTGAAGAAGTCATGAGCGATAGCCTCAAATACCCCTCCGCTAGAAACGGCCGAGATGACCTCAGGACGGTCCTGTAGGATGAGTTTACCAGGGAGTAAGGGATGCTTCGCTTTCAGCTCCCGTAGGTCATGTCCCAGACCGCCGCCAACGTCAACGAGGAGCACGTCGTTGCCATCGGTATTAGCATCGAAACCTTCAACAAGACGCTCCGAGACCGGGTAAAAGCCTCGATCAACCCATGAAGGTTTCCCGGCGCGGTAAGCCGACATGTAATTATTAAATTTCTCTAGGTATGGTGGGTTCTGGTCCAGCCACGCGAAAAATGGAAGCTCCGTTTTATGGGCGGCTTGGAAAGGCCCGTCCGTTAACTTCGTTGGAAGTGAATACTTGATGCTCTTCAAGTACTCGGGTAGACCACGAAAGGATGGGCCAGCCACGTCGTATCTGCAAATATTATAAGTACCCGTAAGTATCTAATAGGAGGGGAAGCTGGATTTCGAGCTGATGGGAGATTTTTACTACGTACGTATAAATGATGCCATCTCGGTACTTCGGCTCCGTCAGAGCGTTGCTCAGGGGCGTCGCGACATACTTATCCACGCCCGTCTCGGCAACGACATTCATAGCAGCAAGATGCTTTAAGGTTCGTGCTTTCACGAGCATCAATAATCTATACGATGCGACACAAGTACTTAGGTACTTAAGTTATTCCGAGTAACGTACTAATCAGAGTCTCATCGGCACCAGCCTTCGCGGCCAAGTCTTTTCCACTGATGCCTAACTCGCCGCTATCTTTTAAAGATTCAAACAGCCCTAAATCAACCGCGATGCGGCAGTGTGCGGCTCTGGCGGGCTATGATGCTCATACTGGTCATTATAGAGTCTTAGGAAGCGTGTGTTTTTCGAATAAGTACCTCAGCCCAGCCCATTCGCTGGATGGATTCACTTGGGAGCTCCAGGCTTGAAATTAAAGAATAGGCGAGGTTTAGAAGTTGCTCCCGGGCTCCAGGCTTCTTCTCGGAGTACGCGGAGCCGGTTGCTTGAAGTTGGGCGAGAATGGCTTCCGGTGTAGACGACATGTTGGGCGTTAAATGACTTATGATTTTCAAATGAGTATTATCATTCGAGCAGAAGTTGTGTTAGTTCAGCACTAACAGAGTCACAAGGAAGGGGGGTAATGGGAGAGGGTATGGTTTATCTAAATACTTTAAGTCATAAGGTAAGTCATAGAAAATGGTGATCTAAGTGGTGATCTACGTGATGACAAAGATTCTATACCCCTTGGTAGCTAGAGTTGTATCAGGTAATTCCTTCTTTCGAGACCCGCCCCCAAAGGTGAATTATACCTCATTGGTTGAACGCCCATCAATAGCATAAGGAATGATAAAAATAGGTAAAATTCGGAGCTACCTACTAGAAATGAGATAGTTTCGTATTTTCTCAAGAGGTATAGTCTTCAAATACAACTAAAATAACCACTTACTTACCTAACCTAAGGTATAATATTGTTAACTAATTCTAATTCTAAGTCTAAAGTATATTCTAACCCAGTCTTAATTTGAATTAATGCCCATGTTCTTCACCAAGCTGCTGTAAACTAGACTCGTAAGGTCGCATAGGACGAGCCATCAAAACGGCAGACGCCAATTCTTACCCTCTTCATTTGTTCGTCACTGTGCTCATGATCCATATTAGAATCTCTTGGCCCATTTAGTTGAGCTACGAGGACAAGAAGATCCTCTAAATCAAAATGCACATCAAAGCCCCATTGGAAGCTACCCCAGTCGGTTCCAAGCCGATGGAAGAAGCCAAAGTCCTCACATTCTTCACGATGGATCAATCTTCCCTTTTCCATGGGTACTGCCTGTCCACAGATATCGTAGCGATGCGGATTATCTCTATCTCGCTGTCTCACAACCAGTATACAGCCTGGTCCCCGATTATCCGTACGCCGAGACTTACAATATCTGAATATTATCCAGTCATCACTTCGAGTTCCCGCTGGTAGCATAAAGCTTACAGTTTCACTATTGGTTGACTTTCGAAGCTCTTCAAATAGACTTCCCACGAACAATGGCATCTCTACTAGTGAACCGTTTCCCTTGATAAACTGCTGCTGACCATTTTGGAATGGAAACATGAATCCGAGTATGCCCCCCATGGACACGATTCGTAGCCCTAGCCATTCCTCAGAGGTACATAATGGGTTGCACACTGTGTTAGTTGCCTTCGAGCTAGAACATTGGGTCTCTCCTATAGTTTTATGCAAAGAGGTCATTGGAGAGAAGTTTTCCGTATTGTTCAATGGAGTCATAGGTCTTCGTGAGTCTAATACCTTTTTTAGGTATGGACAAGTTTCAATATTTAAACACTGAAAAATTCGGGTAGCTAATGGCCAGATAGTATCCCAATGGATTTTTTCCCTAGGGTCTTGGGCTACGGCCCTTAGCGTATCTACGGCTACTTCAAAAGGCGACTTTTTATAATCGACACTCAACGGGCCGTCTTCACTCCAACCTATCACCGTGAGGATTCCATAGATTTTGTCTCTTGGATCCTGGCAGCACAGAAACATAGACTGTCCAAGTGCGACGTAAAGACCCAGAGGCGCTACATATTCTTTGCTCCCATGATTTGTGAAGTGAACCCAGCAGATCCTTTCTTCAACAGTTGAAGAGATCAACTTCTCTCGTAGCATGTTCCTGTATTCGGGAGATTGGTGCATTAAAGTAGGGCGAAGTGCGTGGAGATAGTCCATAGGGACGAAGTCTTCGCCGCAGCAAACATGGACTTTACGAGCTGCGAACATCTCCTGTAGAATCCAAAGGCGGGTGAAGTATGGTCGACGTATAAGGGCGTCTTTAGCCCTCTCTACCCGTTCGAGAACTTGCATTGGCACTGAAAAGGCAGACTTAGGATTACCCAACCCCGCTAACCATAGTTGTCCCAGTTTAGAAGGTTTCCAGTTTATAGTGCCGGTAGAGATGGATTTAAAATAATGATGGGTTCTTCGCACGAACTGTAAGAGGAATATGCTATCATCTGCATGTGGTCCGATGCAGGATAACACACAGGAAGCTAAGCGATAGATCTTTCCCATCATTTGTACCTGGTGGCTCTTCTCCTCGTCGTCTACCTGATTGATACATATGGCATCTATCCAGTAATAGCGATGGCGCCACGGCAAACTCATGTTTTGCAAGTATTTCTCATACCATCGAGCTTGGCGTAAAACATACTCGCAGCTTTTTCTGACTTTGAGCGGTTGGTTGTTGATAGAGATGTATGTGGTTTGCGAAGGATCCCCCCATGTGTACGAGATGGCGTGATATGGAGGAAGATTGCTGAGTGACCAAATTGACAAACTACAATGAATAAGTTCGTCACGTTTGGTATGATGTATTTGTAAGAGACGAATCTGGTTTCGTGCATCAGCCATAGGTGTGTATGCGAAACAGCGTCCTTCTGCGATGTTGCCACCAACTTGCGGATCCCCCATCATGTAATGGAGTTGTAGCGCTCAGTGTAAGTGAAAGTAATCGCTGTCAATGGGAAATTTGGGGGGTTGTCTAGTAGGTGGCTGCTGTATTTACATAGAGCCTTAGACCTAAACTAACCAAACACAAGTATTGACCCGAGCACCTTATGAAGAAGGACTCTTAATCGCCTGATTATCTATTCAACGAAAAACATAGAAAGAAGAAAGAAATAGATAATACATATCTTCCCGAGTCTGGTCCAAAACGAGCCAAGCCAGCCAGTGTTCGCAGCCCTTGTTCTCAGCCCTATTGGATATTGTAAAGCCCTGTAGCCTTTCGCAGCTTACCCCGCCAAATGGTGTTTATCCCCAAGACACCGTTTAACTAAACCGTATTAATTATTACAATTTCCTCCGTCAGGTTCTGTTTTTAGTTATAACTAACTGAAGGTGGGTATATTTTAAATGAGAAACAACCAAAATGCGAGATTCACCTAGGTAGGTAGAAGTATTATTTCGCACCATATACTCTGTTCTTGTGAGAATGTGAAGTTTTGTTTCGACTCACGAAACCCCGCAAATTGGAAATTCCTATGAGACGCATGAGGGCTTCCCCGAACTACGACTCATTAGAAGATTTACACCGTTGCAGTAATGAAGATGATTCTAGGCTGAATGGTTATGTATTATATACGGCTTGGACTTGACCGACGACTTTTTATAGAGATCGATAGCCATACCAAAGCAAAGTGCACTGTTAGTGTTTACCCTTATTTACGATAAAGTAACATAGACGTCGTTAGGAACCTTAGCTACTGATAATTCTTTGACAGCAATAGAACATTGCTTAGTTAGCTATTCATTTATGATAGAGGAAGTCGTGAAATGTGAGTAAATATGCTTAAGCTCTGTAGTTGGTTCTCACTTTAGTGTAGTTAATCGGACATGTAACCCCCCCTTCAATAAGCCATCGTTGTATACGCATGGATATCCCTTGGGTACCTATATTGGAATATATTTTAAGCTTGAGTGAATTACATACAGCTTCATGATAAGTATACGCTATAGCAGGCGATCTAAAATATGAACCGTTATTTGGTAGATGACAGCGGTGGTTACCTCAGAGGTTTCTTAAGTTAGGTACCTCCTAACCCATATAGTTATCAAAAAACGAGCCAAGCCAACCATAATAAATGCTTATTCAAACCAACACGCAGCAGGATCATGTCTGCTGACCGAGTCAACTCCTCCTAGGCACCTTCACCTAATGTCACGAGATATTACGTTCGTATTACTAAAAGCTAGAAATCTTTTTTATTAAAACATTATGAATATATACTGGCACGCTATCTTTAAAGTTATTACTATTCGTGCATATTCCAACCAAGTCGTGTGACTCTATCCCGTTCTAAAAAGATGCCCCAGTCTATCCTTTTCTAGCTGTATTCTGGCTAAGCTCTATGTTTAATGCTCTAGTTCGGTCTTATGTTCTCATTGGTGGCAGGCATGACTAAAGTCCTTGCCGACTGGCCCCACGGTCCAGTTAAGGTGCAAGTTAAGGGGTTGAATTTGCCCATCTGGAGACAGAACATGTACGCATTTGGATCGCTTGAGTTCCCAGGGTTGGATGTGATGATGTGTGTGGCATATAAACCGGCGCTGTAGATTCTATATTAGTAAAACTGCTCATATTTAAAGAAGGAAATTTTACTTACCCATCAGAGGTGAGTTCCTCAAATAATTCGACGCGGAAGTTTGTATTGCCGGTCCATCCATCGACTGGCAGACGGAATTGCAACGCCGGATTGGCGCACGCAGTCCATTCTGTCGGACCTGGGTTAGTGCCAGCAGGCCAATCAACTCTGCAGGTGGTGTTGAGGGTGGCGCCGGTGGTTGACGAGGCGTCCGGGAAAGTTACGGCGACATTTACAAAGGAGTTAACGGAGTCAACCCCGTAGACTCCCGGATACGGAAAGGTAGCGCCAAGGCTGGTAATTATGAATTCGGGAGTGTCTCGGGGCTCAAGGGGGAGAGCAAGAGCGGAAGAGAGAAGAGAGAGGGCGGAGGTTAAGATGGCTTGCTTATACATTGTAAAAGAAGATTATAGAAATAATCTATAAAATTAATGGTTGATTGATATAAGTAAAGTAATATTCTGAGTCTTGCTTATGAACTTTAAGACGATTTTCAATAGAACCAGAGGAATGAAGATACGACTTATTACTACGATAATGCATTCTACTTATATTCGAGTAAAAATGGTAAAGTCCTACAAAAATGATGACGATAATCCAATCTATCAGCTCATGATCTCATTACGGTCTCTCTGGATCCTCTCTACGATTGGTATCTATACGCGAGCCCGTGTTCGCTGACTGCGCCCTGAAAGGAAACCCCCGAAAAAAAAAAAAAAAAGCGTATTCAAATACGAGAAATCTCGTAACGGCGCTGACATAACTGCCTTCTATTATCCCTTCTACTTCCCTATGGTATCGTTACACGAGAGCGCTACATGGCTGCTGAGGTGAGGTGGCGAAGCCCGGTCCCATTTTTGAAAGCGACCGTAGCAGATCGGATTACTCTTTAATTGGCTTCATTTTTCGAGTGAGCAAATCCGGACAAGGCGGTCCAGCTGAGCTGTCAGGGCTACCAGGCTACGGCTGCTAAGCGAGTTCTAAAATCGTCTACGCCTCACCGCTATTAGTTGGCTCTAGTGAATTCAATCAGTCAAGCACGCGGATAATCAATCAATCGAGTCGATGCGATGATTATTTTCCATACTGTATGTGGCTAAGCTGAAAGTAGGTACTTGGCGATATTGCATCAAGAGATTGTTGTTATTCAATAGAATGTATACTTCCCAAAGCCTATAGTTAAATGTAAATGAAAGGTCATAGTTACCTAGGTACCTATTGCTATTGCTATTGTAGCCTTACTTCACTTCGTCAACAATGGCGCCGCTACATACAAATTCATAAATCCCTTTTTCAATCTCTCCGGAATTCCCGCAATACTCTTCATTTCGTCCGTAATGTTCCATTTCAAACTATCCGCTAAGGCCCCTACGAATCCCTTTTGTCCGTCGTCGCCTGAGCCGATTGTTGGATTGGACCATGCCTCGTGCACCGAAGTGTACTGATCTTCCACTTGCTCACCAGTAGACGGCTTATCAGGGGCCCAAGCTTCATCGGCGTTAATGATTTGGGGGAATGGTTTCTCTGAAAGTAGACGTTGTAGATCTGCATCGGCGACTTGGTAAGCAGGGAAGGGATCCGGAGCCATGGTAGGCTTGGGAGCGGTTATCAAGACCCCAGACATAAGGGTGATAGCCCCTTTGTCATTGTTGAGGAGGTCACGAATGTTGTTACCACTGGTGCGGGGATCGGTGGATGGGTCGTCTACTACGTGTTAGCTTTGCATACTGGCTTTTATTTCGTGCATAAGTGATCACGACTTACACTTTGCCCATAGACCATGCGGTAGACGGTTGAGGTACTTATCGTACTGCCATCCATCATCTGTCTCTCCTTCCTGTTGAATTACTACTGTAACAATCGATATTAGGGTTTGCGTGAGCTTCATCGGTTTACCATAGATATTGTCGTGTGTTAGGATGTTAACCCCGTCGGGATCGTTCTTAACGGCATTGACTGGCATTTTGCATTCTACAACGAAGGAAAAGGAGCCGGCGCGTACAACCCACGGTGTCGTCTGGTCGCGCTCGGGACTATCTTCTGGGTTTAAGAGCCCTGATTGGGCCAAGAAGTTGTGGCCCTCGTTCTCTTTTTCTTGGACTTTCACATCGTCTTCAGCTCCTATAGCGAAGTTGCTACTAGTAGCTACGGATCGCGCCGGACTTGTACCTATCTGCAATACTAGAAGATAGAAATCGTGGAGGCTGACTGCCTCGTTTTGGCTTTGGTTGTTGCCAAAGTTGATATCGAACCCCACGATCCAGAAGTCGACGTGGACACGACCAGCGATTGGTGGGCCCCAGAGGTACAGCTGGGCACCAATTTCGACCGATATGCGGATATGAATAAACCAAATGTCAATGCTGAATCCGACTCCGACGGAGACACCGGCCTGCATATTGAAGTAGAAGGGCTTGTAGTTAATGAGGAAGTCGGCGAAAGCATCGAACCATGCTGACAGTGGACCAGCTTCAAAGGCAGCGTGTAGACGACCTCCAGCCATACAGGCCTTAGGTGTAATAGCAAAGTAAGCCTGGCCCGATACGGTAAGGCCACCACCGAGATTCCAGCTGATTCCTAGGCGTGGAGGGTTTGGGAAGCCAACAGGAAGGTTGAAAGCTTGATGGTAACCGCCGAGGGTGAAGACATACTGGCCAACGGTCGACTGGTCGGCGTGCGGAGCGTCGAACCAATAGTATAGACCAAATCCACCAGTAAGATGGCAGTTAGGATCTAGTATATAGGATCGTGGAGACAGCTGGGCGTCAATCTTGAGGGTACCGTAGTCGAAATCGGCCACGGCTGATATACCTAACTCGACGTGGGCTATTTTGAAGGATGAAGCGGGTGTAGGGATATCAGCCGTGGCTACGGCAAAGATACCAAGCTTCACAGAGCTTCCAAATTGTACGACGACGACAGCATCAATAGTTAGCATCTGGAAAGCGCCAACACCCATGCCAACAGCCAACCAGTACGTCTTGTCCAGTGGTTTGAACCAGCCGCCTGCACCTGGGTCGACAAGCTTCTCTAGGGCTGCCATAGCATTTTCGCTGTCGCTAAGCTGTGAATTATCGATAAAGGGAAATCCGCAAACCTCGTCAACTGTTGGCAAGCGAACGCTGCTGTTGTAGCCGAAACCGCCACAGATGGCATTGATTTCGGCAAACTCGAGTGTTACAAGTGGGCCATTCAGCTTAGCAAAAACGAAGACGGTCTTAAAGCCATTAGAAGTACCCTTTGGTGTGACTATGCCGTAGAACCCAGCCGCTTCAAACTGGTACAATTTCCAGCCGACGGTAAGACCCCCAGCGTAATAATCGATGCCTCCTTCATTGCCATGCCGAATGACACCGGCGATCGATAAGGGTGGCTCTTCAAACGATGCTGCCAAGCCCATAATTATGGGTTTGATTGTAGGGGCTCCACTAAGCGTTGTAAAGGCAAAGCCGAGGGAGAAGCCGACTAGGGAGAAGCCCAGTGGACCGAGCTGGAAGGTGGCATCAAACATGACGGCTAGCATCTTGTCCTTATACTTCAGGCCGACGTTTCTGATTGACAATGGACCGGCAATCTTTTTGTACGGTGCCTGAGCGCTTGGGGAGCCGTCGTCAACCTCACCCTCGCCTGCCTTGAGCGCCGTACTACTGGATAGCGACGGCTTCATGAATTCGTAGTCGAGCAGACATGTGCGCACACTTGTGTTACTGCGTATGATAACACCAAAGTGGCACCCAGATGCTAGTAGAAGATCTGTTTTATTTCGTAGCTCTGGTTTTATTTTATCGTTGACAAGAATTAGATCCTGTCCTATGATCTGTAGGCTGTGGTTGAGCTCGTCCCGGTCTAGACGTGTTAGACCCGTTCCTTTTCCGGGCGCCGCGCCTTGCTGCAGCTTGTCCTGTACCCAGAGGAAGTACAACTCATCGAGAGGCTGTGTCAATGTGCCGATGAGAGGTAATTCGAGATCTACCTTAGTAAAGCCGTCAATAGAGACCTTAAATAGTCGCTTAGATGGTGTCTTAGGGCCCCAAGTTGTATTATGCATTTGAGCAAAGTCAATGTGCACATTTGCGACATTGAGTTGCGACAGGAAGAAGAATGACTCCTGGTCGACCCCGGACACATTATCAATAGCTAGGGTTTTATTCTTGACTACATCAATCCCAAAAATATCCTGGTTATCGCCCACAAGCTGCGTATTGTATACGAAATCAGGAAGTTCAATGTCGGGCCCCAAAATGCCTACCAGCACATCTCCGATTTTCGCGGATTTATCTCCTGGATTAAGCGCGGCTGAAAAGGTGAAATCGCCATCTTTGTATGAAAAATTGAGGCCTAGGCTCAACCCGGCGATAAGTAGGTCACCTACAATAGTAAACTCACTTCCTCTCGACTTTCCGCCGGATATTTTCGTATACTTGTACTCAACAGCTAGCGTGTCGATGGCGATTGAGTTTATGAGAGGTCCGACGTGAGCTTTTGAGTCCTCGTCAAAGAATTCGACTAGAGTCGAGGCATATAGCCCTGTGAGCGAGGCCTTAAGGTCCCAATCTTTAGTAGCTGAGTCATAACTCAACGATCCCTCGATTATTGCAGGTAGAATTTCTTCCAATTCATCTTGACTTGGTTCGATGGCAGCACTTATGAAGGCACTTAGGGAAAAAGAGCTGCTATTCCCCCAGGTAAATGAGCCTTCAAGCGTGACCTCACCCAGACGCGGCTGAGGCGCTGAGCCTGGAGACGGAGGACTAGTTGTGATAGAGCACTTGATATCGAAGGAATCTTTCGTGAGCTCCATATAAGCGATTGTGATATTTGTAGGCAACGTGTCGGGAATATTGTCCACCTCCTGGCCAGGAATTAAGGATACAATGTCAATTGACGTTGCCGGTGACGATGTCAATGGTTGTAGATCGGACCATTTCTCCACATGTGGTAATAGGTCCTTGTCCGTAGACAAGTCGAATTCTATTTAGTCCATGTAAGCTACCTATTCATCCATTTCGCTATACATTCGCTTACTTACCATTCCACAGCTCGCCTGTCAGTCGACCGAATCCGCCTGCGAAACTGTCCCAGTTGTACGAAAGGAGAAACACCACTGGATCCGAGCCAGCCCCACTAGTACCAATGTTTGCTGAGACCTCGATGTCGAATGAAAAAGATGATAACTTTAGGTTCTTTGTATCAAGGTTGACTGTTATCATACGCAGGGCAAAGTCGGGAAATACATCGGCATCACCTTCCTTCTTCGTGAGAATGCCATCAACGAGCTTATCCAACGACTCATCGACCAGGGACCCAAGCCACTTAAGAATCCCCATTAGCGAATCCCTGGACTGGAATTGAAACGTGAGAAGCATATCATATTCGCTGATTTCGATGCCTGCTGTGGTAAGAACCTTAGGGTTATTTGAACTACTACCCTGAACAGAGCACTCGATATCAAAGGCAAGTGACCCCTGGAATATAGGCTTTAGCCCCAATTCCGTTGCTGCTAGGAGCATATCCTTGTAGAATATTACCTCAACACTATTGAGGGTGAATCCTTTTAGAATTCCACCTAGAAGGTCTTGTAAAGGCTCGAAGCTAGGCACCTCGAACTGCAAGCGCATCACAACGCGCTTGTATGAGCCAGGGAGATACCAAAGGGCATTACGCTTTGGATCTCCTTGCCCAGGTGTTGTAAGCGTTGCAGTAAGGTCCAACAGCTCACTTGGAACGTAGTCGACCATACCTTCGCTCCCAGCGTATGAGAAGAGGTCGCGGAGCTTGTTGGTAGGAGTATCGGATATTTTAGTAAAATCAAGACCAAGTGCCAAAATCTTCCCTTCCCCATCGACTCCAGGTGGAGGAATCCTGGAGGCCTCTGATCCATCTAATGGCCGACCAAATGTGAATAAAAGCACGTCGCTCGCTGAGCTGAATACTAGCGGCCATGGTTGCATGAACTGTAATTCGAAGCTCTCGATGTCTTTCAAATTGGAATCAAGTGTGACAGAGCCAGTAGCTGTGGAATCGAGTTCCTGAAACCATTTCTCTGTCTCATCACTGTCGTCAAAGCTGGCTGCTGGGCCTGGGTTATTTGATAGAATAATGACTTTGTCGTCGTTAAGGGTAGCCACAAATGTATCTATGGGGCTACCTTCAACGAGTACATTAATGTTTTCGCCTGGATCCTGTTTTGCCGAGCTAGCATAGATGTAGTAGAGCTCATTACTCTGAATAGTTTGAGACGAGGACTTCTCTAGCGTGTCGTCGGCGGCCATTTTAGATAATGAATTCAACGTGCCTGACTACTTACTACCTTAGTTAATGTGCATAGTTCATACCAGTCTCCTTTTCAGTATCACTACGTAGCTGCCTGTGCTCCCCTCTTGAAAGTCAATGTAGAGGGCTTTGGGTCTCAGACAAGGTCAATGGAAGTCTTGCCATTCGTACAAAGTACCGTAACAACGATAGAGAAATAATCTATCGAAACACATGCCAAGGCCAACTCCCCGATTAAGACAATCCAGTCAAGGAACAGGAAGTCAAAATTTTACCTCATTTTTCCTTGTGACTGAAATTTATCATAAATTTCCACGCCGGTTTCCATTGTGTATGTCGCTGTGAATATTTGTCTGAGGTGTGTTGGACGGGTGTGAATATAAAATTAGTTTGTAGGTTGGTAGGAGGTAGGTATGTGATACATACTTCTGCGATGTTACCTAAGGTTGGTATTTAATATACGTTGATGTGGGGTTTTAGACTATTGAATCCTTACCTACCCGACAGCCAATCAAATGTGTAGTTCTCTCCCCTTTTTTTCCGTTAGGGGTAATGCGCAGGTTATCCCAGCCAAGCTGAACTAAATTGGCTGAGCGGGTATGCGCGCCAAGAAGGTAACTTCCATGATTGTTCCGTACAGTATACCACTACTACATGATAAACGTTAACGGGGGCTGAAACAATCAACCTTCTCTCTAACCTTCTCCAACGTCAATCAATCAATCTACCTAGGTACCTATTCATATCACATATATTGAGGAGCTCGCTTAATGCAATATGCAAACTACCTTTTATAGCCTCTTATCTTGCGAGTCATCCCACCATCGTTTCTTACTTTCTTATTAACTACGCCGATTACACGAACGAATGACGACTAACACTATATGTTCAAAGTTTTTGTTGACTTGGCGGGAGAGTACAGAATGCATCCGGCAAGACAACTTTCTACAGATTAACTGCAACGTGCAGATCGGAGAACCTGATTGGATGGGTATGCTACCGTACGGCAGACGTGAGAATCCATACGTTAGATCTACAATGGCTAGGTATGTTTGATTGTCTATGCACACCATTGCCGAGGGCTATACAAAATATCCCCCTCCAAGGATGACCGCGGTATGCCAGCGTCCTAGTTGGAGATATTCAGCTGGCAACTAGACATTCTTCACTAATGTTGTCAGTACGATACCACTTAGCTCACGTAATGACGTTCATGTGAACCTCATGCATCTGTATCACAACACATGTTTGGTTGCTAGCTTAGAGAGGAGACTACGATGACTTTGGAGTACCTAAAGGCTATATTCTTTAGGCTACTAGGACCAATCTTTGGTAAAGCTAATCGACTTCTGTTGTAGACTTAGTTATCCTTTTTGCCCATTGTTTCCAGTCAGTTAATATTGTTAGAGCTAGTTTGATCTGTGAAACTCAAGCTTATCACAAGTCCATCACAAGCTTAACGACAATGTCGACTACCCAAGACTTTGAGGCACTCCTCGTGCCCATGCAGCTAGATGCCTTTGTTCTCAATAAAGCTGTATGCGGCACTGGAAATGAAGGCGATACGAGTGCGCATATCTGTCCCATAACACAGCCCAACTATACCTTTCTACGCCTAGAAAACTTCCTAATCCAGAGCGATTTTCAAAACCATGCCGACTTACACAACACGGCCCCGGCTGAGATAAATTCGCGTATGACGGACCTGGGCGCGCGTCCTAGCCCCCAACCGTTGCGTCATCGGTACGGTGTTTATATCCACTGGACGCTACCCCGTTTCTACCGCTCAGGAGTAGCAACCAGCGAGACGGTGCCTGAGGTTTCTCGTAGACAAGAACGAATTCGGCACGGATTAAAAGCAACGGCTTTAGAGACCGAACAACCTGCTCTTACTACGCCTGATTTTGTTCAACCACCTACGCGTTGGGTTGTGGTACGTAGGATCGAAATCGACAGCATTCAACCAGAAACAGCCAAATCAGCGTTTGTCGGTCGTGAATATGAGGCATGGGTAGTAGAAAGTGACCATAAATGGTCACTCGATGATATTCCGCTCGACGTCGACTTGCAGACAGATGTAGCACCTTTCATCACAGGTAAATCGGGCGCAGACGTCAATATTGAGGAGCAGGCTGAGGTTTTCATCGGACGCAAAACGCCGTTAGCTGACTGGACTCCTGATGACCCTAATTCAGAGGCTCAGCCACCCAATATCAGTCTTCTACGCAGCGGAAATCAGCTCTTTGCCGATTTTCAAATGCACAACTCGAACGTCTTCAGCATTCTTGATAATTTTGAGTACGCCGATGAAAGCGGCAAGCCTCAGTATCTATGCTATGCTAAAGCTAATTATTATCTCCTGGGTTGGCATTGGAAGGACGATACAGATCCGCTCTGGAACTCTACCAAGTTTACTGCACATGGCGCAAGTTTGGAATCCCTCTTCATGAAAATGAAAGGTGCCGATGAAAATCCAGATGACTGGAGCGACTGGCTCAATGATACGAGTCAGCTGAGAGCATTGTGCCACGGCGCTATGTACGACGTAGTTTGGGATGAGGATAAGAAGCCTGCTACAACGCCAGCAGACGAGTACAATGCCCGCATCAGTGACCCGACACAAGCAGCTGTGTCAGTTGGAACTACTCCCATGGACGCGCTGATATCGTATTGCCATGCTCGCAAGGGCGGAGGCGATATCGACCAGTTAGAGGAGGACATCCTCGCGCTCGAATCGTTGTTACTTTCACGCGACGACGGTGTCGAAGCGCAACGCGAGGCTAAGAATACAATCTACAATTGGTCTTTCAATCGCTCACCGGGTGGATTACACTACCACTTCTCAGGTGGGGGTAAGCCTGGTGAACAGCCGGTTGAGCCTGAGCGACCGGCTGTTCTGAAGCTGTCTGAATTAAATCAAGCACAGAGTCTACTAGATAGCTGCAATAATACCATGAAGCAATACCGCTGGGACATGTTCTCGTTGTGGTGGGGATTTATGAGCGACGTTGGCAACGGCGAGGGAAGCAGTAACGAAACCGAGACTGGGGAATACCAAAAGAGAGTAAATGCCCTAGCAAAGGATATAGGAAATCTGCAAAGTCGCATCGACCAGTTGCAACAAAATATTACGGATTTACTAAATCCACAGGATAAATTACAGAACCTACTAGAGACAGCTAAAGCGGCAAGCAAGCCCGTCTTCTACCGTGCAAACGACCCGACGGTCCTCATTGGCGGCATCCCATCTGGTTGGCCTATTGATTACCTGGATAAGGTAGCTGTCCGCGCGCCGGCTCAGACCATTCCCGCCAATGACACTTCCAATCTACCAGTTGCCTTAAAGGACTTGTCTGATCTTTTAAAAAAGAAGGTCCCTGATATTCTCCGGGCACCTGCTAGTTCTTTAGTAACTGAGTTCTACATCATCCAACAAGATTATAGTAGTTCTAATGAGCCGCCTGCGGGTACATTTTACCCCCAGTTTCATGATCCTAATACTGTCGTTTCGGACGGGAGTTTACGCGACCAATGGGGAAACCGACAGCCATGGTTCCCCCTTTACGTCGAGTGGGAAACTGAGTACACACATGTGCCTTTCAACTATTGGAAGCTCGACGAACACACGGCCCGTCTTTCAGTTAATGAAATGGTGCGCTATGGTATCACCGTTCCCTCCACGGACGGTGAGGAACCACCGCCACTATGGGAGGCGCTACTTGATGAGCAGAAAGGCAATGGTCCGGACATGCGTGTGCTGTCTGGTCGGGTACTCATCTTACCACAGCCTAGCTTCTCGCTTGGGGCTAAGATAGCGCAGCTCTTTGACAACACGCCGCCAGAAATTCTTGACATATATTTGTCAAAAGAGGAGCGTGACAACCTACGTGCGAACGTGTCAAAGCTGTCGTACCTGTCGATGCCGCTCTCTGGCTTTACTAATGGCATAGTAACACTAGCAGAGGGTAGCCACATCAAACCTGAAAATAAGACTATTGACTCGGGGGTCGAGTCAAGCCAGGCTATTGATGCGGCAGTAAACGACAAGGCAGGTTTAAGTAAAGAACATATTGAACTAATCAAAGGAGAGTCGGCCTCAACACCGTACGTTGCTTTAGCCAATTTCCTCGACAGTGCATGGTGCCCCTTTAAACCTGTGACACATGGGCAGTTCAGGTATGTCATTAACTTCTCTAATAGTTATTCTCATCTACGTTTCTTTTGCTGATTCTCTACAGATTTCGCAAGCTTAACATCATCGACAAGTTTGGCCAAGCCTTAGTTCCCATCGATCAGAACCCCCAAATCGATGGCCCTCCACCCTTATATCCTTGTATTAGCGATTTCTATGAGCCACAAACTATTAAGGTCGACGGCAAGGACCATGCCAATACAGTAATCAAGGATAACCCTGCCCAATGCGAGTTCCTTCAGCTTCCACCGCAAATTAATCAGAATGCACGTCTTAACGCTAATTTTGTCCAACGTATTTCCGACGATCCAGAGGATGAAAAGAAGGTAATTGGAGCTCTAGGAGCACTTTCCAACGACTCCCCCGGATCGGCTACCTGGCGCCCAGCATCTGAATGGGAAAACCCCATCTGGGGTTGGGTTATTACAAATTATGCCGACTACGGTATCCAACTATTCCTAGCAGATGGGACCTTTTACCGTGAGGTTCGCTTCGGTGGACCTCTTGGGACGTTAGATGCGCCGAAGTGGTTACCCTTCAGCCCCGATAAGGATACTTCGACTACCGATACACGCCAGCTTGATGCCCTCGTCAACAAACTCGCCGATCGTGATTATCTTCATGGTTTCTGGACCATGATTACGAAGGCACAGGAGACACTGTCGGCTGCACCGAACGACTATGCTCAGTTCCTTAATTCCATCGTGGGTAAGCCGCTAGCTCTAGTTAATACGGGTTGGTCCCTGGAGCTAGACTCGCCTCCGCTCAAGAATCAAAGCACCAGGAGCAAAGTCAAAGATCCAGAGCGTGATCTGACGAAGTCGGCCGCCGATAAAGATTATTATAAGTTCCAAGTGCGGCTAGGAGACCGCGACGCTACCTATGACGGGCTGGTGGGATATTTCGATACTACAGCCCCGGGTACTGACGAGCTCAACTTTGACTACATTAGAACGTTCTTTTCTCCAGATGATAAAGAAATTGTGCCACTAAGGCCTCTCAATACTGACGAATACCCACTATTCACACCCTTCTGGGAACCTCCCTTCCCAGTCGAGCCAGCAGACTTCGATAACCATCGCAACGCGCGGATGTCAGTATTCGGCGCCATAATCGACCCATTCACACCTATACATGCGTACTCATCATTCCTGCCGCCGTCCGAATTACTACTACCGTCATGGACATGGCAAAGGGCCATGAACACTATGACCGCATTCTTCCATGCGGGACCCCTAACACTACCACTCAATGACGTGCCACCCTATGACCCGGCACAGGTGCTTACAAAAGACAACGCAAAAGAAATTCCCAAGCGTGACCTGCCATTGCCGTCGCTTGGAGCTGGCGACTGGAGTTGGTTTGAGCCGTACGTTGTTGAGGGGGATGGAGACGGAGATGGGGATACTGTATTCAATCCGTTTGGTATTGAGAAGAGAGGCGATTTGACAAAACCTGGATTTCAGAATGGTCCTTACACTGCCGTCGAGGGATTCTTACAGTTAAGGAACCCTATCATGATGCCAAAGGAGTAGGACATGGAAACGTGAAGTGTAAAGTATCCAATTTGATGAAGTTTGGTATGCATACCTAAGTACCTAAGGTAATAAAGTACTCTTATAAATAGGTAGCTATTACTATCGTTGCTATAGGGTTCGAACGAAACTAATTCTTGCCTTATTAACCAGCTAAATAACCACGTCTCCCAATAGTAGTAAAGATAATGAAAAGTTCAAGTCTCCTCCTAACTAACAATCTGCCCCCCTTAATACTAACTCCCCTACACATCGTTTACTATGCATTTCTATTAGTACATTTCGTAGATAGCCTTTGGAACATAAATCCCATATGTTTAGACAATCTGGAAGGGAAGACTAGGTGTCGAATAGATAAGGTCTTTCATATTCTTCTTGCCATGAATCAATTTGTCATTGACGGCCGCACGGGCAACAATACAGTCCTGTCGTACATCGTCTGAACTGTTGTCCCGATTCTCCACTTCTCTAAGGATGAGATAGATAGGTGAACCATGTATCCACGAGAGGGAGTCGCCTGGTTTGATGAGAGCCGTAGCAATCCCCACAAGTCCCTTCTCGGTAATGAAGACTGGTTTCCCAACGAGCTCCTGATTCCGAATATTGGCGAGCTCATCGAGATTTTCTAGATCCAATGGTTCATTGTTCTGCATTAAAAGGAAATGGGTTATAGAAAGGAACTCGGTATTTACATCATCTCCGAATTCAGTTGTAGCAGGAATGCCAAGTAACGACTCGCGAGTGTTGAACACTTCGAGAGTTAGTGATGTCAATACTGTGAATGCTGTGAGAGTTGCCGCATCACTCAATCTTGGCATCAGACCGACCCATCGGACTTGGTCTATATAGTGCCCTGTGCAAAATAGAGTTGTTGGAGTGCACAGGCACATATTGTCCGCGCCATCTTCAAGCTTAAGGTGTGAAAGGTTATTCTCGGAGATAAAACCGTCAAGTGTCACCTTGTGTTTAGTTTCTCTAATTGACTTGTTGCCACGAAAGCCCGCGTCGGTGTAAGTGAAATCGAGAACCCAGGAGGGGCCGGCTGGGTCTTCTGCACTTAGTAGAGATTCGAACCAAAACTTACAATCGTTCATCAGATAGAAGTTTGGGCTGGCGTTATAGTATCGAGCTGTCGCCCTTCTAAATACTGTTTCGCAATGTTCTTTATAGTCCACCTTTATAAGAAGTCCCATACATTTGGGAAGAAGTGACTGTAACGCGAAGATCTTATCTCTAGGATCTGTAGCTCGATAGGTCTCTGCCATTGCTAACAAAACCATGAATGTTTTCACCACAGAATGACGTTCTACTTCCAGACCACGACGGTACAGAAGAAGAAGCGGGACTCGACTTAGCAGACCTATCTGGGAACTGACTATCTTATATACGGCTTGCCATGCTTCTTTAACCGTCATTAAAAGGTTAGCGTGAATTTTACCCATAAGACAAATTGTGTTATCGTCATGATTGCCAAAGCTCACGATTGGGGGAAGAGAAAGAAAAGTTTAGGTAGGTACCTAGGTATGCTTACCGGATCCCATAATATCATGTCGATTCTTGATTTGTTTGGTAATGTGCTCGCTCCCGGACGATAATTTACTCGCTATATTCATAGCAGCTGTAAAGTCATCAAACGAGAAGCAGTGTCCGTGGAAGAAGAATATTGGCGCATTCGGTGGGCATGCGGCTTCCTGAATTGTCCAGACTCTCTCCCACCATGAGTATAATAAGACCAGAGCCGCACATCGAAGGAGAATTATGTATAGAAACATTTGCTTTTCGCACCATGGGGCGTCCATAGAATACTTTAGAGACTCCTTCAAGATCGCAGCGAGATCGTATTGATCTATGTCAACCCCACCAAGCCCAACAGGAATAGGGGCATACAACCCCTCCATGTTGAAGGACTGATCTGCTCTTTGATTTTCTACCGGATACTCTCCTTGATTCTTTACTGAAACTTCTATTTGTTTGCTCTCCGTGTGGGCGCCGCTTAGCCAGATGACCGTATTCTTAGCCCTGGAGTAGATCTCTTTCATGAGTTGAACCTGGTCTGTTTTTTCATTAAAATCTGACTGGTTGATACAAATCGCATCGATCCAGATCTCTCTGGTGATATCCAGACGTCGTAAGTCTCGAAGGATTTTAAGGAGATTATTCGTGACAGTGAAAGGCTTGTGATCGACCAGAATCTTCTCCGTAGACATATCCTTACCCCAGACGTATGATAAAGCCTCCGGAATATCGTCGTGGTATAGATTGCGCACTACAAGGTGGCACTCAATACGTTCCTTCCTGGTACTAGGAAGGATCTTGATGGTCCGGACCTCCCCTATCGCGGAATTGAGGCGGCTTGGATATTGGTAACTCGTCTCATTTGCGCTGTCTTCTCGGGGCTTGGGGGTCACCTGTATCGCTGGTTGCGGCGTTGATAGTTCGGATTTTCTATATAGATCGTACAAAAGGTCAAAGTGTGTCATCAAGCTGGTACCAATCGATGGTTGCTCAATTTTTATATCACGGAAAACATCAAGTAGCTCATATATTGTCGAATCAATAATTTCGTGTAGAGCACCCTTGAGATTCATCATGTCTGCTGGATCGCGCTTTCGTCTCGATATGGGCCACGTTAGAATTTCAGATAACTTGTCCATAGCAACAAAATCCTCAAGTTCGTTTGGGTCTGTAGAATCGATGCGGTCTACACTCTCCTGACAGTCCTGTAGGCCGTCATGCCCATTGACAAACTCTTCAAGTGCGGAATGTATGAAGGAAAATCGCTCATCCCTTTCACATAGGAGTTGTATGACAGCCTGAACCTGCTCTGCGACATCGCACATTTCATCAACCTCGGGTTTAAGCGTAGAGAACTTATCCCTAATCCCTGGGTATAATCGCCGCCACATTTCAAGTACCCTTTGAGGAAAGCCGTTGGCCAAAGATTTGTGATGACCATCACGTATAAATTGTCGGTATTCATCATATTCAAGTTTGCGATACTGGTCAAGTAAAATTTGACGACAGTCATCGAAGAGATTTTGATTCCCGTCGATCTGTTGTTTAATGAGAGTATAGCGTAGATGTTGAATAGCTTGATCCCGTGGAGGTCTCGGCGTATCATCGGGCAACGTTCTATTAAACTCATCTAAAAGAGTTTGGAGATATTCATCAGGTAAAATGTCCTTTGAATCTTCTATAGTAGCTTTCATAGATTCATCGAAGATTGATTTAGTAAGTTCGTCGAGAAGCGGCTTGGGGAGATTAGGACGGAGGTCTTCGGGCATTCCTTCAAACATCTCGTCAAATGAAGATCTCTGCATTTCTTTGGGAAAATCAGCCGGCAAAGGTTTTTCAAGATCATAGAGAAGAGAGCGAAATGGCTCTGGAAGCTCTGTTGGTTCATGCATGTCTAGGTGAGTCTTGGGTCGATTATCGAATGGTCCCCGAAAGGTCAGATTTGGGAAGTCTTTTGCAAAAAGGGGATTCGAGACGAGCAAGGAGGGAACCGGCTTTTCCCTTTCTTTCTATTTTCCCCTTAGAGAAGCTGAATATGAACGAAAGCCGTATTATGTCTAGGCTTGTCCTCGAACACCTAATGATCTTAAAAGAGTAACACGTAGTCGATGCACCTAGATTATTGTATCTTGATTTTATAGTAAATTGTAGATATTTATTTAAGGCAAATCTATTCTCGAGTACGTAATTCCTGACATGCATTGGGTATCATCGAGAAAATTACACTTGAAGTAGCATTACATTAGGTATCTAAAGGTGTGAGTGAGATAAAAAAATGATAGCTTAGCCTTCGTCATTTAGATAAGCCTCATACACATATTGCCTTACCTTACGAAATATTATTGATTAGAATCTAGGGAGCATCTACTTTCTGCATCATGAGCTGGAAAATATCTTAATAAAAATTAAGTAGGTTACGCCTTCATTAGGCGTATGTCGACAGGGTGGATGCAACCCTAAGCAGGCTGTGTTATCTAAGATGGCATCTTATTGATTGCATGAAATCACCGCCACTTGTTGTTTGAAAGGCTTATAACAAGGTAGACCGCGAGGCTTCCTGCCAGGATTCGAAGGTGAACCTTAATTTGTAAAAGAGTGAAGATTCTTAGAATTGTGGCGTGTGACTATTGGTTCGAAGCGTTTGTTTTTTTCAGGGCAAGCTGAACAGCGGAAAATGCTGATTAGCAGAACGTGGCAAGTAGTATTGACAGATAGCACTAGTGTATGTGGCTTAGAGTGTTGATAGTGAAGAAGTTTTATCCATTAGGAGAATAGGAGTTCGAATGTTATTTAAGGGGCTCGACTTATCCTATCATTACAGGTTGCGAAAGTTTAATACGTGTAGGTACCTACATTTTACGGTATTGAGATTTATAATTTTTAACTGGCTACCTATGTTAAGTTTTAAACGGGTTTAACTTACCATATTACGAATTGATATGTGTGAGATGTACCTAAGTACATCTCAACACGTGACCTTCGGTCGCGTGTCATCCAAACACTCATCCATGATGAGTGTTTGTAAAAAAAAAATAATAATAATTGCATCATTAGTTTGTTATTCAATCAATCATCTATTATCTAACATATACCTACTTGTGTTACACGGAATAGTAAAGAAGAAAAAAAGGCGAAGATTAAGTAAAAAAAGAAAACAATAGTCAAGTTGATACTATTATACATAAAATTAAATATTGTGTGCCAGCGGTTGATCAGCATTTTGAGGACGACACGAATGTACTTTTTCCATTCCCCTTGGAGAAAGTGAATCGTGACTCCTTGGCTGTTGTTACAGCTGCTGCTTTAGGAGTGGAAGTCTTCTCTGGTCTGCTTGACTAAAAGATGGAAGAATGTCTGCAAGGAAGGGAGCCGTCTAATCTAGTCAGTAAATAAGTAACGGTTGATACTCTATACATGAGCCTGATAACCTGTCGAGAAAGAATCGAGTAAAGTACCGTGGTTGATTCAGTTCCATTTGTCATTCTTCTGGTTGCTAAACCCACTTCAAAAAATCCCACATCCTATATTCCCATCTTCTATCTTGCGCTGCTATTAAACTTGCCAAAACCCCTCTATCTCTAGTAGTAACTTAATCATATTTATGTACTGAAATTCACTCATGGCTGCTGATACGCTGGATTAAACGCGTCCTGGACAGTTCCCTTACCTTGAGGCACCTGATTGAGAGAATGGTAGTTATGACTAAACCGATGTTCACTATCGCGGTAGAGAAAGTTGTAGGCCTCTTGATCGACTTATGACGCCCGTACGGTGCATTGGAGGGGTAGGCGCAGGCCGATGGTGACCTTTGGCTGCGCATCCTCGGCCCTATCGTGCTAGCCCAGGGTATCGCGCATATCCACGAGCAAGTCTCTGTAGTTATCTTCGTTGTCTAAGAAATGGAGAAATCTCAACTTGACTGACCGAATCGTCTGCGGCAGTGGAGCGAGGAGAGAAAGCACGTCAGCCTGCTGGACTAAGAAGCCGGATAGCCCAAAGTGTCTAAGTATATGTGCGAGTTCCGCAGCGGCTTAGTTGGCGCGTGCAATGAGAATATATAATAATTTAGGAGGCGAAAAGCGAGGAACGTGGATACCCCCATGAACATGCTGCCCGGCCTCAACAGGTCGATTCCCAGCTACCTCTTTAGGATTTTCGGCCGTATTATCAAGCCCTACTAGAACGGGAACACAACGTGATAGCTACTGGAGCTGACGCTGATGCTATAAGGTACAATCTGAGGAGTTATGACTATAGGAACAACTATCACTAAAAAGGAATTTTGTCATCCGCCTCAAAGTCTTCACCAAAGCCCGAGTCAAAATAATCGTCTCGTGAAGCCAAACGCGTATCGTCCCAAATGATCTCCCTAACCCCCCTACACAATATTTCATGATCGATAATGGCGCGAAAGATGCTGATATTTAGGGGATTGGCGGGTAGAAAAACTCGAGTGAGGCATACATGAGCAGTATCTCGGAAGAAGGCACCAGTTAGCCGCAAGTTCTTGATGTCGCGATTAGCTAAGTAAAATAGAACCAACGCAAGAAGTTCAACGAGGGGGGAGGGAAGGTTAAAGTAAATGATGCCATTATTATTGAATAGTACTTTGGCACCTAACCACGAACTACGACACGGTGGAAAGATTCAAATATATTGCATCGTGTTAGTTGCTTAAAAACTTATAAAATTTGAAAATAGGAATCAAGCCCTTTGAGGATAACAATAACATTGATCGACCACAGCTAATTTAAATAAGGTAAGAAGTATTATTATAGGTTGCGTATGGGATAGGGGGGTGTCATTTCAAATCCCAATACTTCCAGTCCTGCATCATGTAGCCATCGTTTCCTTCTAACAAATAACCCTCCAAAAATAATAGGTCAACTCCTCAAGCTCAATAAAGCTGCCTATTGAACTTTAGGGAGCAATGTTCGTTCCAATTTCCCCGTCCCTGGCGGTTTCCTCATCTCAGCCAAAATCTTTGCTTGATCTGAGGGGTCCGTGTACTCGAAAATTTCATCAGTGACCATGTACCACAAATAAATTTTTCCAGTAGATGCGGTGAACATATATGAGTCTCCGCCGCTGTCGGGCTCGACAACCATGAGCTCCTTCATGCCGGTCAAGCCAACTTGCTGGGCAGCCCTCGTACCGTCGCCATCGGGTCCCCAGTAATAGTCGCGGTCCAAATCATCGACATTGATAGACCATCCCTCAGGTGGATCGGTGATAGCAGCCATATGGGTTGCTATCGCCTCTTTTCGCTCGACGGTTATTCCTTGCGGCTTCTTTGCAGTCAAGCTTGCTTCTCGATATATTGAGAAATTACTTTTCAAGGCCCTGGACCTATTGATGACTTGCTTACAGTTGCCACAAGGTCCACAAAGTCTGTTCTTTTTAGCTTCCAAATATTTGTCATATGAATCCAAGCTCTGGCTCATCATAAAGTCCCGACAAAGAGCGAGGCCTTCCAGAGTTCGGTTATCGGAGCTGACGAATAGTTAGCAATTGTGGATGAGGGGAAACTTGGTGGGGGAGGGGGCAGAGCTGGAATATATACCGAGTACTGCGAATGTTGAAGATAAAGGGGTATGTCTCTCCACAGTTGCCGAACGAATGGTTCGGAAGACGATATGTATCTAATTTCACAGGTGGTTTATCGAAGGAATCCCGATTAAAAATGTCGACCCTCATCAAAGAATCATGAAACATATAGAATCGCTGGCGCTGCACTTCCTGTTTCCATTGCCCAACCTCGTTCGGATCCCAATTATCACCTGCTATAGAGCCACCAAGGAAGAAATATTTTTTATCGCCCACTGGTTTCCATGTGGCTTGGAACATAAAAGGCCAGAATCCCGCACCATCACCAGGGGGTTTCCACTTACTCGCGTAACCCGCGATGCGCGAACACCACCGCGCATAGACTGCAATTAGGGGCTTGAAATAGTTGTTCCTATTAGCCGTTCCTGGAGCAGGACCTAGGATGCTTATGAATAGGCCAAGCAAGTCATAGGGATTCCACCATTTCACGGATATAGACCGTTCTAGGACCCCTTGGTAGTTGATCGGCCAATCTCCGAGTTTGAACTTTGCTATGAAATCTTTCATCTCCATAGTCCATTGCGGATTGAGCACACGTAGGAAGTGACTTTTAGGTCGGAGATCCTCGTTATTGAAATCTTCCCCATCTGGTAGGCTATGTTTTCCCTCCTATCGTTAGCCCTCTTGTCTCAAAGTAATCACTTAATTCATACGCACATGAGACGATCGAGCTTATCCTTAATGTACTTTAATTGCTTTTGGACTTCTGATTTCTTGGCCTGATCACCTCCTGCGTTCCCGACAAGACAATCTTCCATCCATTTTTTGATCTATCGGAATATTAGCTCCTTCTACCCGATACTAATCTTGTAGATAACTTAACGAGTCGCGTTATGTCCGTCTTTGGTATTATTTAACTGACATAACGAATGGGCAATGCTTACTTCATCTAACTTATAGTTGAAGGCCGTACGAAAGAAACCTTTCTCGCCAAAGGCCTCAAGAAGCGGAACTTTCTCCTGTGCCATGGTCTCAACACCCCAGTAGTTGTCAACCCTTGTGGAAATAAGTATATCAATAATAGATTCCCAAGCAGACTAGGTAGTTCTGAGAGTTTCAGTTACCTCTTTCCGATAGTAGTTGATTCTCTCAATCAACATATCTTGCGACGGGGTCTAGCATTCTCTATGTTTTCAAGTTTCCGACATATGGAAGACTAATTCAGGACACCTTCTCTTACACTGCATAACATTCCCTTTACTCCACGAAAACCCGCATTTCCGCGGCATCGTCTTTCCGTCATGAACGTATGATAGCTGCCGACACGGTAGTTCTTCGCGTCATCCTCTCCACGAACTGATGTAAGCCACGTACGGCGGTCCGATGGAAGCTCAACCCCGCATCTTGGAGTAGTATCTCCTATGTTGATTTTGTATGTTTTGACACGTCGCCTACATAGATTTGCATAAAGATGGGAACGTCGTGATAGAAACAGGTAAGATCAGTCGTCTCAGGCCAGCTGAAACTTGCAGTCTCAACGTCTCATCAGTCTGTTGTGTTATGTGACGGTGTGACGTCGGATGCTGGGTGCAATTGTAAGTGTCTAGAGTAGGATTTATGTCGTAGTGTGTCGTGTAAATCATGCATTGTTAACGTAATGAAGTAATATACTCGATAGAATCTGGGCCTCGTATATCGTTGATACCGTGCATGATCATACAAGCATAAGGCTTAGTTAACGGGTATATTAGTATAAGTACCTATTTAGCAAGTGTATACATGTAAAGAGGTAGCCCCCTTTCCTTTTTTCTCACACAAGACGAGCATTACAACCCATAGCTTAATATGCAATCGCTACCTTCTAACTATGCAAATTATTAGCATAGTTTCAAAATGCCCCAAATGTAAGTTGAGTTTGTAGATAATAGAATACTCTAACCCCATAATTTATAAGATCGCACTGATATTAGAAGTAGCCCTTGGTACATGATACCACTACGGAATGGTAGGCAACTAGCTAGTAAATAGCTTCAACCTGGAATTTAGAGGCCTTGTTATTTCAGGCGCCTATAGTAAACATCGTAATTTGGCAACAAACTTTCGAACGTAATGTAATGCCCTTTCAACTTAAAACGTTGCGGTCCCGTAATCATCCTTATTCATTACAAAAACCGCTCAATCGATATTATCAAGGATGTGAGCAAAGGGGCTCTGATCCCCGCCCTCTTCCGTGCCCAGGTTCTTAGGAATGTAAAATACGTGATTAAATCCATTTGCCTGCGTAACGGTGATCTGACTATTCTCGGCAACCATGGGGGCGCCTTGGATCTCCTGGGAATCTTTCCAATCGCCTTCGCTCATGACGCCTCGCATAATATTCTGGTTTACGTTACAATAGTAGAGGTATGCCTTTTTGGTTGACTTAGAGTAGACTACCCCAATAGACGTACTAGGGGTCATGTCGCCCGCATGTACGGTAGTGACTGTTAAGCATTGTTAACTACAGATCTTTGGTGTATATGAATTGAAGAGGGAAATTAGGAGACATATTTCCTGGCTTTAGAAGGCTTGGTAAATGAGTTAACTAGCTGCTTACGAGTATTTTTATCTATATTGAAGTCGCGGAGGCCCCCGCCTTCGTAGATAATATGCCGTTCCTCATTGACCTGGTCATACCAAGCGGCTAGAGAGCTGTTATAATCTACCTGAACTATACTGCTTAGGACCTGCGTAATTTTGCTGTTGAGATCTAATTCCACTACTCTTTTTCTAGTATCGGAACCATCACTATGAAGGTGGTTAAATCAATTCGCGAGTGAAGCGGATATCCAAGTAAAGATTAGATAATGGATAGTATGAAGCACAACTTACTTGAGATAATACAGCCAACCTTGGTTCCCATCTGTGGTCGCGCCTAAGGCAATATGGTTATTCTCGAACGTTCCTGGTGTAAGATCTTGACATATAGGCGACACAAGAGATATTTGGACGTCCGCCCCTGTCTCTCCCTCCCCTTTCTTCGGTATAGTCATGGCTACCACAAATTTAAGTCCGCGGTAGTAGGCTGCCGCAATGGAAGACGGATTCAGGATGTATCTATTATAATGATCGTCGGTCGTTACCCAAGTGTCTTCAGCCTGGTAGTTGATATCGGTACTGGACTGCAGCGAGATGGCTAGCTGTGCCTTGCTTGTGTTGTAGAAAAGGCTAATGCTCGTATCATCTACAACGCTCTTGTCGACAATCGCCGCCAAGGCCGCCATGATTGTCTTAATATTATGTTCACAGTAGTGACGAAGCTTCTATGTTTCTAATTGTACTATTAAGCTTTATTTTAAACTGTGAAGTAATTGGATAAGTTTTGTAGCGAGTAAGGGATGGCTTAGTAGATGGCTCAACTTCGAAGTTCAATTGATGACGTGAAAATAAACAATGAGATCTACCTGGTGGCTTAAAGGATCTAAATGTCCTATTACTTTCCGATATTAATTATTCCCTTTAGGCAGTTATTACCATATTATTAATGTTATTGCTAAATGCAATGAAATCCAACATTGCAATTACATCTCAAGATGTAGCTAAAACCCAATACTTGGTTGATTGCATAGAAGGTAGGTAGTTTCCGGAATGCACAATACAGTATCCATTAGGTATGCACGTTTTATATTACATGTTACTTTTTCTATTTCGTGGAAACTTGGATGCATCTGCAGGACTTGGTGTTGCAATGCAGCTCGATGCTTTCACTCCTCGGTGTATCTATATCAACTTCTAGAGCATGATTTCAACGTCACCGTGAACTGTAACCGGAGAAACTCACCTGAGAATTTACAAATTGGAGTAATCAATAAGGGTGTTATTCATCAATGGGGATGTTTTTATTATAGGGGTTCCAAGTCGAAATTCGAGCAAGTCGCGGCGTTCAGGATTCCCAACCATGCTTAGGTATTAAGTATCAAGTGACTTATTAGCAGTAGTAGAACTTGAGTATGCCCCATTGTCTAGTAAGAGTAACTTGAGCAAGCTTGACTGTGTCGTATAGGACTCGGCTTAAAACCTTTTGATAGCACCTAAGTCACAGTCTCTAGAATCATCTCCCCACTAAATATCTTTACAATGGGCATATTTCCCGGAGGAAAAAGTACTCGCATCAACTCTCCTCGTCATCTAACCCTTCGACACTCTCGGAAGGTCGCTACTTCATATCAGCGCAAAGCCCGACAGCTAGCTGGCAGAGCCGCTGTTGAGAGCGACGATGAGGTTGACCCTCTGGCACCTGGTGAGCAAAAACTCAATTCATACTGGGCTCCGGGGCTTGCAGCTGGTCCAGAACATAATATCACCGTGAATCAGAAAATAGAGGCACCGACAGGAGAGGAATTGAATCTCAGTGCGCATAAGTCGTTTTCTGTAGACGCGCCACAGTTCTCTCTACCGGAAGGGAGCGTACACTCGACCTACCCCCCTCCCGGATATCCTGATACAAACAGGATCCTTCCTCATGTTGTTCTAACGGACCCGCATCTACCATGGGAAAGACTTGGAAGTAAAAGCCAGGGAACAAACAAGGAGCTTCAGATGAAGATGAGGGCATTGGCAGATGGTGCTAATGGTGAGACCGTACGCAACCGCGTGCCCTGGCTCGTCATGTTCTCCTTTTCTCAAGATGAGTTGCGGCTACAGCCTCAGGAATTAGACGGGTCGACTAGCATCTTCCGCAATACAAGTTCTGGTGTCACCAAACCCGTTAAACAGTCAGGTACTATGACGGTCAACATGAGCATTGATGATCTATGGAAGGTGACAGATGTAACGACGCCTGTAACTGAAAAGCTTGGACCGGATAGCATGAAAAGTAGTCGAGGCGATTTTATCTTTGTCAAGCCAGACCTCTTCACGAATCTCTTTCCGACGTGCGATCCTAATAACAATCCTGTCAAAGGTTCCAAGCCCAACGCACTACAATACCAGTATCAGGCACATGTGCGCAAGATAAATGGCCAGGGTATGGCGCTCGCTGGAGTTGAAGACACGGCTGTCTTTAGCATTGTTGTTGGCAACCGGTCAGGCCCTCTGGACAATGAGACACCAGTAACCATGACTGCACACCTCGTTTCTATCGAAGGCATCGAAGAAATGTCTTGGCCCGGATCGAGCCACCGTTATGTGGCATTATGCTCGCTACATAGCTGGAATTACACTGTGCTGCCGGCGAATACGCTTAACATACCAGATGCCTTTGAAGATCTTGGCAGGACTCTCAACGTCCTTCGTGCTCCAGAGGAAATCATTTCGCCGCTACGGACTTCAAGCGACAAGATTCAACAGCTTGTTGCAAAGCGGCTCGATGATGGATACACACTCGTAAGATATCACACTCAGACGGGAGAATCCACTGTCGCCCTCTATCGCGGACCATTTACGCCTTCATTTGTCCCCCCCCTTGAAAATTTGACGACAAGCTCTAACTCGGGTGTTGACTTACAAGTCCTTGATAAGCAACTTGGTATCATGGATATTACGTATTCGGTTGCTTGGCAAGTCGGTCGTACCATGGCCCTAGGCGACGAAGCCTACACAGCTGCACTTAACCGTCTGCGTACTTCGATCCACAGTACGGCCGATGCCGCCTCCAAACTAAATACGGTGAAGGATATTGATGATACAGCCTTCCGTACCCGCAGCGACGTACTAGGCGGAATCGATTCGGCCATCCGTAGTTTAGCCTCGATTCATCTCAGTGGTAATGATGATATAAACCCGGGAAACCCCATTCGTGCACCACGGTACCTTCCCGGAGGCGCTAAGCGACGATGGAAACGTTCCCGTCTCGCGCGGTCCGAGCTACCAGACATGTCCTTTGGCTCACCCCTGATTCGTAAATATTTCCCCGATGAGGCCATTAAAGCGGCGCGATACCTTGCCCAGAGCACATCAGGGGATACGTACGATGAGACCAATGATCCAATATCAACAGACTGGATGATAATTCTTTCATGGCTTCTTGACCGCGTTTTTCTAGCGGGTGTACCCGCTCATTGCCTTATACCCGACCCGACGTACCTTGAGCCCGAACGCCTACGCTTCTTCCGCATCGACAATAACTGGGTCGATGCATTGATAGATGGCGCTCTTTCACTCGGTAACCACTACGGCGATGATGAAGACCGCACAGCTATCAAAGAAGCCTTCAACAACTACATTAAACACATGCCAGAAGGACAGGACCAGCCCATGCAGATACCAGCCTACGGTTTCTACCTACGGTCAGACCTCGTTACCATGTTCCCGGACCTACGTGTCGAGGTCTTAGACGTTAATGGGGTAACTGCCTCTTCTGGCGCACCCCTTCTACGGCACGAAATTGTCACAGACGGGGTTATGATGGCCTTTATGGACCGTGTACCTGGTTCAGACCAATTTGCTAGTCTCGTCTTCACGCAGCCCGCACACCAACAACGCTTCGCTATTGCCCGTGGTGTTGACCCAGCACAGGTTAAGGTAGACATACGGCGCCAGTACACAGTCGACCAGAGCATTCGCGAAAAAGATGATAAGCGACATGATGCCCTCGGAGAGTCTATTATATACGAACGCGACAGCACCGATAATATCTTCCTCTGGGACGCTAAATCTGGTTCACAACTGAATGATTTACGCGTCATTTGGCCACCGCAATTTGCTGCCAAGCAGCTGAAGAAGCTCCAGGATGAGATGGGTACCTATAATGAGGGCGGAGCACAGAAGCCTTATTTCAATGACAGTGCACCAACATCAGCACTTTTTGCTATGCAGCTGAACGATCCCATCTATAACCTGACTATTGATCTCCAAAGCCATACAAATTCGGAAGTGGTAGCCCAAGTAGGGCCACCTAGGGGGCCAAGCAGTCCTGAAATCCGGACACTAAGGCTTATGGGCACTGCGCGGGTCAAGAAACTTACCTCAGATAACAGATCTAAAAGCACACCTTCGAAGAAACAAGATGACGACGATGACTACGGGGCCATTTTCCAGCGTCATCAGAGCTACGCTGCTACTCCCACGGCGCTTTCTAGCTTCCTCGCCCCTCACGTCCGTGCACTCTCTATCGCTTCCGCGGCTTCTCTTCCTAAACCAAATATACTTTCCCATATCAAATACACTCCAGATATTCAGTCCAAGGCTGTACCCAGTGGCCAGCCAATTGTACGTGACGTAGCTGGATCGCCTAGATTTCAGATAACCGTCTCAAGCAACATCATTGGGCACTGGGAAGAAGTGCAGCTCGATAGTGATAACCTTGCGCAAGATCTTATCTTCTCGGTCATCGTGAACCAAGATGAAGTAAGCCAGTACCAACTTGTTGAGGTGGATATAGAGATCGATGTTGGAGAATCCTCCTCCTTCCTCATGAACACTTACACAGGCCCCGGCGCACACATGCTGACCAATATGCGCTTCAACGTGCTGCCCACCGTGGTTCACGACGAAGAACATGATATTAATCAGCTACGCCTACGGCTGGTGCCGCGCTCGGCCAAAGGCTGGGTCTATGCTACACAAGTCAGCGAGTTGACATTTCTACTTGGGTTGGCTAAGATCAATGCACCGGCGCAATTGAACAGTGAGTTCAAAGTCCAGACATGGGCCAAATACAAGAGAAGCCCCAACGAAGGGCTGGACCCTAAGAATCTCCTTACGATCACGAATCCAGATACGATAGTGAGGGTTGTGAATACCAAATATGATCATTCTAGTTAGCTTCCAAAGTCATGTTAGGTAACGGTTTATTTGTTTTTTTACCCCTGGAGATAAGGGATAGTCTAGCAAATACTAATTTTGTTGATTCCAAATAGCGTGGGGTGTAGTACGCTAGATTAATGTGAACGAAATTTTCATGTGCATTATTAAAAATTGTATGAGCCGATAATCCGGGCAAAAGAAAGCGGCCGGGCGGCCCCACTATAAGCGGAAAAGGGGGTCGGACAGAATCCAGTAAATACGTGGCTCGCTTGTTCTAAAGCGCCTCTATAAAATTATTTCTCATATAGTACGTTGTTCTTAACTCTTCATAGATGATATTAGAAATTGTGAATTATAACAATCAAATCCTAATTGTTACATGGTTTCTACTCGAATACTTAGATTCTAACTATAATACCTTACTCCGTATCACATTTATAAGTACCTATTATATGCCAACGCAGATTTGCCCTTTGTTCCCTACATTCATGCCTATGTGCCTAAATTGCTACCACGTCTTCCATTTACCATTATTCGTCTATCTTTCTTCAAGTATTTTGTAGTACTTGCCTACTATATCTAATCTACATAGGAAGTAAATATATCGCTTTTCTATCGAGTTTTTTGAGAGCTTACATATCCTCCAAAGTGGAAACCTTCACTAAGCTCTTTCGAGTCGCCCGGTATTCTCTATATCCTTTTGACCCAACGGTCAAGGAGCTCTGGGCTAAACTAATCGCTCGCTTCGATGATAGCACTACTGTCAGGGTATAAGTGATACTAGTATGAATTAGGCATAGATCCATATTAGATAGATATATAAAGGGCGTTACTGTCAGGATTCTAGATGAGACATCTAGAACAAAGAGCATGTTCAGTATATAGACGTAGAACCTTCTAGGTAGTTAGAGTTCCTTGCGGAACAACGAAGTTGTTTCCATGCTGTTTGGTTCCACCACGTGACAGTTACGTGCCTTCGGAAGAGAGTAGAAGGCTAAGTGTTAATATTTATACTATCCACACGACTACTATATAGCAGCTTCGCTGCTGTTTCTAACATTTACTCTACGTGTGACTACAATTAAGGGGTATCTCTGACAATAATAGGAATAATCTTATCAGAAATAGTCTATATATTATCAGCGGCAGCTTATAAATGTCCATCTCTTTCTAAAGGGGTAATACAAAACTCTCAATAGTGTCACTCCAATGAGACAAAGTAATCGATAGCATTCCTGTCCCAGTCACAGCTACAACGAACAGTCTAGCCACACTTTTACATAATCCTCATATCGTCCTTAGTGCAGATTCCGTTGAAGGGTGTATATTTTCATAAACATTCGAACTAGAGAAGCTAGTATAATGTTCGACGACGCTGGCCTCAGCTCTAGCTATTAGGAAAATTCGTCGGGTGTAGCACCGATCGGAATCAACTGCCTTAGGACTACATTCACTTCACAAATTCGACCGAGGGAACCTTTTCGCGTTTTAGTGTTGATGATAATAACAAGTGGATCGATGACTTTGAGCTCTTAGTACGTAGTTCTGCAGTGAACCGCATCTACAATGACTTTACCTTCGATCGTGAGGACAATGCATACATTTATACACTTTCATCATCGGTAGTCAAAATTCGCCGGACGGCATGCAGGCAACAGTTACTGATAATTGGTTGGGGGGTCATGTTCGATGAACTAACATCCATCTCTGTCGCATTGGTAAATGATAGCAAATCTAGGTATATACGGTCTTATTGGTAGAAATTTTCGTGCCAACCCACAAGAAAGGGGCAAGTTATTCAGATTCCCTTATGAAGCGAAATAATTTACTTCTTACCATAAGGTAATTTGAGTATCAAATTTAGAGTAATAACTTCTATTGGGGCTAGTTATTACATGTTTCGTAGGTATAAAACGCGGTCAGAGATAGTAGTAAGCCTTAATCCCTATTACCTAGCATAAATAGAATATTTTCCCACATATAATTAGTAAGATTAGAATATACACAGTAGAATGTTTGCACCTATAGAAATATTCTGTAGCTTCGTGGTATAAGGGTTGATGGACATTTGTTAAGATTTGAAAATTATTATGCGTAGCCCCTGAGTCATGTGACTACCTACACCGGCACCTAACCTACATACTATCACAAATCCCTATTTTTATTTTTCACTTATACATACATGTTTAATATACAGGAAAAATATTGGATATTCCTTTTATCCTGTAAACTATCAATATACTTACTCTCAGTTGAGTTTGGTTTAGGATTTTTTTCCCTAATTTTATTTATGTCTAGGTTAAGTACCTAATTTAGTCGATTTACTTGTTCAACTTAAAATGTAAAATTACAAATCATTCACTATTATCTATACTTATACCTATTTCCACATAAAAGAACCACACATTAAACAGTGACAGACTCTGTTTAGTAGCTTGACAGGCAAGTTAGGCATGATAAATCGTGTATATTCACGTAGCTTTTCTATGACTTAAGACTTTTTCTTCAAGGGCCATCTGACTACTTGCTCAAATATGCCAGTCTTCAAAGTACAAATACCAAGAGTTAGCAGATCCCAAATTATTGTCTCATGCTACTACTATTATTCAAAAATGAAAAAGGCTCTACCTCCAAACACCCTGAAGTACTTTAGACTCTGTCATACGGCGTATTTGCTAGGTGTAATTTCTGTCTCTATTCTAATTTTTCATATGCAAGCCCGTCTTAAATATCCCACTACCCTACGGTAGGTACCTGGGCAACACCCCTCGTTTGCATGGTAACTGCACTGCACGCGCCGTAGTCTAAGATTTTACAATTTTATCCTTAGGGAAACAAGTTCGCTCCTTCTGTAGAATTCGGTTGCCAATTTAAACCACAAATAATTTCAGGCGTCATTCTTTTTTTGCGCCTTCCCTTCCGTCACATCATTAAGACGATTTTAATCGTCGCCCTACAATCATTTGTTATAATCCTTAGGTTTGGAACATACCTCATTCAATATCCGTCCTCGTTTAACATATCTAAGAGGAGTTTTGCAGGCTTTATCAACTTAGTTACTATTTCTATCCAGCATCCAACTACGACGCGACATTCACTTAGTTATCATTGTCGGCAGCATTATACCCAGGGCTTTCTTTTATGGATTACGCTCCATCTATATCGGAGTCAAGTAATTGATATCCTCAGTATTCCGTTGTCGCGATGGATCACAAGGTCCTTCGAAAGGGCCTTCGACTTATGGATGGCTTAGCTTTCGATTCGATCAGCCAGTTGTCCATGGATCCTGACAATATCCTCTCTCCTCTTATAACTGCAGGACTTAGCAATGCCACCCCAGACGAAGTTCATGAAGCAATCGTACATCCAATCAGAATGCTCTTTCTTGTCGGTATCAATAATAAAGATGTATACATTCGTGTACGAGGTGACAGATCTTTCTACTACCTTCTTCTATCCGAATGGAATCCAGCAACTTTGGCTACTCCTTTCCCACCTGCACTGCTTGAGAAACTCGTCTCTTTGTTTGTCGGTGCACGTCGCCGTTATCTGTCAGGTGAACATTCTACAGAAGAAACCACGGACCTAACAACAGCCATTGACGGATTCATCACAACCATCGATCATGTCGATAGCACCATTGAAACAAGACGTGTGCCTAGCCTAAAAGCCCCTAAAGGCATTAAAGTCACCCGTTCGTGGCCTCCTGACTACTTCAGCAAGCTCGATATCGCGATACTAGCGGAGACGACAATTCGGAAGGCGCTCTTCGGCATCGATCACGATAATGAAGGAGACGAGGAAGACACACTTTTGTATCCACACGACCAGAGTCTTCCCCTATATGTTCGCAAGTACCTCTGCTGGTTATCCTTGACTGAAACGAACCCGGATTCGAAGAATGCGCTGTTTCTTGCTCCTATAGCATTCACCTCCGACCAGCAGCGCCAAGAGTGGTACAAGCCTACTGGACATAGGTCCCGCTTCTACGCCACAGTGGACGAGTTTCTCGACTACGCTAAGGTAGAGTTTGAGAAGACAGGAAAAGGAGCAAAGCACAATGTAATCGGTCTCCTTACTCCGTGGTTCTTTGACGTGGAAGAAGTTGAGTCAACAGCAGCAAGGAGAGACGAAGCTATTCCTGTTGTGTGGGAGAAGAAATGCTTCAGGGCTGGAATGGCGCTTCGCCTAAGCAAATTCGAACGGGATGGTTATCAGTGGCGTTATCAGTTGACTATGTTTAAGCCAGGCCTCCCTTACTATCAGAATGCAGCCGAGCCACAGAGCCGGCAAGGAAAGCAAGATTTGTGGATTGAGGAACTCCTAGAGAAAGTTAATGAATACTTCCATGTGACGAGGGCGTGGATTGGAGGTCAAACTCAAAACCATTTTGATCCTCCATCTTCTCGTAAAGTCTCAGCTGACTCCGTTGAGCTATCGAATGAATTCATCACGGAAATCATGGAGAACCCAAGCTTGCTTCCCATTACGGCGACAGAGCACGCGAATATGGGCTTTGAATCTCTAAAAGGATATGATTGATATCCTAGCGCGTAAAATGTAATAGGGAAGGGTCAATATATTGGCTTTAAAAGAGCAAGGTCGATACCGCGCATGTCTACTCTAAATAGAGTTTAGACAGTATTCGTCATGAATGTTTAATAGTTCCGAATTAGTTGTTGTTGTATTTTAATAGGTGTGGGATGACACGATACAGAATGTATTAATGGTAGGTATACAACATGCAAGTACATTTCCAACCTTCCATGCTTTCCCCTTTTCAAGCCACATAAATTTATAACCCCTCGGTAGTGGAATAATTAATCATCCATATTACGTAATCATTACGTACATTCATGGCTGGCTCAGCCACAATATTTCCCTAACAGTTCTAGGTTGTCACACAGACACCTCCTTATTTTCCCAATCTTGCGAAGTTACCATATGTATGAATACATTCGAGTATACACTAACCTCGAAACCTCAACACTCAGATTAATATATATATCTGACTATGTCACTTTCTACTCTCCCAAATGAATTGGTTCAAGAGATACTTATCGCAGCTGTTCGAGTACGCGTTGGTAAACGGCTTGGTGCAAAAAATATCGAACGCGCTCTCCGGTTACGACTTGTTAGCCGATTATGGGACACCGTAACAATGTACGCGATATTTCACTCAGGAATCCTTAAAGAGCCTGAACTGTTGCCATTCCCTTATATTTGCCGTCCATTCTGGTCTCGGTATCTTACAGATAAGTTAATGTGTACGACCAAGCCGTTAACCAGGCAACTCCTTATTGTCCGCCAAGTCGCAGAGCGCATTTTAGCTTTTCGCGGTGAATACACTTGGGGTGAGAAATTAGAAGAGGTCATTTTCGAGATCTCCAAAGTTTGTATGAATACAAACGGTCGTCACGGTGCAGGTTATGAAACCTGGACGACGCCTCCACCGAGAAAAAGAAACACCAAGATATCAACTAAGATCACCGATCACGATGAGGACTTCATGCAGGCTCTATTAGCGGCTGCAGCTTTTACCAATGAAATAAATTTGGTCAAGGAGCTGCTTCCACATTTCCAACAATCACCATACCTAATTTCCCCCCCATATGGATGTGATGACACGTGAGTCGTCTATTTATTAACCTACAATCTTAACAAACTCAAGGCAGTATAAATCATTAACAGTTCACCCCAACAGTCCCAGTTTTGGCTATCCATTACTTGGATATCCATTGGAAGCCGCCGCTTTCAAGGGAAATGTTGAAGTAGTCCACATATTTTTAGACTTCATCGATGCAAACGTAGGAGAGGGTCGGCAAGAAGCAGCAGCGCGTAACATCGTCACCCGGCACGGAAGTAAGAACAATAACATTGCCATGATCGAACTGGGTCTTGACCCATATTATTGGTACGAAGAAAATGAGCAGTACCTCCTACAGACCTTCTCGTTAACTACAAGCGTCGATACTTTCAAGCGTTTGCATGGACTTTATAAACTCTGCCTTATGGACTACAAGGTGCATCTCATTGATGACGAGGAACTTCTCGAGGATGAGGATTTTCTGCTCGACGACGATCCAATCGTCGAGTATTGGAGCCCGTTTGGTTACACCAGCTCTTTAAATAGGCTTAGTGTTCTTTTGAAATTGATATGTTGTTTTGCTACAGTCGGAAACATGCCGCTAATAGAACATGTTATCCAGCTCTGTAAGCAGCTTGGTCTAACAGTTGAAGATCTGAACAGAAGCAAGAAGTATAGGCTTTGCGGACCTTTCAGTGGACCAGCAAGATATGGCCACCTAACCACAGTTGTTTACCTGCTAGAAATGGGGTTTAAAGCCGATAATATTTCGATACTCCAAGCTGCTCGACATGGAAATCTTAGTATAGTGCGGCTACTGCTGCAAAATGTTGTTCACCACACTATTAATTGGGGCGGTGCCCTACTACGAGCAGTGAGAGGCGAAAATGAGTCGGTTTTCAGGCTATTGGTGGAATTTGGAGCACCACTTGACGAGTGGATTGAAAGCGAGGGACTACGTATAGCGGAACAGGAGGGCCTAGAATCGATGGTTAATTTAATCAGAGGGTACGAGTGGGAGATACCACGCCTTGAATTTATAGAAAATATGGAGTAAAGGTGAGCTTGGGTTTGGCTTTTAATAATGCCTTGTTCACTGAAGTAGGAAATACGACAGGACTTACAACTAGGCAGACTCCAAAAGGGTACTTATTATTGGCTAAACGAATAATGTCTCGCCACATGCTGTAACGTCTAACCGAGTGCCACGAATCAATAACAAACACCTCGGTAAATGCATTATAAGTTTGGGCCCTTGTATTAGGCATACTTTACTTCGTACCTAGTTCATAAGGATCTATAATATTCCCTACTAGAGGTTAATACAAGAGAGGGCTAAGTGTTAATTGTCCTCAAATATTTACCCTACGCTTATTATTTAAGTATATAGGGTATGAAGAATAATCTGCTATATTGGCAGTAAAGAGAGGTCTATACATCGTACGAATACGTCCCCGCATAGTTGCTACCTAACGTTAGGTAGCTAATGAGGCATCAAGTTCGCACCGCAGATACGGATTAGAATATGATCGGAAGCATCCTATTATTCGCAAAATGGGGCTGAGTAGGTACTTTAGAACCCGCAAATACTTAAGGGTTCGAGTTTATCGGGGATGTGTTCGAAATGGGATGTGATACAACATTCTGTCACCTTGTGGGATATAATATGCCTTACCATCTTCCACTATTTTTTCAACAAGGCTCTAGGTTAATCGCCACCAAATTTTCCACTTTCAAGTAGGCTTTTGAGTAGGCTGACCGAGAGGCCATCTTATTCTTGACACTAAGAATTGAAATCAAATTTTATTAAGCTCCTGAAAGGGTATGGAGGTTCTCGGTGCTGTTGCGGCCGCAGGGCAGCTCGTTGGAACAGCTGTAAAAATCCTCGAGTTGATCGCAGAGCTTAGAGAGTTCCTAAAGAATGCCCATGGAAAATGTCAAGGATGGCTTACGCAGCTGACGGCCCTCGATAATGCAATTTCTGACATTCGTCTTAACCCGACATTACACACAAATAATATATTGCACATCATAGAGGCTATGTACCCAAAGGTTCGAGACCTAGGTATTCTTCTGCCCCGCTATAGCCCAGGCAGCAGTCCAGGACCTAAAAACAGATTCACTACAAAAATAAGGGTTGCGCTGTCAGCCAGAACAGTCGAAGCTCGCATCATTCAACTTTTCCAATCGTTGGAACACGACAAAACCACACTTATCTTGACAATTACCACCCTTAACAGATCGATTGCGAGAAACTCCTACGACAAGATGGAACAAGATAAACATGTAAAAGAAGACATGCATACTACCACCCAAGAGATATCTAGTCCGGACGGACCGTCCCGTAAGTGGAGCCCAACTCCTGTCTGAGACTTCCCCCTATCTTCAGTTACTATAATCCTAAAAGCATTCCATTAACATGTTTCTCGTCCTATTGTAGATGGCACGCAAATGAATCAAGGAGAGAATAGCCAAGAGCAAAACAATCACGTTGCTGAAGCAAATCAAACTACGGTACGTTATGTATTTTCAAGATTAATAGTTAGGAAAGAATCCTTGTTAACATAAAATTGTAGCAATCCCCTAACACCATTTCTCCTACGCGTGGCACTCATTTCGAGAACCTCGACATCAATGGAAACGGTTGGATTCTTGCCAATTCCACTGAATATGATATGATGATGAAGAATATTAAGGGCATTGGTCATGGCACCTTCGCTGGGGTTCACAATCCTGAAGTAATGTCGTCATTATTCAAGTCCGGATTGATGAATAACTACGCAACCCGGGACATCCCGAATATCCAGAACAGCCAGAACGGTCAGAACAGTACGAACAATAACAACCCGATTCCTCCGGCAATGCCTACGGTGACACCCACGGTAGCGCCGCCGATTAACATAACCCAGACTCCGGAGAACGTCAGCGGCAACGAACGTTTCGGTCCAGATCCCGGGCAAGACCAAATCACGCATGTAGACCAAAACAAGATGAGAGCTGAACCAAACTCAAAGGTTCGGAGAGATGAAAGAGCTAAATAAGCGATATGGAAAAATATCTTGCGCAATATGGCGAACTAGATATAATATAAATGGTAGGGGGTGTCAGGGTATAAGTGGGTAGGGGGGTCTATTTACTGTATAAGGGCGCGCGCAGCGTCCTCGAAAGAGAGTAGAAGCCAGACGTTACTAGATCAATATACTATACTACTTGGTATACCTATCCTAGATATCCACTCTATGTATGACATCCTATGTATTACATCAATCACCTAGGTATAAACACCCTAACATAGGGAATAAAATATGATAAAATAAGAGACCTAGAAAGGTAATTGTATTGATACTACCTGTTCAGAGTTTAACTTAACATAAATAAGTAATAGATAAGTTATATTTAAAACTTCTAACTCAGTGATGCCTAGTGATTAGGTATAGTTTAACTTAATATTACCCAAGTACGTAAGGTATCTTCCAAGCTACGCCACCCTCCCAGGACTTACAAGCAGTTGAGTTGTTACTTATTCAACATGTTCAACAGCTTAAAATTCTCATGCTAGTACAATCGGTATGTATCACAGAAATTCCACTAATATATCAACTTCGTAGCATTGAGGCTGTTCAGAATGTCCACTTATCTTATGTTTTTCTATAAGCCATTTCTCAATGTAAGATAACTATAAAACATCGTCCCTCGCAATTATCTCCCTCGCAAACTTTCCTTCAAGACTGGCACAAGCTTATCCCTTCTGATATATTTCTTCTTGGCACTACTACGAGACGGTTTTCAAAACTGCTTGCTTGCTATATCAGTATGCCACAAACTCCTGAAATCGACTCTCTCGGCGAAGCTTTAATATGTTATTGTGGTGCACGAGCTCCGTATTTGTTCTTAGCACTGCTAGACGAAACAGGGGAGCCCAAGCTTGACACCGGTAGGATTTCTACTATACACACTCTCACGATATCTAATGTACTATATTCTAGGGATCAGACGAGCAATATGCAGTTACTATTCCTGTGGCTTCCATTCCGATTGGGAGCATCGTGCCCAAGTCGAAGAAATCAGTCAGGAAAGCTGGAGGTCTCCTCCAATACAGTTACCCCGGTCCGACTTTACGCAACAGGGGAAGTTCAACAACATCTCCGTCGTGGGTAATAATAATCGTATTGGTAGTAAGAATATCAATTGCAAGCATGCCCACATAATAGGATATTAGCTGAGTATCGAGCACATAGATTGGCTACATATAGACCGTTTGACCATCAACCATTGCACTAATCCCATAGAGCTCCAGGCATACCGTACCGGAGCACTAGATCCTCCATATTCGCCATTTAACGCCGAGACTCTAAGACGGAATAGCTCTGAGCTTCATCTTCAGGGTGGCCAAGTACCTCTTATACGACTGATTCTGGAGTATTTTCGCAATTTCTGGCGATGAATTTTGGCCTTGGCCAAACTAGGCGAATTAAGGGAACGATATAGCCGTGAATGTCCCTACTGGTGCTTCTTATGCAAAATGAAAACAGCATATCTATTGTAGTTATTCGTTGTTTACTGTTGTTATTTCTACTAGGTACAACTGAGGTATTTTATGTATGATTAAAGAGTACCTAAGTCCCCATGTATTATACCTAACATCGAAGAAATAAATTATTTAGTTGTTTATGCTATAACAATGCAAGTGCCTGTCGTTTGAATTTAATTTACCAATGAAACAGCCTTCGTCCACCTTTTTCAAAAGTACCTAATGTATGTTTCTTTTCCTGTGCTACCAACGACTTGCAGCCCGCATATCAACCATTGAAGCCCGCATATCCCGTGTCACAGTAAGTAAACGGTCACCCAGCCTATCAAAACGTGCTACTTTGATACTAGTGAAATATTTGCCGAATTATTACGGCACCTATCACTCCGTGACTAAGACTTTCGGATATTATAGGACCTTTACACCCGTCAGCTCAAGTGCAGCCACTAGCCTATCCTTTGAAGGTAAGAGCTTAACTCCCTTTTCATTAAGTCCGAGTAAAATAAAGGTCTCCTTCTCTCTGTCTCTTTAAGTTAATTCCGCATATCGTTCGTATAAGGTTGACACCCATCCTAGAGGTCCATCAACTAATACGGGTTAACCTTGTTTCTTTCTTCGGTACTTATTACCGCCACGATGGACAGCGAACCAAATGGTTATGCCAAGAAACCGCAGGTTTCCAGGCCCTCGTGGTTTCAGATCGTTCTTCATCAAGATACTATTACGCCCGAGATCCGCTCGCATCGTTACGAAGGGCAGGGTACCGATGAGAACCCGTTCGTTGTCTCGTTCTTCGATGGAGACCCTCGCGATCCCCAGCAGTTTTCGGCATGGGTTCGGTGGACCCTCTGCGTGGCTACTGGCCTCGTCACCTTCGCAGTGTCTTTCAGTTCGAGCTCTTTCTCAAGCGTCGTCACCGAAACCAGGGAAGAGTTTGGCGGGAGCACCGAGCTGGGAACCCTGGGAGTCAGTCTTTTCGTCATCGGCTTCATTCTAGGTCCGTTCGTCTGGGCACCAACCTCGGAACTCGTCGGTCGTCAATACATTTTTCTGATCACCAATCTTGTACATACGGCGTTTAATATTGGTACCTGCTTTGCGCAGAACCAAGCGACATTGCTCACTCTGCGATTCTTCTCGGGTGCATTCGGTGCCGCTCCACTCACTAACGCCGGCGGTGTTATTGCTGACTGCTTCCTACCCGCCGAACGTGGCCTAGCATTGACTGTTTTCGCACTTGTTCCCTTTATGGGTCCCGTTCTGGGGCCTATCGTGGGTGGCTTCGTCGCCCAGAGCATTGGTTGGAGGTGGGTGATAGGCATCATCACAATTCTTACCGGTGCTGGCTTGATTGTGTGCACCCTAACACTCCCCGAGACATATGCGCCGATAATACTTCGATACAGGGCCAATAGGCTTTCCAAAGAGACCGGAAAGGTATATGTTTCGGCCATGGATATGAGCAAGGGTGGCAAGGTCCTGAACACTTCAATCCTCACGATGATCTCTCGTCCATGGTTGCTACTCATCTTCGAGCCTATTATCTTATGTCTCTCCCTCTATCAAGCGGTGGTGTTTGGAACTCTCTATCTTACCTTTGCCGCGTTCCCGATCGTCTATGCGAATACCCGACACTGGTCACAAGGTATAAGTGGGCTTCCTTTTCTCGGCCTGCTGGTTGGCGCCGTCGTTGCTATCCTATACATCCTTTGGGACAACCGGCGCTACATCAGGAAGCTAGAAGCAAGCCCCGATAGATTTCTTCCACCTGAGTTCCGCCTTATTGCCTGCATGCCTGGTGCCGTCGCTGTCCCCGTCGGCCTCTTCTGGTTTGCTTGGACGAATGGCCCAGAGATCCATTGGATCGTCAGCATAATCGCCACGACCTTCTTCGGATTTGGTATTGCCGTCATCAGCCTCGGAATATTCAACTACATCGTAGATGCGTACACGATATTTGCGGCGTCAGCATTGGCAGGCGCGGTGGTCTTGCGATCTCTTTTTGCGGCAGTGTTTCCACTCTTCACGCCAGTGATGTACCAGAACTTGGGTATTCACTGGGCCTCTTCGGTCCCTGCATTCCTTTCTCTAGCACTTACGCCATTCCCCTTCATCTTCTTCCGGTACGGTGCAGTTATCCGCAGCAAATGCAGATACGCCGCCCAAGCGGCCGACTATCTAAAGCAGGCAAGGAAGCCCGCAGCTGAGATGAGTATCATTCAAGAATCTACACGTTAAGAATTCAATCGATTACTCTAGGCTAGGAGAAATTGTAATTTAGTAAACTTTGGTTTTTTTAATAGTAACGGAGTGGGAGGTAAATGGAATAAGGGGGCATTTAAAAGGCTTGGGAATAGTATTTAGTTGTAATTAGATTAATCACCGCTTGTACATAGCTGCTACATAATGGGATAAAATTGACAAAGAGAATATCCCTCCAGTTTTAATATTTTGGCCTGGCTAGAAGTAGCTGGCATTTAGCAATCACGCAGAGGGAGATATCAAACACATTGCTATCCCACTGAAATATTATTTCCTAATATTTCTTGTTCTATTATATTATATATGTCTCAAGGCTAGTTCACGAAATGGATTAGACAAATGTAACGCACAAGCACCAACACAAAAGCTTCGTATGGAATAATATTCTAGTCTGCTCAATAGAACTACCTAGAAGCTACCTGATTCGTAAGCAAGGTATGCTTCATATCACAAATCCACACATTCCCGTTCTATCTACACGATGCGGGTTCACTGTTCAGGCAGCAGGCTTCTTCAAGCTCTTAGCTACCTCCACGTACGAACCATTAAGGATATCATCAATGATCTTCTTCTCCCTCGGCTCCCAGCCCAGCTCCGCCTTAGCCTTGGCGTTAGACGCTCGATTCTCCGTGCTGATGAACCTGGCAAGGAACTCTCCCATCGTCGCTTTCGCGTCGGCGGCGGGCCGAGACTTAACCGGGAGATCCAAGACTTTACCCATGGCTTCGTAGAGCTCCTTTGCCGACACGTCCGTCTCGTAACTCAGATTGTACGCCTCGCCGGCCCGGCCTTTCTTGATAGCTAGGAGGTATGCGCGGGCGGCATCGTCGACGTGCACCGTAGTGGTCTTGACTGAGCCGTCGTCGACGTAGGCGAGCTCGCCAGCTTGGGCGCCAAAGCTCATGAAGAGACGGACACCGCTGCCGCCACGCCCATAGACGTATGGGGCTAAACGTAGCGCAATCACTCTGATACCCTTGGAAGCCTGCTTTAGAGCATACGTCTCACAGCCGATGCGGTCATTGAGGGGTTCGCTCCACAGCGGTGATGTCTCGTTTGTCTCCCCGTGGTTCGGGTCCGCGCCCGTGACTAGAGTACCTGAGGTGACGAGAAAGGTCTTGTTGGAGCCCTTAAGGCCGTCGGTGATGGCATCTACGACCTTGTTGTCGATTTCAACCACCTTCGAGTAAGGCTGGTCCATATTTTGCGCAAGGGCGTCGGCGAGATGGATGACGATGTCCGCCTTAGCGCTCTGCTCTCTTAGGACATCGTATGAAAATAGGTCGCCGCGGACAAAAGAAGCTCCAAGTGACTTAAGCTTCTGGTCACTCGTCTCGGAGCGCGACAAGCCAACGACGTTATAACCTTCGGCGATAGCGAACTCGGTAATTCGAGAGCCAATGTAACCGTTCGCACCGGTCATGAAAATAGTTTGGTTTGCCATAGTGAATGTGATTTAATGTTTGAGAATATGTCGATACAGCTGGAATAGATTTAGGAGTTAGATATTGTTGTGTGGGTATTTTAGGTAAATTTTCTCTTTAGCTGTAAGGTCGGTGTTGCCGAGGCTTTATGTTAGGTACGAGTAGATGTCGACGTCTCAATTATCTCCTTAACCGCAAATTCCGACGTGTGACACTATGATTTTACGAAAGGAAATAAGTTAAAATCCGATATCAAGATCTTAAGTCCAGCAATCACATTATTCATATGCTGTGCTACCTCTTTATTTGCTACGTATTTACAACGTATTTCATATATTTGAATCAAGGGCGAGTTGGGTTAAGGACCTATGTACAACATTATACTTATTCAGGCATCTAGGAAGAAAGTACGCTGCATTATAGTCTTTGTTATCCTACTTAATTACGTCTGAGGTTCTACTCTTTGAATGGAAACCACCACTATCTATTCCTAGGAATTCCCCGCGCTGTCTCAATTGTCCCAATAACAAGCACACCTACCTACCTCCTAGATTCCTCATACAGCGCCCGATGTCTAGGATCAGGCACCAAACTTTGTGTGACAAACGTCGAGATCGAGATATAGTCTATTCTAGGCAGGTACCCAAGTACCCAGTGTCTATGTAGTTTTGACTTTACATAGGTTACCGTGCAAACGGCAAGCAAATACCTCAATCTCGTCTCTCGCTAAGTCTGAAGCAAGGATTGTGTAAGTGGCGCCGTCTTTGTTGTATAGCTCCATAATATAAATACAATGACCTGCTATCGGTGCTCCACTTAGTACCGAACATTGAAAACCACATGGCCAACTTTTAATTGATAAATTACAAACAAACTGGTGAAGCAATTGTTGTGTCTAACGCCATCATGCGATTGAGAGACTTACGGAGCATTCGGAGCATTCGGTACATTCGGATTCGGACTGTCTTACAGTGTCTTCCTCAAAAAGTTAGAATGTCGGTCAAAGAACTCGACAAGTCAATATTCAACCCTTCCGACCATTCGGAAGGAAGCCTCGGGCTTTCTTTAGACCCCATTTTATTACACCGGTAATATGACGGCGGTAATAACTGTAAAGTTGGTGGCTTATTTCTTCCACAGTTGCATTGTGTAGCACAATTCTATCATCGGCACATGCTCCTGATATTCAGCTCACACGTACATCTTCGATAGAATTGAGTAACCCTCCTTTAAGTAATATTAGTAAGCCCAGGCGCTTCTTCCTGGAAGCCTTGTTTTTAGACGAGATTCACGATGAACGCGGCATCCATACTGACTGCTAAGCAATTTGACATAGAAAACACTTAGATTTTAAACGTGTCTAAGAGCCCCATGTAACAATCCGAGCTGGGACTTTATAACGTTGCTATTTAACACTATTAGCAGAGTATACGTTGAAAATCATGACTTTGTTCCAATTCCATTGTACGGATCTGAAATCTTTAGAGTCTATGGGTTTTTTATTTTTAGACAGTTGATACAGGGATTTTCAAGGGTCATAAGACATTATCCCAATAGCTTTCTCACATAATCCAGGAGAGTACCTAGACAATTCGTATATTAAACCATTTGAAGGTAAGCAGAGGCTGTGTGGCGTCCCGGACACGCCAGCTGAAACAAAAGAGTGAGTCGTGATAGCTACCTACCCACCGAGAATAAATAGTATAAATAGATCAAGGTAACATGCCTCGCAAGTGTTATTGCCTTTGTAGAATTATTTGGTGTAGAATTCAATATCGCACAGCTGGTCCATCATGCGTTACGCCTTATTGCTTCATCTAGCCTTATCCGCCCCGGCATGGGCCTCACCAGTAGTAGGAAGAGCTGAAGAGCTTGTCAGCTGCTTGAGATCCTCCCTGTCACCTCAAGCATCTATCGTTTTCCCTGATGACCCAAGCTTCGCGAATGATACAGTTCGGTTCTCATCATACCACGAACCTACATTCAGACTCGTCTCACTGATAGCCAATGAGGATGATGCAAGAGCCTCGGTATGTCTTATTTGTTCCTAACGGGAAATAGCCAGTCATTCTAACACCAAGCAGATAATCTGTGCTCAGAAGACTGAAACCGAATTCCTATTCACTAAACCTGGTGCGCATGGGATATATTCTGGCTTCGATCGTTTGAAAAATGGATTGCAGATCTCTACTGCGAAATTCGACAAGATAGAAGTTGAGGCGACTAAGAATATCATGACCGTCGGGGGGGCTGTAAGGTTCAATGATGTAATTAATGATTTATATGCGGTTGGAAAAAACATTCGTGAGTACGGATCCTTCGTAATTATAAAATCTGACCTACCTCTTTTCTGCTGACATGTGACTGCTCAAGCTGTTGGAAGTAGCCCCTGCGTGGGAATACTCGGTGCAGCACTGGGGGGTGGTATTGGACGACTGGAGGGATTGTATGGCCTCATTGCTGATAGCCTCCTTTCCGTACGGATCATGCTACCGAACACGACTGTGGTCGAGGCCTCTAAAGTTGCGAACCCTGAGCTGTTCTGGGGTATTCGTGGTGCTGGAGTCAACTTCGGGTTCGTTTTGAATGCTACGTTCCAAATTTACGACTTACCACTAGGAGGCACAACCTTCAGCGCTGATTTCGAATTTCCTCTCGACGCCATGAAGGACCTTTTCCAATCCTTTAAAGAGGGGGCTGCATCCATGCCCCCACCACTGTGTATATCTACGTATATGACCTGGAGCGATACTTATAACGCGGTACGTCTAGGTGAAAACGTTGTGTGGCCCTCAGCTAAACTACGGCTTATTAAACTTCAAAGCTAACATTTCATCAATCATTAGACGACGATGAAGGTCAACGCTGCATATGCTGGCCCACAGAGCGACGGACGTAAGGCTATACGGTTCTTTAGCGATATACCGGCCCTTCGTCAAAACTTCACGGATGTACCATGGAACCAGTTATTGGATAGTGCCTTCTTTGTCAACGGGGATCAAAGTGCAGAGACGTGCGGAGTGGACTACGGCTCGAGGTCCTCCTCTGGCGCTGCGTTTAATGAATTGACCGTTGAGGCCCACGTCAGGATGACGGAGCTGTTCAATTATATGGTCACCAAGTATCCGCAAATGAGAGGAAGCGATAATAGCATGTACCTCTGTGCTACACAGGCAGTTAGAGCTTTATCAAATGATGCCACCGCGTACCCGTGGCGTCAAGCTTTGGGTCACCAGTAAGCCATCCCCTTTCCACGGATGATGTATTAAAGCTTAACTCACGACACAGAACGTGGGGGATAGTTTACCCAGAAAACACGACTGATGCGACGATTGAGTATTTACCTCAGAGGCTACGTGCTACTATTGCTGATAGCGCCGGCACCGATGGCCTAGCAACGTACATTGGCTTCTCGCGCGGAGACGAGCCGCTAGAATCTCTATTCTCAGCAGAACATCTTCCCCGGCTCTCCGCATTGAAGAAGAAATATGATCCGCAAGGTCTATTCAACGCATATCATCCACTCCCAACCAGCTACCCCTGAGGAGGGCGATAAGAATAGAGAAATAGTTCGGTAGGTGATGGGACGCTACACTATATTAGACTTAATACAATACTAGAATAAGTAGTTATAAATAGAAGTACCTTGTACGGAAGATTGTCCGACCCTCGACTCTCCTTAGCGCCGTTCAATTCTCCTAGTAGGCTTTATTTCATTTCGAGCGATAGTTGCAGCTCTCTCTCCAAACAACCTTTGATACATTCTAGTAAATCTACAATTGTGTCTCGACTATAATATGCCTCATTAAAGTTAACGGAGAGGCTCAACTGACCCTGAAACGTCCAAATATAGAGTGTTGGCTGTCGCGTCATAATGCAGCTCCCTAGTTGAAACTCCTCAACCACCACGACGTTATGGCAACTCCAAAGATACTTATCGACAATTCCCAAGCTGCTCACCGTCACATTACTGGCTGGTGGTCTAGAGATGTTCGTAGTACTGGCTGCTGCCAGTGCCTTGCTATGGGCCTTATATATAGGTCTTAGCGCGGCCATATACCTCTTCGCGTCCCAATTCCTTTTGTAAGCGTTGGTGAGCTGAGCGGCGCCAACTAAATAACTGTCTTCTCTTTGAACGATGTGAGTTATCCCTGTGACGTATGTTCCGCATGCATACGGTGGTATCTCAGTGTTGCTATTTGAGAGTATGGGAAGATGTTCGCGCACGTTAGCTGAAACTATACAGCTATATTTGGTACTGTTGTTATTCGAGCGATCGAATACCACTTTAGCGCACGCGGCATGAACTGCAGCGGTGACACTGATGCCACGGGCTTTGCAAGCCATGACCAAGTCACTAGTAGATTTAGTACTAAACCCCAGCGCTGTAGCTTGCGACTGGCCTGGGGAGGTACTGCTATCTCCCTTGTAGACCAGCCCGGCAGATGGGTACGCCGTCTCAAAATTTCTCCTTCGAATATCTTCCGCTAAAGTCTCCATGTCCGCCGTGTAGACCTTAGGAGAGGCGAATGCATCTTCAAGGCTCGGAGACAGATTCTGATACTCAAGCTCCCACGGTGGTTCTACTTCCTCTACCATGCAACGGGAAACAAGGTCGAACAGACGATTCAGTACCATACAGGCACCCAGAGCGTCGATGCGCCAATGGGACGAGTGAAAAATTATGTCAGACGATGAAGGAAGGAATATTAAGCATGGTAGCTTCTTTAGGTGCAGCGTTGGTAGTATCTGGTTGATTGAAAGCGTCGAGTCGATAGAGAAGGTCTCCTCTGCCCACCGCTCCACGTTCTCAACACTGGCAGCTTGGTAGAGCTTGCTTGGGCCATCTATGACGACGGTCAAGGATGGGAAGTCAAATCGCAGTCGTTTCCAGGCATCACGTAGAAGGGTTCCTAAACGTGAATCGAGGTCTACATCCTTTGCGCTGATCTTGCAGGCTACATATACAGAGCCATGCTCTTTACCAACACCCCTGAAAGCTTGAGACATGCCGTAGAATGCCTTCTCCGCTCCATCTAGGTCATCTATCCAGGTGTATTTCTCTCTCTCTGTCCAGACCATCTTTAAGATTGGTTGATAAACGCCAAAGGGTGGTAGTTCTTATACTACGAGCTTAGATAGAGGTAGGTAATAAAATAGTCTAACTTAAGATTTGGGACGATCGAATTTGCCTACAAATAGGAGAGTAAAGAAACGGTTTAAGTCGACAACGAAAAATAAGGTATACAGTTGAGTCACAGATAAAATATCGTATTGTTGCGCACATAATAAGTCGTAATTGACAACTACTATCTTAAGTACATAGAACCATGTTCAATCATAGGTCGTTGGATAAGCCTTAAGGCCGACTAGTTCCCTGATTAGCATCTCCGATATCCTCCTAGATTTCCTCTGCAGGTACATAAATAGGTGCTCTACTATTCGGTGCTTGGGATTCGGAGTTTCCGGGTTCCCCAGTTCCTTCGGAGGTGCAGGTACAGATATGCAGGCTTCTTAGTTAGATAAATGTAAGCCACTCCGATCAAGGACCAACTATCGTAAACATTTGAAATTAATATATCCTGTTCGACTTGGACACGAGGGGTCTTGATGTGCGTTACAGGCATGTAACTCTGTGACTTTGCATATCAGATTTCTCTTTTTTTATTTTTACAATTATGAAAAGCTTCAATTTCATCCTAACCACAGGCTTACTGCTCTTCAGGAGATGTCTGGTTTATGCAGAGCCTTTCAATTTTCCTCTCCCCAATGGCTTTCCGTTCCCTGACGAGTCAGCTCTGGAGCAGCTATTTACCACTGCGGGGGGCAACTTTACCAACATGCCTCTAGCGACAAAATTCGATGCTGACTCATTGACAAGCTGGAAACTACAAGCATTCAATGAGTTTATGGAGGTAGCATTCTTCACTCAGCTTATTTCCAACATTACCAACCATGTACCCGGGTATGAGCTTGATGTAGAGAACCAAAGCTACATATTGGACACTTTGAACACAATCCAAGCTGTAAGTTGGACTTCGTCTTCTATAAGTTGACATGGCAACCGCTAACATGGGTGCATAGCAAGAAGAGATGCATGCATACAACGCGAATGACGCGGTCAGGAACTTTGCAAATGGTTCTCATATCTTTCCTTGTACTTACGTATTTCCCGTCTCAGACTTCTCTTCCGCTATTGCTTTCGCAGAGACGTTCACGGACTTGTACATAGGCCTCTTGACAGATATTCAGATGCGTACGGCAAGAAGCCTGGGTACTGACTCCTATCCTATCGTTTACGTGCTCGCGCAGGCCTTAGGCCAGGAAGGCCAACAGTCCGGTTGGTTCCGCTCCTTGCAGGGAAAACATCCTAGTTCTCAGCCATTCTTGACTTCGTCGACACGAGAGCTCGTGTTCAGCTGGCTGCAGCGAGTCATCGTTCCAGGGAGCTGTCCAAACATGGAAGATATCCCGCTTCAAATATATCCTACTCTTGATGTGAAAGATAAAGTTGTCGGTACAGGGCCGGTGACACTATTGGTCCCAGGTGTAGTCGATCCCGCATCTCAGAGGGTAGTGTTTATCAATGGAGCGCTGGTACCTACGGTAGTTCCCTTCAACGTCACGAGCATTTCGGAATGCGGTATGATAAAGGGTTATTCGACGGATGCGCGTGGGTGTGATAAAGATGTGATAACAAGTATCGTCGCCGAGTTTCCATACGCACACAATGTAATGCACGGAATGACTATCGCAACGATTGTGAAGGAGGAACTGGCATTTGTTAACGCCGAGGGTGTTACAAATGCTACTATTTATGGGCCGGCAATTATACAAGTTAATTGAGCATTGGTAGAAAGTAGTATGATTAAGATTTTTAGCTTACATCGTCGCCTTTATACCTAGTGTGTTAAGTTACTCTATTAGTTATGTTTTCCAGTTCGCTCTTTTGCTCTCAGGGAGTACGGATGTCCCTTTCAAAAGTTTTTACCATAGGAAGACCTCTCTCTCTCCCCCCCCCCCCCCGGGCGAGCTTTTGTGAGATGTACCTAAGTACATCTCAACACGTGACTTTTGGTCACGTGTTTGTAAAAAGAAAGTATCATTAGTTTTCATTCAATCAATCATCTATTATCTAACAGCTTTGACCAAGCTTGGCAACAACTGCTTACCTATTAAGCGTATGTATTTTATTCTACTCTACTATTCTAATAAGAAATAATCTTCTTAAATTAAAACTTACGATTTTTAAAAAATGAGTATTATAAATATAAAAAGATCATTTTAATACAATAGTTTTTGGTTCATTTAAAACAATGTTTGGTTGTAAAATTTAATAATAAACCTAAGGGATAATAATGTATACATCCTTAAATCACCCGACAGTTGCTGGCCAAATATCAGACAGCTGGCGACAATCTTGACAAGGGTTCCCTATAGTAAAAACCTTGCAAAGGGACATCCGTATAAACGTCTTAAGCGTCGAAAATACGTTGCTATATCTATTTAGGTAGGTACGCATCTTGTAGCAAATTAATAGACGTAAGCTTTATCATTATTATTGTTTAGTTCGTTCTTTATAGTTTTAGATAGGTATTTTATCCAACCCATCATGGAAGTGAAGATAATCGAATTATCCTTTTTGGACCTAGCTACCCGAGAGACGTACCTAGGAGGAGGTACATGTATCTAAAGCTAGGGGGATAAGCATGGTAGACCCTGTAGTGGGGGCTACCCTAGAGGCACCTAACGTAGCAGGGGATCACCCGAGAGATTGGCTAGAGCTTAGCCGCCTTAGGTACCTCATTAGAATACATCACTCTAGCTATTGATATTAAGCTAAGTGTAAAATTCCCACACATTTTCTATCGCGGTATACGCGTGACGAGCAACAACATTAAACCGAAAAACACCATTAAGCTAATATAAGAACCCCATGTCCTCCCATGCTTTGACGTATTTCCTCGCCACTTCCACACTAACAGGTTGAGTGGCTGCAAGGGTTGGCGAATGTTCGCATGATTTCTTCGTGTCTAAAATCAGTCCGCCGCAAGACATGCGCAAGAAATGATCGTCTAGGAAATCGATCAACTTCCCGGCGGGGTTATCGGTCTCAATTGACAACGGCGACCGCCGGACTTTGGATACCCACTCGCGGAATGGGATTATGTTCGAGGTGGGCACGTCGAGCGCATCGGCTAGGGTCCCGATCATTTCGCGCCATGGTTGCTGCTTCGGGTTATCAACGTGGTAGATCGCATGAGGCGCTACGTTAGAAAGCAGGAGTTCTGTGAGAACAGCAGCCATACTGTTCACCGGACACCACGATAGGACCTATGATCGTAGAGCATGTTAGCCACTAACGCGTTGAGTTGGATTTCGGAGGGATTATATAGCAGTTCAAGAACTTACACCTTCAAAGTCTGGAAGCACCTTCAACGATTTGGAGGACTTAACAAGGAATGAGAAGTGCTCCATGGGATTCCAATAGCCGGTTACCGTAGATCCGGCAATTTGACCAAGTCTAGCTGTCATGGTACGGAACCGATCAGGGTATTTGTGCAAAGTTTCATTAAGAATCCTCTCACACGTAAATTTGGCGTCGCAGTAACCGTTAGGCAGCACAGACTTAATTTCCATTCTTTCTTCCGGCACCCTAGTGATACCGCTCCATAATGGGTAGTAGCCAACCACCCCAATAGAGGAAATTAGCTGAAATGTGATTTTAGCGGAAGCCGGGCGAGTGCAGGCTGCCTCTCTGGCAAGGTCGACTAAGTTCCTCAAAGCCTTAAATTGGCCCTCGAACCCCTTTAAGGCACGTTTGCCGGACATAGGCCATGCATTATGTAGAATACCGGTCACATTCTGAACCAAGGAGTCGTATTCTTTGTCGGAAAGACCGAGTTTAGGTTTGGTAGTATCCGTCTCGATAATCTGCAGCTTTTCAAAGGCAGTGTCATCTAGGACGACTCCCCGGGAAGCAAATGCCCCCTTTTGACGCTCAAGGGGGTCGGTTTTACTATTTCGATTCAGACATATGACAGTCTTCACATCGGGGCGCTCAGCAAATTCCTTAGCGAGGTGTGAGCCGAGGCTACCGGTAGTACCCGTGATCAACACGCACTGGGCGTCGTTGTGTAGCGGTGCTGACTCTGATGATGTTGGGGGCTCGAAGCCGGCGCTGAATTTCCGGACGTAGTTGGATATATCTTTCTCCCGAGCTACCAAATCCGTCACCTCGTGCTTCGGTGCCGGCTTCTCGGGGATAGGTAGACGTGGGTAGGTCGGACCGGAAGCGAGGGCCATGATGACTTTCTGGATCTTATTTTCGGCGAGATGACCGTCGGTATAATCGACATGACCGAACCCTGCGGTTTGCATGTCCCTCTCCCATCTGTCTGGGGAGGCGATAGCGTGCTTGCGGCCATCGTCGAAAAGCCACCATCCCTCTAAAAGCCCAAAAATGATATCGACAAAGGGGACGATCTCCGTCATTTCCAAAATCATCATGAACCCATCTTCACGAAGGGACTCACGGATATTAGCGCACGACTTGACTAAATCGTGAGTCGCGTGAATCGCATTACTGGCAAGAACAAGATGTTGCGTGCCTTTGAGCTCTTCGGGAATTGGCTTCTCCATGTCGTGAGTAAAGAATTTCATAAAGGGGTATTCCTTAAATTTCTTCTTCGCCAAACCAACCATCGATGCCGAAAGGTCCGTAAATGTGTATTCTACTGGAGCACCAAGCCGCGCTAGAAGAGGTGCCATGAATAACGTCGTTCCTCCAGTGCCAGCTCCTAATTCTAAAATTCTCAAAGGACCATCTCTCATTGGAAGCTTTAATATCAACTTTTCAACGACATCTGCCATTTGTTGGTAGTTCATTCTGTTGAAAACATGGTCACAGTAAAGACCGCCCACCAGTTCTCTACCTTCGTCATTTCCGAAGATGAGCTTGATACCATCTGTCTTATTTGTCAAGACATCCACCAATCTGGTCCCAGCGTATTGGGTGAGCTTTACTGCATAGTTCCAATCTGGGTATAATCGAAGAAGTTCTTGATAAAGAACGTTGCTAGACTTCGTAGGAGGAGATATACCTGTACGAACAGCTTTAGTCCCATCGATCTCTATGAGCCGCGCTTCTTTCTCTAGTAACTCGTACAGATAGTCCACAAGCCTCCGGTGCTGTGAGGCGTACTGGATGCGCTGAAGCACTTGGCCGGCCTTCGCTGTTCTTATCGAAACCCCTAACTTTTCAAAGGCGTCAAGGGTAAGCGTAATGCAAAGTTGAGTAATCTTCGGGTTAATTATATCGGCGAAATTATCAGACTTGTAATCTTGAATCATCTGGTCAGTCTTCATCTTTACTTCGCCAAAGCATTCTAGGATGGCCGATGCTGGGATCTTGAGATTATCTCCACTGGTTGCAAACGGTACAGCTCCATTAAAGGGCGTGGACGTTCTAGGTTTAGTTGACGAGCCGCTGACACTCGAAGCTGAAGTGGTACTATTTTGCTTTGAGTCCTCAGCAGCAGAGTCTTCGGCAGAGGAAATGGTTTCGGAGTCTTTCGATGACTCGTCATCATCGTCAACAGAATATTCCGTCTTATTATCATCCTCTTCTTCGGAAACGCCGCCCTCGACCGGCGGTAAGGCAGACTTAATACAATCGACCAACGAAGGGAAGTCAAAGACCTCCGCTAGCTTCTCCGCCGGCATGGGACACTCAAATACAGTTTCAATCTCGCGTGCGAGTTCCATACCCATGAGGGAGTCGATACCAATATTGGCTAGTTCGGTGTCTTCTTTTATATCTTCAACATCGATGCCTGAAATGTTTGAAAGGACACTTTTCACGGTTGACTTGATATCGGGCTTTCCGGACCGCTGCTTCTTTTCCTTCTTTACCTTTGGCAATTTAGCTTTCTTCGCTGGCTTGTTTGGTGATGCGCTAATATTAGTTGTCTTCTCTGGCGTGCTTGAATCTAGAGCTGCTAGTGGTGTTGGCTTTGCGACACCAGGTGAGAGTCTCGTGAGAATCTTCCGCATAGAGGCTTTTGGAACTTTCGCGTACTTGATTCCTAGCATGACTTCTACAAGTTGGCCATTCGTCCCATCGAATGTGAAGACGTCAGTAGTATACTCCTTTTCTGACTTTTGATGATGGTGGGCGTATACATGCCACATCTCCGGCCGGGGACTGTCATTCAGTACTTTAGGAGACCTAATCAGAAGCTCACACCCACTTGCGATAAACATATCTTCAGGTGCGGTGTTGGTCATACAGTTAGCCCAAATCCCGCCGACCTGACTGAAGCAGTCAGAAAGATGAGTATCGAGCCAGGTCTCTCCCGTGTATTTCTTTACGACACGCCCGACGGATTCATTTCCAAGACCGACGATTTTCTTCACCCCACGGTATTGTTCTCCATAGTCGACGACACTAGAAAAGGTCGTGTAGATATTTCGCCCTTGAATTATGTCATCGGCGTCATCCGATTTTAGGATGTCGAGACACCGTTCGTGGCGGACCAATCGCTCATATCTCGCGAACTCGGCTTCATACTCAGGCTCATGAACGGAGCGGAAAATCAGTTTGCCATGCACATGTTCGGTTTCTGACCTAGGCTTTTCTGGCACGTTACTGATAATCTTCCAGCTCCAGGAGTGGCACTCTACGTCAAGGGCCTCGAACTCTATCCAAACAAATCGAGAGGGGTCTACACAGAGGGGGGAATGGTTTTCCATATTCTCGATTATAGGATGCATACCATTCGCGGCGAAATCTGGACGAATGCTCATGAGTGCTTCGATTGTCATGTCGACCTCGAGGGTGGCTGGGCAAATAGGGGCAGTATTTGCGATTAAGTGGCCCGAAATGAAATCTTCGTACTTCTTCGTAAAAGTGTTGATACGGAAGCGGGCAGAGCGTTGTTCTTCGTCTTGGTAGCCAATAAATGTCAAGAGACCGGTCGGTACCTCTTGGTCTATTACTTTTGGGGCCCTTTCTACCTGAACGGTTGTCTTTAGGGGTTGTTTGAGGTCCATCCAATGCTTAACCTTCTCAAATTGATATGGTGGGAGGAAAATATGACCGTATTCATATGTCTGGAGTGCATGATGTGGCCAGTATTCAGTTTTTAGCCCAGCCTCCCAAAGTGCTGTTGTGGCATCTGCGAGATTTCGTAAACCATTGTCGCTAGTAATATTGATCCCTTGGAAGCAAGAATCCGAAGGAGATCCGAGGGCTCGGCTTGCCATGGTGGTTATAGTAGAGTTCGAACCCGCTTCAAGCCAAATTGCGGATGGATATCGTCCCGCCAGTCTTTGGACAGCATGATTGAAGTACACTGGATTTCTCATATGTTCAGCCACGAATTCCGATGATATCTCAGTATAAGACTCCTCAGTTGACCTTTCCAGTTGTATGACAGCTTCCCTAAAGTTGAGCTCATCCCCAATCCCCTCCAAGCCTTCCATCAATGGTTCAACTAGGGTTGAATGGAATGCATTGGTCACGTTGAGCTTCTTGGTCCTAGTACACGACGAGTAGTCCGGATCGGCCACCATCTTTGCGATGTTATCAATAGCTTCGGTCGACCCAGCGAGCGTGAAACTCCTTGGGCCATTATAGCAAGCGATCGTAGCTTGTGCCCCGTCAGGATATTTCTCTCCTGCTTCCGCTATAAGATTTTGGACGACTTCAAGGTCCGCTTCGATTGCCATCATTGATCCTCGGTCAGTGCCCCAGGAGTCTCGTACCAGCAGGGCTCTATCAGCTATCATCTTCGCAGTATCCTTGAGGGAGAGGACGCCAGATACGCAAAGTGCGGTTAGCTCACCAAAACTGTGACCTACGACAGCGGCAATTTGAACGCCACAATCAATCCAGCTTTTTGCACAGGCATACTGAATTGCGAATAGCATTGTCTGTAGCTTTATGGTGTCTTCAACAGGTTTTCGTTGGAATATGTCTGGGTAAATGCCATCTAAGCCGATAGATAAAAACACAGCATTGCACTGATCAAGGTAGCAGCGGAAGATCCTGACGCTGTCATAAACATTTTTGTCCAGGCCAATAAAGGTTGAAATCTGGCCACCGAAGCACATTATGACTGGTAGGGGCGTTTTCCTAGAGCCGGTGGAGGATATACTCCCCTCTCCTCTAGAGAATGCTGCGAGCTTGTCCTCCACGTCTTCAATAGTACTCGAGTTGAAAATGAGGCCTCGTTCAAGGGCCCGGTTAGACTGGCGGCAAATATTGAATGACAAATTCGCTATTGACATTTCGTTCACCGATATGTTCCTTGACCTGATAAGGTTCAATAACTTGGTGCAATAATCACGCAGGCTTCTATCGTCCAGTCCACAGATCCAAAACGGATGCTTGGAGCTTCCAGAATGGATTGGGTAATTACTACTTTGGCCGATTTGGAATGGCTGTGTGACGATCATGGAAGCATTCGACCCCGAGGCTCCGTAATTATTAATTAAGGCGGCTTTAAATTTTGCGTCCCATGGTTTCGGTTTAGTTGGTATCTCCATCATGTCTGTTGAGGAAGCATTGATGTGATGGCTAAGGGTATCAAAACTAGCCTGGGGTGGAATAATTCCCTCCTGTATCATAAGGACTGTCTTTATGAGTGAGACGACGCCTGAGGCACCCTCCGTATGTCCGACCAATCCCTTCACCGATCCAAGAGAAAGGGCCTTACTGCGCGTAGGCCCACCAAGCGCTTGACGAATGCTCTCGTACTCTGCAGGGTCTCCTACCGGTGTCCCGGTACCGTGAGCCTCAACGAAGGAGATCTCTTCGGCTTCCATCTTTGCTTTGTGAATGACGTCTTTAAAAAGGTGGGAGAGAGATGGACTATTTGGTACGAAAACGGGCGTACAGTTTTCGTTTTGAGTGACTGAAGTGCTGGATATGCATCCAAGGATTTGATTTCCATCCGCAATAGCCGTAGACATCTTCTTCAAGAACACGCAAGCTATAGCTTCTCCTCGGCAATATCCATCTGCTTTATCATCCCACGGCTTGCACTACGAGGTAAGATGTTAGCAAGCTAGTCATTCCTTGAACCAAGGATTAAGCTATGAATGAAATATAAAGAAGGGCTATATGACTCTTAAAAATAACGTACTTGGCCTGTTGGGCTTAGGAAGGATGCACCAGCTAAGTTCTGGAACCAGATAATATTGCCCATAAGAGCAACTCCACCCACAAGTGCAGCTGAGCATTCGCCGCTGAGAATAGCCCTGCATGCCTGATGTGTAGCTACAGCGGAAGAGGAGCATGCTGTATCAATAACGAGACCAGGGCCGGTCCAGCCAAAATAGTGACTAATTATAACAGATATTAGCGATCATTCTAGATCGGTCTGTCGTGGTGAGAGAGAACATAGATAACATGGCAATAGGGGGGATGGAAGAATCGTCTCTTGACTAACCTAATCTTGCCGGCAATGAAACTTTTTAGATTGCCTGTTGCGGTGAAGGCATTCGCGGGGTAACCGGCGACGTTATGCTCATAGTCCGCTGCGCAAGCACCAATATAAATTCCGATATTCGTATCGGGGCAAGATTGATGAAAGTATCCCGACTGTTCGACGGCCTGATACGCACATTGCATCATCAGTCGTTGTTGAGGGTCTGTTGAAATAATTTCTCTCGGACTCTTCTTGAAGAATTTATGGTCGTAAACGTCGTGATCATTGATGAAATTGCCGTACCATTTCTTGGTCTTATCTACGTCGCGCCATTGGGTCTCAAAACCAAAGCGTTCTTCTGGGATCTCAATGTGCTGCGATTTGCCTTCGCAGAGAATTTTCCAGAATTCTCCAAGATCGTCAGCCCCAGCTACTTGACAAGACATTCCGACAATAGCAATTTCATCGTCAGAACCAGCGTTTTGGCCTTGGTTAATAGAGACCGCAAACGGGTCGAGGGCACTGTCAACTGGCTGGGGTCCAGCTTGGTCAAGATCTGTAGCATGAAGAAAATGCGCGCCAAGGTTACGCATTAACGACGGTGGGACACCACGATCTGGGCCAAACGAGACTACGGTAGATCCTTTGGATTTAAGCCGCGATGTCTGTACGGAGGCGAAAGTTTGGTACCATTGGGATTGCTCCACAAGTATCATACGGATTACAGCATGATGAAGCTTTTCTTCCTTATCTATCTTGCCGGTAGGGTTCAGGTTTATGGATACGGCAGTGTCGGACAATCCTGGAAACTGAAAGGCCGGGTTGGAGTCGCAATAATTAATGATATCACCAAGATCTTCATGGTGGCATTGACAGTGGAATCTACCTCGGAGGCCAACTTCTGCGACTGTGACACCAGCTTCTCTTAGCTGCTGTACCAACAAAGGGGCCGTACCTTCGGCGGTAGTCAATGTGGCTCGCTTCTCGTCGTAAAGAACTGAAATGTATGCCTGTTGGATTGTGTAAGTCATACATTATATCATGGCTGTTTACGCGATGGTCTCAAATACCTCTGGAAACCCGTCTAATATTCTAACCATCTCCCTCAACTTAGACTCCGAGGTCCAGGCCACGGCAAATGACTTTGATCTGCCGTGCAAACGATCAGAGACATCTTGTGCGTCAACGAAGGCGCCAATAAGTGCTGCGAGTCGTATCGCAACAGCTCCATATTGTTGGAAGCTGGCTTTATCAAATGAGCTAGAAGCTGCTGAAGCACTCAATAGCCCAGTACAGAATCCCACTGTCTCTACATTAAGCTTAGAGAACGCCGTTTGAAGGTCCTGGCCCTGAGTGGAGACGTTCGAAAATAGCAGGGAAAGATACCGTGAGAATTGCGTAAGCTGGGTGAGAACCACAAGAGGCGTGAGGATAACGTTCGGGAGTTGAAATGTCGCTTGGTCCACAACTCCGGTGCTGAACCAGTTTGCCAGGTTTTTAAGATATTTTTCACCAGGAATAGCCTTAAGCTTGGGGAATCTAGCGACCAAATCGCTCCAAAGGCCAGGTAGCTCTGATATTGTGTCAAGCATCCATTGGCAATCTTTTGACTCGCTGATATATTCTCTAAGGACTCTAACAGATTCTTCACTTAGTGAAAGAGCTTGGGGTCCAAATAAGAGAATGGTTGTCCCCGACTGTAAGCCAGTAGGTATAGTAGTGGTCGTCATATTGGTCGTAATGTTGGTTATAGCCTAGCTTCAACCAATTTTAAATAGGGTAAAGTCCTAACTGCTTCCTTGAATGGGATTTTACATGAAAACTCTAATAACTTCTATAATGGAGGTTGGAACTAAACTAAGAGTCGAAACTCGAGATATCTCAACCGATTAGGGAGCTAGGCTATTTACTACAACCGAACCAACATGTTTGTTTGTAATACACAGGCCCGCGGAAACCCAACTTCCGAACCTGTCGGAGGGTGGACATCTTCCAGTAAACCAGACTAACCAATAACAAAGACGTATTAGATCTCCTGTAATACTAGGTGGAGCCTCCTCGTTCTAAACAAGTATTCAGCTAGCCTTCTGATAGAAAAAGAGTCCGACTATTATGGGTCCGTAATTAAGGAGAGTTTCCAGAAAAGGTAGTCAAGTCAGACAACAGTAGTAATATGTTCCAGATATGTTGAGAGATTTATCTAGTGTGTGTGGTAAGCTACAAAGTGTATATTCTTATCTTTGTATAGTTTGTGTACTAGGTATCGTCGTGGTGATCCCTAAATTTCCAAGGAAAACGGATTTAGTCTCATAACACAACACCTATAATACCAAAGTCTTAATTATCTTTGACTATTTACACTTGACTTTGGGTGCCGCATATATGTCTATTAACCTAGTAGAGAAAGGGAAATTAATATTAGTGTTAATAATTTAATTACTTTTATGAGTCTTTGAGGATAAGTAACTAAGATTTGTAAATTGTAAGAAAATAATGTTTCATGTTCTTCAACAGTACCTATTGATGAATCTGATACATAGATTTCTAAGGTATTCTTAAATCTTGTGGACGTAAGGATAGCCTTTCGGAGCCATAATTCACTTATCGCCCATGTATCTACCCGTTCTACGAGCCTTCATGACCGACGAGCTACAAGTATTACCCGAGATGCGTTGAGTACGTAGGTAGGTATCTCCGGACCTAGCAGTTTAATAATGCTATCTCGTGCCGATTGGCCCTTTCAAACCAATACCAAAATATAGCGCAATGTAGTGTATCAAGCCCATCTCCAGATTAGGCTAATGTGTACACCATGACGCATGGGAATTAACACTATGTCGAAGAAATAATATCCTCGATCTTAAATATTTTGCTCTTCCAAGTGCCTAACCTACTCAAGAAATTCTACGTAGAAATTCGACGATATCCTACCTTAGACGTATTAACCAGTAACAGAGCTAATACACAATGTCCGACTTTTCTCATCTCAGGGATATTGTGGGTCAGCTCCCCTTTCTCAAGACCTATAGCCATTTACTACTTGCCTTTCCTCTGCGAGACGAATCGCGAGATCAAGTTATTAATCGCTTGCAACTATCTGCTTATAAGCTCACAGAAGCATTCCCCTGGCTTGCCGCTAAAGTAGTAAATAGGGGAAGTGGCCCGGGCGATTCTGGTGTATTTGAGCTGGAGCCGTGCTCTTTGTGGTCGGCTCCAAACTCCATTCTGCGTATTAAGGACTGTTCGGAACTATGTCCTCCATTCGAAAAACTAGTCCAAGCAAGGGGACCCGCCACAATGCTCAACGGTGATATATTGGGACCTCGCGCGGCATTTCCAGATAGCTATCAGGAAACGGAGGAGGACCCGGCTCCGGTGATAGCCTTCCAAGCTAATTTGATCAAAGGCGGGTTGCTTTTAGACTGCGCAGCGCAACATAATTTTATCGACATGAGTGGCATTGAACAGTGCTACAACTTATTAGCGACTGGAATGGGGGACGTGCCCTTTTCGTATGAGGCTGTCAAGCAAGGAAATATTGACAGGCGAAATTTGCTACCACTTCTACGGCCAGGCGAACTCATGAATGATCATAGTCATTTTAATAAACCGCCCCCGTCTGATCCAAGTCCGTCTCTTGCTGAACCTGACTCACCCTTCTCTTGGCGTTACTTTCGTTTCTCGGCCGCCAAATTGGCAGAATTGAAATTACTTGCTACTTCGTCCGAGGAAAGTAACCGCTCTATCCCTTACATCTCTACCAACGATGCATTAACTGCTTTCTGTTGGCAACGGGTGATTTCTATCCGATTACGACGTCGCCAAACTCCCCACGCAAATGCCAAGATTCTCCGAGCGGTGGACACGCGGAAGATCATGGGAGTCCCACAGGGATATATGGGGGATCTTATCACCATCTCTACATCAGTATCAACATTTCAGGAACTAGCAAATGCCTCCCTTCCGGAAGTCGCTAGTATCCTCCGCAATGATTTGAATTATGTTAATACGCAGGATTATGTTCGTAGCTATGCCACATTCGTTGCTCGTACGCTGGATAAGTCCAACATTGTGTACGGCGGCCGGTGGAATCCAGACACAGATATCGGCTCCTCCTCATGGGCCCAAGTTCAACTATCTCGAGTCAACTTTGGTTCTTTAGGAAAGCCGGCACTAGTGAGACGACCTACGTTCAAGCCGTTAAGGAGTAATATTTACTTTATGCCACGGACGATTTCTGGTGATATAGATGCATTACTATGCTTCAACGAGGAAGATATGAATGGACTGATGGCAGACCCCGAATGGAATTCATTTACGGACTATATTGGATAGTATTATGAATCAGATTGATCATTTTTGATACTCGAAGCTTCATTTATCTCCGCCCAACTTCGTAATATTTCCATACCAAACTTAGAAGTCTTTACACACCACCAACTTAACGCCCGATTTTAGCGCCCGACTTTTAAAAGGGGTGTTATTCTAAGCTCAAAAATTAACCAATCACATGACTACATCACATAGATAGATCAATTAAAATATAACACTTTATAAAGGTGGCATAAGCACATAATACAACCTTAACTTTACAGTAATCTAGGCTTAAATCCTGCATATTCCCCATTTAAGGTTTTTTTTCGAAAAGAATTTAGAAAAGTTAAGAGCTAACAAAAAATAGCTAACCTCGATGTCATGGCCCAGCAGCAGCAACACGTGATCTTTTTTAATAAGCAGCAAAGTTTCGGAGGAAATGACATAAACGGGCGATATAAGAGGATAGATAACACAATCATGTCTTACGTGTTGAACTGCTTCGAACCGACGGGTGTAGTCGAACCTCGCCTCTATTCTCCGAGACCCATATTTATTTCCGGTTACACCACCTCCGATCCGATTGTGGGGCCTTCGGATTGGCCATGCAAGTTTGGCCAATCGGCACTGGTCCTCAACGCCGAAATGTACAGAAGAGGCAATTCTAGTATATAACGTAGGAAGGCGCCACATGCCTTCCGGGGGAACGGGGAAGGAGGAGGAGGTTCTCCGGACTTAGTCAGATACTTGAATATGCAGTAGACTTTTCCTTTTCCAGTCGGAGTTGCGTTACCCAGATAATTAATATACATTAGAAAATTCAAGGATATTGTCTGGAGCTATGACCACTTTCCTTCGTATCTAGGTAAGCACCTATAATTTTAAATTTTAGGCATATTCAATAATCTAGGTACCTCGGTAGATGTAATAATATCTATACATTCTTCTCCTAAAGTCCTGTATCGTAACAACTATTCTCCTTCTCGCATCTCATAGGGACAATGGCTACAATTACAAAAAAAACCGTGTTAATTACAGGTTGCTCTGAAGGTAGCCTGGGAGCGGCACTAGCGCTAGCGTTCGCAAAACGGGATTTTCACGTATTCGCTACCCTACGCAACCCTGCGAAAGCTGGCCCCCTCGCATCACATCCTAATATCGAAATATTGTCTCTAGAAGTCACCAACGCGCAGTCCATTTCTTCTTGTGCCGCTGAGGTGGGCAAGAAAACGGATGGCAGTCTCGACATTCTAGTGAACAATGCAGGCGTCATGTTCGCTATGCCCCTGCTAGACACAAGCATCGAAGAGAGCAAGAAGTTGTTTGATGTGAATGTATGGGGTATGCTTGCTGTGACCCAGGCTTTTGCGCCAATGCTCGTCCGGTCCAAAGGTGTCATCTTGAATATCGCCAGCATTGCTGGTGCCGTCAGAATGGCGTGGCAAGGTTCGTTTCCCCCTAAACGGACCCCTTTGAGTTTAAATTCCTTCTACCTCTTCTTTTGTTGAGTTTCGAACTGCTCTCTAGTTTGCGCCTAAGTTTAATAACATTAAACAGGTGTCTATAATTCCTCGAAAGCTTGCGTACGCTGGTTCTCTGAAACGCTACGCATCGAAATGCAAGGACTAGACGTTCGCGTCATTACGGCCATGATTGGCGAAGTAGAGACAAAGATCTATGACAACGCAGGCCAAACCGATCGTGCTCTTCCTACCTCGTCGTACTACAAATCTATAAAGCACCTCATCTTCCAACAAGCCTCGGGGGAAATGCAAGTGGAGAACGAGAAGGCGGAGGTGACAGCCGAAAGTTTGGTGAGGGATGTGTTAAGCGGAAGAGATGGTCATGTGTGGAGAGGCGGTGTAGCAGGGCGCGCCAAATATTTCCACTGGATGTTGCCTGAACGACTTTTTGAATGGGCCTTACATGTACATAGGGGTGTTTACCAGGTCAGGGCACCATAAGACATCGGTATGGATTAGCTGGAAATACTCCATAGAATTTATTGATAATTACTATGACTATGACTATCATGTACCCCGAGTCACAAGGCTTTTAGCTACAAAGTTTTAAGTAATAGATTAACACAGTATCCTATCTTAGGTCACCTAGATAACTTTAAGCCCTTGTTCTAATTTTGAGTATTTGGATACTAAGTTTTGAAATGGATATCGATTACAAAGTGCGTACTGGTTGTATTAATCTCTATCTAAGGGATTGGATAGGCGTGTTTATCATATGGGTGTCACGAGGTGGAACCAAACGGCGTGGAAACAACTTCCTTATTCCACAAGGAACTCTAAACTACCTAGGTACCTAAGAGGTTCTATGTCTATACATACCAAACCTGTTCTTTATTCTAGATGTTTCATCTAGAGTCCTGACAATGGGTACCTTGGGTAAACAACGAACGTGGGGTACACCAGCGCTAAGTGTGGGTAGGGTGCAATGAGAGTACCTGTTTTATTCAGCCAGGCTTTCTTAACACTCTAAGGAGCGGATTAATACGTTGGACTGAACTATCTGAAGTAGGAAACCCCATAAAACCGTCATTCCTTCCATTCTAGCTCCATCACTAGAGACCCAAGGTTATTTCTAGCCTCCCAGATCTGCCTACAAGTCGTTCATGCCCATGCAGTCAGTGACTATGAATGTGTCTAGGTAGGTCCCTAGGTGGGTACCTAGACACGTATTGATCTGACTTGGCCGGTATAATTCCGAAAACGTCGAGGCCAAATCGCGTTATCCAGAATATACCTGGATTCAAGATATCGCCGACAAACAGGCTTAGGTACGTAGAGAAGGTCGAATATAAGTAATGTGAGGACCTCGGTTGATCACTTCCTCAGCCCTAAAGCTAGTATATTCCTCCGGAATTGGGTTGAATTCAAAGCTTAGGACCAGCATCATGATCATAATGCGTAACTCCATGCGTGCTAGCCTTTGTCCTGTCTGCAGGTTAGCGGTGCACCATCAAATCCCTAAAGTGTAAGGCAACTATACCGAAGCAACCGCGAGGTCCGGCTCCGAAAGGTAACATAGGTCCAGCATAAGGGTCATATTCTCCATTTTTATCGAGCCATCTTTCTGGCTGATATTGGCCTTTTGTAACTCTGTCCCACTTTCCTGTTTCTCTTTGCTTCGAGGTAGAAGATCGGATCTTGGGATCGATGACGAAGTCGTCCATATCCTCTATACTTTGCACACTAGGCGCCCCAAAGACGTCGATTCCAGCAGGGATCCTATGACCAAGGACAACCACATCTTGAGTTGTCCGACGGGTCCAGGATGGAGCTGTTAAGGCGATACGAATCAGTTCCTGGATACTGGCCTCGACATATGGATGTTCAGATGCGATGATCTCCTGGTAAGAGGGCAAGTTATTTGCGTTTGCATTGGGCCAGACTTCCAGTAGTGCCGCACGGAGCTTTCTTTGCTTGTCTTGATTCGCCGTGAGATATTTCATGCTCCATTTCGTGGTATCCTGTGTTGTCTCGTGGCCACCTACGACAGATTATTAGTATATCACGCTGACATCATATTCTCATTGACTACGAACCAACGATATATGAGAATGTCTCGTCGATCATTTCCCGGTGACTTGACGTGTTCCTGCCCTTTGACCCAAGTAGATTACTCCTCTTGATCACTTCGTCCATGGCACACTGGGCTTCCCCAAACTTGCTGCTCGACTCTTCAACAAGCTTTAACATCACCTCTTCTTTGATGCGCCAGGCACTCCTCCACGAAGGTGTCATCCAAACCCACAACTTAGTGGCAGCTAACCACACGGAGCTCCGCATATTTTTCAAATGTTCAACAAGGACTTCACATGCATCCACAATCTCGGGAAGGTCAATAGGATCCTGAAACTTTATCGCTTTGTCCTGATTGCCACCATCATCTATGTCGCCAGTTACAACAGCGGCTTTAATACGGCGGGTTATCAAACCAAGGTCATCACCTGTAGAGGCGGTCCAGATCCTGGTATAATATATTAGCAGGTAATGAGCTTATACGTGATACTAGGTACGATAGAACTATCATAAATACCCAACTCATAACTGATTATAGTCAAAAAGAGAAATAACTCACTGCGATCAGATTAGTCTATGCTCGGTGTAAAGGATGGAATGAGGGACCTTACCATATCAAATGTGACCTGCTTTATATCGTCTGAAACTTCAAACGGTCGCCCATTTGCACACTGGACCTTAGTAGACCACAGGTTGACGAGGTTCATAGTGTGCTTATGAATCGTCTTCGCAGAAACTGATTTGAGGAATTGGCTAGTCATTGTAGAAGACCAAATGTTGCGCTGATCCTTGAACTTATCGTGAGAGGGCATGGATATGGTTCCCTCGGGGAACAATATACCAACCCAGCCCGACAGGAACCCACCACGGTCGAATTCTCTAGCTCGGCGTGTTGACATGTCGATTATCTCCTGGATGTCTGCAACAACAACAATCGGTCTTGAGAAGGGGGCAAGAAAGACTTGGAAGATAGGACTCTGAAGCTCTGCTGCTTTAGTGGAAAACCACCTAAACCCCTCCCCCGTTTCTTTCGAGTAGTTGACAAAGTCAAATGCATCTCCAAAAAATTGCCATCTAGACTTTTTTGTGTAGGGAATGCCAGCAAGTGGTTTCGGTAGAGCTGCCCAGTACAGCAAAGCTAGCAGCACGGGGATGATCAGAGCTATAGTTTGAGACCCCAAACTACTAACATAAGCCCACTCTCCTGTTGGAAAGTTGTTTAGCGATGACCCTCTGACACTAAATGAATCTGCCATCTTGTAGTCTCTAATATCATTCGTAGAGTTTGCGATGTTTGACTGAAGAGGAGATAATTGCTTAACCTGTTTACCAAGTTACTAGGATTCCTAGTTAGAAGATATCAGAATGCTCTGAATTATGATCACAGAAGCACAACGGGAATAGACAAAAGCAATTATTACTACATCCGTTCATCCACCCCGTTGCATATCTAGTGTGTAATTTTTAAGGCATGTCTTGTAAAGATGCAGTACGAGTTCCGCTCTGAGAACTCATATTGGTGTTCGGGCTGGGGGTATACTGCAGCTTGGTCGGAGGCTCTAAAATGGGTGGATCATTTTTTTCAGCTTCTCCCGAGAGGCCATCAGGATGATGGAAACTCCGAGCTATTTCCCTATCCTTAGGATTTATAACATTACACGACGGAAAAGTAGATTACATGGCGGTGATAGTATCATGAAGATTGCTGGCTTAGGAATAAATCTTGGATGAACCTTACGGTGCTCCATCTCTCGGAGCCGATGGGCTTTCGGGTATAACAGCTAACTCACTAATATGATCCTAATAAAAAGCCTCATTACGCAGGTGACGAAAATCTTTGCCGAATATAGGCGATACTTGGCGAATCCATCCGATAGGATTACGTTAGATCGGATAAGAGGTAATCATGATGAACAAATCGGACATATTTCCGAACTAGCCATATTAAGTCCGGTTTACACCATGTTGGAAAGAGATATTCATAGGTTACTGAGAAGAACTAGATGTGGCATTTCGGGCAATATATTAATACTTATATCTCCACTTATGCAATCTTATCTATGAATGTGTGACTGTTGGCTGTTGGCTGTAAGAATCATCCAGTTAATCGATATTGCCAATTTGATGATATCGTCCGATCACTTCTCACATAGTCGATTTAGACTCATATCAGGTAGGCAATCAATCAATCAGCAACATACAGCGTATCCTCATATTACATATTACATACACTAATTGAATACAATCAATTCAACAACAACAATTCAAGGCCTATAGATATTTGCAATCCGTAAGTGACAAGGGTTTAAGAGCGGGTGGGAGTATCGAGCATGCTCGTCATACAGTGCATGAGATCCCGCAGTCGCGTAATAACACCTCGATCTTGGTCAGTACTCGTAGTCGCGTCAGACATACACATCTCGACGAAACGAGAGGTGACATTTGCTCCCAATATCCCACTTCCCTCACCTGTCGCCTTCTTGCTAACCCGACAACCATCTGAGAGACCTAATAAACCTTCTACCTCCTCTAGTAAGCGAGCCGCTATCTGTAGTACGAATCTTATTTGGAGGTCGGCGAATTGGCATAGTGATGCACCACCAATATTTAAATCGCTCCAAATGGGTTGGATGGGGCGAAGGTCTAGCTCCATAAGATGGGTATATTCATATACCGCATTATAGAGCAGGAGATACAACTGCAGTAGTCTTATATAATTTGCAATAAGCTGCAGTATGGCTGGTTTGTCGACAGCGCGTACGCGATTGGACGACTTTTTATCGGATGATCGTGGCGACGGCTGGACACTTTGGGACCAAGGCTTTTTTTCGAAAAACATCGAGTAGGAATTAGACACACGATGGTAGCCCATGTCTTTTGTACCACCAATATCGTTCATGGACAGGTCATGGTGGTGAATGAGCGAACCGCTCCTTGAAGGTGGATACTGTTCCTCTAAAAAAAAGTGTCGAAGAAACTGGAGGAACTCTATAGCCGATTGCAGCACCTTTCCTGCAAGCTCTGTTGGAAATGTTTCGGAGACGGCAACAGGCCGACCGCCATGCTCCTCTGGGCAATATGTGCTCTGAATCTTATACATGACGCTACCCAACTCGGTCAGCCTCTGCATCAAGGAGATCTGGCTACCCACAGCTTCGCTTTCCAATCTGCCCATATTTGATATATTTCTATGTAAGCCTGGCTTATGGGTGTCTAGAGCACGCTCATTATTATGCCTTTGGTCTGTCGCCGAGTGAAGAAGCATGTCCAGTCTCTGGCTGTGAGTTGAAGATCTTCGGCCCGAGTATTCATTATTAGAGAAGTTCATTAATTCCCCGCTACCATCGTTGTGCTGTTCCATACCTCGCCACGGCGATGAGTTGTCGGTGGTGGGACTAGCAGTTGAGCACGTCCCGAAGATGGCAGGATCCAGTTCCGCTGTATCGGCATGGTCGTATATCTCATTGAATAAATTTTCACTGTCAAGGTTGGTTGCTTGAGACGGTCCTATCTCATGGCTAAAAGGGTCGAGTGAGCGATGCTTCCCAGCAGCAGATATCGTTCCATTTTTGTCACTCGAGTGATTCTGTTCATAGACAAGCGATGATCTGGAATAATTAAGTTCTGCCTGTTGCAGAGACGTTATAGTAGGGCCCGGAGTCTCTCTTAGGACATTTTCACCAGAAAGGGCCCCTGTAGCTAGAGGTCGCCCGGGAGGAAGTGGGAGCCCAAAATTACACTTCGCCCTAGCCTTGTCACAGCGCTGGCAGGTCTCAGATAGCTCTGAACGAACACATTTGAGCTTCTGGGTACGGCACCTATCGCAAGCGAGGCGCTTACTTTGTTGCCCAGTCCCATAGTTAGACGTAGATAGGTTCTTCATAGTAAGATTGCGGAGGTTGTGGAGATGACTTGAGTACCTGTAATTCAAAGTCTAGGAAAAGACCAATATTAAATGCGAACAAATCCTAATCGGCGGGGGTACCAGAGGAAACTTTATGATATAACATCACTCCCGGATATTCCTTACGAAATGAGGTATAACGCGAGCTGCATTTCAGCCCATCAATTTATTCCCAGTATGTCCTAATGCAGACCCTGTATCTAGACCGGTTTATAGCCATGCAAGATAGGTCTCACACAGGCTGCAGGCAATTTTCGGTTGGCTGCATATTACGTATGCCAATTCTTATTATTTTGTGATGCATCATATTTGAATAGAGACGGTTTGGCTAAGACATTTGATCGTCGGCTCGAGCTCCTCTAATTGAGGTTCTATATTTCAGGGGTGCGTCTGTACGGATAACGCTCTTCAACCGTTCTCTAAACTTACCTAGGTACTTGGCTCATTTTCAGGTACCTAGTTAGGTACCTAGTTAGGTCAACGTATCCCATTGCCCCGTCAGACATGGGCCAAAAATTGTATCCACTACCTTAGCCAATAGTTTTAGAAGGTTGAATTCGTTACCAGAAAACCCCCATGCTTCTTGTACGATCTAATCCATAGCAACCAAGATAAGATTTTATATGTAATAGGCATAAGTTACATAAAATACCCTGTCCTATACATATGTACGATTAAGCAGTGCTACGGTGGACCATTATGACATTAGTGCCAAAATCCAGAAAATAGGTGGCACTATGTCTAATAAGGTAATAGTAAGGCAAAAATACAGTGTAAGCTCAATCAATATGCGCTGTATACACAATTAACACCCCTTTTAACCTTATAACACAATAACTTTACAAATATATATCTAAATATTTTTCAAAATACACCAATATTTTGATTCAAAAATGATAAAAATTACTATCCAAATCGCATGTAGTTTGACCCAAGATTCGTAAAGATATTAAGACAGCTATATAGGTATTTAGGTAGGTACCTGTTTTTCCTATTCCAAAAGTTTAAAAGATTAGCCAATCAGATATCGCCTTTACCTTAGCCTTAGCCTCCAGTTAGCCTTATATATACGAGATACATAAATTCAATAATAACACTTACTTACACGTATACACGTATTCAAATAACTTTACCAATATACCATTTCAAAAAATATAATTAGTATCATTTTATAGCCTTGATTAATGCGAAAATAATGATACAGGTTGCATGTATACATCTTTTGGCTGGCATATCGTATAGCGTGTTATATCAATATCCAATAAGTCTTATACGGCACGTGATACCCTTTATGACCACCTATACACATAATAGCCTTCCTTTTATATTACACATTATCTTTACTAAATAAATCAGCAATATTATAAGACTATTTTTTTAATTTTTATTATATTTTAAATAAAATATCAATATTTTATGTCAATTTATGCCAGTAATATTCGAAAAGTTACTATAAATATAAAAATTCTGTATTCAATTTTTATTCGGTTTTGTATATACCCCGCATAGTATACTGTGCACTCGATATATTACCCTTTTTGGACAGCCCTGACCTATTTTCTTGATTTTGGCACTAATGTCATAATGGTCCGCCGTAAGTGCATACAATTTTTGGCCCACGTTTAGTGGTTAGGTACCTTAAGCCGCCATGTTCGTAGTCTTAGGTCCACTGCGTATAAATAAAATGATAAAATAGAAAAAGTTCGGAGTTACTAAAGATTGTAATAATTTCGTATATTAGCACTCCCCCTCCAACTATACGCGGTAATTAATTTATTTTGTGCAGATAGATACTTTTTTTTTTCGGAGTTTTCAAAATTTCTACTGTTATCGAGGCTTAAACCATTTATTTGCTAGGGTGTTTTGGCCTTATAACAACCTTGCAAAATTCACTTATCAAATTTATTTATTTGTAGCGGATACAACTGCGCTAACCGGGCTTATAACCTAATAAAATAGAAAAAGTTCGGAGTCACCAAAGATTGTGATAACTTCGTATATCAGCATAGAAACCTAATATACTTTGATATAAACCCAGTGTCAAATACTATTTAAATATTTCCAAAAAAAAAACCCCCCGATCTACTTAGATGATCATAGTTATAATTTACTTGATAGGGAAACCATCGAAGGCCATTCTGAGTGGTTTCGACACTTTGATATTTATGCGACAAACATCGCAAATTTGATAAATTCTTCATCTCCCAGCAGGGAGTCTAACTCATCATCAAACAAGTTAGCCAAAAACTCCACGCCCCCGTGCTGTTTTCTTGGTAAAATAGCACAGTATCGGAAAGACTGGGTAATCGGGCCCATCAGCGGGCGCACCGTTTCAGGCCTTCCACCATTCCCAAATACTTCTTCACCAAAATTGACATCTGCAATGTCAAAGGCAATAAATGAGGTGATCATCAACCCGTTGCCGTCCACCTTTAGATTTTCCAACTTATGACTGTCTTTCACTAATGTCTTAATCATAGTATAAGCATCCATAATTCTGGACGGTGTGGCCTCTCCTGCTACTTCGCGGAGTACGCGTGCTATTGACCCTATACTTGTAGATCCTACTAATGATGATAGGGGGGTAAGGGCTTGGTTGATCATGGTGAAGTTTCCTAGATAATTAGATGGCATCAATTCTGGGAAGTAAGGGCGAGCATCGAATGGCAAGTCTAGACGCACTTGTGCATCTAAGGCTACCTCGGTTCCTCTTTTTCTTGCCCTGAGAAGACAACGCCAGATTAACGCGCAGATAACATCGTTCAATGACACATCAGCTGTGCCAGGCTCCTCAGCGCATTCATCTTGCAAATCCTTGATATTTTTAGGCGGCAGGTAGAATATGCAGGCCTTCATTTCTCCCATTGAGCTGATAGGTCCAGGTGCTGAAGCAAGCTGAGTGTCTCTGTGTTCCTCTGTCGTTCTCTGCGGGTTGTGATTTGGAGGTGCATCAAGGCCAAGCAGCCGCCAAGTCTCCGTCGGGACTTGCTGTGCTCTATTTTTAATTATTTCCTTAGACCAGATCAGCTCTACTAAGTTATGGTCTGATATTTCCTGTGGATATTTCCGTGGCATATTCCCAAGTTGTAAGTCGTAGCAATTCTCCGCCCAAATTTTGAATACGTTATTTAGGGCCGTTCCGTCAGAGACTACATGAAGTATAGCCGCTGTCAGGATACATACCCCAGGTATGAAGTTGGCCTGTGCCACAAAAACCTCAGGGTCATGGTCGATATCAGCGAAGAACGGCGCCCAGGTCAAAGTCTGGTCCTCGACAGTGGATGGGTGAAATGCAGTTTCCTTCAAGTCATCATATGTCAAGTCAGAATCTAATTCTTTGAATTTGAATTGAGATAATTGATGTATATCTCCATCTGTATCGTATCGTATCTCTAGGCCGCCGTGGCTGGTGCTCGAACTACTATGGACCTTGCCGCCGAGCCAAGGTAACTGGGTGAAGACCCTCTTTAATCCTCCTTGAAGGACACTAAAGACCTTCTTGGGGCTAGCATCAGGTTTAAGGCGTAGATATAGAACGAAATTCGCATAAACTGGGGGAGGATGATGATCCAGAGAGTTCAGCGCAATATGGGTAGGATTTGAATTCATTTTAGCTAAGTAATAAGAATTGGGATGAGGTGATAGTTACCAGTTCGAAAGTGCGAAGACAAACTTTCTACTTATCTATCCTCACCTGTGGTGCGTTAGATCTGCGATGCTTCCACTTGGACTTATCCACAATGCTCTCTCTTCATCTAGCATGTATAACCCGTATGGGAGTGCGGATATGACAGCCCGGATTTTGACAATGGCCGATACGGTTACAAGCTAGCCTAATTTTGGGAATAAACAGAATGAGGGGTATGTCATCTTTCGGACCTACATGTTCTAGTCTCCTGCCAATCTGTAGCGGGCCGTTACGGCGATTTCATGCTTTTCCAGTAGTAAGAGCCTTGGAAGCCACTGGAGTTTTCAAAGTCCGCATAGCCACTCGGCGGTCGTGTTATGAACATGAATCGGTCGTATTCGGAGTGGAAATAACATTTACGAGGGGCTTTGCTAAGGTAATTCCGGTGACCACTCGGGAGCTCATTCCGATGTGTCCTGGCGTTGAATTCGGAGAAAGGATGAAAATTAAATACTTTCAAAATTCAATTATTCATATATTCAATAAATGAATTAATATGTGAAAAGAAATATTTATATCTAATATTGGAAGCAGAAGTCTTTTATGATGTGTTAAATAAAATAAATACCTATCTATATAAGATATATTTATATATACCTAGGAGGTAGGTAGGCAGTTAAATAAAAAGTTTTGAGTTTTAGTTAACATTTTAGTAAACAGATTTAGTAACTCCGAGTTTGATTATATATCGAGGTCGTCTATGGATGATTTTGAACTTGTTAATTTCAGGTATCTTTTAAGAAAGTGGATAGCTATTGGAAGCATAAAGCCGTTAACTTGGTATTTTCTTTGGATTTAAACACCGTTGATTGGTAAAATGTCCGTTCATATGGAGAACCCTTCAACCCATTCTGTTGCCATTGTTGGCATGGCCTGCAAGTTTCCTGGAGACGCTACTAGTCCTTCCAAGCTCTGGGATCTCTGTACCGGTGGTCAAGATGCTTGGTCAGAGATTCCAAAGGACCGGTTTGACGTGAGATCGCTGTACGATGCGGACTCGGAGAGGATTGGCAGAGTAGGCCGCCCCTGCTTAGATTAACGAGATATTGAGAAGTATGCTGATTTGTGTTCAAGAGCCACGCAATTGGTGGTTACTTTTTGAAAGAGGACGTGGCTAGATTTGATGCTGGATTTTTCAATTTTCCAGCAGATGTAGCAAGTGTAAGAACATACAAATTAAACGTCTTTCGGAATTTGGACTCCAGACTAAATAATCCCAGTCTATGGATCCCCAGTTAAGAATGCTACTCGAATCGGTGTATGAAGGGACAGAAGATGGTTAGTACCATACACAACTTGTATCTCCTATCGCTGACCCAGAAAAAATCAGCTGGTATCCCACTGGAGAAGCTTGCCGGCTCAAATACGTCTGTATTTATTGGATGCTACGCTAAGGACTACCAAGATATTCAGACACGAGACCCCGAATCAATGCCAACACCATTCGTGACAACCAACTTTATGACCATGCTCGCGAATCGCGTCTCTCACTTTTATGATTTGAAAGGGGCTAGTATGACGATTGATACCGGCTGCTCAGGTGGCTTAGTAGCATTACATCAAGGATGTCAGGCCATCCGTTCGGGCGAGTCTGATATGTCAATTATTGGGGCGTCCAGCTTGATACTGAGCCAAGACATGTTTATCAGCCTATCTTCCGTTGGGTATTCTCATATCTCTTCATATTCTCGTTTCTTGATAATTACATCAGTAACTAATCGATTTGAAGGCTTCTTGGTCCCGATGGCAAATGTTATGCATGGGATGCGCGAGCTCAAGGATACGGCAGAGGGGAAGGTGTCGCTGTACTGGTTCTTAAATCTGTAGATGCCGCGGTAAGGGACGGGGATCGTATTCACGCAATGATTCGAGGAAGTGGTTTGAATCAAGACGGAAAGACATCTACGATAACATCACCATCTTTGGAGGCTCAAGTTAAACTAATTAACACTTGCTACAGTAATGCCGGACTGGACCTTTCGGAAATAGGTTACGTAGAAGCTCATATGACAGGAACAAAAGTAGGAGATTATATCGAGGCCAAGGCCCTTGCTACAACATTTGGGGAAAATACAACTGGTGGTCCGATTTTGGTTGGTTCCATCAAAACCAATATAGGACACACGGAGCCTGTTAGTGGCCTCGCGGCAGTCATCAAGACCGCACTCTCCCTAAAGCACGGTCAAATCGCGCCCAATATGAACTACGAAGAGAAGAATCCAATGATAAAACTAGAAGAGTGGAACTTAAAGGTGAGTTAGATATATAAACTACCAGGTATACAGGTCTCTATGGACGCTAATTAAGGGGAATAACAAGGTCCCAACTGAGCTTACCCCATGGCCCCAGGAGAAGCCATTCCGGGCGTCGATCAACAATTTTGGATATGGTGGTAGCAATTCTCACGTTATTTTAGAGCGTGCGCCAAATGTGCAGTCTGGAACGAATAAAGTCAATGGGCATACTACTTGCCGGGACGACGCACACAGTTCTAGCGCCCATCGGGTTTATCTTCTTAGTGCTAAGGACGCAAACTCTTGCCAGCAAATGGCAAAAAACCTAGCCGCTTTCCTCCACCAATCCAGCCAGGGGGGGTACAGCTTATCTCTTAGTAGCCTGGCATACACCCTGGCTGAACGACGCTCGCGACTCCCTTGGATGATAGCAGTTCGGGCCAGCAACTTAGAGGAACTAACGGTACAACTAGAGCATTCATCAGCGAAAACACCGTTGCATTCTACGAGGCGCCCACGTCTGGGATTTGTTTTTAACGGCCAGGGTGCTCAATGGTATGCGATGGGCCGAGAGCTTATTACAGCCTATCCCGTCTTCGACGCCGCGATTCACGAGGCAGACCAAATCCTAAAAGACTATGGAGCAACGTGGTCTCTATACGGTACTTTGATCCTAAACTATTAAGGAAAAAAGGCTAATTATTTGCAGATGAACTGATGCGCGATGAACACTCAACTCGTGTGGGAGATATAAACCTTTCTCAACCCATAAGCGTTGCTCTCCAGTTATGCATAGTCGACCTTTTGAAGTCATGGGGAATAATTCCTTCAATTGTTACTAGTCATTCAAGCGGCGAGATTGCGGCTGCATATGCGGTAAACGCATTAACAGCCAGGGAAGCTCTCGGTATAGTCTACTTCCGCGGTGAACTTGCCCTCAAGTATCACAAGATATCGCCTGTCATCGGTGGTATGCTCGCTGCTGGAGTCGGCCCGGATCAGGCTGACCAGTATATTAAGAATACCACAAGCGGTCGTGTAGTGGTCGCATGTATTAACAGTCAGGAGAGCGTCACACTTTCAGGGGACGAACCAGCTATCAACGAGGTCGCGTCGCAACTAGAAAAAGATGGAAAATTCTCCAGGAAATTAAAGGTCCCTCTTGCGTATCACTCTCACCACATGCTGCCAATGGCTCAGGATTATATAGAGGCTTGTCGTGATATTGTCCCTGGATACAGAGGGTGGGATAAGGATGTTGTATTTGCGTCACCGGTAACGGGCAATATCGTCTCCCCTGACATCCTGACACCAGAGCACTGGGCTCGTAACCTTACTAATCCTGTCCGCTTCAGCGAAGCATTTGAAAGCATATGTCAATCTGACGCAAATGTGGACATGGTAGTGGAGGTGGGAGCACACAGTACCCTCGCGGGTCCTATTAGGCAAATTCTCAACGGTAGAAAGATAGCATATGCGGCTTGTCTAAAGAGAAATATTGACGCCGTTGAGACTATGCAGAGTCTCGTTTGCGAGCTATTAGCACGGGGTTATCCAGTGGACCTAAGCGCAGTAAACGAACCGTTAAGCGAGGCAACACCGGCTTTTATAGCAGACCTACCTACATATCCATGGAACCACAGCACGCGATACTGGGTAGAACCGAGGATCAATAAGGATACTCGTTATAAGAAGTTCCCTCCACATGAGCTTCTTGGTCTTCCTATTTCTGGTAGCACTGAACCAATAGCCCCCTGGAGGAACTTTTTACGCTTATCGGACCTCCCGTGGCTCATTGATCACCAGGTCGACTCTAAGGTTATTTTCCCTGCCGCCGGCTACATTTCAATGGCCATTGAGGCTGCCCGTCTCCTCAAAGATGTCGGTTCGAACATTCAGGGATTCCGGCTAAGGGATGTCGATATCGTAAATGCTTTAACGATTCCAGAATCCTCGAGTGGGATCGAAGTGCATACGCATCTTCGGCCGTGCAGCGAGAAGGAGATGGACCATATAGGCTGGTACGAGTTTGTGATAAGCTCTATAGACAATGACACTCTAATCAAGAATTGTTCCGGATTCGTCTCTGTTGAGATGGATAATTCTAATAGGTCATCACTCTTTCGTGATACAGAAAGCCCTCGAGAAGATTCATTCTTCGCTTCTAGCGCGAACAAGCGAGACGTCGACGCAGAGTCAGTATATGCTACTATGCGACAGATGGGCCTCCATCATGGGCCAGCCTTTAAGAATTTGTTCGGTGGTGTCGCTGCGGGCGGGAAGGCAATCTTAGGTTTATCTATTCCAGCGGTAGCCTCTGAAACCTTTGACTACATCATTCACCCTACAACACTAGACACCATTATCCAAGCTACATATGGCGGCTTACAAAAGAGGCTCTATCAGGGGTCTATGGTACTCCCTAGATCAATGGATTCGATGTACGTACCTTACAGCTTAGAAAGACAAGCTGGCAGCAAACTCAAAGTCTATACCGAGTTACGTGAGTCAGGTAAACGTGGCTTTACGTCGAACGTCGTGGTTTCGAACGCTGGGAGTAACAGTGACGCCTCGTCAATCTCGTTTCTTCGAATCAAAGATTTCCACTGTCAAGCTATCCCCATGAATTTTGACGACACCACACAAGACCAACAATACCCACTTTGCTCTAAGAGCCATTGGGAAATCGATGTATCATACCAGATCCCCGCCGCTATCAAAGACATTATGAAAATCTTCTTGAACGATACGGAGGCAGATTCCGAGAAGAAACTCCTTCGGGCATCGTACTACTTCATATACGACGCTGTAGCTCAGCTCAAAGGAGACGAGAAAAAAAGCTGGGCCTGGCATCATAAAGTATTTTACAATTGGATGGAGCAAGTGGTCGTACTTGGTACTAGTGGTACCTTGAGTCCCGGTTGTAAAGCGTGGTCAAGAGCCTCGAATGGAATGAAGCAAATGCTAAACGATGAACTCGATGCTGGGGATGCATCTGGAAAGCTTGTGGTGCGGGTTGGCCGCGCTCTCACTAGGATCATTCGAGGAGAGATTATGCCACTCGAGCTCATGCTAGAAGGTGACCTATTAAACCGATACTATATGGAACTTCCTCGGCTTAAGTTTCGTACATACAAACAGTTAAAGGAACTCGTAGGACGAATCGCTATCAAGAACCCAGGGGCTAACGTTCTTGAGATAGGAGCAGGCACAGGAGGAACTACGCAACCAGTTCTAGAAGCTTTTAGTCCCCATGGAGATGGCTCCGGATCTCTTCTTGGCCATTACACATTCACCGACGTTTCAGCTGGGTTTTTTGAGGCCGCCCAGAAGAAGTTGGCGGGGTGGACAAGCATGATGGATTTCATAAAACTTGACATCGAAACAGACCCAGCTACCCAGTCAATCACTGGTACCTACGACATTATTGTTGCCTCCATGGTCCTCCATGCAACTAAGAGCATGCACAAGACGCTTTCGCACGTTCGTCAACTCCTTAAACCAAGAGGAAAGCTCCTTCTAATCGAAGCCACACAAGATCGACTTGATACACAACTGATATTCGGGCTACTCCCGGGATGGTGGCTTAGCGAGGAGTCATTCCGAAGAAACAGTCCAAACATGTCGTTACAGACTTGGGATGGCCTGTTGAAGGATTCCGGCTTTTCAGGCATTGACTTTGAGATTGGAGACTGCGAAGAGAACCAGTTCAAGAGCAATAGTATCATTCTGACTACTGCCGTGGCGACGCCGTCTTACCCATTGAGAATTTCTATCGTGAACATCGCGCCATATTCTCAAAAATGGGTAAAGCAGCTTGCCGAGACGATACAGCAACGGACTGGCATTTCACCTTCCGTGGAGAACTTGGGAGAGGTGAAGTCGATTCAAGATAAGGTCTGCATTCTCACGGCTGAAATGGATGCACCTTTCCTCGAAAAGGCCGACGCCGCTTCTTTCGGGATGATACAGAATCTAGTTGTCAACAGTCGAGGAGTACTCTGGCTAAGCTGTGGCAGCATGATTGACCCCCAAGTGCCTCAATTTGCTCAAACTCAAGGTTTGTTGCGGACCTTGCGCCAAGAGCACTCGAACAATCGATACGTCCAGCTCGATTTTGAGCAAAGCACTATCCCGTGGACCGAAGATAAGATAGATTTCGTCCTCCATGTCTTTCAGCAGACCTTTGACTATAATAAGGAGAGTGGCAGTATCGATTGGGAGTATGCAGTAAAGGATTCTAATCTTTACGTTCCCAGGGTCTACGCGGATCAGAAAGGGGGCGGTAATAATACTGACCAAATCCCCCAGCCGCAACTGTTTTATCAACCAGGTCGTAAATTCGTTTTGGAACCGTCCAGTACAGGTTTATTAAGTGATGCGAGTTTTATGGATGAAGTGCTATACGATGACTTACCTGACGGGATGGTAGAAATTAAAACAAGAGCGTTTGGACTAAATTCCCGAAATATTATGAGTGTGTTGGGTAAACTACCTCATGATGCGGTTGTTGCCCATGACTGCGCCGGTATTGTTACAAGATTGGGGCAGCATACGGAGCAGAGCGACCTGAAGGTTGGCGATAGGGTTTGCGGAATTGTCTCCGGACATCTTGCCAGTTCAAGCCTGGCGCATTGGAGCAGCGTTTCGAAGCTTCCTGAAGACCTCTCTTGGGAAGAAGGAGCCGCAATTCCAATTGCCTATGCTACCGCTTATCACTCTCTCGTACGCATTGCTGGTCTGGCTAGAGGCGAGACCGTTTTGATCCATGCAGCCGCTGGAGGAGTCGGCCAGGCAGCCATCATTATCGCCCAGCATATCGGAGCTGACGTGTTCGTAACCTGCAGCACAGAAGCAAAGAGAGATATGCTGGTTGAGAATTACGGCCTCAGTGTTGAACGCGTTTATTCAAGCAGGGATATTAGTTTTGCACCAGGTATCATGACAGCTACCGGCGGCAGGGGCGTTGATGTCATTCTTAACTCCCTCTCTGGGCCTTTGCTGAAGGAAACGTGGAGCTGCATTGCCCCCTTTGGTCGATTCGTCGAAATTGGCAAATCCGATATCGAGGCGGCGAGGCGACTAGACATAACCCCTTTTGGTCGCTGTGCAACGTATGTTGGGTTTGACATCGCCCTACTAAACGAGTACGATCATTTACGTACTCGTGAAGCTCTGGTCGAGGGTATGCGTATCGGTCACGCAAGGGTAAGATTAGGAAAGGGTCCGGTATATCCAATTGAACGATATTCGATCTCCGAGTTGGAGAGGGCCGTGAAGCGGATGCAGAGTGGGCGTCATGTCGGCAAGCTCGTAGTTATTCTGCATGATCAAGACAAGGTAAACGTGAGTTTTCCCCGATATATCATCGTCCTCTAATTCTAAATCTTCCTGTTAACAATAAAATAGGTCGTTATTCGGCCACGCTCGATTTCACTTACAAATGCAAATGCTACATACATGATAGCTGGTGGCTTGGGCGGCCTCGGTCGTTCTATTGCTTTGTGGATGATAGAAAAGGGCGCCAAAAACATCCTTCTTGTATCAAGGACTGCCGAGTCACACCCAAGTGCAAAGGAGCTCATACAAAAAGGCTTAAAGGGGGGCTGCAATGTCCACGTGAAGAATTGCGACGTGTCGGATGAGAAGGCTCTTTTAGAGCTTCTCAGATATTGCTCTTCTATCTCTTTACCGCCAATAAAAGGTGTCGTAAATGGAGCTATGGTTCTGGATGTAAGTTTCAGTTGCTTCCCCTATGTCTAGCATACCATGATCGGCCACGCTAATAAAAAGTCATTTTAAGGATACAATTATGGAACGTATGGAATTCGAACAATGGCAACATGTAATACAAAGCAGGGTCCAAAGCAGCATCAACATACATAACAATCTACCTAACCTATCGTTCTTTGTCCTATTATCTTCGCTAACCGGCGTAGTTGGACACACATCACAGGCCAACTATGCTGCCGGAAATAGCTTCCAGGACGCCTTAGCACGATATCGGACGCGGGATGGCCTGCTTTCCGTGAGCCTTGATCTCAGTGCCGTCACCGACGTCGGCTACGTTGCCGACGAGAATACCGCGACAGGAAAAAACTCTGCGGGTGCCCGAATCGAGGCTCTCGGCTCTGTCTCGCTCAATATAGATGCCATACTACGCATCCTCGAGGCTGTAGTTCTCGGACCTGAGCGCATTCAGCCAGATGATTCCCAAGTCATCATCGGTTTAAGAACATGGGATCAGTTACCAGAGGACTGTCCTGTCCGACAAGATCCTCGCTTCGGTACACTACGGCTAGCTAGTCCTCGCGGGGCGGTGAGAGCCGATTCCACGACGGTCGAAGAAGCAGCCAACCCGACTAATATGATGGCACGAGCCCTCGACGCACCTACCGAGAAGACAAAGCTTGTTGCGGCCGCGGTAGCAACACGACTAGCTACTATCTTCGGCGTACCGGTCGAAGAAGTAGATCTCACCGCGTCTATGACTACGCACGGGGTTGACTCTCTAGTTTCAGTTCAGCTACGAAACTGGCTCACGATAGCAGCTAAGGCTAAAGTGTCCATCTTCGAGATCACGCAGAGTAAGTCGTTGCTGGATTTCGCGGAGCTCGTACTAGCAAGGAGTCAAGCTGTCTGAGGTGCTTCGAACAAGGAATTATGTTAAATCTAGCTATATAACATAATATAGATAAGACTTAAAATTACTTTTTTCCAAAATAGAGGTAATATTCTGTTGCGTTGCTAGAAACATGATCTCTCAAGGGGGGCGACAAGTAAACTACATAAGCCATAAATTTGCTGAAGCCTTAGGTAGGTACCTAGGTAGTTTAAACAAAGGGTAGCCATTATTACCTGTTACCCAAAAGGGGATAAAACGAGGTTATCGTGACCCATGTTGGCGGTCTATGAATGGGATAGGGTAGGTAATCATCGGGTATTGCTCGGCGAACCCCTTAGGTTACAACCTTTACATGTACCTGTCTAGGTACTTAGGTACGGAATACATAGTAGAACTTTGAGCAGGGACCTCTAATCCCTTAGGTAAGCCAACTAAACGGGCATCATCCAGTTCGCGACGCTTCCACTATAGACTCTCCATCTTCACCATTAGCACATGCCAGACAACAAGCTGCTATTCACCCATCATTACCTACCTAGGTTAGGTAGGTAGGTAGGTAATCAATATCTAGTAATCACATAGTATGCATAATCCGGTGATCATTTATCAATTAGTCGGAATTATTACCGGAGTTGTCGGACGATTCTATCATCTCTAACGTTGCCAGTTGCCGAAGCTAACGATATAAGCCCGGCTATAAGCCAACATCCACACCTCGGTGGGTTACACATCTTTTCGGCATCACACCGAGCCAACATCGATATGTATGAGCACAATTAGAGGCAACAAGCTTAGGTAATTATTCACTCCCACTTCTCCGACACGCCTTGTAGGAACTACTAATGGTTTCCGATTCTATACACAAGCTTGCCTACGCCAACCTGGCCGCTTCTGAGCTTGGACAAACCATTCGGTATTCCAGTCAACCCCCCTTCGCAGCTATGTACCAGAGGCCCCAGTCGGAGTCGGTCTTGTCGCAATAATTCGGCCGTCATTTTCCATAAATCGCCTGCATATGAAAGATCGACCGTATTCGTCGGTCGAAGCTTACCCGTAAGATGAGTCGTGTCACCGAAAGCTTAGTAGAGATTAGAGATGCTCCGATCCGATAGATTATACGAGGAACTCACCAGTGTATCCCGATGTCCAACCATACTGTATGTCCTGCCTGGGGAACTTATCACCTACAGGTAAGCTTGCAGTGTATACAGCTACACCAGACTTTGATGTGAGAGCATCGGCGCATATCTGCAGGCTAGAACCCTCCGACACGCAGTCGAATGCATAACAAAGATCATTGTTCGTAGCCGTGCGTATCTCTGCAGCGCAAGCTTCGCTATCGTGGTAGTCAAACGCCTCATGAGCGCCCAGAGCTTTGACCAGCTGGAAATTACGAGGCGAGCAAGTTGTTAGAACCCGCCACCCCGAAAGGCGCGCATACTGCAGCCCGAACATCCCAGACGCAGTGGCACCACCATAGATGAGTATAGTAGGAGCATTCGAATCGGGAGGCTCGAAATGCAACGTGGGAAGCGGAAGCTTCAGTGTATGGTACAATGCTATTGTGTTGGTAAGCGGCTTTGTTACACATGCTATATCCGAAGCAATAATATCATACCTTGACAGACGAAATTGGTACCGACCGGAATTGTCGCTGCTTCCAAATCGCTAACGTGGTCTGGTACGGGCAGAGACAGTGTGCCTTTGAGCAGCGCATACTCACCGAAAGCGCCACTAGTAGGATCTTCTTCCTTCATGCCGTAGCAGAGTCCGGCTACCCGATCACCCGGCTTGTAATCCTGGCCGATATCCTCGCCACATGCAAATACACGACCAGCAACATCACAGCCGACGGTACGTGGTACCTTTCCATCAAAGATGGTCACTCGCTTCCAGTCGGTGGGGTTGAGCGCAACGCTAAAGACTTTGATCAATAGGTAGCCAGGGCGTAGAGTAGGTACAGGCGCCGCCGAATCAATGAAGAGGTCATTGGGCCCCCGCACCTTGACGGCCTGCATGTTTTCGGGGTAAGTAAGTGTGTCGTGCATTTTGAAGTGATTCAGATCTATCAAAACCTCAACTATCTTTTCGAGATGCATGCCAGCATTGTTATAGGCAGCGATGGGATTAATGAGTTGAGTTAAGGCGAGGCCTCATTTACTGCCCGTAATGCTACTCCGGGTTCCGATGCTTGGTATCGTGACATTTACTCAAGCAGGAAGTCCACGGGAACTATCCACCTTTGTACCTACCAAAGTAGACTCCTGGTTAGTGGCTAGGAGGCATCGATCATAGTGTTTATTATTTGTGAAATATTCCAGGCCCTTATGGGTTCTTCAACAATTCTACAACTCAATCTATAACTCAACTTTAGCCCTTCTGTTCATAATGGCTTGGATTGAGACACAGACCGGATCCTGGCAGCGGCCGATTGGCGAAAATGAAGCGATGATCAAGATGATTGGTGATGGGGGTCGACAGCTAGGAAAAGACGTATGGTCTATTTCGGTAACGGCTAGCCTTACAACTCATGTTGAACTAAATCAACTGTCCAAAGCACTTCGTGATGGGTGGAAAACACTACGCTTTCGCCACCCTTCCATTGCTAGCACATCTAATGACGAGACCCTCAATTATCTTACGCCTACTATTCTCGACCTCGAGGAGTGGGTAGACGAGACCTTCGTCACTGTAGAAGAGAATGTTACTCTAGACGATATTATCGCCTCCCTTACTCCCAAACGCTTTCCTACACTCTATTTTATGAGGAAAGATGTCGCTGTCCTTCTCCACCTGTCACATTGGCGTACCGACGGAATTGGCGCATTTCACATCCTAAATGCATACCTAGAGGCATCCGCTGAGGCCTTACAAGAAGAACCACCCAAGTTACCATGGGGTGAGGAAGTTATCCGTCTAGTGCCCAGTGTCGAAGAAGCTTTAAGCTTACCACGGACGCCATCTCTTGACATTGAGCGCGCAGTGAAGAAGTACCTGGATACCCTGGCGAATAACATAGGAGCACTGGGGACGCCGTATAAATCGGGAGTGGGCCTTGTCCCCAAGGCTACGAGGAGTGCGCTCCTCCCACTTTCGGCAGACGAGACAGCAAATTTAGAAGCTAGATGCCGCCAGCTCGGTATCGAGCTACACGCTGCTCTCCATGCCGCAGTAACAGCAACCGCATACACTATCTCAACTTCAACAACAAATCACAAACACCACACCAGTACCATGCGTCAGAGTCTTCGACCACACCTACCAGCACCATATGATGGAGTAGCAGGAGCGGCAGGTCTTTACACCGCAGGGTACATGGCCAAAGTGCCTGCGACGCAATCATGGCTAGAAAATGCGAGACAGTATCATGCTGAGTACGTCAAGGGTGCTACAGCCGACCTTCTCTGTTCTCGCCGGCAGTACGCCCTGATCATGCGAAACAATTTGAAAAAGGCGTCTATACCTGACCCTCCCCCAAGTGGCTTAGACTTCTCGTACATACCAAACGCTTTCGGTCTAGTAAAAAGCGTATATGGAGACGCGACTACGTCGTTCGTCGTACACGATATTGGGATTGGAATCGACGTGGTCTCTCGCCACCTGTATGTTTTTGCATGGGTCTTCAACGGTCGACTTACGCTTCGACTAGTATACAATGAGGCGTTTTACGATGCAACCTTTGCCAAGGGTATTCTAGTCCTAGTCAAGGAGCATTTAGTCTCAAATTTAGTTTCAGTTACTCCATAGTTAATTAAATACCAGTATTCTATGATGTTGGAGTATCGTATGCTGCCAGAGAATCCACTGCAGCCTTAACTTCTAAACTTACCCCTTTTCTTATTCAACTAGTTATACGTAGGGAGTATTCTAGAATTAATTCAGGATTGCTATTAAATACCAAGGACCATACATCAAGCACAAGATTATCAAGGTCCTTCTTTCTAACCATCTAGACAATTCTGTACGAGTTTCTGATACGCCGATTTAGCGTCCCTTATCATGCCGTCAATATCAAAGTACCAGATCTTGTGCGCGCGCCACTCTATGTCTTTCAAGCATAATTCCGGATCGTCCCCGCAGTCTGGATTTGCCCACTCGTAGGTCTTGCAAACCTGGCGGGAGCTCCTTACAAGCCACTGGGCACGCTCGCGTCGCGCAGCATCATATGCCCGGAACGATGCGGAAAGAACAGCCTCCTTACTCGCTCCTCCGGCTTTCAGCGTCGTAATAGCTTCTTGTATAACTGTGCCGAGGGCCAGAGCATCCTCTACGCCAAAGCCCGCGCCGGCACCGTGATGCGGAGAAGTCGCATGCGCAGCATCACCAGCAATGCAGATACAACCTTTCGAGAAAGTTGGTGCCGGGTGATCGTAGGTGTCGAATATCGCCCACTTGTCGAGTGAGTCGTCTAGGAGTCCCGCGATAGTCCTCACGGCAGGTCCCCAGCCCTCAAAATACCTTACCACCTCCTCTCTCGTAGCCGGTGCCGTCAACTTCTCGTGAGGCCATTCGCCCTCATCGTCGGCAAAGGCTACTACGTTCATAAGAGTATGCTGGGCCACGGGGAAGTTCAGGATGTGGCCCTTAGGTCCCATGTGCATACATTGATTGAGCGCCTTTTCCTCACCCAAAGCCGCGAGTGCCTTATCCATCTGTATCAGACCTCGGTAGGCGACTTGATGGGCGTAGCTTGGGTACGAGGCGGGATTGTCTTCCCCAAAAAGGAGCTGGCGCACTCGAGACTTGATGCCATCGCAGCCAATTACTTATAATGCCAGAATATGATTAGTAGGCTTCATTTTACGGTTCTGAAGGATATTTCTACCTACCTGCGTCCGCTGTTGCGCTTGTTCCGTCCACAAAGTTCAACGTGATTCCTAACCCACCATCTCCAACGGTATAAGTGTGCAACCGCTTCTGGAACTTGACGACGTCCGGAGGCAGATGCTTCACCAATTCATCAAGGAAATGGGCCCGGTGGCAGCCGTCGAAGCCCGTGTTCCCAGCATATAGCTGGAAGAGCTGCTTTTCGCTCATGTCATTTTGATCGTCGCTCTCGCAGTGGAAGCCGTCAACGTAGTTATAATAAGGAATAACATTCTTGGTTGATACGGCCCTCATAGCAGCCAATATCTTTGGATCCAGCAATTCCATGCATCTCTGGGCATTGGTAGTGAAAGCGAGACCAGCACCGATTTCTCGAAGACTTCGTGCCTGCTCGTACAGTTCGACATTGATACCACGTTTTAACAGGCCTAGAGCGGTCACAACACCCACAATGCCACCTCCGATGATGGCAATCTTTATATTATCACCATTATTGGTACTTGGGACTGCTCTACTCTCCATTTCCGGTTAGATCTTAGTAGCTTCTTGGTATATAGTAGTAGTTTCAGCGGCCGTTCACCCTTGGTGTCCAATCGCTCACATATTAATATCAAGTACCGATAGGATCTATCTATATTAAGTAGACCCGGAGCCAGATCGTGCACAAAGCCGATTTGACACGGAGTCGTCGGCGCCAGGCTCGGACTTTTACGCCATAAGCCAGGTCATACGACGCGTCTGACTTGTGTCACACGGCAATAAGAAACAAGAGAGAAGTAGGAATCACCGGGGGGTTTCCCAAGGATTACGCATATCCAGGCCGGTCGGATTTATTTACCGTACTCCTAAGGCCCGCGATATGCGATTCAACATACTCCAAGTCTGGACATCATCTGTTTATTTGTTTTTTTTTTCCTTTTCTTTTTACCATATATTGCGTTGACGCCAAGAGCTCTGCCTACTTTCAGGGCTGCCCCTCAACTATTCCTCCGTCTTTTATCTCTAGTAATTGAATATCGACTCCATAATTCTAAACATCAACGTTTGCTCTTATAGTGTTTTATGGAAAAGATCAATTACCCAAGCTAAATAATCGTGCAAACTCGACCTTATGCAAGTCAGGTCAAGTATATTAAAAATGAGGCTTACCTGGCCGGATCGTGGGACTGACCTGGGAACATGTCCAGCCACGTCAGCCACATAAATTTCTTACTCCAAATCCGCTACTACCCACCACTCAAAAGTACCTATATATGTAGGTTAGGTAGGTATACACTCATATCTACCTATTGCTACTCAAATAAGAATATTTGAATTATTAACAACAATTCTTCGCAGGATTCCGCTTATCTCGTGAAATGTCAAAGTATAATTATTTCGAAGAGACCTTAGAAGTAAGAGAAAGGCGCATTGGCTTACATAGTACACATAGTACCGGTTCCGGATCTATGATCCGCACCAGCAAGCTAGGGGGTACAGGGAGACCCAAGCAAGGTAGGCACGTCCAGAAGCATTCAGGAGCGTGTTCGTGATGATACATTGAGCTACGGGGTCTTAGCATCCTAAGACTCTAGTTAAGACTCTAGTAAATGATTGAGTTGATTTCAGACCGTATCATGTTCTCCCTCCCCCTTTTCACGGCCACCAATTGAAAGCGTGATACAGTCCATTAAGTATCATACACATAGTAATCTAAATCAAAAAGACAAGTAAACACGTTGAGGAATGTACCAAATGGTAGGTCATAGCAGCGTTCTTCTGTTTTGCCATACACACTATTTTCCAAGGTGCGAACTTAGGTCAAAGTACGATGCGCAAGGGACCAAAGCAAACAAAATATTGGAAGACACAAAAAAAACATAAGAAATGATTTAGTTAAATTAAGAAGGTGATAGCCTGTTTGTAGGGAAAGATTTTTTCATCTTATGTTGGAACTATTAGGTTCGCACTTTATGAGAAAATACACTATGCCCTTTTTCTTATTAGTCTTAGAGTGTTAAATTACTAAAACAGTGTAAGAAAGAGGCCAATACAGAGAATTAATTTATCATCCATCTGAAGGAAAACTTATAAAATCGAGATCCCGCCTAACAAGAAATCATATATAACATAACTACCTACCTACCTTTCCTACTTACATCATATAAGTTGTCGTCAAGACTGAACAACAACTAAACTTGAGCCGCATCAATCCGGATCCACCCGGTATTCGGGAAAAAACATACTCCCCGCCAGTACGAATCCGGATGACAAATCTCAATTACGTAATGAGTGAAACCCAATAAGGCAGACACTCGGGTTGCTAAACCTAAAAGCCTTATCTTCTACTTTAATCTTCTACTTTTACATTCCAAATTCCAACTTCCACAATGGATACGCGTCTTCCGTACTTAATATCCATCGAACTAATACTACGGTTACTTGTGTTGGCATAGCTCACTGGTTTCCAATACGTATCGTTAGCTATTAGAAAATGCTCAAACCCAAATTTACGAGCCGTTGACTATATAAGTCCGGTGGGGCATTGCCTAGCCGATGGCGCGCGTCTTTACTTATTCCCTTCATTAGGGCGAGCATAGCGCCTTAAAAGATGATGCTATAGTGTCATATCTTCTAGCCTATATACCGTAGTCGGAATGTGGCGGTGAGCTTATTTCCCCCTTCCTGATCATCGTCATACAATCATGTAGACTAACATAACTTTTATCTAGATATGACTTTTAAGAGTCTCGGGTATATAACCCCACCTCTCCCGCGTCTTCCTTTAGAGGAACTCTCTAAATGATGTAACCCCTCGTTGTCACTCCTCGATAAGTCGGCTCCGCGTCACGTCGTGTCGTCCTGGGCAGGACGATAAAAGGCCCAAGTAGTCGCGGAGCACATATGGACTTCCGACGTTGACGGTCCTAGGCATGACGGAATGAAGAAAAAAGGCCTACGAGCAGCCACGTAGATCTAGTTGATCCGGGTTTAATGCCAAGTCTTCGACAAGACATTGAAAAGGCCTTCTTTAGCGTGGTATTGCGTTTGCCTCAGGCAACGACATCGCGCATGTACAGCTACCACAGTATGAACGAATATAATGAGTTTCATGTGATTATTAATTTATCGGCACTTTAGAGGTCATATAGCGCTATTCGTCATATAGGGTGAGCACTGTCCCTTGTACACTGTACCCTGTTCGACGAGTCGGCGGCTAACATGCTAGATCATGTAGATATACGATCTAGACTTCTACGTTCGACCAAGTTCCAATTCGGCATGTACGACATCAACGATGAGGTAATATCTGGTAAAAGCAACGACTCTTTATGCGGATAGATACGGTACGGCAAATTTGTTATTTGACCTAGAATTTCAGGCGTTCACAAGAATCCGGGGACAATTCAAGCGCCAATGTAATGTAAGTTTTCCAAGGAAACCAAATAACTTCAATACATACCTCTAATACACTGTATAGCTACACGGTAATCTCCACAGTCATCGTCCTGGGCACGACGATAAACGGCCTTCTTCGCTCCGGGTAATGATACCCGGACGACTTCCTCTGGATTTCATTTCTCCAGAGTTCTCTTTTTTTGTGGAGTTCAAAGGATTACTCCATGAATTATCGGGTGGCATAACTGATCCTGAACCTGTAATGCAAAACACCGAGGCTATTGCTTGCTGTTTCATATACATATTCCAGGGCTACCGATACACTAATTAAGACACGAACAAAAAATGTTCGTAAATCATCGACATAGTAGCTATTGCTACTATAAAGGGCATCGTTTGCTGCATTAAATTACAGCATCTCGATCATGAGATGATGCTGGTCTTACACGCCGAGCGCTCCAAAATTTTTGCTTGCGCTAAATGGCGGTCATGGATGCGACCTTGTATGCCTATACCGGTCCATTTCACGACCCGGCTAGCCAGCGAAGTGCTGACTCTGGGATTGGGGTTTTCTCTTTATTGGGGATCTTCCGTAGGGGAAGCCTAAATACCCTTTTTTTGTTCGAAGTTTTTAGCAATCGAGCTGATCTATACAACCGAGGTGCCTCGGCATATTACGCCGGCATCACGGGACGGCTCCTCACGGCTCATGATGGTGTTGAGACGAGAAATATAATTCTGCGTCGCCCTGAGCCTGAGGTAACGGCTGTCTGTACCTCCATATACTTGGGTTCTTTCTGAAGGAGATAAGCGCGATAGTAAGGGCAATATGCCGGAACGCAAGAGATGATCCGTCAAGACTTATATAGTCATCAATCTCTCTAGCGAACCTCGGCAGAAGCTACTTTGCTCCGGAGCCAGCGTCTCGGACTAGGCCGAGGAGAACCCTTCCCACGCCGTTAATGCTGCCTCTTTCGCACCAACTTCGGGTCGTCCCCGGAACCGGTGCGAAGCCACCCGGAGGCGTGGGAGCTAGTTTTGGTAGGAAGGCAAAAGGTCCACAACGCCACAGGATTCCTGTAGGTCTTGTCTGACTTGGGGCTGGGCTGGTCGCGTCTCTCTGCGGACAGGTTTCGCGGGTTCGCCCGCACTGTCTCAAAGGCCCCCGGCTCGATTGGAAACGCGTCTGATCCGGGCGATACAAAACAACCGACTTGATCATCCCGCGGTTGGGAACATGGCAGGTTCCTTAGAAAATTTCTATTTTACATTTAGGATATACATTTCTCTTATTTAAATTTTAAAAAGAAAAGAAGGAAAGACACTAAAAAAAAAAACTAAGAAAATTGACAACAGGGAGCAACTGGTGGGGGGTTTCTGTCTAAGTGGGATGCCGTTGGATTCTCTTGCATAGGATAGTGCTGGATAGCTTGGATTCAAGCCAGACATTGCTTCCACTTGTTTCTTTTCGAGATATATTTCTGTGATGTGTACGATTTGGTGATGTAGTTGGCCTACTATCTAGAGTGTAGTTCTAGGTACTTGACATGAGATCTATATATCATATCATGGAAAATAACCGTCTGATCTAGCATGACATATCTACTTTTTATTCCTAAATAAGCACAATAGATTGATGAGGCTTATACGGCACAAGGTAGTTTTACTAAGACCACACGACAGTAAGATGCTTCACAACAATAAATAAAAACAAGGCCAAGTACTTGTAAACTTCTGTTTGTGATATTGCTAAGTGCGTATTCCTAACAATAATACATCGCCAAGTAGACGCCGGTCGTCTTTTCCCCCACCCGTCTCAACATTGCAGGCGGCTATCTTCATATCCTACAGTCTGGTTGATGAGCACTCTACCAGCAATTGGTATCTGAAACTTCAGTTCTCCCATATTTCGCCAAGTGTGCGTGCGTGCATGTGTGTGGTAGAGTTCCGTCGGGGTTTATATCCCCTATCAATACACCATGACAATCATTCAATCCGTGTGCTTTCATAATTAGGTAGGTATCCATTGTAGGTGAGTTTATTTAGTAGGGCTCTGCGGGCCGCGTGTGAAGCTATAGTTCGGTGTCGTGGTCAGTCTAAGTTACCTCTCTTACATGATGAAGAAGGAAAATGGATATGGGAGAACTCACTTGTGCCACATCTGTCCGAAGAAGCCTGCCTGGGGCTTCTGGTCATGGAGACTAGCACGTCGAGCAAGGGAACTGGGGTCGCTGGCTCGTTTCTGGCTCATGAGGCCTTCGAAGGTTGGTCCAGAGCCCTAGAAGTAGTGCGTGTTAGTAATGAAATACAATTGAGGAAAGTGGTCGTTCAAGATAACATATTAGGAAGAAAAGAGAGAACATACTCTTCGTCGAGAGGGACCTGCCGGTGTAGGGTTATTTGCCTTGTCGCTATCCATGTTGATGATATTAGGGATGTCGATCGACTTGAGATTTGATATAATATGGGTTCACAAAATACTATTCACGTAGGGGAAGTGTGGGATTTCTGAGTGATGAGTGTGATGATGAATATAATAGGGAAACGAGAGAAAAGGTGGGAAGAGGAGGGATTGATCCCTTTTATGTATGTATGTTCACAGTGTACCGAACAAAACCACGCGACCTTTATAATCAAACGACGACAGACACCAACGGGGATGAGTGATAGCTACCCTACCTACCTAGACCTATCGATACTACTACGCAAGATAATAGATGCAAGCACATACATACACTAAGCTACTGCACCCCTTCCATTGTCTAGGCCAAGTTGATTGATCAGCGAGGGAGCCACCCAGCGCTCGGGGATAGACTCCCGGTGATGACTTCACCAATGAACTAGAACATCGGGTTGACTATCAGACTATCCTACCCTTAGTCCAATTCCTCTCTGTCCAGATCGTACCACCTTAAGTTAGTGTAAAGTATTCTGCGTTATCCGAAGAGGTACAGTACATGAATATGACGAGCAACAAGGTGAAAGCAGCAGTAATTGGATTATGAGGTAACATGTACCCATACAAGCTCGTTCAGACAGATGAACGTCATAGACGAGGTATAGCTCCATACTTGCCTGATAGGGGAGCGATGTACAAAACGACCACTCTTTTACCCCGCAAAGTAATAAGAACAAGGAGATCTCGGAAGCTCATATCAGTAAGATCGAATCAGAGCATTTCGATTGACACTCCCCGCTACCTTAATCGGTGGCTTGAGGATGACACCACTTACTTTATTGTCTACCTAAAGGTAGTTATGTACATATGTAAGTCCCGTTGGCGATGCAAGAGCTACATGAACTAATAGGGTTGACTCGTTAAATCGAACAATGTGACCAAATCTAAAGTCTACAGAGATATCGTACGGGAAATGATACGAAAACGTTAATAAAGCCTGATCCAGACTAAGAATCTTAGTTCATCTGGAACGGTAGTAGCGGGGCATACGTTGATACATGTGTATTACAAGAGAAAGAACATACAGCTACATAACTGTAGGAGGTCCGAAGAGGTAGTGTAAATCAATGATGCAACAGGGTCCAGACCCCCAATCGACGCGGCAATTGGTAATACAGACCCACTTTCCCCAGAAAATCCATGCCCACAGCGTTCGCACTTAATGTAGGTAGAGAAGGCACCGACTCGTTAGAAGTAACTTAACATCCGGATAGTATGCACACCTAGACACAGTTGTTGTAGACGTAACATAAAGTAGCTTATGGCACTTATTCAGTGTCATTGTATTATTATGTCTAATCCAGAAGGATTATAAACTATCTCCCGTCCCAGACTCAAACGCGCCAACAGAACCACTACATATGTAGCTACTTGATCCAATAGCTTAATGCTCCCCAGTAGAATCACACATACACGTAGTTCTATACTAAGAACAACTATAAAATCTCTTAAGAAAGGTTAGCTATGTTAACATATAATATATGCAATCAAGAAAATGCTTCTAGCCTCTTCAGTTCTCCAAGGTGATAGAACGGAAAAGTTTCGTCATGAAGAACTCCGACATTATGCAGAAGATTATCATCCGCGAGGCTTGCAATTAAGTATAGAGAGAACCCACTAACCTTCAAAGAATAATACGTTTTCGAGAATGTGTAAAGCTTAAGTTACCTATCGCGACCATCGAGTTAGCGACGTCAACCAAGGCGTACAACAACCGAAGTGTAAATAAGTAAAGTTATCAGTCTACTTATGTTAGCTTTAGTTACAATTGCCAATATCAGTATAGACGCATACCTCATTAAATCAGAATTTTTTGTAATGTTCATTTCCAAGCCCATTGGACAGGATCAAACAGTGTGAATAATGATCATCATTTTACGAGGATAATAACCAGGAGATAGAAATGGCAATACCTACCGAGACATGTTAGCTACGTCCCAAACCCTCTAACGATGATACGCTCGAGTCAACAAGACACAATCAGCTGACGAATTCTCAACAAGAATCCCCCGTGATCCTCCTCTCACAAGGATTGTACGTCCTCGTTTTGAATGAGAAAAGGGACGAGGGTTCATTTATGTCCGCCCGTTCGTTCAAGATATCCTCATGTGAATAGGATGGGTTTGTAGTAGAACAAGTAGTACCTATTCGAGTAGACGAGTTAGCATTGTACGCAAACATGTCATCTAATAACGAGTGGAATAGGTTATGAGGTCAGACAAGGCTGAAACTAAACAAAATCTACATGATGTATTCGGAAAGAGGAATTCCCTAGGTTTGTTGATTTCTTCATCACCCCTCGGTGGAAACAGTGTGAAAATATATTGACTTCGTAAGAGAAAGAACGTACCTTTTATTTTTTTGAACTGGAAAATCATAGAGGAGAATCACCCAGCTGATCAGCAAGAACCTATCTGAGTCGAATTAGCATTCAATTGACCGCCATTATCGTACTTCAAATGTATCCCGATAGTATTTGCTCAGTGTAATTCTAGAGACTTAATCCCCATTGTGTTGTAAGATTTGGATTGTTCAATTTTTCCTTCTTCATAGCAAAGAGCATCGGGAAGACGTAGTAGAGCATAACTAACCTGATAATAACACAGCATAATTAAATAGCTGCTAAGAATAGGAAACTGAGATCCATGACTCGCATTCCATCCAAGTCCCAGAAGCTCAAAAGCTTGAGCAAGCAAGTGTGCGAAGATGGAAAGTTGTTTGGAAGGAAGAAAAAGATTCGTTGAGGATGTAAGGAAGAAAATAAAAATAAAAATTGCTTGGGTGGGGAACACTGGACCCGCCTCGGAGACTTCCAGATTGAGACTTAGGTACCTGACTAGTTTGTGGCAAAACACCTATGGATCTGCGCCACATCTGCTTATCTAAGGGTCCTTATCGGGCGTAAATAGCATCGTCACCGCCCGCCCTCTCTTTACCTTCTTCCCCTTCCTTCCCCAGACCAACCTATTTTCTCACTTCGTCAGTTCGCCGCATAGCGACGAACTCCAAGTGGAAAACACGATGCTCGCCCCTCTCGGTGGAGGCGGCGTATGGACTCCCGCCACGCTGCGGGTCATCCGTACTGCCGCCCTCAACGCGAGCAAGATGATCCGGGCCAAGCTCGCAGCAGCAGCAGCTCGCCCAGCCAACAACGCCGTCCTTGAACCCGTCCTCGTACGCAGCGCACCCCGCTCGCGCCAGCCCATCCACCCCTCCGCGTTTATACGCCAGCAGAAATCTCGACGATGGCACTCGACCACCACGACTACGTACAAGAACATCAACGCTGCGATCCGTCGCTTTATGAGCACTGGCCGACTTGACGCCGCGCCCCGGGTCGACCGGTCCAAGTTCCTCAACACTCAGACCGGCCGCGCGGTTGCTCAGATCACGGGCCGTGCCCCGTTCGCTAGCACCCTGCGCCCGAACCTCACCGGAGGTGCCCTCCCTCGTACTGCTGGTGGATACGGTCTTGGATCCGGACGTGTGGGTGGAGCTCGATACTTCTCCCACACACCCGCGGCTCAGGCCCAGGTTGTCCAGAACGTTTCGGCTGCGGTCAGAGCATTCTGGATCTCCGGCCAGAAGGCACAGTTTGACGGGCTTACCGCCCGCGGCGAGAGGAAGTACCGTACGGTCTCAACTCTTCAAGACGAGACCACCCGCAAAATGGCGGCTGCGAAGCACAACATTCCAGGCTCTTTCATCGATTTCCACCTGAGCCCTACCGTCACTGCTCTCAGCCCCCTCGCTGCTGCGTTCCCCTACCCCTCCGCCGGCTTCAAGTTTCCTGCCCTCGACTCCACGACCCTTAACACCGATGGCTTCCTCGATGTTCTGTCAGTTGACTTCGCCCGCGCTCTAAAGGACCTTACCTCGACCTTGGCGGATATTAAGAAACTCTCATCGCTAGGCGACCTTCCAATACAGCTCGAGAAAGGCCATACACTGCGGGTCCGCTTCCCAGGCGTCGACGCTGAGACCGTAGAGTCCTTGTGTGATGACCTCGGGCTGACAAGGGGCGTTGTAAGGGAAGACCCAGACTTCGCGGCTGAAACAGGTGTCTCGATGGCACTGAAGTTCCCTTTCGCCCCTGGTGCTAATAGCAACGGCGCAAGAACACTTACTTCACCCGGCCGCTCGTTAAGGTCTCAAGGTAGCTTTTTCCCCACAGAAGAGGAACTCTATGAAGAGGGCTTCAGCGAGATTGAAGACAACCCATGGATGTCCCTACCCGACGACCTGGAAGGGTACGAGAGTATGTCGCCACCGATCAGTTCGGGTGAGCACTGTTCGGAAGACTTCGATAACCTCGAAGGTATCTACCGATTCTTAGAGGAGTGCGATCACGCTCATGGAAGATTCTGAACGCGTTGCTGATACATACATGATGAATTACGAAGGGCGCACGTCTTGCTTGGAAAGGTTAAATTGAAGTAAATGGAATAAGGATGCTTTTTGACGTACCTAGGAACCACACTCATTGTATACATATCGCGGAACGATATCCTAGGTAGTCTAGTCTTTGGGGCTACAGGTCCCATATGAGAATTTTCATATGTCGCTACTATACCAAATATACATAAATGAACATAAATATAAACACGAATGACACAAATGAATGAGGAAATGGGTATCTGAAATTGACCAACTACCTAAAAATAGTTAGAGCGTGAGGCCTATGGGTTAGGTAAAGAATGTACTGTCTTCGAGACTCACATCTACTATCCCCCTTCCAAGGTAGACAAATGTGCCAGCGTAAAAAATCTAACACATCCATCCTATTCCTACGCATCAAACCTTGTCTTCCTCTTCCCCGTACTCGCCTTCGACGCACCCCCTCCCTGCGAAGTACTCTGCCCATCCGCCGCCGCCGCCACAAAATCCACCGGCGCGCCCTTACCCCTAGCCCTAGCCTTCTCAACCTCGCTCTGGCTCTGCTTAAGCTGCTCGCGATACGCCCAGCGCGGGAACGCAGCCGGGTCCCAGATATCCGCAGGCAAGGCGGTCCGGTACTGGTCGACCGGGGCGCCGAGGTCGACAAACGACAGCAACTTGTCGGTGAGCGCGGGGTTGCGCAGCGACGGGTTCTGGGCCACCCGCGAGTTGAAGTGCACGCCCTGCCGCTTGAGCTCTAGAAACCGCTCGAACTTGGCGTTGGTGCCTGGCGGCGGTGAGCCTGGGGGCGATGGCGGGATGTCTGTGTTTGGGACGGGGGGCAGCGTTAGGTCCCGCAGGAGCGCGCGCGTTGCTGTGTACGGCGAGCCTGGCGGTAAGCCGGGGCCGTTGTCCTCATCGTCTTCTAGGGGCGCTTCTTCCAGCGGGGGGAAGCTGGGACCGGCGGCTGCTGGGCCTATCTGTGGTCCGATGATGGCTTCTGCTTGCTCATTTGGTTTTTGTGAGGCAGTGCTGGGTTCTGCCGGGACGTCTGTTTACTTGTCAGAGAAGGGATGATATACTCAACGTAAGATAGATAGTACAAGAAAAGACACTCACCTGGCTTCTTATCCAGACTAATGGTAGTATCTTGAGTTTGTTTCAGCGGCTGGCCTCGGCATAATCAGTGCTGTCCAATGCCTACCGGTGCAATTGTATATTATCATCTTATGTTTTCATTCATACCTTTGGATCTGGCTGCTGCTGCTGCACGACTTCTTCATCGTCGCTACTTTCGTAGCCCACAAGGAGACTTGCCATTTTGAAGCTTAAAAAGCCCAGTCTGACTATTGATTTGATTGAAATTTTAATTAAGTCGGAGATATTACTTTAATATGAGGTTGAATTAAAAGAGTGAGTTTCTCATCGCAAGTTCATCACAAGTTAACGTCGGTACGTATCCTAAATTCGAAGTGGGTCTTGATACGGCACATAGGTACAAGATAACACAGCTGCCAAACAGCTGATCACCACCCAGTGTATAAAGTACGTACCTCAACAGCCTAGTCCGGAAGGCAGAACTGACGCGCAGTTCCAAGCTCCAGAGGTTCAACGTCCAAAAGATACTGGAGCTTCGTTGCATCAATCAATATTAGCCTTACAACTTCATATTTCATAAGCAACAACTCCCTTCTTTTTTGCCGCCACATTCCCAACGTAAATTTGAGGCTATTTCAGTCTTGACACTCGAACCTTATCCCGTTGCCCAACTCAGTTCAATATGGATCACCGACCGCAAGCTTGGGGCCGTGTAAGTAGCTAGTGTATGTCCAGACTTCAAGAACAAGAGTTAACTAACAACCCGACTCTATACAGCCCAGAGACGACGTCTACGGTGCCTACGATGCTTCATACATGCAGACCAACGGTCCCAACCAGCACACCCAGTCCCCCGTCGTAACGGGAACATCGGTAGTAGCAATCAAGTTCAAGGACGGTGTGGTCATGGCAGCAGATAACTTGGGTATGCACACATCCTCCCACCTATCTCTCCATCTAGCACTCCCCCACCAACACCGATCCAAACACTCAACACTAACATACCCCCCCAGCCTCCTACGGCTCCCTAGCCCGCTTCACCGATGTAAAGCGCATCCGCACCTTCGCCGACACCTCCATCATCGGCTTCGGCGGCGACGTCTCCGACATGCAGTATCTGGACCGACACTTAACAGAGCTCGGCATCGACGAGGCATACCAGCAGACAGCCCACACGCTGAACGCCCGCAGCCTGCACAAGTACCTATCGAAGCTGCTCTATCACCGGCGCACCAAGTTCGACCCGCTGTGGAACCACCTCCTCGTCGCCGGTCTCGACGAGGAAGGCAAGCCCTTCCTCGCCGCCGCCGACCTCCTCGGCACCACCTTCACGTCTCCCTCGCTAGCCACCGGCTTCGGCAGCATGCTCGCCCAGCCCATCATGCGGCGATACGTGCCGGACGAGGAATCCGTCGCCAACGTGACGCGAGAGCAGGCCGTCGAGGTCATCCGGGAGTGCATGAAAGTACTATTCTACCGTGACGCCCGCTCCCACGACACGTACTCCCTGGCCATCGTGACCAAGGACGGCATTGAGCTCACCGAGGGTGAGAAGCTCGAGAAGCAGAGCTGGGCCTTCGCCGACCGCATCAAGGGCTACGGCACCCAGACCGTATAACCGGTGGATCTCACCTACCTACTCGCTGCTTACTCTTCGAAGTCTACGTCTACTAGTTACTAAGGGTGCTGCCAGCTAGAATTGCCGTAACGCAGACGGAAGGCCAGGGGGTTATAAGAGCAAAGGATCATTGCTCTCGTCGGCATTAGTAGCCAGGCGAGATGCGATATCATCTATATCTATCTAAATGAGAGAACGATGAAGGAAATATACTTGGTTGCTCTAGGGTTGCAATGCCTTTCGATCGACTAGAGAAGAAAGTAAATAACAGGGTAGCAAGAAGATTCTGTATCATTAGAGCCAAGACCCATGAACCTCAGTATTACATTGACGAGTAATTCCTTGCTATTTTATTATAAATTCAGAAGTCATGGTGCGCCTCAGGATTTATACCTAGTAACATATCTATCACCAATTCTGTAAATTAGAGGGTGTGAGTGGAGATGCTTCCCACATCATGTCAACCGTCAGTTCGTACATTGTAGCTACATCGTACCTCATAAGTCTTATCACGATACGAAGATTAATATCAAACGGATGGCCAGATTGCATCTCAAGAATCGAGCCAGTAGCATCGCCGTATCACTATCGATTTTTCTTTATTTCTCTGTATCTTCGTCTAGGCCGTCCTAGACAATATACATGGCTAATTGCCTATCTACCTCCTCTGCAGTACATTGTCCCACGTCAAGAGTAGGCGTGGGGGGCAATATGCATCATCGGGGAATACGGAAGATAGCAACTATCTTCTCTTCCGAGCCCCCCTTTACCAAATCACAATCCCGCTACCATGTATATAAGACGAAGGGCACTCTCAAGAGCCCCAAATCCAACTACCCACCATGATATCGTTTTGTAGTAAACTCCCGCATTGCCTCATAAACCGCCGATAATCAGTCTAATCGTACAGACAGACGCTCAAGATTATTCAACGGTGACCGACTTAGCCAGATTTCGTGGGAAATCGACGTTAAGGCCTTCCATAACGGCCAGCCAGTAAGCGATAAGCTGGAGCGGAATGACGTTGAGGATACCCTGCAAGCAGTCGACAGTCTTAGGAACCTCAATCTTCTGCGCGAGACTGGCTTGGAATTCCTCGTCGCCAGGGTTGCAGATAACGATGGGCTGTCCGCCACGGGCAATGACTATACACTTTGTTAGGATCGGCTCAATTTATACTATAAGGATGGAAACACCACATACCTTGTTGGTAAGCATTTAGCGACTTCTTAAATAAGTCATCACGGGTCAAAATCATGATAATAGGGAGGTTCTCGTCAACCAGAGCCAGCACACCGTGTTTCAGCTCACCAGACATGACGGCTTCACAATGAAGATAAGAAATTTCCTTGATCTTCAGAGCACCCTCGAGGGCGGTCGAATACTGGCTGCCTCGTCCCAACAGAAGTAGAGATTTCTGGTTCTTGAAAGTATTGGAGCAGAGCGCCTTAATAGACTGGTCTAGCTTCAAAATCTCTTTGATCTGTGTAGATATGTTGGAGAGACCCTCGATGATCTCCTCGCGCCTCTTCTGCTTAGATGCTCGGTCTTCGCTAAGAGATAGGGCAAACATGACCATAGCAACGAATTGCGATGTGTAGGCCTTGGTGGAGGCCACACCGATTTCAGGTCCAGCGTTGACGTGAACACCGCAGTGTGTCAGGAGGGAGATAGAAGAACCAACTACGTTGACAATACCAACAGTGAGAGCGCCACGCTCTAGACAGTATCGGAGAGCCATCAAAGAATCGGCTGTCTCGCCAGACTGCGACACGAACACGCATGTGTCGTCACGGAAAACGGGAGCCTCTCTATCGAGGAAGTCGGAAGCTAATTCTACAGCAATCGGGATCTCGGCAAGCTCTTCAAAGATACCTCGGACAGCCATGCAAGAGTGATAACTTGTCCCGCAAGCAATGAAGATGATACGTCGGCATCGACGGATAGTCGCGATGTATGATCTCAGACCACCAAGGGTGACGCTCTTGTGTTCGATGTCGAGACGACCTCTCATAGTGTTGACGACGGACTCGGGCTGCTCGAAGATTTCCTTTTGCATGAAGTGATCGAACTTGCCCTTCATGATCTCCTGGAGCTCGAGCTCCAGAGTCTGGATGCTACGAACATTCGAGCTGCCATCAGCCTTCTTGAGGCGGTGGATATTCAGCGAGCCCTCGTGAATGTGGGCAATGTCGTCATCCTCTAGGTACATGACCTTCTTGGTGTGTTCAACGATAGCCGAAGGGTCAGATGAGAGGAAGAACTCGGCGGGCATGGGCAATCCATCATCAGTCATGAAAGCTCGAGACTGCGAACGGTGGAGTAGGGATTTGTCGGGGGCGCCAAGTAGGGAGCTCGGAGCCAGAAAGTTATCACTCTGCTTCTTTAAGGCAACGTTCTGCGAGGCAGCCTCAGCAGGTAAGGCACCATTTTCCTCAGAATATTCTACATCGACGAAGTCGACCTTCATGCGCTTTTGGGTCTTCACACCAATGACAAGGGGTGAACCCTTGCGAGCAGCAATAACCTCATGGGGGTAGTGGACCGACTTGATCAGCAAACCGTAGGCACCCTCGAGCTCGGTGATGACGGCCTTAGCAAGGTCGACAAAGTCAATGTGGGGATGTTGGTCGTATAGGTACTTTGTGAGCTTCGCAATGCATTCTGTGTCTGTCTCGGTCTCGAACTTAAAGCCCTTTGCGGAAAGGAGGGTCTTCAATTCCTTGTAATTAGTGATGATGCCATTGTGGACAACTGAAAATTCCCATGTGGGGTCGGATCTGGAAGTGTGACAGTCGGATTAGCAAGGGGACTCGTAAGCTCTGCTATGTAAAGGTATTTACCGGTGGGGATGGCAGTTCAGCCGAGAGGGAGGGCCGTGAGTAGCCCATCGAGTATGGGCGATACCGGCATGGGAGTCGAAGACTTTGGTGAGGTCTGGTTTGGACTCCTCGATGAGCTGCTTGAGCTTAGCAACCTTGCCGACCTCCTTGAAAGCGAGCACCTCGTTCTTCTTGTCGCCGTCGACAGCTATACCAGCCGAATCATATCCACGATACTCTAGACGAGAGAGACCTATTTAAATAAAAAGCCAGCTGTCAGCTTTCGTGTTTCCATTAATTATTGTTTGACATGTTTAAGTATATGCTGTAAAATGTAGGCATCATGTACAGCGGATCGAGGAGAGCGGAATGCGGCAGGTTATCGTGTCTCACCGTTCACCAATGTGTCGAGGATAAACTTCCGGTCCTTCTCGACAAGGTAGTTAATATAGCCAAAAATTCCACTATTATAAAAACTCGAATTAGCACCTCGAATTGATTCTGACAGATCGATCCTCCCAAATTGCTCTTATCCCCAACAACTTCATCCCAAAGTCCGAGTAACCATGACGGCATAATTCGAACCATGGATTGGGTTGACCGCCAGAATCGCGGATAGGACAAAGCCCTATTTCCGTTTATTGGGAGCGTAGAACGTAGCAAAATAAAGGACTTTCGATCGAGTTCACATACCACATGTTGCCTTTAGCTTGTTGTTGCAGCAAAGTAAGAATATAGGTGGGTTATCTGGCCTCAATTGCGGGATTCACTCTTCTCCCTACCTAGGTAGCTCTAGAGGGTTTTCCCAGGGTATCAACGATAAAAACGAAAGTCAATAGCGGTGAGCTTGGTGAAAGCTTTTGGGGGGGGTACAGAATTAGGAAGAAGAAAGGATAGAGTTTCCAGAACTTGTTTGGGGGGAGGTTTGGGAGGGCCAAGCTGGGACTTTTAAAGGTAAAAGGGTTGTTACGGTATGGCTTTTTCTACGAAAGAACACTGGTGCTGCTGGCATAGGCTTTTAGACTTAGTTGTTACCAAGTGAGGCAGCATGTACGAGGACGTAGCTACCATAGTACCGCTACTAGTGGACGGCGATGCACCTTAGAGAAGGTAAGAGGGGCTACCAGGGGGGGGGAAGGTGGAGGGGGGAAAAGTGATGTACCTTGTTACGATCGAATCCATGCCTTACTCGTGCCATGTACGAGCTAAGTATCTTCGCGCTTGCTATCACTAATTAGCGTAACTTGTAAGGTACCTTTACAACCCTATGTACAACCCTACATCCCACCACAAGTGCATCCACAACATCATGCAGCTGCAACGTATGTACATGAAGTAAGTATCAATGATACCGCATCGTATGTGCCTACCGCCTTAGATACCGCCTACTAGGTACATGTAAACTGGTATGTACATGTATGCCACGCACATACCTAACCTAACCTCATAGACGCTACAACTTGTAAAAGTTAAACCTCTTCTTTCTCATTATCCCGTATCTATTGGATTATCGTGTCTTTGTCTTTCAATTTTGAACCAATCCTATTATCCAATCTAAACCCATAAACTTACTCGATATGTCTTTACTTATCTCTAAGCTACTTAATAAGTTACTTAACGGTCAGTGGGCTCATGACCCTATGTCCCTCGTTTCCAGTCTCCGCCATTCTATTTGTTGCAAAGGGCGGAATCCAGTTATCAGTCCTTGTTTTAGAATATACCGCCTTGCCATATATTCTTGTCTTTGTGCTGCTAACCTCCTCTCTTTTTAAACACAACCAATCATTGTTACAAACCTATGCAGCGTGCCGAGCCTTTCATCATCTGGGCAACGGCCAGCTTGCTAATACGACGATAATAAAATAACTTTGTTGTGTTACAAGAATTACAAGAACTACACCCCGCTCCATCTGATCTTCGCCTCCACTCCCGGTTTATAGCTCGGAGAACGAAAAAGAATTATGTTGTACCTATTCTCAACGTCGCCAATGACTGTCTCTTCCATCTTTTTTTTTTTTTTGTTTTATCTTTTCGTAAAATAATATTGCGACCAGCTGAGCTGTCTTATGAAAATATTACTAAATACCGAGCAGATACTATTAATGCCTGCGCCACCACCCAATGGAGTGTCAACGCTATTCATTGGTGTCTTCGTGTTCAGTGAAGATCGATTTCCAAGGTGCAGGGCTCGCCGTTTTCCGGATCATCATCCTGGCCGCTGCCCCTTATTTTGGGGCTGTACCTGAGCTCTCTGCACCTGGGGCCATACAGGTGAGGCTTGGCCTAGGCCGGCCACAATGTTACCCTCCACCCCAAAGCTCCCTGCTAGCCTGTTGGAAGTCCCGATATCAGAAACAATCCAGCGTCCGAACACGACCTCCTCTGACGACATGTCGAAAAGGGGTCGACGGCGCTCAATGGTAATAACTTGTCGTATATACTTCTGCCGTATCTGCAATATGGTTGTCACAACAAATAAACAAATCATTATTAGCATTTTTCAGCGTTCGAAAAGGGACCCGTACAATTCGAGGAAAAGCCGTCTCGAAGCCCGGTCAATTCCGCAGAGCATGTCGCCATCATCCTTGATAATATGTATGTACATACCTATCTAACCCTATCTAAGCGGCCGAGCTCTAGTTTTTATTTAGTGGAACGAAATCGTCCAACGTCAGTCATCCAGATCTTTGGTTTGGTTATTGATCCTTTTAAAAATAAGACATTTATTATGTATCTGACAAGTCAGTGTCAGCATTCCTTTGTCATCAACTTCCATAACCTCCATACAAGGGTATCTTGTTATAAGATGTCGTATTTCATTCAACTTTTCTCTTCTCATCTCAATTCAAATCGCGAGTTGTCGGTGAAGATGCCTGATAACAGATTTTCGGTAGTAATATTACAATTGCGCCGGCCTTTTCTTTGTTTCCCCCGTCATATGACCGAGTTGTCCAGCTTTTTATTCGTAATGAAGCTAAGAACTCCATTATGGTAATTCAAGTCAGCTCTACCTGTTACCAACACACACCATAACTCGCGCCGTCGCCTAGTTAGTGACTCGCGCCTGGTAAGGTTAGCTAAGAATAGCATCAACGCATAAACATGATCTACCAATAGGAACCCCTGCAAGATTCATACCTGGCCGCCGGTTACCAGTCATGTAGCATTGCCGGCAACCCACCATTCTGATGTCAGATTGACAGGGTAGAAGGGCTTGATGTATTTATCCCGGAGGCCTACAGTTCGTGGAAGTCCGAACGACACATCTCTCAACACGGCACGTGGTAGTATTGCATCTTGTTTAATCTAGTTGGTTGGAGATCTCGCTATGCGCAACGTCATCTCATAAGTAGTATTTATCACGAAGTGATACAGCATATTTGTGAGTAGGATGATTTAGTCGTAAATGTGACTTTATAATTCGCAAAACTATTTACGTGCTTTATACGATTCATGCATCATTGCTCCAATAAGATGAATACATGACAGATTAAAAACATATTTAATATCTTCATTTACCCTTAGGACTGCTAGTAATAATTAGCTAACCCATATTAGAGACTTTGGGGTTGATTACCCCAGCAGTAGCCTGAATAGGATACTGAAGTCATCCATAGGTATTCATATCTCGAACTATCACACTTTCTTGTCAGTTTGGAGTTTGCCCAGTGTGAGCCTATTATATAGTTCGCAAACATGACTAGCATATTCCTTATATGATCACAGCTAGCTATACAGTAGCTCTCTACGCTAGGGAGAACCCGTCTCTATGTCCCAGTACATTTCATGACCCCGCAAGAAGCTAGGAATTGAGGCTTTTAATCAATACTACGAATTATCAACGTCAACCCAAGTGTTCAGTTTCAACGCCGCGGGGTTATAAGTCATTAAAACTAGAAAGTCCCTACCAAGTGACCAAGTTGATAAGAGGCTCATATTATAAACGTGCATACATCCCTAATACATGGGCTTGAGGCCAAGATAGCCAATCCACGGAACGGTTGGCCCTACACACACATTCTCACCCATGCACTTTCTCAGCCCTACGATCCTATCTGTCTAGGCAGATATATTCTATCCAATAGGCAGCTTAATTCTATCAGCTCCTTAGAATATAGGCGCTTGTGGCTGGTTTCAACTAGGGGGGTTGTAAAATTTCTATAGGTAATTTCAGGACCTTCCTTTCCCCCACTCACGGTATAAACAAGAAGTTGGTATGAAAGCTAGGTAGATACCAAGCTTCTTCCGAGGGAAACCTTCGGTCTTCAATACAAACTTGGGACGGCGTAAGTGGAGCTGTATTACTTCAGGTTTGATCCCGGCCGTGTACATACAGACACCTGGGTATGATTCCAGGACGAGTAGACCCTATTACTAGAAATTTCCATCATAAACGAGTCTTGTTAATGCTACGGAAACTCCACTTGTTGATTGCTTCATGCAGACTACCATGTAACTCTACCTAGGTGCTCACCGCTTTTGTTACGGTCACCTCCAGAAGCACTGTGCCAGTTAAACATCTTAACTCATGTCAGTTTCAACTCGGGCTTTTCGTATAAGATCTCTATACACTTGGTCTATAACTCAATTTTCTCTTATAGGATGCTGTGCTTGTAATTATTAGCGTATGGCTCGGAATATGACTGAAAAGCCATGAAGATATCCAAATCCTAATAAAGCTAACTGTATAACATCCTGACTCGTCCTGCTGGACATTTGACTCTTTCCCAATAACTATATCCACATAATCTATGGTCTCTTCCCATCCTAACAGTATCAATGTAGACAATGTCAGTAAAATGGTAAGGAAACTATGAACGCTTAAAAAATAACCCTCTTTTACTCTAACTATTCACTCATCCTCGTTACATGATACTATATCTAGTTCTCGGCACTGGGTGTCGTTTTCCCTGAATACTCACCCCGGACGATCTCCTATGAAATAAGCACCACACTTTAACTAGAGGGTTCTGTAACTCTTCATCTGAAGCTTTAACCGCCCAACACTCCATCTACGAACGACGTAGACCGAGCTCCGAGGATCTTTATAACGGATAGGAGATACCACAACTCTAAGCTGTCTCCACCTTTAGAGAAATATTGCACCAGCATACAACAGTAAGACTAGTGGTTAAAGATAACAAACATTCGACATAGGATATATGCTTCACGAGACGCCCTTCTAGGGCGCAGCATATAGGCTTAACCCGAAAGACCAACGCAATATCTCCGCATAGTTATTCCTAAAAAAGAATCACTCCTGAAATACCTAGAACGGTAGTTGAGCCTTGGCCTACCAACTCCTGTTATCTGATCAAATTAAATGGAACTCGACGGAGGTATCTATAGATAGTCGTATGTAGATAATTATGATCTTGCCTACGGTATAACGCCTCCCGTAATACGGGCGTCGCATGAAAAAAGACCCAAAGGTGTTTGCTGGGTTACAATGCACTGCCAACAGCAAAGTGTAACAAGAAACTCTATAACATCTCAACAACGCTTTATACGAGAGCGATTATGGGTAAACAAGCTGACATATGCTCCTTAATTACCTGTAAGTCGTACCAGAAGCTCGGTGTGATCCTAACCTCTACCATGAGAGCCTCGGTACCCCTAACACTATTACTATAGTCTCCACCACTGACTAGGTAAAGTAACTCAACAGAACAGAGTCCCTAGGCGTCGCAGTAACCAGGTGGCAATTCTACGAGTACCTAAAGCATTAGGTACCTAGGCTAGCAAGTCAAGATAAGTAAGGAAAAGGGGGAAGACAAGTGAAACACAATAAGCTCATAAGATCGTGTCCTTGATCATATTATTAGCGAGGCTGCTGAGAGACCTCGCCTACTTTCTACATATTTGATAATCGTACACTGAGGACTTAGTCTGCCTACCTATGTAGTTGATTGGGGCTTTAGAAATCCACCTATACGAGAAAATAGGCGGGAATAGCTACCAACTACCGATAATGCCTCGTGGTGCGTTGTTTGGTCTGAACCCCTAACCCCTTGCTATAAGCGGGTTGGAGAGATAGGTCCCATTGAGTAGATCCTCCCCCCTCCAAATACTAGCTATGCTTGCCGCTCTTGTCTCATAGCTTCTGGTACTCTAGCTTGCCTTCTAGCTTCTTCGCTTCCGCTAGCTTTCGGACGGCCTTGTTGAAGTCATCTTGGTTGACAGCATCTCGGTAGGCCTTGATCGCGAATAGACCGCTGTAAAATTAAAGTATTAGCAAATCTTTTTTTGTATAGTATAAACCGCTAGGTAGTGAATGTAAAACTTACGCCTCCGTGACCACGTTTCGCAGATCGGCCCCGTTCAGGCCATCGCTCATCTTGACTACGCTCTCGAAGTCAATCTCGCCTTCGGTGACGACGCTTTGGGCATGGATTTTGAGAATCTCAAGACGGCCGACCTCGTTCGGTAGCGGGATCTCGATCTTTCGGTCAAGACGACCGGCACGCAGTAAGGCGGGATCCAGGGTATCGGGTCGGTTCGTGGCCATGATAATCTTGGTCTTGCCCAAGTAGTCGAAACCATCTAGCTGGTTGAGTAGCTCCATGAGCGTGCGCTGGATCTCTCGGTCTGCACTAGTACCTTCTGAGAATCGTCGGCCACCGATGGCATCGATCTCGTCCATGAAGATAATGCACGGCTCGTGCTCCTTGGCGTACCCGAACATTTCTCGTATAAGTCGTGCCGATTCGCCGATGTATTTGTCGACGATAGCTGAGGAAACGACTATTGGTGTAGAATTAAAGTGTTAGCCAAACAAGATAACTGGCATAGTCGTGTAGTGTAGAATGGAATTTCCGTACGTACCTTTCAAGAAATTCGTTTCTAAACTGCTAGCTACGGCTCTTGCCAACAGCGTCTTTCCTGTACCCGGAGGTCCATATAGTAGCACACCCTTGGGCGGCTTGATGCCCACTCTTAAGAATAGCTCCGGGTTCTTCAACGGTAACTCGATAACCTCACGTAACTCGCGGATCTGGTCATTGAGACCACCGATACCAGCGAAAGAGACTTGACCGGGGTCTTCCAGTGACATGTTGTAAACGAGGGGGTCAACTTCTCGGGGTAGCATTCGCATGATTGTCAGTGTCGTCATATCGAGCGCTACACGGGTCCCCTGCTTCAGTTTGGCCTTGTCGACTTTCGACCTGCATCCAACGACGTATCGGGGGCCTGAAGAGGCCTTGACGATAACTACAAGAACAAGCTGAAGTCAGTATATATTTCTAACGGAAGTTCCAAGTAGTTTAGGTTGGTGGTAATAACGACGTACATCTTTCCTCATCTAACTGCTTTAGGACTTCACCGATAATCTGCCCGACACTTTGTAGGGCCTTGATGTTCTCTTCAGTCTGGTTGAACTCCTTCTCTAATCCCTTGATTTCCACGCGCAAGGCCTTGAGCTTCGATTCCCATTCTCGCGACTCGATAAGCTTGGTTCGGAGCGCTTGGAGCGCATGGTTCCGTTCTTGGTCCGAGGCCATGGTTTGTGGTTGATGATGATGATACGGGTTCGGAAGAGGATTAAATGGTAGTAATAAATGATAGGCACCTAGTATTCGTTTAGAGGAAATGTATGTCGCCGATGTGTTGAGAGTGAATGGCGTCGTATAGGGAATCAGGATGGGATTTGCGGATGGAAAGTCAATTAGATGGAGCTCAAAGTCGAGGCCGTTAGCCGTTGCTGGTAGCTGATGAAGCTTCCGTTTGCCTGGTCGGGCCTGCTAAACTTAGACCCACTGTAGCCCGAACTTCTGCCGCACTATGTACGGATTATGTACGTGAGTGGATGTATTACGTAATATACGCTCACATGTCTACATGTATTTGAATGTTGATTCCAACAGTAGAACAAGCAGGTGATAATATAATTTCATTTATAGAAGAGAATAATGATAATTATTACATGCTATTTACTACCTCTCTTCTTAATATTAACAACAGTGAAAGTACAAAAGGTGTCTCTATAATACATGTAAACTATATACTAATGATGAATGATGAATGACTTGGGAAGAATTTCTTCCATTGCTTCAAAGGCTAAAAGTATTGTATATCTCAAAAAAACCGAGCTAAACAAGCTAATTATCTGCTATAGTCGAAGTTGATTAGAAATATAAAAGGTTGATCGTTCATTAACTTATCCTGCAATTTGAACCCCTCGATGAGGATCAAAATAATACAGTGCAGCCAATACTATGCTCCTGGGGTATATGGTGTAAATCGTGATGCAGCAGCGTCCTTGTTACCTATATATGTAGCATGGTTACCAGCAACTGAGCTGATACAGTGACTCTGCAAAGTTCCGTCTCCGGAACTTTCTGTGTAGAACGTCATAAACGTGAACTCGTAAAAAAGAAAAGAAAAGAAGAAACACATCCGTCATTGTGATTCCACTTCCGCTTCAGCGTCGGCTTCTGCTTCTGCTTTCTCCCATTCGGTTGTGATTTCCTCTCGCACCGTCCGACACCATTTCCAGATTGCCGCCTCGAAGTCTACCCATACTTGAGGGTCGGTGTTGTACACTACTCCCATAACGTCCACCTTCAGCATCACTTCATATCGCAGCTCGGCCGCTTTAATCCAGTATCGCAAGTTCTCTGCGCATCGGTACGGCTTTTGCGTATCCGTATGGAAAGTTCCAATGGCGCCAAAGCGTCGCCGTGACTTCTTGACTGCTGTGTTATGAAGCTTAACAAGCCTTAGGCCGTTCTGTAGGCTGTCGAGGAATGGAGTTGGCAACTGTGTCGCTTCACCAACTGGCGTCCATGGAGGCAACGGTTCAGCGTCGGTATCAATCGAGCTTAAAAACGCAATCTCGCGCTCGATTTCTCTTCCCGACCAGTCACCCTTTATCCACGTCCAGCTGGCTCTCTCGGCACGTTCGGCCTTTTCTATCTCTTCCTCTTTGCGAAGCATGGTGCGTATACTTTCGATCCATGAAGTCATCGTCTTGTGCTCTTCGCCACGAGGACCGCCGGCAAAACACCTAGTTGCCATGTGTTTTAATACCTCCATGACAGAAAGCAGCTCCGAGCGGATCTCCTTTTCGGACTTGATAGAGTCCAAACGGTCTGGATGCTCGTGCGCCGTGTAGTATATCTTTGCAGCGCGGATAGCTAATGTCATCACGTCGAGCAACTGTACTCCTTGGACTTCGTACATTGTTTGTGTTGGCTTGGCATGCCCTGAAGATCGATTTGAATTTATTGGTGCCGCCTCTACAAGTGTTTTCGAGGCAGCGTCTAGCGCCTTGGTCAGGTCTGCTTTCATCTCCTCAATTGTAGGAGGTTTAGGAATATATTTCTCTCGATGATTATAGGTGCTCGTAGTCGGTGGTAAGACATCCATATCCGGATCTTCGAAATCATCCCAATAGAATCCTTCTTGGTCTTCGCTAGGTGACTCAACCATGAGACCATTGCCAAAACTCTGAGGACCAAGGTCTGGGCTACTACCCATCGAGGCATAAGAAGAGTCTACATCTGAGCCGGAGGCTTTCTGGTTCAGCACGGCAGAGGGATCCAACAGTGATAAGTCCAAGGTGGCTCTCGGGTGTCTTTTTCTTGCTAGCTGTCCTCCTTTTCCATCTAACAAGCCTGTCCTTGCAAAGTAGTACTGAAGATGAGATATGCTTCCCAAACTCAGAACACTCTCTCGATGCCTTGCACTGGTAGCAAAGTCTGTCCCTTGCGGTTTGGTATAACCACGTCTTTTTAGAGGCCTTTCTAGGCTTATTGTAGACAAACGCGATGAGGCGTAGCTTGAAGAGGACAGCCTAGATGTATCACTAACTAGTGAATCTCGATATGAACCGTCAGCACTCGAGGCACGGGAGGCGGACGATGTGGTCGAAAGACAGCGAGCCGAATCTGCCCGATTAGAACCTATAGCTGGACGAGGGGCTCTCTCGGGTGAAGGAGAGTCGCGACGAAAGGTTGGTCGCTCATTTTGGTTAGTTGCCATATTTGATGCCTTGGAAATATGGGGTTTTAGTAATCTGGCTGGGGAAGACAGCGGTTTAAATTTAGTAGCTGCGGGTGTTGATCGAATCGCGGAGGAGATTTCGATATCAGAATAGAAGGGCGAAAAAAACGAAAGGCGGAGAGGGCAGGGCCAAATGAGCGTGGGTCAAAGGCTGTTCAACAGCTTCGGGTTAGATACTCCTAGGTAGTTATAGTTTGGTGAAAAGAGCGTTGCCTGATATTCGAATGAGCTTGTGCATCTACGAGAGATATGAAGAATGTAAATGATATGAAATGAGGGTTGATGTTCAAGTCCATGTATCGGGGAATAAAGAATAAACAATCACACATGTGGCCGTTTCCCGTTTTCCCCCCATGAGAATCAATTAAAGCAATTAAGGCAATTAAGGCAATTAAGGAATATCTTACCTTATCTACTTCGTGCCTAGCGTTACCCAATTATTCAACGCATCCGTAAGGAAGTGGGACTTCGGGGAAGGAACCAGGGATCATATATAGAAGATTACATACCTAATGTATGTACAATCTTTTTTTTAGTAAGGTAGTTTTATTCTATTCGCGTCGAGCCGGTCCTCGGTTAGTGGAGACGCGTAAAACGAAATAGGATAACCGTCTTTGCCCCTTTTTTATGCTCTTATTAGTGCCCTATCATCTAATATTAACTAACGTCACAACTCTATGAATGCGAATCCTTTTACATTCGGATTCTTTATGTGTCCTCACCTTAACTAAATCATTGGCATCTATAAAGGTGATGATTATTCAACATAATAATGACTTTGTAGCTAGTTAGGTAGGTAATGTGTATGGCATAGTTTTATATATTGTCTAGAAAGCTAAGCTACTGTGTAATCGAAGTCGGTGCGTTCGTCTGACTGGGCAATAAGATTTAATTACATTGTTGAGTAGGTACGAAAGCCTGTCTGACGTTACGGGTCCCCCTTTTCTCCTTTAATTACGGTGGTTTGTTTTTTTCATCGAGATGTCTGACAAGTTGACAAGTTGTGTAACTGTGTCTAATCCTTTCTCTCTACATCAGCAACATTCTATTGTTCAATTACCCCGCGAATAGCGCGAATAGCGCGAATAGCGTATAGACAACTGTCAGTCCTGCAGCAAGGTAATGCATAATGCGTGTGATAGCGCTTCTAGAAGCCAGGGGATACTCTATCTTCAACGTACATATGTAACGACCAGACTTACCCCCTAGACAAGTTAATTATATCTATTTGGGAATCAGTATGATGACGTAAGGTCTAGGATAGGTACCTAGGTAGCTTAGGTTAAGGTACCCAGTACGTATGATCTATAGGAAAACCACATACAGATCTGTAACAAGTAATGAAGAATTAACTCTACATATAATAGATATTGTTGACATAAACTCCATGGATTATAAATTTACTATTAAGTACTCGAAAACTTGTGAATACATATGTTCAATTCACATCCTCATTTCGATAAAATTCTGTAGCGTCGTAATGTTCATTTTGCGTCTTCCCCGATCCTAGTAAAGCTGGCCCGGAATAAGATACATATGCTGGGCGACATGGTCCTTGCGTCCTAACTGCCTGGCTAACGGTTCCATGAGTCTTCCTAAACCATGTGGCATGCTTGGGGGTTTGCGTGCACGAGACACTTCTGGGTATCATTTAGGTATTATTCTTTAATATTTGCTGTCATAATGGTTACAAGGGATGGCCAGTTGAGATCTTTAACCAAATGGCAAGGCGACATAAAGGATGGGTTCAACGCTAAATGAGGAAAGCACTGCGATGATATGCCGAACAGGTTTGTCACTGTAGTAAAGCGGGAGAGTTTGGATAGCTTGGATAGTTTAGACGGCTAGTGTCACGATCCGCAAAGGGAACCTTGTCGCTATTATATCCACACTGATTTCTCGTTATTACAACCTCACTACATTTATACATACAGATGTATTGTTTTCTGCTAGCTAGGCTGACAGACTGATGGGCTGCTGGGCTGCTGGGGTATTCTCGGAGGAGTAAACCAGAATCGCGGAATAATGAGATTACTAGAGACTGGGTCCGATGAACAAATGGCTGTCGCCCGGGGGTAAGAGAGAAGGAAAAGTTTCAAGTTGCCTCGCTGACTATTAATAAAACAAAAACGAAGCCTTAGAAGACGAAGTTATTTTGCGGCTTTATCTCTACCTTTTACCATATTCGTCTCCCTCTTTTGGTGATTCCCTATGTATTATATTTATATTGTATTAGTACCATATGCCTCATATGCCTCATGCCTCCATCATATGCAAGCCAATATCCAATTGACTTGTTTATGACAGATGCATGAATCATTGCTTTTTTTCTTTTTTTCATTCATTCTGACCGAGTGCAACGGTCCGAGACAGCTAATGTGGCTTGGAAGTTGAACTGGTTGGGCATTGACATCTTTTAACTTAACACAGACGAAAACTTTGTCATCTTTACCTTCCAACGTTTTCAAGATTACCACGCGACCTAAAGGCCCTTACGTTGACTTACAATCAAACATAACGCGTAGCCATTCGTTCCACGCCTTCCGACCTGCAGCTCCGATACGAATACCATAAAATAAAAATCAACAACGCCAAACTAGCGTCGTATCTTCTATTAAAGTGACCAAGGTGATTGGTCTCTCTCGACCCGGGTAGAATCATCGAGGACTTTTCGATCGCTTCGGATAGGCTTGAAGACGGCTGTTTTAAAGAATACGGACCAATTACCGACCGGCGACAGTGCTGAATTACCCAATATACACCGGAATTGGTTCGACCCACCGGACCCTTAGAATTGGAAGTCATTAGACGGCGGCCTGATAGTTGAGTGGTTGAGTGGAAGCTTTTCGCACGTCCTTGCCTTTGCTAGGTGCTACACAAGTACGGTACTGCGTTCTGAAAGGGGGAGGTACTTTACATTTGGAGGTACCTGCCTGAAATTTCATTGCGAACTAAGCATTATTGGTTCAATTTGTTTGTAGCAACTTATCGCATGTGTAAGTACCATACCTTTTACTTATACAAGGTGTGTAAAAGATTTAGGGCAGGAGATACGCTGAAGAAGTAACGAACGACATAAAGTGCTACTGTACTTAATTTGTGACAGTACATCGAATCTGCGCTCCCCCCCACACCAATCAAGCCTGTACGACTCCGCCGACACGCCAATTCCTCCTCGTCCCGACCACGTTACGTGTAATTCTATCCCAGAAAAAAAAGGAGATCATCCCGTGGCTGTAAGAAAAAACTAACAAGGAGCCCATCACCTACGTCTGTGCAGCTGCAGTAGGAAGTGGGCAATAACACAGACTGCTGCCTCATCTAGACGCTAGAGAAGAAGGGTTAAGAATCCCGAATAAGAAAAAAAAAAGAAGGATAAAAAAAATAATAAAGTGATATATTCTAAAACATTTATCACTTATATCAGTAAATGACAGGCCCATTTGGAGCCAGTCTAGCTGCAGAAGCACCAGCACCAGCACCAGATGCAGCAGCAGCAGTGCCAGCTTCTTCACCATCACAAAACTATCTCCACGGCCAACACTATATCACCCGGCCGCTTTCTTCCTCTCGCCAATCTCCCACCACCCCGACGGCCTCCGCTTTTTCGGACCCAGGATTTCCTGATCCTGAACAGCAACAACAAAATGCCGCCGACCCGCCTCTCGATCTTTTGACATTTTCTGACGTCCCGACCAATTTGGTACAGCTAGGACCTCTCCCTTCCGACATCCATAACAACATTCATAATAATAATAATTCTCCCACAATTAAGGCCAAGCATCTTCAAGCACGTAGACCTTCTCCTGGCTTGGCAGCTCGTCTCAAAGCTTTAGGTTTCGGTGGCCAAAGACAGGCTTCGTCTTTGCCCTCATCGCCATCCCATGAAAACGTCGGCCGCTTACCAGAAGATCAGCTGCGGCTACTCGACCAAAAGCATCAAAACAATTCTACCGAGCTTGTCGTCGAGCGACGCGGTCGTCCTTGGAAAGGTGCTGGTGCACCTCTCCAATTGTTAAGGTCCAGATCTAGTCGCGACTCATTTCGACGGAAGAGTGCTATCGAGGAAGAAAGACCTACCTCATTCGTTCAGGTTGAATCCTCTTCCAAGCCCGAATTACTACCAGAGATAATAGAGGCGCCGCCATTGGAAATGGACACCAACAAATACCGATTGCCCGACCACACGAATGGAAATGGCACTAAAGCACAGCTCGATACCCGGAGAGAGCATATCAAACGAGACTCGCGCGTTCCGAAATTAGAGATCGTCGACGACTCCGAAACGCCACCTCCTCTGCCTCCTAAAGATACGCCTCCTGGGAGTGCAACTCCTGCCGATTTTACCTCCGACTTACCATCCTACTTCAACCCCCTCGGTCTTCAGCGTGCAGGGTCCATATATACGATATCCCGCGCGTCGTTTGCTAACCAGCTTGCCCAGCTTACTGCGCTTCAGCTGCCTGATGCCGAGTTATTGTCGAGTAAGGTCGCCGCTATTCCCACGGCCCAAGCGGCGGCGAAGGCCTTACTGGGAGCTGCTGAACAAATACGAAGTTGGATCTCGAAAGCCTCTGAAGTTATCGGAGGCCTAGACAGCGATGATGATGTCGAGTGGGCCGCGGCCGGAGGCAGAGAAGGGTATGAAGAAGTAGAAAACGCCATCACAAGATTTGAAGGGCTTATCAATGTCTACGTGGGCGCTATTGAAGAGCTGCAAAACAGGCCAGATATTGCCAGCGTATCCAGCGAGGACCTTCAAAAAGCGGTCACCCAGATGGAAGCTATTATGAATGCGTGGGCTAAGATTCGGCACACTCTGAATAATATTAAAGGCCAGGTCGAAACGGCTATGGAGTGGGAGGAGCTATGGAATATGGTTCTAGGCGATATTCAGAACGAAATGGATGAGCTAAGCCGATTAATATTCGAAATGGAGGAACGGCGTCACAAATCCATGATGGCTGTTTCGAATGGGGATGGGATGGATATAGGCGACCTAGAGACCATCGTGGAGGAGACGCCACCCGCTGTCATGCGTAATAACCGATTTAGTGTACCATCATTTCCGCTTAGTCCAAGCTCTCCAGGAACTCCCGCACTCACCCAAGATGATTCGAGCCTACTTGCATTGTTCGCGCGGATGCAGCCCCTGAGAGCATCGTTGGACTTTTTACCCATGCGACTCTCGGTATTTGAAGCGAGAGCTTCTGGGGCTTTCCCGACAGCCTGCGAAGAACTAGAAATGAGGAGAACAGGCTTGGAGGCTAGCTACAAGAAACTTGAGAAGGACGCCGAATCCCTTAGAAAGGAGCTTGGCGAGGACAAGTGGGTTCTCGTTTTCCGCGGTGCTGGTAGGCAAGCTCAGAAGATGATCGAGTCTGTAGACCGGAGTATGGCAAAGGTGTACGAGGCAGTGGACCAAGGTTTACAGCACTCCAGTCCCGCGGCGATGAGCAAGAAGATTGAGAGCTACGAGGCAAAGAGAGTACATTACGGGCCAGCAATCGAACGTGTGCTATCTATCATCGACAAGGGTGTTAATGATAGACTTACTGTAAACGGCGAAATTCTTCGGCTACACAACGAGTTAGAATCTAAGTGGGAGGAAGCAAGAGAATCTATGAGAAGGCTAAGCGGCATCATAGAGGAGATTCAGTCTAAAAAGCATAGCCAACAGCTACGAGACTCGATCTCCAGTATGCTCTCGAATGATAGATCAACTATTGCTAGCGGCAATGAGACTCCGGGAAGTTCGCCGCCATCATCAGTCGTCATGTCTAGCATAGGTCTAGAGTCAAACAGTTCCTTAACACAGCATAAGAGGCGTACTACTACCAGCGGCGGAAGTCATCTGCCTCAGCCTGCTTCGGCTCGCAGAAGTAGTTCGAGTTTAGCTCCCCCTTCACGGCGGCCCCCTGGATCTCGACTCTCTACATTCCAACCGAGTACTACTAGCCTGACCACGCCGCCTCGAAGTGGTAGTGTCACACCTCTCACCCGTCTCCCAAGATCCAATTCCAATGCCGCTGATAGCCGCCCGCGATGGAATGCATCCACAAATACCAATGATTCTGACGTAGGACATAACTTCAAACCGCTCACCCTTACTACCCCTAGTCCATATGCTAAAGAAACATCTTCCGGGCGCTCTGTATCCTCGCTTGGACAGTCTCCTGGGGGCTCGAAGCTTCCTCTCCGCAGTCCATTAGCAATGGCAACTTCATCCTCACCAGCTCCTGAGGACACGCCTCCTAGGAAGAGTACATCTCGGCTCTCCTTCCGTGACCGGATTAATGCTGCTGCTTCTGCGGGACAATCTGTCCCGCCGTCTGCGGCTAAGGCTCGGTTCGCAGCACAAGGGTCTTCTACCTTTGATAGTCGAAGAGCTTCACTCCAGCCACCAAGGCTAGATTTTGGTCTGAGCGATGCTAGGCGATCGGCTAGTTCCTTGTCGATGAGCAACCGTCGCACTAGTTTACTCCCTCAACCTAAGTCGAAGATGGACGATTCAACTGGCCGCCACAGCCCACAGGCTACCGCTGCGGCACGTGCTGCTATGCACAGGGGTAGCACCATAATAGAATCGAAGTCAAAAGATAACAAACCCCGTTGGCACTTTTAAGTAATGAACACGTTATCTTGCTAGATAGTCTCGCGAGTCGGATCGAGCGTAACGACGGAGAGGACCAGATCACTCCCTTGTACTATCCTATTTGTCGGAGTCCCGCAAGACGGGCTTATCTTGTCTTCGATTCTGCATCAATAACATCATGAAAGACTATTGTTTTTCTTTCAGCCTTACTAGCATTCAAGTTATACAATCGTTAATGGATTAGCGGCCAACACGAATCTCGTTGGCATGAGGCGACCGAGCTAAGCCGCTACGTTTCCCTTGGAGTTTGGATTATACATCACATTATCCATATTCATCCCGCCATACTTGACGCGGAAACGAGGGTAGACGCAGCATGGTAAATGCGGAGGTGGGCCAAGGCGTTCTTAGGGTATTTTTAGGTTTCAACAGGGGTCATCATGGATATGGTTCCATTACAGTGATACCTATTATTTATGTCTTTTTATTATATCCAAACCCCCATCCCTACTATAAGCATTCTTTGGAGAGAGGGGGCAGTCTTTAGCATATAACTAAAGGGGCGAATGGGCGCTTTTGCGGTTCTAGAGGCTGAACAGATTGAGCATGCCAAGGGAGAGATGTGTGCAAGAGAGATAGAGAGAGAGAGAGAGAAAGACTCGTGGGAGTCTTGGCGAGAAGACAAGGTGAGGCGGAGGGGTATTTCATCGTCCCTCTGGGCGAGAGGGACGATGAACCCCGGGACCAGAAGCAAGTATTGTGTTGTACGATATATATCTACTATCTACTGTACCTACGTAGCGCATTCATTCATCGGTCGTTTTTTTCGACATCCAGCGGCGTATGGTATGAATGGGAGAGGCTAGTCGGGATAAGCAGGCAGGCGTAGTCTATAAATTTGATAATTGGTGTCAAGCCATAGCGTTGTGTTTTAAATGATAGTCACGTCGGCTTCCAATAGGATTCATCCCTACCCCTATTTAGGTCCTCGAGGGATCTTTTTTAAAAATCAACCCGTCTTTCTAGATTAAACCGCATATATATCTTACGAGTATATAAGAGGGATATCTCCGGCTTGCAACAGTGAAACATAGGTACCTTATATGATAACAGAAGAGTTACGAGTCTATAGAGTATAACCAGTATAAAAATATTCCTATAATTAGTATTCCAAGGTGTAAAGTTTTTGAATATTCTAGCTTAATCCTTACTCGAACAAGTATTCCTTTAACGACAAGCACCTTCCGGATAGCCCGCGAATTTTCCGAACCCGTATTTTGCAATATTGAACATCTTGCTAGGCTTTACGTGCCTGTTATATATTAACTACCCTCCTTTTGCTAACTTTCCTATTATAATATTAGAGTCACAATTCAAATTAAATGATTAACTTAGCGTTGACTTGGCGGGAAACGAAGCTTACTCTTACTTCTAAAGTCTCCAATAGTTAATAGGTAGTTTCAAAGTTTGACTCTCAGTAATTACCTAGGTAGTGGATCTGTTGCGTTTAGCAGAAAGATACCCCTGATAGTATATAACAAGACTACCTATACAAAAAGGATTAAGCGAATGGAACAGGTTTGTGCTCTAGGTAGTAAGCTACTAAAATATTTTCCCTCTAATTTATTAATCTAACTATCTACGTATTTCATTTAATAGTTTACGTCTTCAGACACCCGTCCAAGCCGAGACGTGGAAAATTATAACTCAAATCACACTGCAACCGATAACCAGCCAAAGCCGCAGGTCACATCCAATAGCGTTCGAATTTGGGGCTCTCTACCGTTGAATCCTATTATTTTCGATTTAATTATTCGGGCGTGTGCTGGTTTGAGAAGTCTTGCATCGAAATGGCTAACCTTCTCTCGCTACCAACCAAGCCCCCCAGCCCATGTAGTTATCGACGTAGGAGCTGACAACCAAATATATCGATGGACACCGGGGTCTATACTGACATATAATGTCGACCAGGATAGCTTTCCTAACGACTTCACATTGGAACATGCCCGTAACAGTCTCTACCAGGCGGCTATAGAATGGAACAAAGGCGATGTTGGCATACAATTCCAGTACGTTCCAGACGACCAACCAGCCTTAATCCGGCTTACATACATGAGCTACTATAGTGAAAAGCCTAGAACTTTAGCTTTAGCTTTCTACCCCCGCACTCCACGAGACCAGCGACTATTTGTGTATCAATCATGCTTCGAAGAGCCATCGTTAGAGCACATGGCCATTGCCTTTTGCCACGAACTCGGACACATCCTTGGGCTACGGCACGAATCCTCGCAAAGTGACCCAGATGATGCATATTTCCCGTCATATCAGCTTGGCCGGCGCAATAACCTCTCGGTCATGAAACATCGCCTGGATCTAAATATATACTCTATCCACGAGGAGGACTACGCCGGCGTGAGACATTTCTATAGTGCTCGTACTGATGAATTTCGTGGATACAGGATCGTAGACAGAAACCCAAGGGTCTTTGAGAAGCTATGGGGACCTGGTAGTCAAACTATATTTGGGAAGTGTATATCTTATATAGTTGGTTACGAAGTTTTTTGGTGAATATAAATGACATTTATGTGTATTTTGATAGTTCGTCGGATAGGCGTCAAATGGGTGAGATACTCATCAACGATTTTATTGATGTAATGAATAATGACAGACATACACTAGTCTTCACTATAGAAATAATATTGCTAATATATCATCGTGACACTTGTTTGTGATTAGTTTTCTAGTCCTTAGGACATATACGTTGAATAATAATAATATCGTATTTTATCTCTCTTCTATTCTCTTCCTACCTCCTCAACACTCAATCCTAAAGACACAACTCGCACACTAAGTAAACTATCCCTCGCAGTGAAGTCATAAACACCATCCAAAGACGTCCAGGTATCTAGGTATCTATCTACCCCAACGCCGGGAAATAAAAGGCATCGTTTGGTTCATAGTCCACGTCGAAGTAGAACTATAGGTTAGGTAAGTTTGAAAATAACAAGATGAACGCACGCATGCAAGCGTGCCTTAGCTAGTTAAAAACACCATTAAAGAATATCAAGACGCCTTCACGTACGCCAGTCCAGTCCCCCCTACCCTATTCATGCGATCGTCCATATCATGCAACAAGCATAAAACGCGCGACGTAGTAATTTTATATAACACGCTCCATTCAATGAATCGATAAAAGCTCGATTTCTTAATGCTCCATAAGTCCGATACCGCTATGGCTTACACCCTGTGATCTCGCCCTACTACCACCGCTAGCCCCCGCGCCTGTTGATTTTCCCGCTCGTCTTGATCCGCCGAAAGCGGTTGAGGATGTAGTCTTTCGACTACCAGCAGTGGCTTTCTTCTTAACACCACCGTATGGCTTGCTTCCTCTGGTAGAGCCCCCGGATGATCGACGCTGGAACGGCTTCTTACTTCCGCGCCATGTAGTTCCCTTTGACGACCGAGCCGCAGATGGCGTAGGATATGCACGGGATGACGTAGCTGCTCGGCCTGTATGCTCAGATGGAGGTACGAAGTAGGATGATATCGCACCCGGGTCATCGAAGTCTTCTTCCCCATCATCCTCGATATCATCCATACCGTCGTCACTTGACACGAGGTCAACGACATCGCGAGAGCCAGACGCAGTAGCAGCAGCCTGAGAGCTCGTCTGGCCCATGATCTCTCGATATCGCTGATGGTATTGCCGTATTAAGGGTAGCATTCTACTACCGTACCTATCCACCTTATCATTGTTAATACCAGGAATCAAGTGCATCTTATCGAGAGAAATAGTCCATCTTATAGCCATTTCGCGGAGTTGTTGCTCGGTAAAAATAGGCGAGCGCAAATTCCTTGAATTTCGCAAATTCTCTTCCAGATCTTTAGCCTCCTTAAGAAAGCTATGGAGGATATCGTCATATAGGCCGGATAACTCAACACTGTCCATACGCGCATCATGGGATATTGGAGGCCCGAGCGTAGATCGTTGGGATCGGGCTCTAGATCGTGGGGGAGGCATCGTCTCGAAGTCGTCATTAGAATCATCATCAGGGACCACAAACCCATCTTTAGCATACCCATTGCTGAATCTGGAATACTCGTCGTCGCTATCTTCGTTTTCCGATATCATTAAGGCCTTCCCCTTCTTCTTACGGTCTCTACCCAGAACAGGCGATGACACGTTCGTAGATGGGATATGGCTAGGGGCGGACCGCTTCGTTGCAGCAGTAGCCGGTTGGCTAATTCGTGTCTGCCTCTTGGATGTACCGCCTTGACTATCCTTGTCCTTAACTCGGGTAGTCAGGAAAAGCTGGCGTTGACTATTTAAGAAGACACGCGCCCTAGGCCCAACCTATAGCAAAACAGTTAGCAAAAAGCGGCTATATATCAAGGGTTCCTTACCTTAAAATACTGAATAGCCATCCTAGATTTGTTATTGAAGATGTTCTCTTCCCTCAATGCATCCTCTGCGACGAGTCGGTCGACGATTCGATGTATGTCATGTTTCTGCATCTGCTTGGCGATCCCACGATATTGTTCCGTTCCCGGTTTGTAGTCCGATATTTTTTTCTTTCCCATCAAGAAATCCGTACATTGAATGAGCGTGAGCTTTCCTTGGGACTTCATAATCGATAAAACCGCAACTGCATACTCGCTAAAGTCCTTTTGCACGAAAACCTCCTCGTTCAGACAATTATCACAGGTCTTGCCGCACTGCTCTTTGTCAAATGCTTCTCCAAAATAACGGAGAATCTCCACCCGTCGGCAGTCACTTTGATTGTCGCAGAAGGCAGCCACAGTATTTAGCATATTCCTCTGCCTCTCCTTCTGTTCCTCGTTACCATCGCCGTCGGTAATCATCCGCCTCAGGGAGGATACATCGCCATAGTTGAAGTATAGATAACACTCGGAAGGTAACCCATCTCGACCAGCACGGCCAGTCTCCTGGTAGTATCCTTCGAGGCTCTTAGGAATAGAGTGATGAATAACGAAGCGAACATCAGGCTTATCGATCCCCATTCCAAAGGCTATAGTTGCTACAACGACCTTGGTTTCACCGGCTTGCCAACTTGTCTGGACGCTTACCTTCTCGTGGGCTTTGATGCTTGCGTGATAGTGCTGAGCGGCGATTCCGTGACCTCGCAACTTCTCAGCAATCTTCTCCGCCGATTTACGGGAGAGAGTATATACGATGCCCGTCTTCCCGCTGTACTTTGAATTGATTAGCTCGGCAATGCTTCCAACGCTATCCTTTTCCTTCTTCAAAACCTCGTAGTAGAGATTGGGACGATTGAAGCTTTGTGAAAATTCCTGGCATGTCTCGATACCTAGATTGTGCTTCACGTCTAGAATAACATTCTTTGTTGCAGTAGCCGTAAGAGCCATTAGGGGTACACCGGGGAACGTTTCTCTGAAGCTGCCGAGTTCCTTGTAGTCAGGGCGAAAATCATGACCCCATTGGCTTACACAGTGGGCTTCGTCAATTACGAGACGCGCAAGCTTCTTGTTTTCATAAAGAGTGGTCAGACCGTCTAGGAAAGCCCTGCTCTTATTGATCATCTCGGGGGTGACGTATAAAAGCTGCACATGATGTTCAGGATGGCTCTTCTTCAAATTATCCATGATCTCGTTACGGGTTGACTGGGATAACTCGCCGCTGAAGGCAGAAGCCATAATATTCAACGCTTTGAGGTGCTGCACCTGATCCTGCATCAAGCTGATAAGGGGGGATACGACAACTGTAACGCCATGCGTCTTTCCACTTGTGATCACAGCCGGGAGTTGGTAGCAGAGGGATTTGCCACCTCCTGTAGGCATTAGAATGAATGCATCTTTACCCGCTAGGGTGGCATCGATTGCCTCGAGTTGGTTATGCCTGAACCCAGTCATTCTAAACCTATCTTTCAATGCCTTTTTGACATCTTTAAACCACGGGCGGTTTTTAAGTTCACGTGGAATATGTGCTGACATCGATGGGTCTATAATCTTCGCGATGGCTACTTTCTGAGGTCGTACCCCCACGTTTCCAGACGTTTCCGAAAGGACAGGACGATGAGTTCTAGGCGGTCTATTCTCCGATGATGATTGACGGCGTTGTTCAAGCTCCTCTGCAACTTGAACCATGTCAACATCGTCGCTGTAGTCGCTCTGGTAGCCTTGCTGTTGGTTAGACTTTGCTTTAGTCGGGCTCTTATGGCCCTTAAGGCCTCCTAGTTGAGAATTTGTCGTCCTCGTTGGTACGTGTCGACTGACTGGGGGGAACGGATCATCGAATGGATCATCATCATCACCAAAATCATAGGGATCCTGACTTATGGCTACAGGTGGTTTCTGACGAGTGGGGGGTTTTGCTGGCCTACTATTGCTAGTTATAGTAAATGGCAGTTGCTCATCAATTAGTTCACTATCTTTCGGGATAGGAGAAGCGACCTGGCGACGGGGTCTTCCTGCAGCACTCTCCGGCAATTCGTCATAATCTCGCCCTGGGATTGGGAAAGAATCGTCTGTTTGATGAGAAAGTTGGGTTTGAAGAATTACTTGAGTACTACCTCGTGGGATAAGTGTCGACTCCCCCGAGAAGCTCGTCGGCGGCGCAGGTCTGGCTGGTTGAGTTGCACGTACAATAGGATTGGGATGCTCGGCTTCGGTGCTACGGGTCTCATTAGCCTCAAAAAAACTCCGATTGTCGATACCGGCTTTTAGAAGGCTGGGCTTTAGGATTGATCGGCGTTCTTTAAGCAAATCCTCTAATTCTTCAAGACGGGCTTCATCGTCCTGTGTATCTAGGTCTTGGTCGTAGGCGTCTGAAATCCGCGAAATTAAGGCTTCCTTCTTGAGGAGAATTTCCTCGTAAGAACGAAAGTCCCTTGAGAGGTCGCCCAAAGCTGCCTGTTGTCGTGCTAGTCGCTCTTTCTCCTGCTTGAGACGACTTCTAGGCCCAAGGTTACCACTTTTTAAGGACTCCTTATATGCATCTTTGTTGTCCTGTAGCTTTTTTTCCAGCAATTCTCTCGCCTTTTCGATGGTGACTAAAGGTTGGGCGAGGAATAGTTCTAAAATGGTATCGTGTTCGTCCTCATCAATCACGATAGTTGGTTCACTCATCAACTGAGATCTCTGTGAGGGGCCAGCTTCCGGTTCCTGGTCATAGCCTCTGGCCATACTGACTTGGGAGGATGCGTGCTGCTCGGGTTTCCGGGATGAGCGGAACGGCGTGCGCCTCTCATTCTGGGTTACCTGCCTCGGCTTCGATGGTGTATCGTAGGCAACAACCTCATCATCAGCATCCTGAGATATCCGAATAGAAGTCTTAGGGCGACTACTTGAGTGAGCTGTGCTATCTGGTGCGTCATAAGTAGGGGGCGTCATAAGCTCATCGTCTGAGTCCTTGATAACTCGGTTATCAGGCTTTGAAACTCTGGATTTCCGCGTCGTCTGTGCCGTTCGCGCTTTGGGAGTCTCCGGGGTATCTTCCGAAAATGAATCATGCTCGGAAGACGTCGCACGCCTATCCTCGGTATCTGTTACGTCATAAGGAACAACATTTTTCAGTGATAGCTTAGCAGGAGACCGCTTTATAATACGCTCAGAAGCGGACAAAGAGTCATCCGTAACTTCTTCTTTTTTAGCTCGCCGGATCGTGTCTTTCCTGGACGAAGTTACAGCCTTCGATGGTGATTGACTAGCTGTCGTCTTTAGCTTCGTCTTGGCTGGCGATTTAGATGGAGATTTCTTGAGGTGAGAGTGCATGGATTCTTCCTCGGACAAAACTTCGTAGATATCGGGGAAATCATCTGTTTCAGCGGAAGTGGTAGTAGGCGGTTGACTGATTTGGTCACATTTTCTCTTTTTACCTCGTTTAGGGGTTAGCGGCGCAGGCCGCGCAGCACGTTCCTCCTCCCATATCATAACATCGCTCCCAAACGCTACCGAGTTCTCAGTCGTATGGGTTGGCTCTGCTCGCATAGCATGCTCCTCCTCCCATATTATAATGTCGGTTCCGAACGCAACCGAGGGCGCGGTGGTAGTGGAGGCTGGACCGGGTCGAGTAGCAAAATCTTCCCGCCATAGCCCAGTGTTGCTCCCGAATGCAACAGAATTCGTCGAAGTCAGTTCGTCTTCGTTGGTTAGGTCGACCGTGTCAAAGGTACAATCGCTTCCGAGTGTGGGCCCTGGAGTCGGAAATTGCTGCCGGGGCGAAGTCCTCTTCTTAGCGGAATTTGCAACGCCTATAATTTTCTCTTAGCCACACTTTCATAATGTTGAGCAAACGGAGAATCCGACCTGAGTTCTTCAACAATGCAGCATATTCTTTAGCAAGGGATCCCGTTCCCGACCCCAATCCTAACCCCGCGCCTCCGCTTGTAGATATCGGGGTAAGCAATTGCTCCTGACGTAGAATAAGAGCAGGCCGTTTCGAGCCAGATTTCGAAGTTAATCGTCCCATCCTTTCTCCTACCGCACCCCCCCCGGATACTTCGAGCGGTCTCGCCACCGGTTTCGTCGACCCATCAGACGGCTCAGTGTGTAAAGAGTGGATGTCTGGAAGAACTGGATATAGAGATGGTTCAGTAACGTCTTTCGTACGCGTTTCGGAGCGCCGGGAATTCGAATGGGTGAGAGAGGAGGAGGGTATATCGGAGGATGGTTGGTCTCGAGCGGGTGGTAGAATAGGCGCGTTTGGCGCGGTTAGAGCAACATTCGCAAGTAACCAACTTAAGTGATCGCGAAGATTATTTCGAGTCATGAAGGCGCCTTGGAACCTATGTTCCACAGAAGCTCCATGAGAATTTTAGAATCAATTGCTGCGAAAAAGGAAACCCTAATAGGACATAGTATGTAATCCCCTCTCTTCGAAATCTAAGTGATAGTGATAATGTTGAGTGTTACTCTGAGAAGTCCGAATTCACGACAGACCCTCTAAAAAAGCTTAGACCATGTGACACTAAGTCGCGCGTGCAGGTGATTCAATTTAGCAATGCCGCGTTTTGCAGCAAGAGCAAGATAAAATTATGGGGCCGTCCATGATGAATGCATAGTACTATGTATTAGATAAGCATTCAATGAATAAATCGTCAAGAGGTAGGTAAAGAGTTTCAATAGAGTTTCAACTAGAACCTTACCACGATAAGGTTGAACTAATAGTTAATTGATACATATGAGGTAAGTAAATACTTTAGGTCATAAGATCATGTAAGCTATCTCCTACCCGTTATCTCATTACCAAGTCATCACCTCCTTAGTGCAGCCCCTACAGTTTTCAAACTCCAAACTTCACCTCACTCATATGGTATCAATTAAGTATAATAAGTACCTATATTGTCTATAGATATTCGCTCTTCAGTATCTAATAATATATCCGCATAATACACCTAGCAAGCATCTTGGCCGGACGTCGTCTTGGGTTTATCAGCACCGTTGAATAAATACATTCCCGTCACAAGCATCTTCCCAGCAGCCGATACCAAAATGGCTACCCAAGATCCGGCAGATCGGTAAATACCTGCACCTGCGAGTGACCCGAGGACAAGCGTCGCGAGAAACATGGCACGCCTTGTACGTGGCCTATTATTTAACTTGAAGAGTTTAGGATCGATTAGCAGGTCGATCCACGCGGCCGTAGCCATCGCTGTGCTTATCTCCGTCATCTGGAGGGATCGCGACTGTACAACCTGGCTCCCAGAAGCAAATGCCAGAAGTCCCACAACTATCACGGCGTCGCCACCCTTTAATCCTGCTCCGTGTTGGTATTGCATAGCCGCTGCTCCGAATACCAAGCATGACTGGATGAAGTTGCAGCAGACGAGCCAGAGTCTTAGCCGTGGGCCAACGAGGTGGCTAATCTGACCTGTCAACCATCCACCCAAGAGGAAGAAACCCAGAGCTGACCCAATGTTTGCCGTGATAAACATTTCGCCGTTAAGATGAGGTAGTATGATAGCCAGCATGAGGAAAACCGTATTTCCTGTCTGGTTTGATGCGAAGCAGTGGTAGTCGGGAAAAGAGATGGCATCTTGCATACCCGTGCAACTAATAGCAAGCATGTGTTAGCCAACATACCTAAATACATTTCACGAAACCATAACCATCCAATTGGTCGATATAGATATCTACTAGTTCCTGATATCTCTCCAGTCTTTCGACTTTGGTTTACACGGGGAATTGCTTACAAGGTTAGGATAAGTAGCTCGAGCTCAGCAAACCCGGACGGACGAACAGGCTCCAGCATATGGCACCACGCTCTCGAAAATATAGAGTCCATATCAGACGACAAAGTCGAATCAGAGCTGGACCTGGTAGTCTGTACACTATCTGATCTTCTCTGTTCGGTATTCTGAGGGTTGTCGACCTTAAGATCTGCCATGTTTTCCAATAGGGGAATATTTAAATAACAAGCAGCAGGAAACTTTTAAGTATCAAAATTTTCGAGGAAATGTTATCACGAAGAGGGAAAGTTGCAAGTCACGCATAGGCAGGATTTAGTAAACAAGAGGAATCACACCGACTTTATTGACTCGCCACAGGTATACAACTCACATATTGGGAACCCGAGCCGTTCGAATGTCTTAGTCGGTGCGGCTTCCATAAAAAATACAACAGCCCCAGTGTCCTAGACATCATTCAGATTCAGTGTGAAAGAATCTTGTTCCAGGTTGTTAACCGACAACCGATGCAAAAGGATATAAACCGAAGCTTTAACAGGTACCTAGCATCCGAATCGAGCCTGGTGACGGCACCGCTTCTCAATTCCAACTTTTAAACTACCGGAACACGGCCCCACCGAGCCGGTCCGAGATCCTACCAGACTTATTGCTTGCAGCAAAAATTATCAAAGCCCATGAACAGCTCATCAGTAATGGCTATAGAATGTTTCGGTAAGATAAAGGGGGTCCCAACAAATAGTTTAGATAATGTTGAGGTTGTCGCAGTGTTAAGGAGCCTCGCAGGTTTCACAGTGCATATCGTAGAGATAGCCGACACTTTGAAGATATTAAGCATCCATGGAGTGAGTCCAGAACGCCCTATAAACATATAACTATACGATATGACGCTAGCTCCTTCGATACTAGTCCTAGCCTTTTCTCGACTTCAACTAATGAGGCTCTAACCTACACTACTTGCCAAATGTCATTCTCATTCTTACACTCACAAGGCCGACTACCGAGTGGATACTCCGAGATCCGTAGCTAGTAACCGATCCGCTATTAATAGAGTTGCCATGACCATTCCGTACCAGCTCCTGAGAATATTTCTTAAGAACGGCTAAGATCCGCGATACCATGGCAGCGGCTACGACGACCGAGACGTAACTCGGTCTAAGCTCGCGGAAGCACTATGGAATTACCGCGGGAGAACTGATCGAATTCTTATTCTAGCAGGAGCATAATGACATCCGTAATCGCCCAGACCGAGCGGTGAGAAAGAAATAAGAAACGTAGCGTCCAGCTCGAGGGGACGCTATATTTGTTGCTCGGCGATACTAAAACAGAATACCAGTACAGACTCAAAAACCTGAAGTTTAGGTGTAGAATGTTTAAACCACTTGATGATTTTATCGTAGGAAACACTGAAACCTATGCTAAGACGCAAATCCTAAAACACAACGCGCAGCGTTCTCTTAAACATCATTATTTACAAGCCCTAGCCTAGTTTAAAACACTAATATGATGGCACATATGCATCATATAGTTGGCAGGTTTAGGTACTTCGCATGAATACCCTTATTTATATGTTCCTTTCTTTCTGGCGTATCCGATACTGATCTACCTAGGTATGAACCCTCTGATTCCGGATAATGGGTTTAAAATGAGAGGATATTTAATATCGGAAATCTCAAAAGTAAATAATTGTCCGTCTACGCCACATATAATAAACGCATCCAGTCGTCAACCACCAATATTCATCCACGCGATTAAAAATACCGTTACATTGATACAAAGGTCGTAGTTTGGTTAACCGAGTAAACATTCGTAAGGCTGAGGTATGATTTGTCACTCCTGATGGTAAGGCTGGATAAAGCAAGCTTGGGATTTCATCATATGTATGTATATGCACATCAAAGCTGTATGTATGTACCAGCCCCGGGTACGTGGGGGACAAAGGAGACAGGGGATAGGTATCCAATTTGGTGGAGCTCTCCCTATCTATTCAGCGACAAATGTCGCTAATCGAAATCGAAAACCTACCTAAGGTTACGGTGGACTATTAGTCCAACTGTGCCAAAATCAAAAAAGTCAGACGCACTATATCAAATAAGGTAATAGTAACATTAAGATTACAGTATAAGTTCGGCTATTTCTACTATATACACAATTCATAAGGTAATATATGGGGATAACTCTACTAATATACGTTCGAATTACTTAAAATTGGTATTGGTATTTTTATTAAAAAAAGACAAAAATTTCAACCTAGGTCTTATATAACTTGACCTTGAATTCGTAAAGATATTAAAAAATATAAGCATTATTCAATACATTGCAGGCTACTTTCCCTTTCCCCACGAACTAGAAATAATAACCAATAAGATTCAACCTTTACTTTAACCTTAAATATATACAAATACGTAAATATACAGGATACAACTTATACACTGTAATAACTTCGCGAATATCCTATTTTAAAAATTATAATTGGTATCATTTTATAGCTTCAATTAATGCGAAAATAATGATCCAAGTTGCATCCTTATATGTCTTCAAACTGGTATATTGTACTAGTATTAATATCAAGTGACTAGGTGTTGTGTCGAGAGGATAATACGTGATACCCTTCAAGACCACCACCTTAAAAATGCTATAGATAGGTATTTCAACAACGGATAGACTATCCAATACGTATCTTATAAACATGCAACTTGGATTGTTATTTTCGCATTAATTAAGGCTATAAAATGATACCAATCATAATACTTGAAACGTTATATTCATGAAGTTATTTGAATATATATCGTATTATGTATATATATAATAAAAATAATAATAAATAATATAAAAAGTCTTATATCTCAGGTATTTCGGGATACTGTGCACCTAGCGTTGCTTATTAAATTACCCTTTTTGGACAGCTCCCACCCATTTTCTTGATTTTGGCACAGTTGGACTAATAGTCCACCGTAAAGGTACCTACCTACACTTCATAATTACTAACATCTTAGCATCGAGTCATTTTGATCAATATCTGGGGTTTCATCTCCATTTATTTATCTACCTTAGCTACCTTAGGTAGTTATTCGACCAAGTGAGTCCCATACCACGCTCGTAGGGTGGTAATTACACCCTCCTTGTCTAACATAAATGCTGACAAGTTGACATTTTGCAAGGATAATTGCATCTCAACGCGCCAGTCGTTTGGGCTCGTCCAACGTCTCGGATTCTGAGCGACCAAGGGACTGGTTGCACTATATGCATTGCGTATGAAGATACATTCCTACCCCGGATTGATCTTTCGAGAAATCTGCAACCCGGAACTAACACAAGCCACGTTCCCGCGGAGATCGTATACGGTGGTCTATCCTGAACTCTTAGGCCACTGACGGCCCTCATCCTTATCTCTGGGCTGGGCGAAATCATCATCTAATAAGGCTTAGCCCTACCATCGTCGATCCTAGACGCCTTCAGATAAGATAAGAAGGCATTTGCATTGGCGTCGCCTGTCGTACCCCTGACTAGTCATCTGGGCGTGTGCGAATATCCGCGTGCTTATTTGCTTTTACGACGGGAACTTATCGCTTTTATGTCATGTCTGATTCGCTGTCAGAAGCTCTCTTCCAGGTGCGTGCCCGGACCAATTTGTAATACCGGAAAGGCAAAGCTGGCCTTCGAATGTCACTCTTTTTTATTTGGTAGTTATCTGGGTTGTCGAGTTTACCATTAGTAAACGAGGCTCACTTGATGAGGTCAGAGCAGAGGCTTTATCAACTCGAGTCGGAAGCGTGTATATTCGACAAAACATTCAAGAACATCACGACTTCGTGTAATATCTCCGGCTACCTGCTTCGCATCTCCGCCAGTAAGCCACTGGTACTATCGATGTACGTCGAGAATAGTGCGGCTAGGCAGATGAAGCCCTGTTGGTCATCAGGAATACGCTAATAACTACGTTTTAGTAAAAATATCACCAATCTTCAGGAGCTTATATCTTATCAGACCGGTCAAGACCAGGTCTTAGCCTCTTAGCTGTAGCTGCCTTTTCTTTTACATCATCGATAGAAAGGAGCCTCCTTGGCGCTATAGAACTAATCATCTCAACGGTTATTGGACGATTCTAACACGCTATCTCCTTAGCACTTGGATCAAACGTTTCCGCTCGGCACATCATAAGTTTATCTGTCAGGAGAACCTTCCGCGGAAAACTCTCGTGAAGTCTTGGGGTGGGGTCCGTTACTCAAGACCCGCTTCAGAGACGACTCGGCCGGAGATGCTCAGTTACACAGGAAGTCCATTCACTAATCTAGGAGTATATGCTATTCGATCAGAGGAATATATACGTTGCCCCTTTCAACCCACCAAATTACTGTTTATACCAGTCAGCAATCACCATCGCTATAAACTTCGTGTTGAAAACCAACCGGTCAGCCCCTTTGTGAGGGTCTACGAATTACAAGAGTAAGATTTCTCAGGGCTTAGGCTTACAACACTCAAGATGAAGCTGTCTTACCTCTGGACCGCCCCAGAAGTGGACCCAATTAACCGCAAGGCCCGCTCTGTCCCCGTTTTAAATGTCTTTAATGTCTACGGGCGTGTATTCTTTTTCTCCTGGTGGGGATTTATGGTTGCCTTTTGGGCGTGGTATACGTTTCCACCACTAGTTAGTATCTCGATCTTCTAGGAAAGTCTATGTTAAAGGAGGCGAGCAACTGACAATCTGCGAATTTCGTAGTTGACGCATACCATTAAAGCCAACCTTCATCTTACCTCAGCCGAGGTTGCCAATTCCAACATCGTCTCGTTGTGTGCTACGTATGTGTTTTATAACTACTTTGGTTTTATGGTTCCCTTTCCGAGCTGACGTATTGGAGATTATTGATTCGATTCGCGGCTGGTCCTGCTTGCGATCGGTTCGGGCCTCGTTGGGTTTTCGCCGGTACACTCCTGGTCGGGTCGATCCCTCTCGGATTAGCCCCTCTCGTCCACAATGCCCAAGGCCTCTACGTGAGCCGTTTCTTCATAGGTATCCTTGGCGGGTCTTTCGTGCCTTGCCAGGTCTGGTCGACAGGATTCTTCGACAAAAATGTTGTTGGTACCGCCAATGCCCTGACTGGAGGTTGGGGTAACGCCGGCGGTGGAATCACCTACTTCATCATGCCGGCCGTCTTTGACTCTTTCGTGGCTCGAGGCTACTCGGATGGCGTGGCGTGGCGTCTTACCTTCATCGTTCCCCTCGTAATCACGGTTGCTACCGGCGTATCTATGTTACTCCTGTGTCCCGATACACCAACCGGCAAATGGTCTGAGCGACATCTCCACGCTGAGCAGAACTTGGCCTCTCACGGCGTCAACGCGGCTCCTGGCCCGACAGATAGTATAATCGACGTCCCAGGCAATGTTACGGACAAGGCCTGCTCTAGCAACGGGAACAGCATTCACGAGGTCGAGAGGGACTCCAAGAAGCCTCAAAAACACGCCAACTGGGATCATGAGGCCGTCATGTCGCGAGGTGAAATGATAGGAGTAGCCAAAGGCGAAGTCGTGCAAAAGCCGACATGGAGCATGATCTCAAGGGTGACGTTTTCCCCACAGACCGCCTTCCACATTTTGACATACATGTGCTCGTTCGGCGGAGAACTCGCCATCAACGCCATACTCGGGTCATACTACGTGAAGAACTTCCCACAGCTAGGCCAGACCAACGCCGCAAACTGGTCTGCCATGTTCGGCTTTTTAAACGTGGTTACCCGGCCCCTCGGCGGCGTCGCCGCAGACGTCTTATACCAGGCCTCGGGCCGTAGCGTCTGGGCCAAGAAAATCTGGATCGTGGTGTGCGGATGCATATCCGGCGCCGCACTCGTCGTGATAGGCCAGGTTAATCCGCATAATCTATCTGCTATGGTCGGACTTGTAGCGCTAGCCGCGCTATTCCTGGAAGCGGGCAACGGGGCTAACTTTGCCCTCGTACCGCATGTGCATCCGCATGCCAACGGCGTTGTCTCCGGGACCACGGGCGCGGGAGGTAACCTCGGGGGTGTCATTTTTGCCATCATATTTCGGTTCACGGGCGGCGGGACCGACTACGCTACCGCCTTCTGGGTCATCGGGGTGGTTACTATCGCGCTCAATCTCGGGTTATGCTGGGTCCAGCCCGTACCGAAGGGACAGGTTGGCGGGCGCTGATTACTTGGCACGCACTAGATACTAACTACCACATAAAAGTATCTCTGGAAACGAAATCTTGGCGTTTGAGGTTATTTGCAGATTTGAAACGATCCCAACGCACGGGGAAGCTGGACTGGCGTTGGGGCGCACGTGTTTCGGTATATACCCGTATCTAGGTAGTTTGTCAGTCGGATAAATAAGGAATTAACTGGGATGGAATAGATGGATGCTAGCTAGGACTACACTACTGAAAAATGGAAATGAGCTTAGATAGTATAGTATAGTATAGGGTAGAGCAGGGTATGAAGTGTAGATCCCAAAATAATATGAAATTTACGAATGAATATTTATTTTGTTTAAACTGCGGTGTACGGAGTATGTGGTGGTTATTATCGTATACGAGGTGATGCCGATCATGAACCTATTTGTTGAGTGGACTTTATGTCGTATAATATTAGGGAAATCTATTGACTAGGAGTATTCCTTGTCGATATTTTTTTTATTCTTTTTATAATTCACAATATGAATATGTTCGTGGCTTAGGATTCCCTTTCACGTGCCGCATAGTTACTATAAAATAAATCTATAAAATTCATACAAAAAATTGTACTCATCCCAAATATCAGAAGTCAGAAGTCAGCAGTCAGAGTTTCAAGATAAAAAAAAAAATTAGGTTAAAGGTAGGCTATTGTAGACTCCATGCCAAACACCCGTTTCAAAATACCGGTACGGCAGTTAAGTTCCCTAAGAAGTAGTAGGCTATTAAAAGCCGACGACCGTGGGATGCGCCCATCCCCCGTATCCGCGCCAATAAAGCAGAAACAAGCAAACGAAGCCGCTCCCCCCCGCCGAGCCGTCTCAACTCATCCATCCATCCATCCATTCATCTCATCTCATATGTACCTACTATGTATGTGGCAAAAGCAAGCGAGATGGGGAATGGAGATATCCGAGGAGATATCACATCTCAACTCGGTTGTGAAATGTAACATTCACGATCGTCGTTGTCGGCTTCCCGATTCGGGAGATGCGCTGTAGGGACGGCGATTGGGCGCAACGCACTCCGGGTTGTAGATGCAGTGCGATAACCTTAATCGGTTGTAATGTTGTTACACAGGGCGCCGCACCACGTGGATATGACATCGACGGGCAGGATTAGGTAAAAACTTATGGACTTGGTTCGAAACTTAAACTTGAACTTTAGACAACGTCGATGCTATTTATCTCAACTTCAATAATTTAGTCACAATCCATAATCGGGTATCAACTACATATTGTTCGAATTAATGCATGTTTGATATCAAAACAGGCAATTCTTAACTCGACATCACGTGCGCACAGGAACAAAAGCAATGAGTTTTTATGGGTATATTCAGATATAGCAGACTGTCTATAGACATATTTGGTAGTATTACGATATCCATCGCATCCAACATGCCCACATTAACAGCCGATGCCACTCAGAAAGGTATCTCGGTATGTAGTCAATTAGTTCATTAGTTCCAATCCCTTGCTCTCGCCGGCAAAACAACCAAATTTATTAAAAACGTCATCGCGAACGGAAAACAGATGCGATTCCGCCTTACATGCCGAAGAGGGCGAAGGCAAGACCACCGACCAAAGCCAGCGAGCCAGCAGCAACGTTGCTAGCACCAGCAGTGGGGATGGTGACGGGAGCTGAGGTGGTGGCGCTGGCACTAGGGGCAGGGGTCACAACAGCGTAGCTGGAGCTGGTGATGATGGTCGTGGGGACGTAGGTGGGAACCTGAGCAGTGGTGGACAGGTTACCGGAGGGGATCACGGTAGGGTAGGTCGGGACCTTGGTGCTGCTAGCGCTGGTGGTGTTGCTAACGACGACGCTGCTGCTGCTGCTGCTGGAAACGGTAGCAGTAGGGTAAGAGGGGGGAGCAGAGCTGCTGGCAGAGCTGATGACGGAGCTGCTGGTCAAGGTAGGGTAAGCCTGAGTAGGGTAGCCCTCGGTGGGGTAGCCACCAGCAGAGCTGCTAGAAGCGACCGAGCTGCTGCTGCTCTCGACAGTGTTGCACGATGGGCCAGCGATGGCGAATGGGAAGCTGTACTGGAAAGTCGCAGAGTTGGCGACGGAGGCGATCTTGATACCGTAGGTCTTGTCGGTGCCAAGCGCACAGTCAACAGTCCAGGAGAAGGTACCCTCGGAAACGTCAACAGCTAAATTGCTTGTCAATACTAATTACCAATTTCAATACCAGCGTTGTTTACTTACTTGCGAGGACGGGGCCAGGAGTGAGAGTGGTAGGAGTCTCACCACCGAGAAGGGTGATGGTAGCAGGGCCAGTGTACTGACCGGCCTCCCACTTGATGGTGAAGGTCTTGCCAGAGGCGACCTGTTGACCCTCAGCAGGAGAGGTGAGAACGGCGTAACCAGGAGTCTGGGCGAAGGCCGAGGCGGCAAAGGCCAAGGCAGAGGCGAAAGTAGTAGAACGCATCTTGATTATATTGGTGAAGAGAGTTGGAATTACTAAAAACCACGAGTACCGAGAAGGGAGCAGGTTGATAAAAGAGTGAAAGTTGCCGTTGGGCTGACGCGAGCTAGGCTGAGCTGCGAATATTAAAAATGAGTGTGGGAGTCTGAAGACGACTTGGAAGTTTGCGGCTGGATGTAGGAAGAAGAAAAGAAGAAAAAGGGCAGGAGGGCGTGAGATAAAATGGTGGACGATATTCAGTTGACTAAGAGGGACTGACCAGGGATCGTCCAGGTACAACTGGGGGCAACTGGGGACAACTGAGAGAGGCACAGCTCGCAGCGCGATACCCTGCTTCTAACTTGGTTAAATCCTCTCCACCGAACCACTTAGAACCAGTAAAAATGAGGTCTTCTAACCCCATACCACAGTAAATCAGCAAATGTGCCTGACAGACCTGGCAGTCAGTCCAGTCATGCATGGTATGTCCCCTAGGCGATCCCCTAGTAGACGGGGGCGTGCCATGTTCGTGGGCTAGATCTCTTCGTGTCTCACTAATGACGCGACAGGTATCTTACAGGCAAAATAAACAAGCAAAGATACATTCCAGCTGCCTAAAACTACATGGATATCCGTCTGCCAAGATTTCTTTACTGGACTTCACCTGAACTTCTTCTCCACTTTAAGGCAGCCCACCTGCCCCTATGTAAAGTCCATCTCGTCCAACTCGCGTCGATTTGACTGGTCAATGTGTTACATGGGTTCTTGAAAGGGTAAATTACAAGACCCTCGCGAAGGAAGACCCTAACGAATTAGCGAAAGGGGCATGCAAAAAGCCTGCTTTTCGAACCCCTGGGATCTGGGCTGTTTGGTGGTAGCATCGCCCATTTTAATAACCCGTAAATAACTTGGATCGAGTAATTGGAGCGAGGCGCGGTCACGCAGTCACGATGCAGCGCTGGTTATGACCATTTGCTATGCGCATGCATTCGATACTACTATTACTTCGAAGTCTAAGGCTGAGTTAAGATTTAAATAATTGCTTAACTTTTCTAAGTATAGATTAGTATATACCTTAGTATGTACCTAACGTACGTAGACAACTTTAAAGACTCAATTTCACTAACACATAAACTTGGCGCTTGAAACAAACTTATTTAATAAATTAACAAAAAGGATTGCGCGGACCGTAGGCAATTATTCCTGGCGCCCGTCGGCTCATCTAGGAAGGCGACTTCCTGCAGTAGCTTAGGTTAGGTAGGTAGGGCCAGGCACAATGCAGCACGGCTTTGAAGCCTTAGGCTGGTATAGCGGCTATTAGGTAATACCTTGTATGCATTGTACCATAATACCATAATAATAAAATAATAATTCTACCTAATAAAAGGTTCTACCCATACCGCATACTGCATATGTACTATTATAATTAATTACCCAACCAGCTTAGGACTTTCGGCGAATCGTCCGACTAGGTCTTCTATGCTTTAACGGGAGATCGGCTAACTTGTTACTATGTAAAAGGGAAAAGGGAAAAGGGGCCGAAGCAACTTCGGCTTTTAACAGTCTACGTTACACGCCGTATTCTTCTTGTTACATTGTGGCCCTTGGTAGCTTAACAGCCTCTTTTTTTCCATTTAATTTCTCTACACGACTCGACAGAAGATCATTCATTCATTCATTTATCGTAACATCGTAAGGCTGCGTGAGGCTTTCTTGGCTCGACCCATATACATACCTATACATAGTATACTAAATTAGTTGATGACTTTGCATCACATAGGACCCATTGCTTATACACTATTAGGTCCATACGCACTGCAAATTTCGTAAATTGGGTACCTAATACCTGCGTGACATTGCCGTTCACGTCATCGAATCCAACTCCACTCTGATATAATGGAGATGTCGGGAATGACATCTCAATTTGGGGTTTGTTTGTTGGTTGCTGTCAGCTTTCCACAAGTACACACATATATATATATAGGTATACTCTAGGTAGACTAATATTTAATACTACCTATCGATACACAATCGTAAAACAAACCTGTAAAAGTACAACGTGAGACGAATAAATAATAGTATGATTTAAATAGGTTTGCCTGTCCGCGTGCGACACCGCTTAAGACGGCTGCTAAACTGGGCTAAAATACCATGTAAGCGAACAATATTTGATTGATCGCATGGTCCTACATTCAATCCAATTCAATTTCACTCAGCAAGCCAGAAAAATCCTTCGCTGCGCGCCCCCTGCCAGCCGCACAAATGCAAATGTCTTCTAGCGCTGACCGCCTTCTACTGTTGGCTGGCTGGCTGGCTGTTTAGGGGAACAAGGCGGTTAGCGAGATGCATGGGAGTCTAGAACGTATGTACACTTTCCATGTGTGGTGGCGTAGGGCTGAGGAGAACCGAGATGTAAGGGAGGGAGGTTTTAAAATTTTCTGTATATAATGTCCGACGATGAAGGCTCGTGCGTCCCGAGGAAGAATCATGTAAACTACCTATCTAAGTAATGTGCGAAGATTTATCGTTCTTTGCCTTGTAGTATTGCCAGTCTTACTGACGTGTGATGCGTTGCCCAATTAGCACCTGTAGATAGTATAGGATGTTGGTTTACTAGAAAAATACCTATGCGAGTTCGTCTTACTTACATACCTGAGAAAGTCTTTGTTAGGTATATCACGTCTTATATTGTTACTTCGAGTATGTAACAATAAATACAAGGCGAGAGATATGTCATGTATCACAGAGTTTATCCCCGACTACCCCCTCTTACACCTCGTGTAATATCTCCAGAAGGGGGAGAGTAGCATGTTTCTATATGATCATTTCAATTATACTATATATACTCCTTTCTACGCTAACTACATGTTTGCTTACGGCATAAAACCCCTCCAACCACTCTCTAAGCTGGTTGGGTGCTACAAGGTACAGACAGCAGTAACGGTAGTGTATGTCTTTTTCTAAGCCACAACCCAGCAGGACGCCGATACACTATTTCCTCTCCCTTATAAAAGAAAGCATCATCTCTATTCGAAACCGACCTAGGTACTCGATATCGGTTCATCCATACCCATCACAATTAACATAACGTGCCACAATTCGCATTATATAAACTTACGTACGAACGGTGCATACTACTTTATCAAGCATCGATTAAGTTCCTTGGGTAGACCGGTACTGTATAGCATCCAGTCCTTGTAAACCTATCCTCGGCCTCAGCTTCATAAGAAGTTTATCCTAACTAGGTACCTAAGATAGGGTAGGTAGGTATTCATTTCTGCTAGACCTACTGGAGGTATATAACGTACAAGGCGTAAGTAACAGGTCTTGGATTGATATATCTTAAGATCCTATTACTCGTTCACGTAGCAGCTAACCCAATGAGTGTCTAATGGTAACTTTTTATGCTAACTAGGCCAATATACATATACTTAGTGTAGTCGCTTTTAGGGGACGAGGATTTATCAATGAGTAGATTTACAAGTTGATTTTAGGTTAAGAAAGGGAAAGCTACATGACAAATCGTTCGCGTGTGCGCGTGAGAACCCAATAACAGTCCATCCACGCGATGGCGGTTGGGGATTCGTAAAGAACGGCTAACTACGGCCGCAATTTATTCCAGGATTAGGTGGCGAGTTATAAAGACAGGCGGGTTTGACCTACTTATCATCTTGCAGGTATTCTAAGGAAAGGGATACATGACATATCCAGCTGCAAAGTTATTCATTATCTACCAATCCGTACGAGTGAGTTAATTCCCAGTAACCAAACAGCTTACCCGTCAGTCTAGACAAACCAACTCCTAGGATTACTTCTCCTCGAAAGCCTTTGCGATGTTTTTTGTGTTGTTGGTGTGGCTATAGCATCTTATCTAAGAAGTCTCATAGGTGCTATGATTAGCAGATAATAACCTGTTACGATCATCAATGAAATTTTCCGAATTCCGAACTGGATCATGAGCATGTGATATGTGATATGTTAGACAAGTTTTACATGAAGGACAAGTTGAGATGAGCAGACTATAATACACCGAAAGTACTAATCGTCATATCGTTTTGACGTTTTCCTTACTGGTTAGCTAGCCAGCACTTACTTGTCTATGTCTATGCGTATTCAATCTTATGCGTGACCAAACCTCTAAACAACAAGGCGTCTTCATACAATAATAATAAGACTGGTAGTAATCATTTGCAAAGACGGATATGGAACTGGTACACTTTCTACTAAACGTAACCAGGTTAACATATACTACCACCACGCCGTTCATATAGAACTCATGGACTCACGATGACAACGGTATTAAGGGGTAACAAGGCACATGAGAATTAGGACGACTGGATAGCCATTCGAAGAACATGTATTTGTTATCTGCCAGTAAAGGCGCAGAGATCGTATGAGACGAAACAGCTTATCGTCTCGCCAACGTCCGTTTGCCTGCCGCTATCAAGCGGAACTACCGCTTTTAAGACCAAGATCTGATTGCCCAACTACCTAAAAACCACATGAAGCTACCAGCAACCCAGCCATGTACGCCACCTTCTCCTGTGACCCTCCTCCTCCCCGGGGCGATGCATCAAAGAGATTCTGAACTAGATAACAATGAATGCGATGTGCTGAAACACAAAATGCCCCCCGCGACAAGAAAAACTCGAAAACGATGCTGAGAGCCGGCGGGATAATTTTATTCGTTAGATACGGTGCTTTTCGCTCTCTGCTCGCCATGGTTATGATTAGTGCTGTTGACGGTTGTTACGCGCGGCCGCGTGGTGCTTTAGGTGTCTCACCCAGTCGAGAATAGAGCATGTATAGTGCCATCCTGTTACATTCTTCGGTTCCCGTGATTGTTACTAGCCGCTCATTACTATTATCTTGCGGCTCGTTGATCTTAATCACGCTGCCGCTAATTGTTCGAATCTCATTGATTTTTTGACCACCCTTACCAATGATGGCACCAACCATATCGTTGGGAATGTAGATCTGTTGAGTCATTGGCGCTCCTGCGATAGCAGCACCGTGCATTGGCTGAGCTGGAGGACCGCCGTGAGGATGGGGGCCACCCACATGAGGGGCGTGGTGAGGCGGCATGTGCGGTGCGGCACCATATCCGGCTGCCTGGGGTGCGTAGTGCATCGGCACACTCGGGTTAGGTTGCGGCGTGGCCGCATGCGGGTGGTAGGGTTGCGTATACGGCGCCGGCGGCATGTGATGGGCTCGAGGATCGGGTCGTCGACCGTAGTTTTCGCGATGACCAAAGTTGCCGCCAGCGGGTTGAGGGCAGTACGGAACCACTTGCATTCCTCCGGGCACGACGCCGGTGGGACCACCACTCCGGGTGGCATAGGCCGACGCGGCGGGGCCGCCGAAGCGTTCGTTAAGTTGCTGGAGGAGCGTGCTTCCTACATAATAAGTAGCAATATGAACAGCGTCAGCTACGCCCATGACTACGAGGGAACGCTCGCTAGATAGCGGTAGGCACGAGTCAGAGGCATTGAGCCGCGCTCCTGAAGCATCTTGGATCTCACGAATGCGGGCACCGCCCTTCCCGATAATGGACCCAATAAGTACATGAGGTATAAGCAGTCGAAGAGGATATGTCTTGGACTGAGCGTTGGATTTCTCCGTTAGAGGCTCGTTATTTAAGGTTCGGATAATCAAACCGAACGCCTAAAGGTGATGTTAGCTGGGGTCTAGACATGTTATAAGATTAGCGGTTGGTTAAATACCTTGGCCACAGCCTCAACAGCTCCGCTAACAGTAAGTATTCGTTCTACAGCGCCCTTCTGGTAATCACTGACGGTACACTTGGCACTAGATAGCTTCCGGATATTAGAAACGTTTTCGCCACCTTTACCAATAATGGTAGCGGCTTCAGGGCTGGAGATGACAGCACGGATATGAATCCATGTAGTCTCATCGTGAGTGTTGGTCGCGGCGGCACCGGACACGCCTGTAGGGCCAGAAACTGCGGCGTCTACGGCAGACTTGGCTTCCTCAACATCAGGTACGACAGTATCGCCTTGGTCGTCTTTGATCTCAGCCTTGTCCTGATTGGTATCCTCGGGCTTGGCTGTGCCATTAGTTGCAGTAGGTACCGAGACGCCATCACCATTGCTCTCAGGAAGCTCAATATCCTTGTCATTATCTCCATTGTTGATAACTTTGTCAAGGGCAGGCCGTTTGGCTTCGGGTTGATCAATGCCCCGGGAAGGAGAGGAAGCATCCTCTAGAGGGCGTTTAGCCGGATTAGTAGGGTGAGAAGGCGAGGCAGACATATTGTTCTATGAACTTGTTCACTCTTGAGCGGACGCTACGGTAGGCCGTTTAGACGGTCGAATTGATATTGAATTATCGTTCTTTTTTTATCTACACCTTGAGGGTTTTCGAAGGAAAACGTGCAGGTGTAGTGGTTCGGAACGTGATATGGCTCAAGTACCCTCAAGTTGATGAATGTTTGTATGCGGGATCTAGAGGTCAGGTCGGACTTGAAAGGTAGGGTCGATGATGGAACGAGATCGGAGTCGTCAGGTTAGGTGACGACAGGGACAACGAGAAGAGTGATATGAAAGATCCGGCTGGGACCTGGACGCTCGTGTTGCAAGGCGGAATATTGGTAGGACGAGAATGGTGATGACCTGACGGTAGCTGAGGGCGATTTGATGGAGGTAGAGGATTGCTAGCTTGACCAAGACGAGTATGTGGTGATCAAGTCGGCGGTAGAGTATGGAAGGACGGACGAAGTAGACGAAGTAGGAGTGGTGGATTGGAAAGAAGTGGCAGGATCAGAGAGACGTAGTCAGTTCTCAAACCTTTTACTCCGTCAAATAGGAAACACCTTAGGCAGATATCTCGATGCCGATTTCCTTTTCTTATGCTTTCTTATGCCTGAACCTTTTCTAAGAAGAAACTGCCTCTCCAGCAGGTAATACCTTTGATAGGGCGGTGGAGGACAGGTCGACCCGCGTCGCGTTTGGCGTCTCGAGGCGAACTAAGATGCGCCAAAGCGATTATAAAAATCACTTTTTACTGCGGATAGGTGCAGTAAAGGAGGCTTTTATAAGCGACAGAACCCCGTTGTCTCTTTTTAAGAGAAACTTGATTGCGAAACTACCTCAACAAGCCTCAACAAGGGGGAAGAAGGCGGGACGATTGGGGAATTAAACGTAAAATATAGTAATAGAAGGGGGGGGGAAGGGGCAGAAAAAAATTGGTGCAGTGCTAAGTTCGCAACGCAGGCGATAAGGGGTGATACGACTTGTGAAGAAGGACGGAAAGGGGGGGGGAGAGAGGATAAAGATTGAATTGAAGGAGGCGAGATGCGTGTTGTAGGTTGGAGGTTGTCTACATAAAGGTTGTCTTACTCGAATGCAAGAAAGATCTAACTTACAGTGGGCACGGTTGCTTTTGCTGCTTTTGCAAAAAGGTACTTACCTTATGTACATACCTATGTACCTAGGTAACTAATGGGGCTCCTCCACACAAAATCTTAGGGAGGTAACGTCCAAGCGTCATGGATTCCCACCTAATTGGCTCTAGTGCCATCTAGTGCCACTGTGCGTTTTCGAATTCAGCTCCTGTTTTGCACTCTGCTATGCTATTACGGTGAGTCTCCTTACCTAATATGGTGTTCGCCAGCCTCGTCTATACCTCTATGTATACATGTATATAGTGTACTTTTTATTATCGTGTTTGTTGGCCAATTTTCTTGTACATTAATAAAGTATATTCGTATGCTCTTCCAGTCTCATTCCGGCTATCTCGTTCTGCTACTGTACACACATATGTATGTACGTATGTTATGTCGTACAACACACGGTGTACACCAGGAAGTGTTAATTTCTTTCAGTGTGTAGTTTTATTTTATTTTATCTAGGTACTATCATCTCGGAAGTTTAAACCTAACAATTATATAAAAGAACGAATTAATATTAATTGTATAGTTATTACTACCTACTTTAAGAAGCTTGGTCTAAGATACTATACTAATATACTAGGTTACGCGTATACATTAGGTATTCGTTAGAATTATTCCGTAGGGTTAATCAATAAGAGCTGCTTCAGGATTGTTTGTGCCGCAGATCCATCGGCACTTGACCTGCGTTGCATTTCTTGGCATCCCCTTGAACCCATGCTCCAGTCTTTGCTAGACACTACGAGGTACTAGCTGCATATTTTCTGCAATATGGAAATATACATACACACGTCTATTACGAACTGCAAGCTGCAAGACATCAACCGCATTTTATCCTGCTGCAAGTATCGTTTTCCGATTTATTAGAGGGTTTGTCTTGGCATCCTAAATCCTAAATCATTAGATATTACGACGAAGAAATGGATAGCGGAGCGCGTCTTAGCGACGACTTGGATTTGTTTCACACCTCCCATCTCCAAGCTACGGTACGGGAGCTTCAGGAGAGAGTCAGGGAGCATGAAGTCGCGCTAAACGAGCTGCGCGCTACTCCAAGTGCGCATGGCACAAGCCAGTCTTATCCCCCAACAGCGTCGTTGGATATCATGAAACTAGCTTATGATGAGCTGGCATCGCAAACACCATTCCTTCCGTTTCCGGAATCTTTATTGCCCGCTCTTCTAGCACTCCGCAAAACCCACCAGACTGTGGAGGAGACAAAGGCCTATTTAGCCTCTCATAAAGACTCGGTTGAGAAGACCAAGCGACGACTCGAGGTAGAGAAGTCTAACCTCGAAGATCAGAAAGCCCTTTCGCAAAGTTTGCGCAATCGCATACAATCATTGCGAGATGGCTTGGAAAGCCGAATGGAGATGGGACCGGAGGACATAGCTGCAGAACGGATAAACGAACTGAAGCAAAAGAAAAAGTACTACGACAAGGAAACCTCCAGGCTTCTCAAAGCGCTGAGAAAGTTTATCGACGAGCATCTTGCGGGAATGCTTGCCGCTGAAGAGCTTGGAGGCCCTGTTGTTGGCGATATCATGGATATCGATGGGTCTGATCTTGCTGCAGGATTTAGCTCTCAGGGCAAACTGAAAAAGGCAAAGGAGAATCCAGATGAGGACAAACGACAGAGACGCATCGACGAGATATGGGGTATACGAGAGGATGGGGAGCCAACAGAGAGAGCTAAGGCGGGCAGCCGGGATGAAGCTGCGGCCGCGGGTGAGGAGATGCGCACTTTAACAGAGGAACTACTCAACGCCTTAGCACAATCTGACGGCGATAGTTCAGCTGCCTATGTCCAGCTCCCTAGGGAGACGGCAGCTGCAAGGTTCCTAGTCAGGTCTAAAGTTGCGCAGTTTCACCCTAGAGACTCTACGAAGCTCCGGCTAATCGACTTTGGTAAAGACTTGGATGAATAAAACGTGCTCAAGCTTTCGCCTCCGGTTTCATGATTTACTCACGTACATACAAGTGCAAAACACCGCATAGACTGGTATATACATGTAGCTATCAAACCAGACTAGGATATGTGTTTTCTACAATTAGGGTCAATATCTAAAGATCAGGGGGGTTTGAGTTCAATTACTCGGTTCAAAAAAGAGCGACCTAAGATCAATTTACGTGGCGTTTTAAGGACTACCTCCTAAGTACCATTATTCTATGTACACGAACATCGAAGACAGTTTTAGAACAATGCACCTTCGCGTTTTCTCATTTGTGATGTATCTACGATTCCAAGATGGCGGAATGATATATCACGGTTGACAACATCTACGAGGTAGATTAGGTACCTCCTTTTAGGTACCTAGCGTAGGGTGCATATATGCAATTCTTGGCATCCAATACAGTATTCCGTACGCCGTCTAGCCATTGGCCAATTAGCATCAACCTTCTTCCCTAAACGCCCCTCAACGCGTCGCCGCACCCGCGTCCCAACGCTATGTACCTAATGTATGGTATAGAAGTATATCCCACTTTCCGCTGCAGTGTAAATCTTTCTTCACCGCAACTGCTACAACCCGATTCCCACAAACCCAATTGCCAAATTACTTGCACAGTTCAAACAAACATTGTATAGACTTCCCCTTCTAGACTATTTACTTGATTTAAGTCCCAAGACTATGACCACTACTGCATCTGTAACATCACCACCAACCTCACCACCCGCAAAAAGAGTCAAGACCACTCCCTCAACTACAACTACTAGCAACACTGACAACACTACTGAAGCAATGTCTTCCTCCGACAACACCACCACCACCACACCCCAACCCCCCATCCCCGTCCCCAACCTCGACCAATCTCCCCCCCTCCTAATCAAAAAACTCTCCCCCGCCGCCAAACTGCCCACGCGCGGGAGTCCCTTCTCCGCCGGCTATGACCTGTACGCCGCACACCCGACGACCATCCCCTCTCGCGGCAAAGCCCTAGTCGACACCGACATAGCCATCGCCGTGCCCGCCGGCACCTACGGCCGCATAGCCCCGCGGTCCGGCCTAGCAGCCAAGCATTTCATCGACACGGGCGCCGGCGTCATCGACGCCGACTACCGGGGCCAGGTCAAGGTTCTACTATTCAACCACTCGGATGCGGATTTCGCCGTCGCCGAGGGGGACCGGGTCGCCCAGCTCGTCGTGGAGAGGATTTATACGCCCGAAGTGCTCGAGGTGCAGGAGCTGGAGGAGAGCGTGCGTGGGGCGGGCGGGTTTGGAAGCACGGGGACGAATTAGGGGGGGTTGTCGCTTAGGCTTGGAATATGGAGTGTCTGGTATGATATACGATGGGTTTATGAAAACTTAGACGGCACTGGTAGACGACTACCGGTAATCTGGTCAGGTTCGTTGGTCAACTGATTAGCCAGCCAAGTAGATGGAGCATATATATGTACCTAAGGTAGACTCTTTTCAAGGGGAAAGGGATTCTAGCTCATCCATGTATAGAAGATGAGATATGAAGGAAATGAATATAAATTCTACAAACATTCTAAGAGCTGCCTTTTCAAACCAGATAAAGGATCTTATACAGCACAACCATACTCAATCCTACTTCTAGTGATATCTAGTCACATTTCTATTCTATAATGTGGTATAGGTAGCCTAATGCCCATATGTCACAAATCTAGCCTGGTCCCTTTTCTCAATACAGCATCCAAGTTTATTTACACCTTTTCCGCGCGGTATTCCACCTTCGGATTACGTAGACTCCCCAGATTTCTCGCGAGTTTCAGCTCCGAAGCCCTCGACTTTATAAGATGTAGTGCCTTCTCGTCTAGATTTTTGTCTTTCTGCTTCTCTGCCATCTCTGCTGTTAAGCTCGCACATGTACGATCTAAAACCTCGTGCATACTAGCCAGGACCTTCTCTGCTGCCCTCGCGAGCGGTAGGTCCTGAGCATCAGCGTCGTCGGGACTAAGCCACGAGAGCTTTTCCACTAGGGGACCGTTTCCATCCCCATTGCTCTGCTTGTCGTAGTTGGTTACCGCCTCGCGCATGCGGGCTACCATCAGTGCCGCGAACATGTCTCCTGTTCCGCTGAAGTAGCACTCAAACACTGGAAACGTGATCCTGAAGAGCCGGGGCTGTCGGTCCGAAGTCATGGTCGAACCCACGACTGACATGGTGCGGGTTGTCTCCGTAGAAGGAGATGAGTTTGCGGACGGTAAGGACACGGATGTGATAACGATGTGAGGGACGCCGAAGTCTTGGTGTAGAACTCGAATCGCATTCTCAAGAGAGGCAAAATCGGTAATCTTTACGCCAGAAAGGAGTCTACCGAAAAGGAGGCTCGTTAGCTAACATACTCCCACTCTTTCCTTAACTGCCACTTCCTAGACCAGAATTTACCGAGATCTTCATCTGTCTACCTAGGAAAGGAATGTACATATGAAAGCAATGGACTTACTCAGCTTCGAACTGATTGGGTAAGATAAGGTCGGCATATTGTATCAGGTTCTTATACGCAGGCACTACATCCTCTGCGACATATAGGCGGCCATTGTCACCCATGACCGGATCTAGCACCCAGAAGAAGCTTCCTGGTTTCTGAGCCTTCGATTTGTGCTTGAGTTCCTTTCCGATGTTTCCGACTGCCTCGACGGCGGCTGCCCCGGGAACGTACCCCGAAAGCATCATGTCGAAGTTATCGAGATATGACTGCTTGAGACCTTCCCATAGATCTGTGATCTCCTGCGCTGACACACGCGTGCCTTTCCATTGCTTGTAACCCGTGTGGTTGCCTTTGTGTTTGATACTCATGTTAGAACGTGGTATACCCGGCTCTGAGATACTGATTAACAAGTATGTACGTACTGAACTGCACGGTATTCATAGCAGAGACATCGCAGCCCATAGACTGTAGCGCAAAGACGGCGATCTTATTGCCAACGTTCCTATCCACGGAAATCTGGTGTTAACGGAAGGGTCGTCGACGACCTTGGTAGTATAAATCTAAAACTCTCACCCTGAGACAACCTTCAAAGAGGGATATTAGCTACTAGAAAATAGGAAACTGACTGCTAGAAGCATTGGCTTTTCCCTACATGGCTGGCGACGGCTAAGACGCTCGTCTCTGGGACGAACGGTGGTTCGGCACTCATGCGGACGGTTGGTAGGAAGGTGACGATGTGAATTGTGTAAGTGTATGAGTGTATAAGTGAATTAGAGAAAGTCAAGTATTTTGTTATGTTCCACGAAGCCGTTTAAAGAAGTAAGCATCAGAGAAAGAGCGGAGGATCCAGACGGAAGCCGTGATGATAATATAACCTCCGCCGAGTGCCGAAGACAATAAGGCGCATGACTCTCTTCCGATAAGTGACCATTGAAAAGCTGAGTCTAAGATTGTCGAAGTGCCCCGCCATGACGGATATAGCCCCGCACTAAACTTCTTTGAGTTGCTCCCTGCAGATATGGTGTACGTTAGGTACATCTAATCTATTTCAGTATCGTAACTTCAAAATACTAGCACGAGCTATATGAGCTATATAACTTCCATGTACATAGTAGCTTCATGTTGGGTAAGAAAATGAATTTATATTAGGGTTATAAAACCCATTAATCTGCCTATCTCGTCCTTTAATCGCCTCGCAAGCCATGGATTGATACTGCATCTAAAGCCAATGCCGTCCAAGAAGCCCTATACTAATAATGCAATTGACATTTTGCATGCGGTATTCATTCGTATCCATTTCGTAGACCACGAGAAGTTCCATCGCAAGTCCCGTGGTAGTCTACCACCTCTAAATATCGACGTGGTATATTCGTGATTCTCATTAGCTTCTGTCTTGCTTAATTTCTTACTCTTCGTCACCAATCTATAAGTTCATCATTAGTAATGCGTCAGATATAGCATCAAGGGTCGCAGTGTGACATACCTTGGGAGCGAGGTAGAACCTCAAGTAACTGCTGCCGGCCAATCCATACTCCACTAGAAGAGGTACCTCGTTGGATAAGCAGATCTTGACGGTGCTGGATAGAGCTTGGGCTTTGCAGAAGTTGACTAGGTACTTGAGGGAGAAGGTAAGGCCGACCGGCTCGGTGAGCTCAATATCGATGTTGAGTTCGGGCTTGTCGACGTTCTGGTGGCTTCGAAGCGTAACGGCACCGTTACCGATATCACCGTTGCAGGAGAATTTGACTCCGTCCTTGGTAGCATCGATCGTCACTTATACGTGTTAGCTATACTCTCTTTATAATACGTAACTCTAATCGAGAGAAGAGCATAACTGCCACTTACCAGATTCAGACATAGCCATCAAATCCGTGCAGATACGTCTGAACTCAGACGAGGGCATAGAGATAGTCGCAGCATACTCCGTTTCGGGAATACCCAAGTGCTCCTGGTCGATATCCATGAGCTTCAAGTCGTATTCGCTGATACGGTCGTTCTCGCTGCTCTCGAAGACGAGATTAAGGGAATCAGGCGCATCTTCAGCCTTTAATGTGAGGATATCTTCGTTCTGTGCTGCACGTAGAACTTTCGTGAGGGAGACGAGATTTACACCGAGGGCAATATTGCGGTCGCAGCGGTAAGGAGAGAAACCTTCGGCCTTCAGCATCATCGACACAAGGGCGACGTGAGAGTTGTCCATGGCCTGCAGCGCGATACCCGAGTCATTGCAGTCGAAGTTACAATCCTGCACCAGATCCTTGATAGAATCAACCACCTATAATCTGTCAGCTTGATTGATAGCGGAAAGCTACACAATTGGGTAGACAGACCTTTTTCAGGATCTGGGCCTGCTCGAGTCGTGCCTCTAACATGGTGATTAATTTTAGACAGAATATAATAAAATAGGGTGTTAATAAAGTTGGGTGTCTGGAAGTGACGAATATAGATCGGTAAAAGGAAGACTCGGTATGTGATTACTATCGTAAGAATTGTTCGTAACTGAGGTTGTTGTCGAGAAGGTACCCTAAATTTGGTTATGCTGAAGAATATTTGGCAAGAAATATAATTCTAGAAATTAGTGGGATAAGCTGGGGAACGGAGACGCGTTGAGTGGTTGAACGCGTCTTTAATTGAAGGCAGACGCGCGAATGCCCCACATTGATACAGGTAACAGCGGTATGGATGGTACTTATACAATGTACCTACGAATTCAATCAACCAATCAATTGAACAGGGCATCTTTATGGGGCCAGCCATAGCTCTCATTGTGATGTACACCGTACATTTTAAGGAGACATAGCTTTTAAATTTTTTTTTTATATGTACCCCTGATAATTATCACTCTTGTCGTACGTAGTCGTACGAAATAGTTTTCATCGTGTCTTCTCAACTGAGGTTTTATTATGTATGTACTTTATGTATACGCCTAGTTAAGGCGGCTGATTTTTGTGTATGTACTCGCAACATAGAAAAGACATTATAGGCAAAGATCGTATGGATGACCAGCTCTCTTATGCAGTAAATCCCCCCCAAAACCAACTAAAGCAAACGCCATGGACGAAGTCAACTTCGAATCGGATCGCTCTCTATCCCAAATGCGCCATATTACAACCGATGACCCAGTTCATAATCTAATCGTTACCCGCGCCTTGGGCCCAGCTGGGGCTGTTAGTCGAAATGATACAGTATTAACGAAATTTTTCAAAGAGAGACTCGACCACGTCCGGTTTGCCTTTCTAATACTCCTTGCAGCTCTCGCATCATGCCTCTTTGGGCTTCGGCCTTCGCCTTGGAAATTTCTTTAGATTTGCGGTCCTCTCTCATCTTGATAATCCTCTCTTCCCGCGTGAATAAACTTTTTGGGCGAGGAATCGAGATAGCCTCAAATACTTCCGGCTCCGGCTCTGATGGTGGCGAAGACCCACCAGTAAGCTTCTTGTATGCGTCGGCAACGCCTTCGTCCTGGCTATTTTCGTCCTCTTCCGCTATGGTCCGTCCACTCATCGTACTCAGGGGAGACATAAGCGTAGAGCCCATGGATGATAGGCGTTTCTCATTTCTGTCGATCCCAGACGCTAGCGAAGCCTTTCCTGTCTGCCACGCTTCCATTAGATCCCGTAGATCTTGTCCAATTGACTCGTACTGGGCCATGAACAATGGCCCCAAATCGGTAATATCATCAGCCTCGTTCAAAGCCTTAGATGACTCCTCACGCAGAAGATGCAATTTAGCCTGCACACTGCGGATATTCATAGTCATCGAATTTAACCTGCGGACTTGGTGACGCCATCGATCATGACTAGGCGTCTCAGGACTCCGAGGAGTTTTGGGAATTTGGACTATAATTCCACCATTAGAAAATAGCGGTTAAGAAAATTCATAGAGTTCACTTACAGTCATTATCGGCCAGAATATCCCTCACCCGCGTATAAGCTTGCTTCGTGACCGTATTTAGTTCCTCGAATGCTTCTAATATAGTCGTAAAACGAAGTCGGTCGGAGTCGTTGCCGACGGTATGAAGAGCAAGCAGACCACTTAGAAACATTTTCCGAATATCGTGGAAGAGGAATGCGGCATCTTTTAAAGGTTGCAATTTCTCGGCGTCCTGGGCGTCGGTTTTTGAAAACACCTGAAATCTTTCCACCACATCGGCAACTGTAAACTGATACTGGGATTGCAGCTGCAGCAGTTCGGTCTGTTCCGCAAATGCCCAAATCGTAAAGGCCACTTGGTAATATTTATAAATGACTTCTGTTAAGCTATTTCGGAGGGCTTTCCTAAGCTGAAGACACTTGACGTTTTGCCCATTATTCTCTAGTCGACTAATAGGGGGGATGGGTGTGCTCCTATTTATAGATTAGCCAGTTAAGCTAAGCATTTAGGTGCAAAATAGACTTACAGTCGATATCCACGGGCAACTAATTCTACTTCCATTACGAAGTTTAATCCTGCACTATTTGCGCAGTCATACTCTCGGGAGAGTGAGAAGAATGTCGAGGCTTCTAATAATCCTTGCTTCTGAATATTTCTTAAAATCTGCCTTCGTACGTATGCCCTTGCGACTAGAGACGTTATAGACACTACCACAACGAAAGCTATTGACCCCCTCCATGTTGGCATAAATCCTCCTAGCGAGAACCAGCGGACGAGTAATGCCGTACCGAAGCCGAACACAATAGCGGCGACGGCGCCGGAAACTGTAATCCCATGGAAGTTTGGTTCGCTAGCCGGTTGCGATAGCGCAGGGTCTTCCGAGGCTTGGTAGCCTAATACTAAGGGGTTGTCTAAAAGTTGGGACTGTATGATTGCAAGGCGCAGCCGCTCAAGGAAACCGATCGATCGAGCATGATCGATAGATGAAGTTACTGCTTCGACTAACAGCCGTAACACATCGAATATAGGGGAGGCATGGTTATGGAAGTCGTCTAAGTTGAGACGGGATGGGATATTATTGGAATCGATACGCAGGGGTCTAGGGAGATGCTCCCGAAACCTCTTCCGAACTTTGGCAAACCCTCTCGGGGCGAACTCTCGCGGTGGGCTTGACGATGGTGAGGCATCATAGTTCCTTTCGTCGTCGGATTCCTGCCACTGAGGTTCTTCTCTTTCCCCCGTGCCTGTAACCATAATTAGGACTGTGGGAGCTCCGGGCATTTCGGCCGCCAAAGGAGGGTTGCTCTAGCGACGAAATTGAAGGAACAAGGTATAACACGGAATTGGCATACATACCCTCGAGGTAGTTGCTCAAAGGCGTGCCCTCATCTACGTGAGTCTCCATGTAATTGTAAGTGTCGCACGACGGATCGCGTCCATCTGGCGCGAGACGACTGAGATTCACTCAATATGCACCTAGTCGTATTGTAAATAGTAAGACTTGATTCAATTAAAAAAAAGAAAGACGGTAGGTAGAATCTAAGGGAATACGTAAGAGATGAGGGGATTGCAAAGGAACAATGTCAGTGAAAGAAACGGTAAAAAGGAACGGAATGGTTAATAGAAAAAGAGGTTGTCAAGTGCTTTGTTCATTTGACTCGCATGTACACATGAGATTAACATTCTAGATTAACATCCCTAAAAGAGGTAGCATAATGATCTAATTAGGCAAGTAGCTAAGATGTATACCTAGCAGTACGCGGATACTAGGCGGGTACCAAACGGATACGCAGTGAGTAATGTCCGAGAGGCCGTCCAGGGCATCTAGGGGGTTGAGCTTTCCCCATAGAAGCCCCCCGTATCCAGCAACATCCGTAGTATCCAGTTCAGTGCAGTGCAGTTTCGTCATAGAAGGAGCAGCGTCTAGAACTGCAGAACTAGCGGAATTATATGATGTACGTACGTACATTACATATGTCTAGCGCCTGCAGTTAGCCTTAGCTAAACGTTTGCGGTCCAGTATGAACCAATGATTTAACGGAAGCGTAAATTTAGGAGCACCAATTCCATCTTTTTCAGAGGCAGCCAATTACACTACAAACTATGGAGCCCCAGGGTGATTTTCGGATGGTCTCGCTAAGCTCTCCAATGTTGGTGATATATATCATATTTTGGCAAAAAATTTATCATCCGGCCTCATGGCGCAACGGTAGCGCGTTCGACTCCAGATCGAAAGGTTATCCGTTCAAATCGGGTTGGGGTCACTGATTGTATTTTTGCGGTTTACTTCCACTTTTTGTTATTGTTCGGACAGGCCTGAGAGCCGTGTCCTTTTTGTATACACATATAAATGCATGACGAAGTTATCATTTTCTATAAACTTTCTTTCGAATAGATGATGTAAATTAACAAATAATACAATTGTCTTTTTGTAACCCAGTAATGATGCCACCCAATTATAGTCTTAGTCTATTCTCCTTTAAAAAGACATCTTCTCGCTTGCTTCCCACCGCAGGATTGCTCATGCTCCGCCTACTATGTAAGTTGACGAAGCCTAGCGCCACAGTCCTGTTGATTCAACCAATGCGATATGTAGACTTTCCCGATCCTTTTCGTTCCTCCGATGAGAATGGTAATTATGTACAACAACGTTAGAAGGCAGTGTTTTTATAATTCCGGTATCTTATTTTTCTAGCTAGTTTATATGTATGGCCACGATAATTCACGTCCTTTTTACGTAACCTTGCGCATGGGATCTTGTCGTAATGGCTGAGAATCCCCAAAATCTTATTAGGCGGATCTCAATTACCGCTCTACACAGCCTCGAGCGCATATCTGTAGTATATACTTACTAGACGCTCGTGCAAACCCCGTAATGAGTTTCGAATTTGTCCATGGGTCCAAGTTTATCATAGCAAATCGCACTACTGAGAGTCTTCTAGAAATAGGGTTCTTTTATCTGCATTCCGCATGGAAGTATCTTAGGTTACTCGACCTTTAACAAGATATGATTATAAACGGCTTTGAATAGTTGATAGTAGTACTTACCACGGAATATAGTCTATAGAATTAACAAGCATAAAATAGTATAACTACCTAGCTAGAAAAAGCATTTGGAAATTTCCTACCAATGCTGTAATCTATAGAAGCTTCATAATTCCTTAATAATATGGGTTAAAGGTGGCTTCAATAGATTTACTGCCATGTAAGTCAGCTTACATAATGCTCCTGCGAGATTCCGCGAGACGCTACGAACCGCCTTCCCGGGGCTAGCAGCCTCATGCTATTCGCCGGCAGCGTCTCCACTAAATCTTCGACTTCGACATTACGTATTTCGTACTGCGACACCAAAATCACGAACGCCCAACTTTGACAGGACTTGAGCGACAAGAAGGAATAACAGGAAGACAAGGATAGACTAAGAACTAGCGCAGCCATGCCGACCGAACGAGATTTCCAAATCGCACCCATTGTGCCCGAGTCCATCATCAACAACTCCAGGGTCAGTCTACCAACCATCCACACAATAATCCAGCTTGCATCTCAACGCAGCAACCCATAACTCTCCTAGCTAAACAAAAATACTAACAATCCCTCCCCCACCCAGACTCTATCCAACCTCCAGACCCTCACTGCATCCATCTTCGGCGCCGCAGCCGGCATCCTCGGCCTTGAATCCTACAATGGTTTCCTATTCTACTTCATCTTCACCATCCTCACTACCGTCCTCTTCTACACGATCCGCGTCGCACCTACGTCGCTAAAGGCAGGCCATGGCCTCTTCGACACGAGCAGATATTTCCGAACTCAGTTTGAATTCTGGACGGGCGGTCTCTTTGGCGGACTTGCGGGATACATATTGACGTGGACGCTGTTTTACGGTTTGGTGAGAGCATAGCAGCACTAGGATGGTTCGGTTATATTTCTGCGAGCATTGGTTGGCGTTTGGTAGTACGATACAACTACGTATGAACATTCGTGATGTATTAGCCTAAGGCACTAAATGATATAATCTCAAATAATATTAAATACGTCGCTATCGCTCGTCCCTGTTTTGATATCCCAATGTTGGCCTTGAGAACTACTATAAGGTCTATTATTCATTCTCCAATTTCAATCACCCGACCGACGTAACCCTCGAACCCTAACTTATCTTTAGATGATCCTTCTACAAGAACGATCTGGGACCCTAGTTCAATCCATTCTCTGTTGTTTAGGAACTCTAACGAGACATGATACTCCGCATGATACTCGTCTAGGTCTGCTTCCGACTTGCTACGCTCAAGTTCGATATGGTCATTCATATTGAACACATCATCGTTGTCTTCCATCGCGACTTTCTGTGCACTAAAATCGGACTTTTGGCGCCTTACACCTAGTACACGAACAGCAGCACGTACCATTCCCACGTAGGCGTTCACTAGAGTATTGACAGTTAGTAGCTTGACATCCGATGTTTTGAAAGAAGCTATCAAACTAGAAGCAGCTTGGAGTGAGAGACCCGTATCAACCATGTGTTGACTAGGCACCGCTAGGACCTGTCCCTTGCGGAGCCGAGCACTGGATATCCTTGGGGTTTCAAGGGTGGTGTTAATGTCGGATGATTCCTCGGGAAGGTCGTTAAATACTACTTGGATAGAGCCTGCTTGTCCTGCTTCGATTGTTTGCACCGGAAGTCTCAGGTCACGGATATTTACAATAGTCGCTTGGCGCCATTCGCCCTCGAGTTTAGAGGCAGACAGTGTGTGACGAGAACTGAGCCGGGCAAATTCTGCAGATGATGGATGTGGAATCGATAGGCCATATCCAGGTGAAGGGTAGTCTTTTGGCACTAGAGCATCGGCATCTTCATCCTCCCCCGGGAAAGGACCTAATACAACCCTATCGCCAATGGATAACCTTCCAAATCGTAGATATCCCGTAACTACCGGCGCACTCCCGCCCGACGTAGACGATGCGGTACTTTGAGCACGGCTCAACGACATTTCAAAAACTTCGTCAATATGAAACAAAGCAGCTGGCTGCTCCGGATTCAAAGCAAGGGGGACAAAGTCTCGAGCCGTTGGTAAAGGTGGTACCGGCAAGCTTCTTAATAACGCATGCGTCAATCCGATACCTATACCCTTGACAGCGCTTGTAAGTATGATCGGAACAATGGATAATGGGTCAGTAGACTTGGCAATAGGATCAATTATTTCGTCTTTGACCTTCTGCATGTCATTTTCGGACACCTCTGTAAGGCTATCCTCATCGCGTGCCGTGGAGGTAAGCAGCTTCGGCATCCTACCCATAGCCTTGACCTTGGTGAATACTATATTCAGCTTGTCCTTTAGTAGCGCACGCTGCCCTAGCTCAGATTTGGTTATAAGAATGGCAAGAGGTATGGCTAGTTTGAGACATAAATCAAGATGCGTCATGGCTAGATCCATTGATGCTATCCCAACTCCTATAGCACTATCTGCACCAGACAGTGAGTGAACACCAGAGGCGGGGTTCCCGTCTTCGTTTGCAGGGATACACAGCAGGGTCCAGTGAGGAGCCCATCCAACTAGAGCTCGGAGGGTGGTCCGTTGGTATCGAGGATGTCCGGCAGAGTCTAGCAAAAAGACCAATCGACCACTCTCTGCACGATCATGGATATCGGGCCACTCGTTGATATTGTCGACATTATAATTAAATATCTTCCGATCATCGTAGCCGATAAGTTCCTGGGCAATAGAGCTAGTCCGTCCGGATACGACTTCGTGACGATGTCTCAACAGGTTGATTCGACTACTTCCTCGACCATTATCTAATGTACCATTAGAGAGCGTCCCCAGAAGTGTTGTTTTACCCGAAGTTGTCGGACCAATGAGCGAAATCCGAAGTTGTTCGGTAACCGAGACACCTCTCCTAGCCGTAACGTCCAGTTGACTTTTCTGTTGACCGTCCCTATTACTCTGGGTATTCATTACTGGCATGACGAGTGCTTCTGCCACCCAAAGATCCGCGATGTGAATCTGATCACTCGATCCTGAGGTGCTATCTAACCATTCGCAGTTCCCGACAGCTTTCATACGCTGAACCTCGACCCTGCAACCTAGACTAGCAGCCATGACTTTTAGAGTCGTCATACTCTCATCCATCTCATCTTTAGTCAACCCCACGAATGTCCCGTCGTCAGCCACGCCTATTTCGTACAATGCTCCGTTAGACTCCTCTAGACCTGGGAGAAGCTGTTGGGGTTTCTCCAGAGCTGCGAGATCGGCGATATCCTCAGGTAACCTCGGTAGTATAAGTTCACGTCTCGCATTGGAATGATAGGGCGATGACTGCTGCAATCTCCAAAGTAGCTGAGTAGTTAAGTGATGGAGGCGATTCTGCCTAGTTTGATTTGAAGCGGCGAGAGGAAGACTACCTTGTCTTGGATGCTTTGATTCTCGTAGTGGTCTGGACTGCTGAGACCCCGAGACTCTAAGTGTGGTGCTCATTTTATTGTAGACCCTCCGAGGGCGTAGCAAGAGGTGTAACTTGTATTCGATGGGACCGTCTTGCGGCTCTGCTTCGAGCCTCTCTAAGTGAGGGTCCGATAGCTGTTCCGCCTCGACGATAGCGCCGGTTGTTACGGAACGCTCAGTTTGAGGCCTCTTTCCGGAGTCCTGTCCGGACTGCCAGGGTGAGTGCACCCGTGGAGGATCATGATCGAAAGTGAATATAGAAGCCATTGCCGACTTTAGTTACCCGATGAATTATGTACACTGGTAAGTCGGTGAACTGAATAAGCAGCGAGGTCGAACCCCGTTTATACTCCAGCGTTATATAGTCCTTGTCTTCGGGAGCTATGACCGCTTTTTAAAGGCACAGCCCTTTCCCTTTGATCCTTGATTTACAGTCTGCTTGCCGTTATGAGGAGTTTTGTATTGATTCTATTGCATGGTCTTGCGCTATTCGCTGTGTATAAAGAGGATATATTTGTGATATCATTTTCGATAAGTTGGAGCTAAGAAAGCTCGCAAATATGTGTACGATAAGTTTTTAATATATTCTCCAATAGAAGAATGGTCTTAATGCAACTTTAGACCAGCCATTATGACCTATAAGTTATTGGTGGTATGTTTTTAGATAAATATCTTATGTGAAGTGGTAAGTGGTGATAGACTCATCGGTATAAATTCGACCGGCCAAGTAGGAATATGTAAGGTAATATGTAAAGGTCGGGTGCAACTAATATAGTGCTCTTTGGCAACAGCCAACAAGCTCGTGTTGAGTATCTGACTCACCCGGGGTACATATAGCAAACACAGTTTTCATAGATATTTTAGGTATATATCTCCATAAATGAATATTTAAATACTTTGTACAGTTTTCCCACGTAGTTATCGGTACTTAAATGTAGTTATACATATAAGCATGTATTTACATAAACAGTGGTTAAACAATGGTCGTAGGCCTTCTAACCGGAATTCTTCAACGTCAGAGGAGGTAAGCACTCAAGCATCCAAGCACTCAAACACTCCAGTGGAAACGTCTAGTGTTGCGCGCAGCCGCATTGCTGGCACAATATTTAGCCCCTTAATGAAATCCACTTAAACCTAAACCTGGAGTAGAAGGACAGTAAAAATATACCATACCAAATCATCGGATACCTACGATATCCGTCGCACATGCTAAACAGGAGACGATCATTAATTCATGTAATGCCTAAATGCCTACCTGGCTGCATGGATAAAATAGATAGTATGAGAGCAATGAAGATATATTTTAGGTTAGGAGGTACGTATAGCAAGTAGTATAAGTTAAACATTAATGGAAAGTATATGTACATTGACGCATGTAAATACACATGTACCTCAATACGAACAGCCGAAAGCCAAACTTAGAATAGACATTTCTTCAGCTAAATAGCACTTGCCACCCCAATTGCTGACAGCTTTACCGCCCCTGACCGCCTACTAAATATTTAAAAATATGGAGACTCCACCCACTAGATAACTGCTGCGGCATGGAACTGACGAATTGTTTTGGATACAGCTGATCTGCTTTCCTTACTCCCTTTTAGCACCCTCCTTTTCGAAACGTAACCTAAGACATCCTCCGCCTTCAGTCCCATAAATCGCCTCCTCTATAACTGCCAGATCTCCTTCTTTCTAACCGTCTCATCAACTCATCACACCAATTAATCAAGTTTTAAGCAACACGATATATCTCCAGCTAAAATGAGGAAGTTCGGCTTCGGAAGAAAGCATGCAGATGGCGATGACGATGCAAATCGTTCGGCCCTGTTTGGGAAGAAGGGCTCTCCGGCGCCTCCATCCGACAACCCATATGCTCAACCACAACCTGCGAATGACCCTTACACAAACGATAGCAACAAATATGCCCACATGACACCTTATCAACAAGCTCGCGCGCGTCTCCCCGATTCCCAAGTTAATGGTCTACCTAGCAAACCATCCCCTCAGAATGGTTACGCTGCTCCACCACCTCGCAATGATGGCAATAACCCACCCGCGACTACACAACCTCCATCGTATTCTAGTGGTGGCTATAGCAACAACAAATACGGGGCGCCATCAGGCTATGGTGAAAATAAATATAGTAACTCGAACGGTTACGGCGCTCGTTCGGGTGGTTACGGTGGGCTTGGCCGTACTGACAGCAATAATACGGACACCAACAGAGATGCACTTTTCTCTGGGGCTCGTGAGCGATATGATCAACGCCAACCCAATGGCCAAGATATCTCTGGAGCTTCTGGCGCATCGGGAATTGACTCTGGCAATAAGTATGGTGGATATGGAGAGCAGCGTGAACTCACAGCAGAAGAACAAGAAGAAGTTGAAGTCGACGACATCAAACGGCAGATAAAAGAAGAGAGGTTAGCTACAGTAGGGACGACTCAGAATATTGCACGTACTGCCGATCAAGCATTAGATGTTGCAATGCAAACCGTTGCTCGTCTTGGTGGACAGACCGAACGTCTCAACTACACTGAAACCCTTATCGACAAGGGTAGCTTTGCAAGTAGAGAAGCTGAGCAGTCAACCAAGAAGCTCAAGAGTCTAAACCGGAGCATGTTTGCTGTTCATGTGGGGAATCCTTTCACGGCTACGAAGAGGCAAAGAGAGATAGAGCAAAAAGCCCTGGATGAGCATCGTTCAGAGCGCGAGATACGTGAGACAACACGTAAGGAAGGCTATATGGGAAATCAACGTATGGAGGCTACATTCAGAGAAGCAGAGGCCAGTGCGAACAATCACGTCTGGAAAAAACAAAGTGCTGCTGAGAGGTCTAAGTATGCATTTGAGGATGATGATGATGATGAGGTGAATGCGCAAGAGGATGAAATTGATGACAACATGGAGTTGACGGCCCGGAGACTCGCCTCAATCAATCACCTTGCTCACAACATTAGCGATATAGTCGATACCCAGAACAAGACCATCGATAGGATCGGTAGCAAGGTAAGAGCACTAGTTGTTATACTATATACAAGACTAAGACTAACAACTATACAGAGCGATCAACTAAGCGATGAAACGGTGGTGCACACCCGCAGGCTCCAAACCATCAGATGATTGTCGTTGGAGGCATTGGTGATATTGTGCATCCTCTCATTGGACAAAATTATGGTTGGATTGGCAATATTTCAATATTATTAGTTTACAGTGGGGATGGATACAATGGTATTTATCTTCACCTAAGCTTGACGCCTTAGGAGTAGAGTCGCCCCCCAAGCATCATCCATCAGAATCAAGATGTATGCTTGTAGTATAGAGTAATGATAAAATTTCGGTATCCCTTCAGAATTGCGAGTAGGTTTGTATGACAGTCTGTTTCTGTTCCGGGGCCTATATTGAGGATCAGTATTATATTGTAGTTCTCGCAATATAGAAGCTTGGTAGTCTAATGATTACCTACTTATATTCTATGTTAATGCTTCACTATTCCGATTATGCCTCGATTTAGTTTATTTTAATTTACATGGTGTTAGTATACAGTGTGTGGCTCTCATATGAAACCAACGATCTACTGTATAGCCCCAATCCAGAGGCGCATTGTCCAGTTACAACAGTCTGGTTTTACTATCCAGATTTAATATCAGATCGAATTCACTATGCAACCCTCATGGAGACTATTGGCTACAGCAGCCACAGGAAACGGCCTGAGGCCAGCGCCTATGGCATTATTACCACCGATTCCTCTTTATCGACGCCTATTTAGAGCTCATCGGAAACACTTACCACATGAGGAGCGTCTAATTGGCGATGAATACATCAAGGCCGAGTTTCGTGCTCATAGGAATGTCGATAATCCGGCGCATTTAGTATGAGCCTCATGTCTAATAAATTTATCCGGAAACTAACAACTACGGCTCAGATTGGGTTCCTTACGGAATGGCAACTCTACGCTCAGAAAATCGAAGGCAAGTCATGGGTTGGCGAAAAGTTGGATCCTGAGAAAGTTGAGAAAATGAGTGGTTTGTCTATCTTGAATCTCGGCAAATGGCCATCTCACTAATAGAAATTATCAGACCAACAGATGGGACAGCTGTATGAACTCATGAAAGCGATTCAGAAGAGGCATAGGGATGGTAGCGAGGAATGACGCCCGGGCATTGCTACTTTTCATATTCTAACAACTATGTAGTATTTAAAGCACAATATAGAGTGGCCTAAATATTGAAGAATAATATCTAAACATTCTATGACAAGCTGTATCAGACATATAATGTTAGTTACCAGTTCAAATCATCGCAACTACATAACAATCTGAATACCTCAAAGTCCTGCGTTGCTAGATAGGTACCTACGTACCTAAAATGTGATTATGCCATTTGGATTGATACATGTAGGTAAGTTTCTAACACTGTGTAACTACCACGTGACCGTAGTTTCCATTACATACTGTAACTAACACACAGTGCTACATAGCATACGCATCTGTTTAGACTTTTTAGACTTTTTAGTAAGAAAAGTATTATTTTCAACCTCAGCAACACAACTAAAAATGGCTAATGACGAACATAAACCCAAAAGGCGCAAAACGAAGGCTACGGATGATGCGTCGGTTGTAAAAATTGGGAACAAGACGATATCTCTAAGTGCATATCTTGCTCCCGAGAAGAAACCATCAGAGAAGCCAGTATCAATTCAGGAGCCCGTTACAACTAAGGAGCCTCATCATGATTCTGTTAAGGAAGCTGGTTCGCAGACTCAAAAAACACCGCTACATAAGCGGTTCACCAACAGTGGAGATCCGTTATTATTAAAATCTCGCAAGGCCCTACCGATATGGACTCATCAGAACGAGATCAGGGCTTGCCTTCACGGTGATAGCGATGTGTTACTTATTGTTGGCGAGACTGGTTCGGGCAAGAGTACTCAAGTTCCACAATTCCTTTGTGATGAAGCTTGGTGTCGAAAGAAGAAAGTTCGAATCCAATCTGATACGGTTAATGTGGGTGGAATGATTGCTATCACCCAACCGCGACGAGTTGCAGCAACTACTCTAGCTAACAGGGTTTCCCGTGAGATGGGAACACCTCTGGGAGCGTCGCGCGAGGGCTCCGTCGGATATTCTGTCCGGTTTGACCATAATATTCCAAAAGGCACCAAAGTCAAATTTCTCACGGAAGGCATGCTTCTACAAGAGCTCTTGCGAGATCCGAATCTACGTCAATATAGCGCAGTTATTGTTGATGAAATTCACGAGAGAAGCGTCGATGTTGACCTGATCGCTGGATTTTTAAAGCAAATCTTGTTGAGTGATAAAGCTGGGCGAGGAGGTATACCTCTCAAGGTTGTGATCATGAGCGCCACGGCAGATGTGGAGAGAATTCAAGCATTTTTCAAACCTCAGAACCCAAACTCTGCCATTAAACTACTTCAAATTGAAGGAAGACAATATCCAGTAGAAATAAAGCACACAAAGAAGCCTGTCACGGACATTCAGGAGACCCTTCTAAAGCAGATATTCGATATCCATTTGCATGAGCCATTACCCGGTGATATCTTAGCTTTTCTTACTGGCCAGGAAGAAATCGAATCCGCTCAACGGCTCATCGAGGAGTACAATGTGACATTGGCTTCGGATGTACCAAAGCTACTAGTCTGCCCTCTTTATGGCCAGCTCTCGATCCAAGCGCAGCAGGATGCATTTCTACCCGCTAAGAAGGGCTTTACGAGAAAAATAGTCTTAGCAACCAATATTGCTGAGACGTCTGTTACCGTTCCGGGCGTCCGTTATGTAATCGATTGCGGAAAAGCCAAAGTTAAACAATTTCGTTCACAGTTGGGCATGGAATCGTTACTGGCGAAGGCAATTTCAAAATCATCAGCGATACAACGGACTGGCCGAGCTGGTCGTGAAGGACCTGGAAAATGCTACAGGCTTTATACATCGACAACATACGACTCACTCAAGGAAGCTGATTTGCCAGAAATACTCCGTAACGATGTTCTAAGTGCCGTCTTAACGATGAAAGCGCGGGGTATCAATGATATTTTTTCATTTCCCTTGATGGACTTTCCAGATTTTGAGTCGGTAGAGAAAGCTCTGATACATCTTCATTTCTTGGGCGCACTTGCAGATGATGGCACCATCACGGAAATTGGGAGGAAGTTAGCTCTTTTTCCGATTTCTGCGCCATACGGGAGAGTGCTTCTTGCGGCAAGCGAGCCTCAATACGACTGTCTCCTCGAAGTTATCGATATTATTGCTTGCATTACATCAGGAGAGAATATTTTCCATCAACTACAGTCGGAGGAAGTAAGGGAAGAAGTGGAAGAATATCGTAAAGAATTGTACCGTCGGGAAGGTGATATTCTTACATACTTAACTACCATGCAGCGGTATGCGGCGGAAAATGCCAACCGAATTGAATGGTGCAAGAAACGGAAAGTCAATATCCGGAATATGAAACAAGCCCTCAACATCCGAAAGCAACTTCGCGGTATATGCTTGAAGGAGAAATTGCTTACAGAAACACCACCACCAGATCCTCAGCCGTTTGTACCTATGTCTCCCGAAAGAGCGACATTGTTGCTGAAATGTTTCATGAAGGGCTTCGGTACGAAGTGTGCCTTACTAGCGCCAGACTCTAGCTACGTCACAATACAAGGGAAACATGTCGTAGCTATACACCCATCAAGCGTCTTACACGGACAGAAAAGAGAAGCCATAATGTTTCTAGAGCATGTGTTCACACAGAGGAGTTATGTGAAGAAAGTCAGCACTGTTCAGGCCGACTGGATTGTCGAAGTTATGGGTTAACTAGTTCGCCTTGCGACGGGATTATACGTCTAGTTTCATTCACATTTCACCAACCATGGTTTATATCATGACTCCTTTAGATATCAGCCAAGCCAGATATTATATCTGGCAATTCTTTTTTATTGCTAATATCGAAACATTGGTACTATATCGAAGACGTGTACCGTTTGGATGGGGAGGTTATTTTCTTCTTCCCATATCCACTCGTCTCTCTGCAGTTTAACCATTGCTGTACAAATATGCAAATTACTCAGCCCTACTTCAAATATCCTACAACAGTTACTAATCAGTTTAATGGCCGAAGCTCGAGCGCCCAGCTTGTATTTTGTTAGCGCTATGCCCTGGATGTGATACCAGTGTCTAACGGGACCCAATTTGTTGTCGTCACAATCCAGATATTTCGCCTCTCTAAATAGCTTCAGTGCTTCCAAATATTTCTTTTGATGGAAGTACACGGTCGCGAGGTTATGAAGAGTAGTGGCCCGCTCGTAGTAATCGGGCCCAAAAAGTTTGTTTTCCGCCTCCATAACGCATTGGATTAAATCCTCTGCTTCTTCGTATTTCGCCAATCTAATTTTAACGATAGACAAATTAGACATGCTCGCGAGAGTATTTGGGTGAGAAGGACCAAATCGTTCTGTGCATTCTTGCACTACGTCGACAAGCATATCCCTAGCTTGACCCATTCGCTGCGTGTAGTATAAAACCATGGATAAGGCAGTCTTGGTCGTTAACTGCTCTTCACCGGGGAATAGTACTGGGAGAACCGTGAGGATATCTCGTAATATGCCTTCAGCGAGTTCAAGCGTCCCTAGCTCGGTCATCAATGCTGCCGCTTTCCCAAGGGCACGGATCGTATCAATATGTTCTTTACCGTGTTTGAGTACCATCGCCTCGTATACATATTTCGCATTGCGAAAGGATTCTGCGAAATAATACATACGCTTTCCTACTTGACTCAAGAACTGAGAGACTTCTAGTGTTCTATCGGATAACACTCCGTATTCAGAACAATAGGTTTCGAATGCCTCGGACAAGGCAAAAAGGGCGTCCTGGGTAAACCCTCCCAGATCCAATATCAATCCGAATTTATAGCACTGGTCCGCTTTCAGTGCCCGGTCATCTAGGTCGATCTCCTCAGTGTTCTTCATAGCAGCCTGGGCGTGTGGGAGGATTTTTACGTTGTATAAAAGTTCGTCGGGGGGAGGTTGGGATTCGGGGACCGTATCGAAAAGAAGTATTCTAGCAGCTTTGGCTCGCGCACGGCGGATATACTCAGGCATTCTCTGGCTCGCCCAACTATGTACGAGACCGTGGATAGAGTACAGTCTCTGAACCTGGTCATCTCTAGTCACTTTGACTAGCGAATAGGCGATCAATAGGTCTATGCCCAACTGCCATCGACGTTCAATCCATTTCCCGGACTCGTCCACAGCTAGCAGATCAGCAAAGGACTCGGCGCCAACCCCATAGTCATCCTGCTTTCTATTATCTGGACGATAAGTGGCCGCCCTCTTGAGGATGCTTCCCATGAGGCCTTCGTTATGGTAGAAGCAAAAAAGGTTCAAGAGCTGAAGCGCGTATTTTGCGGCCTGGGCCTTTGTCTCGTCGGAAGCGTCGTGGGCTTGCTTATTGAGGACCTTGTACGTGACGTCGAATGAAGCATGTACAGCTCGGCGGACGAATGAGCCATGATCAATATCTGGTTTTTTTAGTAAGTCATTATTTTGGGTCTCGAGTTCGGCCTCGTACTCTGTGACTTCCCATTGTTCCATCCGAAGCGTGGCAGCCGCCTGTTCAATAGCTAGGGGCAGATAACCCAAGGATTGTACAAGTCTTGCCGCCCCTCTGCGCCTTTTTTCATCAACTTCGGTGAGTTGTGCACTGGATAGGAGCAGTTCGAGTGCGTCTGTTTCGTTTATTACGTCCACAAGGGTTGACTGCCTTTGAGCGGGTTTGATGAATTTGTTCTGGCTGGTGAAGAGCACGGCGCCGTTGCTTCCACTGGGCACATGCTTGCTTACGTCTCCACGCACATCGTCGAGGACCAGGATCCATGAATGCTCTGTCTTCTCCAGCCACATCAGCAGAGACCTTGGTGACCCGTCGCCAGCATAACCGTATTCTGAGCAATTCGTGAGTTCCCTGAACCCAGCCTCTATCGTTTCTTTGCTCATCGCATCAACCCATAGTATCATGTCAAAGCTAAGAAAATACATCAGAAACCTCTACTCAAGGAGTTCGGTATCAACTCTTACCAGTGTCCATAAACGTCTAGAAATTTGGAAGCGACCTGCGACTTACCGACGCCAGGCTGACCATATATGAGATGACGTCGCTGGCGATCCGGACGTAGTTTATCTGGGCAGAGGTCCTTGGCAAGCGTATCAATGATATCTTGTCTACCGACGAAGAACTCGCTGACAGGTGGTCGGCTACGGATATCTTTCTTAGGCGGATCAATCTGGCCGTGGTCGGATTGAGCTTTTGATTGCTTGCGGTCAGCTTAATTCTACAGAGGCACGAATAATGAGTAACCGAATGCTTACCGATCTGGCCAAGGGTGATCCCTCGTGGCTTTGCCTTGTCTATCAGGATCTGCACAACCTTATCAATCTCGGATGACTCTTTTTCGATATACACCTGCATGAGCTGGGATAGCTCATCGAGTTTCTTATACTCGTGTAAGCGGATCTCCTCAGCTCCGCTAGGAAGTTGAAACCGAAAGTAAGTGTCTAGGTCGGCTCTTATTAGGCGTCGTAGATCCTCATGTACTTCTTCCGTATTTGTAGCTATCTTTTTGAGGTTGTTAATCAAGCCGACAGTTTTCTTTATTCCACCCTCGGCCTCCCCAATCGTTACCTCGCCAGAGAACCCAGTTCCTAAGCTAATAAGACAGCCTAGGACGCAGTCTGTTCCGAAAAGTGCCGCCGCTTCATCGACTACCTCTTTCGCCGGGTTGTTACAGCCCATTGCTCCGTCGATGAAGGTTCTACTGTTGTTCCCGCGGATCAGAACCATCGGGTCGAAGTATGACGGCGCGGCTGTCGTAGCGCGAGCGGCTTCCCAAATATGGACGTCCCTGTAGTCATTCCACGGGTCTCTCATCGTAGATGTCATTCTTTTAAGCTCGGGTGATCCAAGCGCAAGAGAATCATCTGTCGAAGAAGCTGAAGACTGAGAAGCGGACTTTGACGATGACGAATGTAAGGAAGAGGACGACGAAGAGCCTGACGGAGAAGGAACTTGTAGAGAAGTTTCTGTCTTCAGAAGGGGTGGTGGTTCGTAGGTTCGAAAGCGAGTGGCCTTCCCCTGTCTATGTGCGGGCTGCGAGCAGACGAAAGCTTTAGATCGAGCTTCGGGTTTCGGGTCGATCATGAGTTCTCCAATTTGATGGGTAGCGACCATGCCCTTAATAATATCCACAAGAGGCTTCTCATAGAATGGATGGCCGACCAGTTTGCCCATCAACCCCTTCCTATTCTTCTTCGAGAATATCCTCCCCGAGAAGTCGTAGTAAGCCGCGATCGCATCCGTCGTGGTCATCTTAAATCTCGAGAGCAGGATAGCGACAAGCCTGTATCCCCACGATACTTTGTTAGTGGAATGATCGATCATATATACCACTAGTTTAACATCTTGTATTCTCCTCAACGCCTTTTTTCCCCTAAGAATAGCAACTAGTTAGGTTCCTTACCCGCCAGTGCTTGTGCCCGCCATGAGATCAAAATAGTCGCATGGTCTCGGTATGGAGGCTAGATTTTGCGCCTTTTGGACTCGCTTCATGATCTCGTCTAAGACTCTGAGTTCGCATATTCCGCGGATCCCTCCCCCGTCTATCATTAAAACAAATGTTAGCTATCTACGCTTAGACAATATCGGACGACCAGTCACATGAGTATAGGTGAGTGGATATACCTAACGCAAGTAGATTTACCGGCGTGCCATCATTTTTAGACATGGCGTTTTCCCCTTCTTTTCTTATTCCTTTGTCCCTGGATTGCTCTACACAGATCTAATTCGCTAGGGCCTCGCGATACTACGAGCAAGGGTCTATTATCCAAGATAGGAGAAAAGAGATCTATAATATTAATGTAGAAGCCAAGTAAATATAATTAATTATCGCCGCTGTAGTGGCTGGAGCAAAAGCACGAAAAGAAAAAGGGTATAATTGATGCCAAAAAAGAACAGTAACAAAAAATGATAGCAAGTGAGGCCAACCAGCATGCGGTTGATATATGTATAACATGCGCTACGGCCGAGATAAAACGACACATCACATCACAGCCCGACTGCTGCTGCTGCATGAACATAACACACATACATACAGCAAGATCATGTGGACAAAGGGCAGTGCTAGAGACACGGCAGCCCGGCGAGCTGCGGACGACTCAAACGATCCAATAGGCAGCTAAGCGCCTACAGGGATCCTACGAGCGTTGGTGCACAACGAGTAAATCTACGCGACACTTAAGGGTCGATTGGGCGTTGGGCGGCCCAGTTTGACGGTCGCCTGGAAAAAAGCCTTGCGTGGAGGCTGTCGAACAGCGGTACGTAAAGTGGTATGAATGGACGGGTAGAGAAGGATGTGGGTAGGGGGGCTCGAAGCCTCCTCGGCCCGCATTGCGACCTTCTTGGATTCCCGAGGACGAAATATTCCGGCTTCTTTCAGCTTCTGCCTTTGGTAAATGCATGGATGCATAGTATACTTAATACATATAGGAGAATATGGGGTCATAGGCGGCACTGTATTAATCCATATTGGACTTTAAATGGCTGTTGATGTTGAGAAGAGCCTCATCGCTTTTCCGAAGTCCTCTACTTCTACTTGTATCCCTTGGTATTATACCCGAATAGAGCGGGAGTAAACTATACTCGACAAAATTATTTCCATGTAGGAGGATAAGATCTAAATGAATCATCCTCTAGTTCATATATTATGATGTTCGAAAGCGCCATATTTATAAACATCGTGGACTTAGGTTATTAACAGCTCGGAACGGACCGCAACCCCCCACCTACGGCAACTAACGGACTTATCTATACGCCTACGAAGGCAGTGCAATTAGGTAGCTAGCCATCCAAGTCGGATCTCCCTTACAGGATAATAAGAAAAAAAAACATGAAGCATTAACTCACAACCAAACAATTCCATTCCTTACTTGACCGTATATTTGTTTGTTTGCGAGATATAAAACCACCCCCACCATAACATATCGTGTAACTAGAAGAGAAGAAACTTAAGCGCCCCTAGTTTAGTGCCGGCGTCAACAGAGCATCCAAACGCTCAACACCTATCGGTCCAAGACCAAAGAATATCGAATCGGCCTCGACGCTCAATAGTAGCCCAAACCCTCGGGAAAATATGAAACATCGTTGATTTAGTGAATTTGTATGCTTAAAATAGCACGAGGTGAAGACTGATACATGACTACGAGCTGGTATGGAGTTCGTATTGGGGAGAAGGACTAGTTAAAGTACCCATGATGATAACGAATGGAGTTAGGAACTCATACATTTACACAAGTATCTGATATATTCGTAAATCGTATGCATTGATTTCGTTTCGTCGAAGGAAATTCGTAATATGCATCCACATTATTTACCAGGTCCAGAGGCGTATGCATCTATATACTCACAAGACTCGCCTTCTTTACTACTTCATCTCGTGCCCTAAGTACCTGATTTACGTATATACAGGTCCATCAACCGCCTCCTCTAAATACCACGTTGAGTCGACGTTAGGATCGAGCTCCCTAGCTGAGAATCCGTTACCCAAGTAGTGAAATCTATTGTGCGCGGGGCTATCGTAGACGTAGTCGAAGTCCTCGCCGCGGAAATGTTCGAGCATTTGGAAGAAGTGCACACGGCTTCCCGGATGTAGAGCCGTGACAGGCCCGTCTTCGGTGCCGCCCTTGAACCAAGATTTACCTGGCGATGCCCATGCTGTACGAGGCATAAAAGTCGTTACATGTTGACTGTAGTCATCTACCGCTGCATCCGACGGCACGATTGCTTTTATGCCTTCTTTTTGGCACTTGGCTATTATACGAGTGATGTATCGAGCGATGTGCTCGCTTAAGGTGAAGACGCTGCCGTGACCTATAGGCCCATTGGGACCAAGGAAGGCTTTAAGAATATGTTAGGATAAAGTACGCAACACCAAAGCCAGGGTCATTGTGGATTGAGTACTTACTGAAGTAGTTGGGTACGCCAGCAAGTGCGCACGACATATAGCCTTTCGGTGTCTCTGTCTTCATCGCGTCCTGGACGTTACCATGTCTGCCAACGATGGGGAACCGTGGAACGAAGGAAGTATCGAAGCCTGTGGCGCAAATTATGGCATCTAACTTGACTACTTCTCCCGACTCGAGTTGAATGCCTTCCGGCACAATTGCTGCGATCCCTTCCGTGATGACTTCTACATTCGGGGCACTGAGAGCTTCTAAATACCCCGGTGCTGGCGTGATTCTGCGGCACCCCAGAGGAAATTGGGGGATGAGGGCCTTGCAGAGCTTCTCGTCGCCCCCTAGCGCTGCCTTCATATACTCGACAACCTTACTTGTTGCAAACTTCTGTACTGGGCTACCGTTCACGACCTGCATATGAAAATGTCAATGATAATGTTATCGAGGAACCGGAAGTAGGCATGTCCTTACGAGTGCGAATGCGCCGTTGCTATCTTTCTCGATTGTCTTGATGAATTTACGGTAAAAGGCAGGATCCGACTTGAACTTCTCGATTTGTCGTTGCGTAAAGTTCTCCTTCTCGTCAAGCTCTATCTCGCCAAGGATGTCCTTAGCAGGCCCTCCCATCACCTTCATCGACATTATTCGTGGGGGGATGATCCATGTCGGAGTACGGACGAAATGGTATAGCTTCTTGACACCTACTGGAGGTCAATTTATATTGTACTGAGAAAAATAGGGGTCGACTGACCTGGCTGGATTGTAGGTAGCAACTGGATACCCGACGAGCCATTCCCAATCAAAGCAACAGCCTTGTTGGTATAGTCGAAATCTTTAGGCCAGCTGGCAGTATGTATTAAATTCCCCTTGAAGTTATTTATCCCCGGAATGTCTGGCCATCTCCAGTTACTGGAGTATCTTGATTAGTAGTGCGTTCTACGCAGGTGGTGTGCCCTATGGTCGATGGTCTATCTTACTTTAGTATGCCTGATGCATTAATGAGGAAGTTGGCGTTATCTCTAAACTCCTGGCCGGTCTCAAGGTCTACGACGCTTAGGTCCCAAAGCCCGCGGTCTTCGTTCCACCAAGCACCTACGACCTTGTGTCGAGTCTTGATCACGTCTGACATACCTTCTTCTTCGCATATCCGGTCTAGATATTGCTCGATCTCTTTAGCAGGTGCGAAGAAATTAGACCATTCGGGATTTGGGCGCCATGAGAACTGATAGTTATGACTTGGTACGTCACATTTACATCCCGGATAACGATTCTCGAACCAAGTCCCCCCAACTTTCTCGTTCTTTTCGTAGATGACGAATTCGTAGTTGGCTATGTTTCTCCTAAGGGTCCGTATCATATTTATGCCACTGGCCCCCGCACCTATACCTACGATCCTGACATGTTTGGTGGTTCCGAGGGGTGCTTCTCGGATTGTGTAAGGTGGCCTTGATACGATCTCAGGAGCATTGGTGCTGCTTATACTCTTCTCACCATGGTCTGGCACATGAGGATCTTTGCGGTTGGTTTTATGGCGTGTCATGCTGCTTGGGATGGTAAGAATATGAGAAATCCGACGCTGTAGTTTCGTAATATCTCTCATATTCTCGTGTCTAAGGACACACAAGCTTTATACTTGAACTTGAACCTTGGTTAAAACCAACTAGTAGAGGCAAGATCGTATTATCCAGTACCCTTGGCGTGATGGAAGGCTTAGCTGAAAGCGGATACTAGTAGGAGGACCAACCAAAGCTTATACCTAGACCTTGTAGTTCTAGAAATGGCAAATAAATTGAGTAACAGGGAGCCGCGTATCCCAGCCTACCACCAGAGAAGGAAGCTTTATTTTCGTTGTTTCCTATGTTAGGAAAGCAGCCTGCCTGCTATCCGTTCAAAATGCAATCTATTTGTTGCCCCCCTCGACTCATCACATTGCGTATATGGCTCATGTTTGCGTCTCTAACTCGGGCTGTCATATATTTATTTACAGCCATCCCCCCTGCCGGGATACGAATGATAAAGCAGTCCATTGTAACGGAGCTGGTTCGCCACGATAGTCGAGACGAAATAAGACGAATTGAAAGCAACCCTAGCATCGACATGCCAAGTTCTTTAACTAGGAAGCCAATGAAGAGTTGCCTGATAGGTCGTCTTGCTTGGTTATCATGGTTATCATGATTATCATGAATGGGGCTGGACGTTGGTATCGTATTTCAGCCAATCGCCCATTGTTCATGGAGGGGCTTCCACGTTCTTATAACTGTGTCCCATAACCGTGCTGCACTGTACTTGGAATGATAGACATTTGTCCCACTGAGGCGTGCATCTACCAATACCAAACTATACCCCGAAGCAGCCGAGCACAATGGGAAGTTTGAAGGAGCAAGGTCCCTGGAAGAATCTAATTTTTGAATGCATACCTGCATATGAGGTACATGTGCAATGCAGAAGATGTGATCTAGTGTGAGATGTTGACCGTTTGTGTTGTTTGACCAATGATCAGGATGAGCTTAAAGCTATATGTGTAAAAATATTGACGTAAGAAACGATACCTCATAATAAATAATACATAAAGTATTCGTACATACGGCTCAGAATGTGAAGGTACCTCTACCTAGTATAAGCTCGGAATTACCATAAAAGATTCAAATTGAGTTTTGATCTGTTTGTAGATCCCCGCATTATCCAGCTTTAGGTACCTATAGGTACACCAAATCTAGCCAAGCAGCCCCAAGAGGTACCGTACCCTAATTAATCGCACGCATTGTACATGTACATATCCACCTACCTGTATTTCGTTTTCAAGGGTCTAAAAACGCACTTTTAATTGTACATATTCAAACCTTAGATAGCGTCCACTCGCCTCACTCTACAGTATCAGATATATGATAAGGAGGCTGAGATTTAACCAACTCGTGTACCATCTCGATATGTCTGGACAGTTTTCTTTTGGATTTTCTGGTGATGATATAGAGGATGACGGAGAGTCAAACTCTGCAGGCCCACAGGTCAGCGCATCTGCGCAGCCGCAGGCGTCGGCTAGCGCATTTCCCGTGCCAGGAAAACCTTTACTCCCTCCCACCAGTCATGACTTACACCAGATGCTTTCTCAGCTACCGTCAAAAATTGCTTATGGCATCTTGGATATCGATCTAGACGGTGCTGGGAATATTCAGCTCCCGCGCCGAGAGCTATGGGATGTCCGAGTCCAGCTTATGGCCGAAGATAACGGAGGTGATACCGAGCCCGGACTGGGCAATCATGATGTGAAGACCGGAGTCTACGAAGGTGGATTTAAATCCTGGGAGAGCAGTGTGGATCTCGTCAAGGTCCTCTCGCTGTCAAAATCCTTCCTTTCTGACATGGACACGGTCCCGAGGCTGATCGAGGTAAGTCTTCTCGGTCGTAAGCGACAAATACTGCAGAAATAACCAACTGGACATTTCTAGCTCGGTTGCGGCACGGCTCTCCCCTCATTGGCGCTCTTCCAATGGAGCCTTAGTCTTCGAGCTCCCGAGAAGAACTCTGCTTTCTCCATAGTCTTGGCCGACTATAATCCAACTGTCCTACAGCTCGTAACACTGCCGAACTTTGTCTTAAGCTGGGCTCTTCATCAACGAGCAGATTCGCCCCTGCTAGAAAATTCATTCTCATCAGAAGGGGAGCTAGAACTGACACCAGAAGTTCTCAAAGCCTTCGATGAATTCCTTACGGCCCGCAACATCTCTCTTTCTTTCTTTTCCGGCGCCTGGTCTACCGAGTTTATTGATCTCTTGAACTCCGATAAAACTTCCAAAATAGGGGACAAATCCGGTCAGCGAACAATTATACTTGGCGCAGAGACCATTTATTCCCCTTTTGCTCTCAGTGCATTTACGCAGACTATATTCTCTTTACTCAAAGAGGAGAAGGCGCAGGGTAATACCGCCGAAGCACTAGTTGGTGCCAAGAAGCTTTACTTCGGTGTGGGCGGCTCGTTAGACGACTTCGTCACCAAGACCCGAGAGATGGGTGTCAACGTTGAAGAGCTCCGAGAAGAGACGGAAGGCGTCCGTCGCGGTGTTGTTCGTTGTAGCCTTCCCTAAAACATCAAGTATATAGCTATTCAAGGCCCCGAATAAATCTGTGAAAGCAACAGACTGTAGCGTTAGGAAGGGTCAGATCTGAGTTCTAATCCGAGTCGCCTAGCTCGACTACCCAGAGTGTATCTTGGGACCACAAAACTGCAGTTTCCTCATTAGAAATTATCCATCGAGGTTAATGCATGAATCGACTTCCATAGCCGCAACCTTATAGTTGAGTCAATGGATAAGGGCTGGTATCATGTTTCAACTTCTCGATCTTCTGATTTTGCTTGCTGGGATCACAGCAAGTGGGTAGCAAACCTAGAACTGAGATGATCTTCAATGCAAATGCCGGCACTAGTAAGGCACCATCTTGTTCTTGTCATATCTGGATGATCAAGGAGGGCAAAGTAGCCAACAACATGTTGTCTCCTGAAAGGCAATACACCAAAAATGAAACATCTTGTGTAGACAATCTCCCAGGATATTATTGATTAGGTTTTAGTTGAGCCTTGTCTCAATCGTCAGACTTGTAGAAAAATCATGCTACGCATGTTGAGGTCATTTACAGATTCGGGAGTGGTGGGTTATGGTGGGTTATGGTTACGGAGAACCCCCTAAATTGCATACCTGGGGAAGCTGCAAGGAGGGCTCTGACTGGGAGAGCCCCTGTTATTTAGATCCAATTAGATCTTTAATGCAGGAACTAATCACCTAAGACTGACAGCCTAGACACATGTAGCGTGGATTTGGCGAGATTGCGCGGCCCCACACGTCTGCTTTAGGTTACACGGCTGCACGGGTCGAGATCCTGCCGCGAACCGGACTTTGTATTTTCATTGTTCAATGCCTGCAGTTTCCCCTTATCAGCAGACCTCGTCGGATAGACAATGTTTGCAGACTCCTGCTTGAAACCTAAATATAACGAGTTAAGGGATATGTGTAATGTTTAATGCCCTTCCTACATATGTAGATGTAGCTACTCTGATGAGCTAAAGAGGCTCTAAAAAAGTATCTTAGAAGACTGGTAGTACATACTAAGCTGGTAAGCACTGCTAAATGAAATCATATGACATTTTTTATAGGCGCATAATAGCGTACAAGCCCCTGGTTGTGTGTCCAAGGCTGCACGTCATGCTCTAATCTTGGCACACGCAGCATTTTTACTGCATGTGTTTATATAATTCGAGTTGACTTAGGTATGTAATCGGCACAAGTAATTATATTCGTCATGCCTCAAGTTGGATGAGAGAATCTTGGAAAGAAAGTCTTCTAGACCTGATCAGGTTCAAATATGTACTAGGTGAAGATGCAATAGGGCAAATATTTGGGGCAACCGCAGTAATGGCCCAGACAGGGTCTACGTAAAGTCCTAGGCTTAGTTGGCGGAGATAATTGGCTGGAATTGATCTATAATACTACGCAACACCCGACCAAGATTAGCTCTTTTCTCGAAAAGGAAAGGCACATGGCTTGGTGAAGATTGGAAAGGTTGCCTAATTGCATATTTCTAGGCAAGTTTGTCATGATTAAACTAAATTGGGATTAGTCAAATGGAATTTTAGCCGTTCCTGGCTGCTAAAGTTGGTGTGCTATCGCAAGTCAATCTTGTATTTTGCGATTGCCAATTTCCCCGGGGACGTGGCCTTGCACTTTCCCTGGCCTGTTGGCGCACACAAGTTGGGCAAGAACCTTCTCTTTTCTCCTTCGCGCCAACTGCTCACCTGAGCTTCCATTCCTTTTTCAACCTTTACACGCTCATTATCCAAATCCCATTCTCTTGTCACCTTTTCGCGTACAATCTTCTAATTCCAACAACATCGGTAAGTTTGCGATTTGTTTTATGTTATATAAACCGCGAGAGAAGTCTCAGATAATCAACCCACTTCTACCTCTGTTGGCCCGCTACGTCGCAACGATCTTTTAAGATCCCAATCGGCAAGTGGAAGGTTACGGTTTATGGGACTTGAACCACTTAAAAATCATCTAACGTCTCTACGGATAACATCAGTTACGTGGGAGCTCTGCTAATCTTGTTCTCGTCCTTCTACAGATCATATCGTCACTCTTTAAATACTTTAATACTTCCTACCACGAGCCAAAATGAAGGTCTCTTTCATCACTACCGTCCTTGCCGCCCTCCCGGCCTGGGTTAGTGCGGTCGCCATCACTAACACCAACTTCAACGGCATCGAGGCTGGCAAGCCTTTCGAGGTTACCTGGTCTGATGCTGCTGGCCCCGTTTCTCTCACCTTGAAGGATGGCCCCTCTGACAACCTCAAGACCGTCTCGGAGATCACCTGTAAGTCTTACAAAAACTTGATAGCTCACTCACCGAACCCATTGCTAACGATACACAGCTGGCCAGACTGGAGAGAGTTACACTTGGGTCCCTTCTTCCTCGTTGCCTTCTGGCACCTACGCCCTCGAGATCAATGACGGCACCGAGGTGAACTACAGCCAGCAGTTTGAGATTTCCGGCGGCTCTGCTAGCAGCAGTTCAGTCAGCACCACAGCCTCGCAGACTAGCACGTCCTCGGCTGTCTCGTCGACTGTTACCTCTAGCAGCGCCACCGTCACTAGCAGTGAGACTTCTTCGACTCCTACTAGTTCTAGCACGTCGTCTGGGTCTTCCAGCTTCACTACCAGCACCAGCAGTGGTTCTATCACCTCGTCTAGCACACATGCTAGTTCCAGTAAGTCAAACATAATATGTCCCTATTAGATTTGGTAAGCTAACAAGTTGTAGCTTCTTCCGCTGCCAAGACCTCGTCTGCTACCTCCGAGACAGCCGTGCCCAACACGAATGCCGCTCAGACGGTGGCTCCGTTTGTGGCCCCGATGCTTCTCGCAGTTGGTGCGCTTTTCGTGTAAGCGCATGATATAACTCGCGCTACTCAACAAGAGTAACGTGGTTCTCCCGGTCCGGGGGTTTTCGTTGTACAAATACGCTTTTCGCCTCCCATACAATGCCATATACTGGTAGTTGAGGCTTAATGGAAGGGAACATATGATTTAAGAGCTGTTGCTATTAAAGGGATTTCGACGTATGAAGCGTTTTGGGACTACTTCCGTTGTATACGTATAGTATCCCAGATCAATGTATAATCTTCTCAGCGACAGGTACTCTCCTTCGCATAGTCGTGATAATATCCATCTGCTAGTATTAAATGAAATTCAGATCGTTCAGTTAAACTAAGGTCAAAGACACGTCTGCCAAGGCTATCCTTCTCCACTTACATACCTGATCTAAGACTTCGGTGCGGGATCTCGCATGGCCCAATAGAAGAATAAGCATGCGAGGTAATTATGATGTCTTAAAGTTTATGTTTCAAACTCGGGCGTTACTTCCAACGACGTGAGTATACATTGGTTTTAGGGCAACAGGGACGTCTTTTCGTCCCTTTGTTAATTTCTAGCCCGGTCAACGTCGTAGTCAGCTACTATGTTGTATCTATGATGTACTTTGTATATGGTCGTGGTGCCTAGGTTTATTCTTGTTTGGACTGGAACGTATATCCTTTGTGTGTAATTAGATGGAGACATCAACTGGTATCACATGCTCTTCTTTTCCTAGCATATCTGCCGGGTAACGTAGATCGTAGTACGATTAGCTAGCTCAAGAAGACGACATGTGTACGTTCCAACAAAATATTAATCTTACGATGTATATAAACACACTTCTAGAATGAGTGGGGAGCTAATGTGTGAGACATTCTTATGAAACTGTCTTTAAATTTCTAGGAGAGGATAATTATATAGGTACATGAGCTTCTTCTAGAACAACCCCCCAACTGATTGTTAAACTAGTCCAGTAAGAATAAATGCATTGTTGATATCCGGAATGGGGGTTTTGGCGTACTTATGAGGTCAATATTCTGAATGACTAATAAGAAAAAGGCATGTAACTACATAATCAACTCGCCGTTCCTCGACATGTAAGACCGTCACCAATGCGAACACAAAAGTCTTTGAAAAGCCTCGATAGATAGTAACTATAACTTAACCTAGGCAGTCATTCCTATAAAATCCACGAGCTTAACACATATATACTAATACTAAATTCCTACCCTATCCTGTTTTCAACACGCTTGCAATAGACACCCCGTCGAGAGCGAATGTCTTCTGATGTAAATCCACACTTGGCACATATTAGATCCTATAGTCTGGTAGGTGGCTGGTCATCTAAACCTCAACAACCTTCTCAGTCAACTATTCTGGCCTTGGCGTCGATATAAAATACGCTGGCGTTTCCTAGCATTTAAAACGCGCGAGGTCATGCAACTTCGTTATCCCTACCGCTAACCCCCTTTTCCTTCACTTTTCATTATACCATATTTCGCCCCCTCATTCTCGAAATTTATCGGCCTACAACCCCTACTACCGTAAATAGCCTCTTTAAAAGTCGATCTCGCCACGGAACGACTCGGGGTCGACACCAGGTAAAACTTTCTCGGCAAGATCCCTGCGGCCCATCTGCGTGAAGACGCGGCGCAGAGTGTCGTACAAGTTCGTACTCCGGTTCTGGGTGGTCATTGCGTCGAGCTGAGCGTCGCTGACACCGCCGCCTAAGAGTTCGCGGGCCTTTTCTCGGCCCTCCTTCTCCACCGTCTTGTGCATGCTGAGCGCGGCCAGCAAGTGGCCCGCGGCCTCGGCGTGGCACCCCATGTTGATGCAGCTGACACCGAGGTTGTACCGCGCGCGCACGAAGTTAGGTTTCAGCGTTAAGGCTTTCTCGTACGCCGCGATCGCGTCCTCGCTCTTGCCGCTATTAGCCAGCGTTGCTCCTAGACGGTTCCACAACAAGTGCACCTGGTTTTGCCGGTTAGACGCCCCAAGCTCGGATGACGCCAACGCCGCCGAAAAGCAGTCCACGGCTTTGTCGTACTCTTCAGCACCGTAGAATAGCACGCCTAGACCTACTTGCACATCCGGATCCATGTGCTCGCCGTCTGGGCTGAGCCGTGCGGCCTTGATGAAGAGTTGCGTAACCCGGTCGTGAAGCTGCTGGCGTTCTGTGAAACCTATATCGGCCGCGGAGGAGAGGTCGCCAGGTGAGATGACGGAAGGGTATCTGGTGGATAGCCATCGCTCTAGGGTTCGGTAAGCTATGCTATCATAGCCTTCGTTCGTATAGGAAACCGCTAGGGTCATGAGTGCGGGTGCATTATTCGGGTCGAGGTTCTTGGCTTGCTCTAATGCCCGAATAGCTGCCGTCTCCTTCTCGTTTTGCGCCTGAGCCATACCGAGCTGGACCCACGCATCCACGTGTTTCGGGTCTTTTTGAACAGCAGCCTCAAAAGCTAGAGAGGCTAATGAAAGATTGCCGCCCTCGTCGACGATTCGCATACCCTCCTCAAATGGGTTTGCGGTGTCCTTAAATAGATTCTCCTCTTCGAAGAGATAGTTCTCTATTTCAGGGTCACCCATTAACCTGCTATTGGCACCGGGCATACCCCAGTCTCCAAAGCGATCGGCCCAGTCAGGATCCCCTAACTGCTCAACCCACTCTTCCTCGTTGATAGCTTCCTTAGCGGCGGCCTCCTCTGCTCGGATGCCTCTCCAGATAGACTCGAAGTCTCCAAATTCGTTCGTTTCCGACTCTAGGATCTGCTCGTCTAGCTTGTTGAGCTCGGGCTCAAGGGCGGCGGCCTCATCTTTTTCCTTAACATCCTTCTCCTGTAGCTCGAGTTGCTTGAATTGCTCCTCCCATTGTTGATCGTCTAGTTCTACCACCTTTTCCTTTCCTTTCCCCTTATCTTGAATCGATTCTGGCGAGAACTGTTGCTGTGGCATAGGACGGTACATGGGCATGCCACTCATGCCGTAGCCCATCCCCATATTCATGCCGTTCATCGATCCCATTCCCATCATTGGGTTTTGATACTGCATGGCTGAAGGCATGGGACTCGCTCGAGATGAATTCGCTTGACTTGTCATCTGTTGAAACTTGGCATAATCTTCGGGGCTGAACTGTGTGCCCTGGGGGACCTTGAACGCGGATTCCATCGCTGCCTGTGGGTTCTGCTGGAATTCGTTCGCCCATGCTGGTGAAGTCGAGTTCGCTCGTAGATGAACACCGTGTGCGGGGTGATCTAATCGTATCTGATTCATGCCCTCAAGCGGCATGTCGGGTAGCCGGCCATTCTGCTGCAGAAAGCCGTTCATCATCTATGGATATGTACTATTAGTTTGTGCATTCGTGGTAGGTAGCTATTGATCAGCATTCATACCTCATCTTGTGGACCATGTTGTGCGGCACTACGAAAGCCGCCCATGCCACCCTGAGGAGTTCCATTTCTAATACGATCTCTTTGCAGACTGTTGTCTTCCTGAGTATGTTTTGCAAACTGGCTGAGAGGGTTGCCCGCCGTGGAGCACTCAGGCCCGCCACCGAGGAAAGACATGTCGGAAATCGGAAGTCGGAAGGGGATTTATGTACAATCTGACGGATTGAATTTGCAGATGGAACTATGCGCCGAACTTTTGGGTACTATAGATAGCTCCTTAGTAATGGGCGATAGTAATGGAAGGTTTAGAAGATGTAAACAATGCTGATTACTACAATCAAGTCAATGTCGGGAGGTGTTGGCGGAACTTAGTGCACTACCTTAGGTTAGGGATTTATCATATGAAGTAGGGAAAAAGTATAGATGATCACCTAACCCAGATGATTTAATTTTTTTTTAAAATTGAAGTTTGAAAAGGAAAGAATACCTAATTCACATAGAGATGAAAGATGGGTGAACTTGGGCGAAATGGTTTATCGTAAAACTTTATTACAAAGCCAGTTTGACAACGAGGTGACCTCACTAACGGTAGCGTACCTACCTTATTATGGTACCTAAATGGCCCAAGATGCCGAGGAAAGCCAGAGGCCAGCCACCTGCACCTACAAATACCTACGGCATCCGCCGAGGTCAATGATTTGCCCCACCAAAAGCTTCGTGGTAACCTTCCATTTGACTGTACAATAGCCTAGCGTGATAAGTGGCCCGTGCAAAAAAAAACAGTATACTGCTAACTTCATGAAAAGCTTCATTGAGAGTTGCAAAATACCTACAACATGTTACATTTACAATTTCACATAAAGTAAACAAATATTAGAGAGAGAAGTTTTACATTCATTTTCCTATGAAACCCCGGTTTCGTGCTAACTACCAATATTTGATAGAGGCAATTCTTCTTAAAAGAAGTTGAACTTTGTGTTGTTACATACAATAGCTTTCCATTCAATTGATGAATAGCTGCTAGTAAGGCCTGATCCATGTCGCCTCGAACCTCTCATGATTCATCTGTCATGATACCTTCCTGGTCACATGTCACATAACCCATCGTCCAACCAAGTGCCTTCTGGAATATAAGATAGCCATCAATCCCAAGGCAAAATCATCGCACCTGTTGAAACCCGCCTAGTTGCGCGGGTCTCGGTTTCGGGTAGATCGAGGTCGATCGGTTTTCGGACTGCTCGCGTAGTCAATGCGCAGAGTTCGCTCTCCTAGCTTAAAGTTCAGGAGCTTATCGTATGCCGCTTGTGCGCTCTCAAGGTCCTTGAAATCAGCGTGGGCGAAGCCGCGAGGCCAGCCAGTGTTGCGGTCCACGGCTACGCGCACATTAACAACATTTTCCAGATCCCGGAAGATGTTGTTCAGATCGGCATCGGACGTTTCGTATGGGATGTTACCGATGTATAGCGACGACGTCGGTTGTTCCGGAATCTTTGTTGTAGTTCGCGGACCAGAAGGCGATGTTCTGGGCTGAACAAAGAGGCGACGACCCTGCCAAAACGAGTTGTCTGCTTCCTCAATGGCGCGGCTTGCTGACTCCGAGTTTGAGAAGGTAATGAAACCGTAGCTAAAACCCTATTAACACACACAATCGATAATCGGAGGGTAAGAACTGTATAAATCAATGCATCCACGTACCCTTTACTGGCGCCTGAGGGGTCACGGCCTATGCGGATATCTACGATATCTCCATACTTATCAAACGCCTCCTTAACAAGATCATCAGTAGCCTCGTAGGGAAGGTTCCTGACGAAGATCTTATTGGAAAGGTCCTCTGGATCCTGGTTGGCCGTAGACCCGGTCTGTCCAGCAGATTCGATAGCCTCTTCTACAGCAGCCCGCTCACTCTCATCTTGGGCCACCCGCGATGTCTGGGAGAAATAACGAGCTAGAGGCATGAGAGTAGCCGGCTGCGCATTCGCCTTGCAGATCTGCATGGCAAAAGAAGCAATCTGCTGGCGCGGGGCAGCGACGGCAAAGGTTGAAGAGCATGCTGCTCTAGCAGCTGCGCGTCGAAGAGAATGCCTATTAAATCAAACAGTTAGCTCTAATTGATCTCTTGTTTCTAATAAAAAAGGGCCAGGTTCATACATTTTAGAAATAGAATTCTTTGAAACAAAGAAATACCCCTCTGAACAATTTAGATGTGAAGTTATAAGATGTAAGGGAATATTTCAACTTGTAAGTTACCCTCTAAAAGAACTTTTGAATTGTTGAAGAAAAAAAATTTCGCTCCACTAAGGGAATGCCCACATAGTGTGTGTACCTTATCTGCTTATCCGAATCCACATAACTTTTAGAGCACGCCACTACAATTGAATGCCTTAGTCAGGTACCCTAGTACCCAAATAATCTTCTTTAATCAAGTACCTAGGTACCTAGGTACTGAAAGTATTGATAGTTATATCCAAATATTTCAACTTGAAGCTGAATATTAATGCAAGCGATCCGATTCAATCTTGCATGTATAATCGAATCCACCTACTTGTAATATTCATTCTATTACAAGTCGACTTTCTTAAGCGTGGGTCGCCTTAGGCTATCATAACAAAGGCAAGCCTGTTCTAGAAACACGAGTTATAAGCTGCCAGTTATTATACCATCAAACTCATTTCAAGACCGATATAAAATCTTAGACATGAGGCTTTATCATATCTTCGCCGTCTGAACTACGGTCTATTTGACCCGTGTTGCTTGGGTAGGTTGATCCCAGTTTCAAAGGATCGTTACACGCCATTCTAACTCCCACCACAACCCCAAAGCCTTTTTTTTAGCCTCTCCTACTATTTCCCTCCATTCCCAACCCAAATATATCCTCATAGCTACCTATTCACCAATCGTGAATTTAAACACCTTAAATCCGTAACATAAAATTAGCCGAGCAACAGAACGGCGGGTATATGTGTATATACACTCCAATAGGCTCAACGTGAGCAACGGTGAAACCGTGAATGATATCTCGAAGGCCGGCACTCGAGTAAGCACCGGCTAATCGTCGATATCTGCAGCCGGGTCGTCCGTCCGCTGCTTGAAAATAAAATTCCGCACTTTTCCCCCTTTTCTATAGGTGGAAAGCAGAGTATCCCTCAAGGCTAGCAATTTAAGGGTCAAGGTGATTAGATAAGGAATGACTAGCATCAATCCACACCTTGATATCATCGGCGAGTCTGAAGGGATCCAATAGCCACCCGCCTCAGTTCCACCAACGCCAAAATAGCAAAACTAGGCAGTATCCTTATTCCGATATGATATCCTCTGTATCAAGTTCATCCGCGCCTTAAGTTCCGAGGTGCTCATCGGCGGGGAATAGCCGTTTGCTTATACGGGGTATCGATGAAAAGCGCTGCAAGTCTAGTTTTGATAGCTGCCGCTCCCCAATATGATATGTTTACAATAACAAAAGGAAATATGAATGATAGTAGTTACGGCTATTGGAACCGACCTTGGCGAGGATCTTGGTGGTGAGAATCTTGGCGATATCCATTAGGTGGCCTTTGCGAATCATATTGGACACCTGTCATGGAATCTGGATTGTTAGGAATGTTGTTGCTCAAGGCTCGTAAGGGTGGTAGCTCCGGGCGGGGGGCTCTGCCGTACAGGTCCTGACCGTAGGGATCTGCAGACGGCTGTGAGGGCATTGCAGTATTTGGCGGGCCTTGGCCTGGTGGTATTGGAATACTTCCTCGAAGCTGCGCGTTCTCCATGCGCAACCTATCAATTTCACGGCGTAACATTTCCGCTTCTTGCATAGCGGTTTGGCAATGATTTGTAATACTCTTAAGAGCCTCGCCCTGTTTCTGATGCTCGGCAATAGCTAAATAATAGTTAGCATGTGCATCAATTCTTAATTGTATAGCGGCATACCTTTCGTTAGAATCTCCCACTTGGATGCTTTCGACCCTCGTTCCTGTGGCATCAAATCGCGAAGTTGATCAAACAATTCCTTCATCTCTGTTCTCCGCTTCCGTTCCGCTAGCTTGTGACTTTCCCGAAGCTCAGGTGTTCGACTATACGGTTGATTGCCACTGTGCGGGCTAGACTCTTCACTATGAAGATCTGAGAGTTGCTTGTGTTGAAGCGTGTGGTGGTGAATAGTTTGGAAATCCGGGGCTATACCATCGTCCAGGCGGCGCTGCCCAGGTGGTAACCGTGACTCGGTCGTAAATTGGCTACTCGCAATCGATTCCGAAATACTACTCCTCCTGGAATCGAAAAATGTATGGTTACCAACCGTAGAGGGCATGCGCTGAATCTCCTCCTCAGGAAATGCCCAAGCTTGGCCTTTCGTTGGTTCCGCTGCCCTAGCAATCGTGCTTGTGGCAGGACCAGTGATAGCCGGTGCGGTTTTAGTTGTTTTTAGATGTTGATCGTTAGGTGTGCGTTCGACATTGGGCTGGTATCCATTAGATATCCTGTGCACCGCGAGATGCTCCATTCCCGCGCGGGAGTTGCGTTGCTGCACCATACTTCCATGAAACGAAGTCGTAGAGTGATTCTGACTCGCGTAAGGAGAACCACCCAATCTCAAATCGCCGAACCCCTGGTTAATTCTGCTATCAACACTTTCCCGTCGTGAATCCGGCCCGACACTTGCTGCACCTAAAGACATGCTACCGGGTATAGAATCGAAAGACTGCGGCCGATCAAAGCGCCCACTACCTGGTGTCGTCGGCGACACCATCGACGCCACGCTCATGTTACTCGCGGGAGTTATTATTGGCTGTGGGACTAGGTTCGTGGTGGTCGGAGAAGGAGTCTTGTCATGGACGGAGTGATATACATTGATACCTATGCCCGAGACCACAGAAGTATCTATAGGGACCCTAGTAATTAGCAATGCTGATACTCAACTTTCAGCTCGAGGTATAGTATAGTAATTACATACGCTTGCTAGACGCATCTGTGCTTGAATAATAGGCTGAGTCGCGATTATCCTCGGGGGCATTCAATACTGTAGCCAACCCGGCTGGGATTTTCTGCGACACAGGTCGAGACTGATCTGCCGCCATGCTCGCGAAGTTCGAATTGGATATCTATGAAGGGAGAGAAGAAGGTAAAACAACTGTCGAGGGGCTAAGTGGGTAGGTTTAATGGGATGTTTAGTAAGTGGTGATCATTAGGGCCACCTAATGAGGACGCAAAGACGTGCGGGTGCGACGTCGCGGTATAAGTTGGAATTTTAGACTAAAGTCGCCCGAACTAAATTAACAGACGGACGGATAGACTTGGGACGCGGCAGCGCTCGACATCGGTTTACATTGGTGAACGGGGTCTGATCAGCATTGACGCTAAATAACCAATCGTAATTAAGCGCAACTAGTCCGATAAAAGCTCGAGCTCGAGCTTGTGACTTGATGCTTGATGCTTTGATGAGAAAGAGAAGAGAAGAAAAAGCAGAGAGCGGAAGTCGGAAAGCGGGAAAGAAACTAGCTAGTAGAAGTAGTAGTAGTAGTAGTAGTAGTTAATGGTAGTTAAAAGAAGTAAAATATAGTAGCGAGTAGTAGTAACAAGTAATGATAAGTAAAGCCGACAGGGAACTATGTAGAACGACAGGTCAGGAAGCGTCAGGAACGTGTCGTTGGTCCCGGCACGCGAATACAGCACTACCACAAAATGACGATGCGCATCAGAAACGACTATTGGGCGTTTAAACTTAAGGGTTGGGAAGAATATAGTTAGTAAAAAAGAGGTAAAGAGGAGATTTTGACAAGTTATGGATGAATATGTCCCAAGAGTAAAGAGAGGATAAAGAACCCCCCCAGCTCGAGTAGAGTAGTTCCCGTCAGCACAAGGGCTCTTGTACATACAAAGTGTACATACAAAGAAAGATAATGTACGTATCTTTCAATTGTACCTATGTACCTAGGTAGTGCCGTGTAACGGGGGGTAGTTCCCTCTTGAAGGAGGAGGGACGGGGACGGGGGAAGCGCTTTCTCAGAGAATTGAAAGCCCAAATGAAAATGGAGGATGGGAAAAAAAAAGAGGATCCCCCCCTTGCTGGGATCGAAGGAGGGAGGCCCTGCGCGTGTTGTGCTGTGGAGGAACTGCAAGAGAGAAATGGCAGGTCAAAAAAAAGAGCCGAGAGGATGGCCATTCCTATGTATTTCCTAATGCATACTTAGCACGCTACCTCCATGTAAGTTGTCTACACATATGTATATAGTGTATGTATGTAAGCGTGTACTATAAATGTAAGAGGTATGAGATAGGTACATATATAGATACCTACCCTATGCAGATACATCTCAAGTCTCGAGATGTAGGGTCAACTTGCATATAAGAAGCAGCACGAGCAAAGCCACACACATCAATGTACGTTATAGATAGTATATCCAAATATCTGACAGATGTATGAACTTGCATGTACCAGACGGATGTATGTACGCTTAGTGTAGCGTGGTATGTAGGAAGGTTTGTCCATGGCGTTTAGACGATGAGACGATGCAGCTGGGCCCCTCTGGCTAAGGATTTGTCGCATGGCTATTTCCAGGAATATTGCTAGCGAAGGATACCCCGACCGAGAGTATAGGGTACATGCTGTGCTATAGATTCTACGCTAGCGTGTCACTAATGCGCCGCCCGTCGTTTCTTTTTCCTCGTGGCTAGCCATGTACCGGGAACACGTGAGGGAAGTTGAGCAGGGATTGCCTATGCACATGTGCATGGATGGTGGAGTACGACATGGGAGCGCCCCGTGGCCGCAGTCGAAAGTGACTAAAGTTAACTATACACTTACCTATGTAGATACTATTGTACTATATACGCCATCCCATATGGCATCCACACCAATGCAGACGTAGCGGAATACCTATATGTATAGGCTAGGTACATGATGCAACACGTTTATACTATGTAGAGGTACCAACAGATATGTACGCTTGCGGCTTCCGCATACAAGATGTACTATGCAGCATATATGTACCTCAATCAACACGCAGAGGGAGCAGAGTAATGTTAGGTTAGGTACTCAAACGTGTAGCGTATAGTGTACTACCTCCTAACCCCAACTAAAATCGACGAAGAAAGGTTCCGGATTAGGTAGGCCTTATATAATGCTACGATCAACTTTGGATAGGATCGAGCGGCAGCAAAAGTTGCAAAAGTCCAGTTCTGGGCACGAACCGCAAATAGAGAGAATCTTATTCTATGACGCTATCTTTTTTTTCCTTCTTTCTTTTTTTGGAGTTAAGTCAGAAAGTTCAATTCTTTTTTTTTTTTTTTGACACGCAAGGGGGGTTTGAAAACTCGGTTCTAGGTATGTTAGGTACCTATATATTATATACTGCCCCCGTCATAAGATACGAAGCAACATGGTTTCAACAAATCGAGGCGTTTTAACAAAGCTTGGTTCTGTCGCCCGAGTCCAGGGAACTGGTGGTCTGTTTTTGGCCTGTGCGGTTGAGCTCAGGCAATCGGAGCGACCCTGAAAGGCATTAAGAGAGGAGTTCCAGGTCAACTCCCTGTTTAAAGCACGGATTGTTAAATGGCTCGTGCTAGAGCCGATTGTAGTCAAATACCGGATAACGGCCTTGTTGGTAAATAATATAACATGGATTGCGATGTCGTACACGGGAGGCTTTTTGTTAGGGTTCCCATACAAAGCATATAAAGCATATCCGTACAAAAGGCTTTAAAAGAAAGGCATGGGTATCACAATCCAAAAACGTCAAGTAGTAAGGACTAAGAACAATATTTTTTATACTTACTTACTCGCCATATCGTACTAAAGCAGGCATTTATGAGTCAAAGTACACAATAACCTTTATTCGACTATTTCCCAACAGTTTATATTAAAGCCGATGATATCCTAAATATGTAAAGCAGAGCGAACTGTTTTGTACGTGGCAAATATCTCAAAGACCGGTAAGACTCTAGTTATACTATTTGCTACTGCTACCACGACTATAGAAACCAGGAACTACTATACGAAGTATGTATAGTGGTATTATGTAGGTATGTAGAATTGAGATCATAGATTAGCCTAGGATGCGAAGCACCATGGAAGGGTACGTTACTGTCGGTGTCCCTGAAAAGGAGTAAGTCCCGAAATGCAGCTAACACCTACACCTAAAGATTTATATATGTGGCTGCTTAACTATGTAGTGTATGCGCTGTTGAACTCGGTAGGATCCGCCGCAGTAGGTTTATATGACGATGTATGGTTTATAACTGGATCTTTCTTACGATACGATACCTTGCCTGCTTGGCTGGTTACGATCCTCCCGCCGCCACGTGAGGGCGTATCGACAAATGCCCAAATCAGCAGCTTGGCTTGGCCAAAGGCTAAGCCCAATACTGCGAGTGTTATGCAATGGATCCTATCGATTATGCGGGGTGCGTTCCCAGCGGATAGCTTTCCGACGGACCTGTCAAGATTTTATGGTTGATCGTCTAAGTCGCGGGGGCCGCTCTACATACCTATGTATACATAACATGGCATTCCATACCTATACCTAGTAGTACATAGAGATCTCCGTGCCGCTGTCCTCGCGCCGTACCTCTATACTTGAGATCTAACTTATGCTACTAGACCTACATAGGTATCTGGCTATGTACAAACCTAGCTTTTCCGCCGTTTTGACTATTGACTATCCTTATCATCGCGTAGAACAGACGGGCTAGTTCCAGTCAACATACGATGACAAAAATGCCTAACAGCACAATTCCAAAAATTGGTGGCGGCATCCTACATAACTCTAACAATGTGTAACTTGTTTGCTAGAAGGTTGCGCTTCGTCTCAAAGGGATGTATCCAAGCGTAAAGATGCTAGACGCATCAACTTCATATGTGCAAAAGGCTTAAATCTTAAATCTGATGTCTCGGGTATACCAGCGCTTCCTTCTCATCTAATCTAAGGAGCCGGGCCGACGTTTAACTTGGGTAGGTACTTAGTTAGGCGTTTATTTATCATCTTCGGCTATAGTGTATGACCTATAGCCTCGAGGACCTTTTCGTTGAACCGCGTCATCCATCTTGCGTACCTATAGACGGAAAAGCTCAAGTCAATCTGAGTCAGATCAACATAATGAGAATGAGAGGTCTTCGTCGATAAACGTAATTCTCGCACATCTTTGACAAATCATAGGGGGTCATATACAGGATATGTGTTACACCCCGTCTCCTCATATCCGAAATATAGTGCTATAGTCATCATCGTCTACCGAAGTTGAGGAGATAACGGTAATGGCCTTTATTACCTTTTATGGACGTCTTGCATCTTACTTACATCTTTGGGACTAGGAGACCTATGGACGGGCTTGGCCAAGGATGCGCAACACGCGTCGCACACAAACATACGGAGAGGACACACGCAATTTGACTTGCCGCTTGTTATTAGGCCGGTGTGATGATATTTATCATAACTCACTTTCCGGTGTGCTGCGAGGGTTTTATTGTTATTATTTTGGGGGGGAGTAATATAGAATTTTAGTAAACAGACACAGTATCCGGGTCACCACTAGGAAGGGCATGAGGTATGCCTGTCTCATATGTAGAATATCCGCGCCGCATACAAAAGTTTGGGTGAGATGTTACCAACCTTACCCAGAGCTTTTTTACAGTTGACGAATTGGATCTTTAGAAACTCGTACGACTCGAGACAGCTTCGTACGTGTGATGTATACATAGGGGGGCGGAGGGCTTTACTAAGACATTTTTCTCCGCTTTATACAGTATAATGCATGTTTAATGCAGTGTACAAGTTAAGTATCATCTACACATAGGTGTATAGATTCGAACTAAGGTCCTTATGTACCTAATGCCTAATGTACGTAGGCAAATGCCCACGTGGTTGATGGCGTTCCACATTGTCCAAGTCATTTGCAATCCTATCATCTCCTCGCTCTCCGATCTCTCTAGCCGTAAGATTGAACCCTCTACGATAGAAACACGGCAAAGATGGTCTTCAATCACGATATATGTAAAGTTGCGTTTCAATGTTTAAAATAGAGACGGGGAACATAATCTGGGGGCGGACGGCACTTCAAACATAAACTGGCCTATGTGATAGCCTACAGGACGTGCCGTCAACGTTGGACCAGTCAGAATTTTTCATGTAGGTATGAAGATTCGGTACCAATTATAAGTAGGTCAAGGTTCTTGTGTGTCTGCAAGGCGGATAACGGTGATCGTGGTTACCACCTTACCACCCCTCCTAAAATTTCTCTCATGATGACCCCCTTCAGGCTCGCAGACTTGCAGGAAACTGGCAGGCTTCCCCATCCCTTGCCCCCCAAACTTCGTGCGAGTGTGGACGCGGCATGCGGCATGCCACGTTCCTCATACACTTAAAAGGAATTTTCCTTTAGCTAGCGTCTCCGCCATCCTGGATTCCCTGCCTAGTGCCAAGGGTTGCCAGGTATCGTCCGCTAGTAGTAAGGCTAGGAATTACCAGGGTTCTTCGGTGGTTCTCATCATTTCGGGAGTAAGATCCAAGTCCTGGCTCGGCCGTTCCCCGTCCTTTTTTGACCGAGCCATTATTCGATTAGCACCCAGATCTGATATTAAAAGACAAGCCTCATGCTGGCCCGTGGTTCAAGTCCCTTACCAAGTCCTTTTCAATCCCTTGTCCTGCTAAATTCATACGTACATAGTAACAAGCTGCTGGGCTAGGCTGGGCTGCTGGATTACTATAGTACTGCTGTGCCTCCTTACTCCTATGACGGACCTATGTAGGTAAGTAGGTACCCGAGCGATTAGGTCCTCTCGGTCAATCACATACCTAAGAGCGTACCTATGTAGTGTACCAGCATCTACTGCTTACAGAATCTGCCTCGTGCTACACGTGTACTTGCTACTACCTACGTACGGTATCTACGTACGTACAAAGCCATATGCACTCCACGCGCTACACCTATAGGCAGGCTATTAACCCCTTTCTGCTTACTATACGTGTAAGTATGCCAAGAAGATTTTACAGGATATTGTCAATTACTCAAGAGTCAGCAGTATTCACGAACATGATATGCCATAACTACCGAGACCTTGAACCGATTATCTGCAATGCACGTATGTTGAGTAAGTATGCAACGCTCATAAAGGAGGAGGGTTCCGTTAGTACTACGCAGTATCAACTATTTACATAATATACCTTCAAGTAAATTCACCTTTTTAAGATGGTGACATCCAGCGGCTCCATATCTACCCGGGCTACCCAGTAGGTAAAGGATAAATAGCACATCCAACCAACAAGATTTCCTTGTTGATGTGACGGATTTCTGTAGCGTCAGAATGAGACGGCCATACGAAACCTAACTATCTAATGCTATTTCTGTAATACCTTATTTTTCACTTCGGCATGTCTAGCCGTTCGCGCAAAAACTACGAACTGTCCGCCGAACCAACAAACTATCGAATACGGGAAAAAAAAGTATGCGTTATCTGTTAAACTCCCCTGCCTCTTTAATTGCGGATTTTACTTTTGACAGTTGTAATTTGATCAGCAGACGGGGCAGATCTAGATGGGCAGATGTAACCTTTACCCGGGCAGTTCCCTCTTAACTATGTACGTGATTCATTCTTCGCACGAGACTGGTATATAATAGATGGTCATTATGCATGCGCCGACCTTGTGGGGTTTAGAGAGATCCAGCCTTACAGATGAAGATACACACAGTGCTCGGAAACATCTTGACGGAATTAAACCGTGCGACAGGAAATAAGATACTACATTAGAAGATAGTATAAGATAGTCGGGCGTCCATGAAGTCAGCCACATCTTTAATTATTACTACATAATACGATATTAACGCTTTGGCCCTTCAATAGCCTCGTTATCCCTCGCTATCAATCACATGGGGTTCACCGCATACCTTACCTCCTATACAAACGGCATCACATAGGTTAATACACTAATAGTAGGTTAACGGAATCCTAAACTCAATTCGTCCTTTACGAACAGGCTTCAAAAATAGCTACGCTTCTCTGACCGTTAACAGTTAGACGCCGCCCGCGGAAGGTCCCCTGAAGGAGCATCCACCCTCGCCTAATCCGAGCCGATTCCTTTCGGTGTCACCATTCCATCAAGGCGGATCATAACTAACAAACTACCTTTTTCTTACCTTAACCCAGCTCTCAGTTTTTTGGTCTTCATGTTTCACGTGAATATCAAACATCAAGGGATCCAAAATTGTAGATGTTCAGCTCTTCGGTGATATCCTTCGAATAGTATGATCTCGGTCTGTGAGATATCGCCGAAGGAATGCCCACAGATCGGCGCGCCACTCCCGTCGGAGGCTATCCCGTTTGTGACGCCAGCCTAGAGGTTCGACGTACGTGCGTATGGGAAGAAAGCCAGCCTCTGAATGGTCAGCCTATGCGCCCGAGACCATGGTTAGTAATACCATATCTGCGGGTGAGCTTGATCCTTCGAATAAACTACACACGTAAATGGGGGCTTATGGGCATTCTGCGAGCTTAATGGTTTAAATCCTAACTCGGCCGAACCCGTCCTGGCGTCAGCTTCGTCCCTGTTCACCTACCTAGTATACGGGCTCACCGGATACCAAAATAAATTTAACAACGACTACTTACCTCATAGCAAGGCTTCTCAAAGGTTCGTTCACACGTGTGACTGGGATCTATTAAACTTTCTCTAATGGCTTGGAGGCTCAAAACCAGTATCAGAGAAACATGGCTTAAGAGGCCTCTAAATTATCTTCTAGGGAATAATCATTCCGCTACACAACACACAACATATTCATTCTAAGATCGATCACATAGTAAGTGTTACCTATCAATAGTCAGCGCCAGGGGCTCCCGATTAGTGTGAATCGCAGGCTTTCATTACACAGCTAGGCCAATAGTTTCGATGTCAGCGTGCACTAGCACCATCCCGTCTCGCTAAACGTATGACCCTAGAAGAACAAGGACCTTCAGGACACGTTGAGATACTTTTGTTGCTCATACTAGCTACCTCCTAGCTATGCCGATGAGAATTCTAGGTTAGATTAGATTAAGAGGTACGTATGAGTTTATTGAGCAATATGGAACTACCTACCTAAGGTATTGTTATCGACCCCAATCCTGGTGTCTCAGTCCTCCCGTAGCACTGAGAGGCGGTGCGTAACACGAGCCCGCCTCACGGGGAAGATGCTGGCGAGACCGTCTACCTATCGCATGCGCTCTCCCCAATTTGTCTCTCTAATAGGACATATTCCCCTTTCCAACGATCGGGGTAACATGTAAGACGTCGACTTGGAGACACGGCATAATCTGTACGCAGTATACCACGTTTCTAGATTCCGAGAGAGGTAGCGCGATCTGATGCGATAACCCGAAGTATCACACGTTGAGACCCGTCTGTCTCGGGCGCGGATGTCACGCTCTGGAAATAAAAGCTTGTCGGTTTGCTTAAGCACTGCCGCTTTCCGTCTGAAGCGGTCTCCCGTTACCGCTTGACGGCCGAATCTAGATCTTGAATAGGCAGGATTTCGCGACCGAGTAGACATAGACATATCCGAGCTTGCTCGGCGCTGAATGTTTGGGGCTAAATCTAGCACGAGAAAGGGTTTCTTTTTTTTACTTGGTATACTATACTTGCCAGTTAGTGGAATATCATATTCTGGCATCCCTCGCGTAGCATAGCTCATGTCTCATATTAGCACACTTCCTTTAGAGAGCCAATCCCCTAAAAGAGTTGCTCTCTACCTAGTTACTGAAACACATGCGCCTTACTAGAATCATGACACTTTTTCGTAGTACCAGTGCCGTGGCTCTCGGGACGAATCTGGTGTAACGGTTTCAGGGGTCGATGGCGCTTTTGCAACATATCCGAGAAACCCACAAAGTGTTACCAACTGTGTGATTGGTGATAGCTGTGCATCTGCAGCTAGCCTCGTGTCCGCCACAGCGGTCAGGTCACTCAGAACTACGGCTTGGACGTTCATAGGTACCTTTTAAAGCCATCTTCGTAGTAGTACACGTGAGAAATAACGCCAATCTATGATACCAATAACCAAGCATGGTCACTATGCATATTTAGGGTCAATCTAGAAGATATAAAAACGCCCTTACTGATTACATGATTAGTGATCCCGATAGGAAATGACACTATCCACAATGAATATGGGCTTTATATTTCTTGGCAACAATTCAATTATGAGTTTGCCTAACAAGATTAGGCCGAGGGTGGCGTTTAAATGGATTTGAGATTTGGGGGACGTGCCTACGTCAGACACGATAGTGAAGTCCAAAAGCATTTCGAATTCAATCTTGCTCCGTTGTTGAACCCGGGGACAATAAAACGGTGGATCCCCGAGATGTGAAATTGCGGAGTTGGAAGGACTCGGCGGCGGACTTGCGGACTTCACACGTCATCCTCCGCAGACCGATTTTAGCTTTAGCTTTAGCTTCTATCTAATTACGTTCAGACCAATCTTACCTGCTGTAAATACCGTTTACTCGTGGCCGAGAAAGTCGTCTTTACGATATATTGCAAATATTCCCACAGCTAGCGCGTCTTCCTCCCAAAGCGGAATCCATGGCTCCGCGCGGAGGTTCATCTAGGCAGAAGAGCTGTAATGCCTGTGTGAGGAGCAAGCGACGCTGTGACCAGCGGGTCCCAACTTGTGCTAATTGCACCAAGAAGAAGCGTCTCTGTATCTACGGGCAACAGTCGGACACGCAGTCGTACAGTAACTCTGCGGGTGTTCCAACAAGTCTAGACTCTTTCAACGGTCCTCCGTCCACGTCCTACGGTGACAGTTTTGTACTAGATGACGGCAGCGTTCCTACTACTACTATGGGCATTGACGTAGATATTTCTCCTGATGAAACTATTCACCTCGATAGTACGTTTGAGTCTCTATTGGATTCAATGGATGGGCACGGATTTGGCGACTTATCCGGGCTACCCGATTTCTCGAGGCAAGATACACAGATAGCATCAATTCCAAAGAGTAAAATCCTATCCTCTGAAGACTATTCTAGGGTGGCAGCTGTATGCGTAAGTTTTAGTAAGAAGCATTTTTTCACTCTCTTAGGACTTACATTAGTAGGACGATTATGCTCCGTGGCAACTTGAGGACCCTTCAACTAGAATTGCTTACGCGATGAAAACATTCAAGAACTTTCATAAAACAATTGCTCGGGATAACTCCACTATATATATGCATCGTCACTTATATCTAACTGACACGCCACCTTGTATACTACAGGCGTTCTCGATGTGTGTTCTCTACACGAACCAGACCGAGGCAAACCGTGGCTTTGTCCTTAGAGTTCTTTACGAGAACGTCCATAATCTTAAAATAACGGTTAGCGGTACATCATTAACGCCGCGGGAAAAGCTTGCGAGAGTCCATGCTCTACTTGTTTATCAAACTATTCGTATGCTTGATGGAAACACTACTCTAGGGCAACAAGCCGATGAAGATGTACCGTTATTAGAAGCCTGGAATGGGGAGTTGCGCAAGATAAGAGATAACCTCGAAGATTTCGCTGAACTAGATGTTGCTGAGATCCGTAATAAGCCACCCGAGTCTTGGGAAGTAGGTGTAAACAAATTGCCCTTTGAAACCATCGTGGTCACTGACACATTGTCCAGCGTTGGTTGTTCGCAGAGAGCGTTAGAAGAACTTATATGATATGTGCTGCTCTTGCTCACTTTTGGGGTTTATTGAAAGGACAGAAGATACTTAGTAAGGACATCAGCATGCTAAATCTACCTAACTACTGGATTCTGATATATAGATGTAGCTGATCTTGGGGATTGGCAATACGTCCACCGGTGGACCTTATCGAGATACCTATGGGCCGCTACGAACCCCTTAGAATTTCACAGGGCATGGAAAGAGAAGCCCATGTGGATCATATCGGCCTTTTACTTCGATGAATTTTTGCGGACTGGAAAAGGAGACGATGTGGATGACTTTGCGCTTGCTTTCCTCACATTGTGAGTTTATCGAGTTATTCCACTTCCTTTATCAGTGACTAACTTCTGTATCCATAGATCTTTCGGTGTCGACGAGATGAAAATGTTTTGCTATGAGACAAGCGGGAGGCTCTTAGAATAGTCGAAGACATGGGTTTGCCACAACTCCGCAGTCCGCCAATTCCGCCCCCCGTCTGTATACGCGGAGCGGATTATGCACGACACATGCGGAAGACAGACATATAGTAAAGAGTTACTATAGCCTCTCCTATATTTAATGTTGGCCTCGTCTTCCTATAAGTGTGAACTGTGTCTAGCTGTAAATATCACATCTACTCTTTTATATCGTCGAACTATCTTGCTCAAAAGCTAATCAGCAACATAACTCAATATACAATCAAGTATTAATATCTAAGTAAACACCTAACCATGTCACATCTTCCCTCTCGTCAATTAGGAAAGGGCGGTCCTCTAGTCCCTCGCATAGGCTTCGGTACTATGGGCCTCTCGATGAGTTATGGCAAACCCGTACCCGATGAGCAGAGGCTTGGACTACTTGACCACGCCCACTCCATCGGAGAAACTTTCTGGGATACTAGCGACTTCTACGTAAGTATTTGCCCATATATTAACCAATATCGGGTAAAGATGCTCGCGTATGCTTGCCTGCAGGACTAATGTACACGTATACTAGGGAGATTCAGAAGATCTAATAGGGAAATGGTTCGCCAAGACTGGCAAGCGTTCTGATATCTTCCTTGCTACCAAATTCGGCGGTATACTACTAGGAGAAGCGGGTTTCGCCTTCCGCGGTGATGCGGCGTATGTCCACGAGGCGTGCGACAAGAGCTTAAAGCGTCTAGGCGTCGACTACATCGATCTGTGGTACCCGCACCGGTTGGATGGCAGTACCCCGATTGAGCATATCATAACTGAGATGATCAAGATGAAGGAGTACGTCTATTTTATCATACCTACATTCACCATATCCCTACTCTACTCCACCCTTACTTTCTTGTAGAAGACTTATAAAGGGTGGAAGATCTACTAAAGCTAATATAATCGAAAAGGCAAGGGAAAATCCGCTACCTAGGTCTCTGCGAGGTATCGGCAGCGACATTAAGGCGTGCTCATGCCGTGCACCCGATCAGCGCTGTACAAGTACGAACCGTACCCCTATTCCCTATTTAACAATACCCAAGCCAAAAAAAAAACCGGCTAACTTACATCCCAGGTCGAATACAGTCCATTCACAACCGACATCGAGGACACCCAAACCAACCTCCTCGCCACATGCCGGGAGCTCGGCGTCGCCGTCGTAGCTTACTCGCCCCTCTCGCGCGGCCTCCTCAGCGACCGAATCAAGAGCCCAGCCGACTTCGAAGCTCAGGACGTCCGACGCCACTACCCGCGCTTCTCGGCGGAGAATTTCCCCAAGAACATGGCTGTGGTTGAAGAGCTGAAGACAATCGCGGCTGAAAAGGGGCATACGGCCGCCCAACTAGCGCTCGCGTGGCTGCTTAGCCAGGGCGACGACATCTTCCCGATTCCGGGGTAAGTGAGACGTGCTCGTCTGGCATCTCCCATCGAAGCTTAGAAGAGTATTTCTAATAAAACTGCGCGGTTCCTAGGACTACGAAAGTTGCGTCGTTGGAGGAGAACTGTGCAGCTGCGTCGATCTCGCTCTCGACAGACGAGGTTGCGCGGATCCGGACCCTCGTCGAAAATGCCTCGTGTCCTGGGGCCCGTTATCCGCAAGAACATAGTTTTGCCCTGTTTGCTGATACACCGCTGCCCGAGGACCACGTCCAAGACCCGGAGAGTCTTGGTCAGGTTTCAATTACTGGAACTCTATATAAATCAAGCACGGCCACGGATCGTGAGTAAAGTGGAGGCACAAATAAGTTACACTGTGGACTCGTGATTATCAGGAGAAAGCTATATGGATTTGTATTGTTTGACTATATTAGTTAAATGTGGTTGCTCCCTGCTCTCATATTACTTTTATTTAGACAATATATTTGATATATCTAAACGTTAACCCCCCCCCTAGCCAGTTTTTCCAATAGTGATTTTCCTCGTCTCGAAGCTAATTGCTCCTAAATGTGTACTTTGGGAATAATAGGGCGTCCTTCCTATTCCGCATAAATCTGAATGCTACGTATTCCAGAGGCGTCCAAGAGCCATTTATTCTATGGAAGTATTAGAGACAAGGCATGGTAGGTAAACCTTATAGGAGGTGGAAATCTACAATATCTACCTCTTAATATAGTGGTAAAGTATATACGAGCTGAATAAAGTTAGAAAGCGTTTAACACCATGGAACCTCGACAAAGTTCATTTAGTGTTAGAGTATATAGTGTATAATATCGTATTCCATAAAGACCTATCGCTATCGCTATGCTACATAATTTTATCTAAGAGTAGAACTATTGCCAAGCTTACACGGTATATATCCTTCTCTAATCTACGCTATATATACCAAGATCGGCAGTAACTCATAGCCTAGACTTGACTTTATCCCACAAGCCGAACGTCTCTAGTCCCGCATCCCCGTCAAAGATATCCCTCTCAACTTTCCTAGAGTTGATCTACACGGAATATGTCAGCTAGCTTCGGTCTTCTATGAAGGTGGGAAGTACTTACATGTCTCGGACTTAGGTCGCTCACTTTCTCTACACCAAGCAACCTCATGCATGTCTCTGTCTCCGCCTTGAGAACTGTTTATATCACGTTGTTAGTCAAGTTCAACGCAAACAACAAGCCAGACACCTCGTTAAAAGAATATACTCACTCTCCAACGTCCTTTCAACACCCTTCTGTCCCCCAGCTCCGAGCCCGAATAGAGCAGGCCGGCCAATTCCTACACCCCGAGCACCCAGACATAGCGCCTTAACCACATCAGTCCCGCGCTTAATACCGCCATCAACCCAAACCTCAATCTGATCAAACACCTGCGGACAGTGCTTGCGGATCTCCAGCAGGGTATGCACAGCAGGCGGCGCGGTATCCAGCGCGCGCCCACCATGATTCGACAGTATAACAGCCTTGACCTGGGGCGCATACTTCGCCGCGAGGAACGCGTCCTCGTGGGTTTGTATACCCTTCAGCACGATCGGCAAATCCGTGTGTTTCGCCAACCACGGCAGCGTGATCTTCCACGTGAGATCCGACGCCGTGCCGAAGAAGAGCTGCTGTCCCACGCCGCCGCCGCCAGGCCGGTTGGGCTCGTCCGAGGTCTTGACCCCGGAGGCGACCTTGACGGCGTTTTTGAAGTTTTGCTTCTCGTCGAGCTCGCGCTTGCCGGGGACCGGCGCGTCTAGCGTCAGACAGATGAACTTGAACTTGTCGGACATGCGGTTGATGCGGGCTAGCATGGCTTCGCTCTTGGCCCGGTCGTTCTGCACGTACAGCTGCCAGCCGAAAATCTGCCCTGGTATTGCGTCTGCGACGATTTGCTCAGGCGTCATGGAGGCGTTGTTCGAGATCACTTGGAGAGCGTTGAATCGGCTACAGGCCCGAGCAATGCCGGCTTCACCGTCGGGATGGCCTAATCGGGCCATCGCGGCTGGTGCGACGAATATCGGTATGTCGACCTTGTGTCCTAGCAAAGTCGTAGAAGAATCACATTTAGTACAGTCGATGAAGACTCGTGGCCGCAGTAGGATGTCCTTATAAACAGCATTGTTAAAAGACTTGGAAATTGTGTCATCGCTGGAAGAATAATAATAGGCCCATGCTTTTTCAGGCATACGTTTCGTAGCAACCTCCTCTATCTCATTGAGATTTAGTAGACTCTCCATAGGTGGCGGACCTTCTACATCCTTATTTTCCTCCTTAGCAGCTGGTTTGCTGGCCTGGACTATAGTCTGAGGGTCAATTCGACCCAATTTAGCCTCAGGCTTAAGATTTTCCTCTAGTGTACCCGGAGGGTGTATGGGATCGTACTCGTCCGTCGCATCTCGACCGGCGAGCTGTAAGATGATCTTGGAACCGCCGGGGTGCGACGGTAGGAACTCGGTTACATCATAGACATTCCCGTACAACACCACCCAACAACTCTCGGGCGTGGTATGCTTCACGACTGAGAAGCCGCACATACAATAGTTAGCCAACTACAATAGCCGAGGGAACATAAAGGTATAAGTGCTAAGAGTAGAGGTATTAGTAGGTTTATCTTACCTTCCTCGGCGCTAATGAGCCTCTCTGCCATCTTCATAACATAGCAAAGGATAATATCCAAAATGCTCACACGAATTTGTTTTTTTCTTTGTTTAGTTGAAAATATTGGAATTGAGAAAGCCAGCTCCAGCTTTGACAGCTCTCGGGTGTATTTAACCCGCGGCAACCCGGAGCTCAATCGGCATCCCCTAAGTAGGTATAAGTTAGCGACCCCGCGACTCCAAATAGTGGACTTAGTGGACTCAATGGGGATGGCCCATGGGGCTATTACTATTCCATGGCTTCCATTGGTTAAACGAATAAATTCTGGAGTCTCTAAGCTGCTAAGGGGTAGGCTACTAGGGGACCCAAGCGCTCGGAAGCTCCGTTAATTCACTCCGCTGAAAAAAGAAACAAAGAGCTATATTCAGGGGCAGACCTATTATCTTCGACAAGAGTCAATTGCTCGTCTTTGTGAGATCAAACCTCGATGTTGATTTATTATCGTAGCATCGCTCAACTATAGCTTCACACCATATATGTTGCGTCTTTGATGCCTTCGTCCAAATAAGCTTCCCACGATGAGACTCTAATAGTCTTTCAACTAAAACACCGGCTTCTTATAAGCAACTTGATCCACCGAATTAATAGCTCTCACGAGGTCGCCTTTATAATCTGAGCCCCATGCTCTGCGACGCCATAAACCGTAGCCTGCGGATTCGTGCGAGGCGTAATGGGAATGATGCTCGCATCGCAGACACGTAAGTTCTGAGTCCCATACACGCGCAACTGCGCATCAACAACACCCCCCAGCTCTCGCGGGGCCATGGCACACGTGCCTGTAAAATGATGCGCCCCAACCGCCGTCTTGTGTATATACTCCTTAACCTTGTCCAAGTCCGCAAAGCTGCCCAGCGGTGGTGCTGTCGGCGTGCGTCTACCATCCAGCTTGAGCGCGCTAGCCAGCGGTTCGGTCTGGGCGAATTTCTCTACAAATTGTAGGTGACGCGCGAACACCTCGAGATCGAGGGGATGACTGAAGTATTTGGGGTCGATGGCTAGGGCTGATGAGTCGGCGGAAGCTTTAGTGATGTGTACGGAGCCGCGCGAGAGCGGGTGTGCTAGGAGCAGCACGAAACTTAACCAACTCTCGTCTCCAGGAGGCGGGCCGGCCATCGTCCCGTCGCCGCTGGATCCTGCGTAACCGGGGATCGCGAGGTAGCATCCGGATGCCTCGGTAGGTGATGCAAGTATGGACCGAACAAATGATTCGTGGGCTTCTGCAAGCGATGTAGGTTTGTCGGGAACCGTGGAGCTTGCACCTTGCAAGACTTTCTCAAGTTCTTGTTTCCCCTGTTCACTCGTTACCCCTGGAAATGGGAGCTGTGCAGCTATATTTGAGTTGCTCTTGGCCAAAGGACCCTTCTGTTTTGCATAGGCTTCCATCGCGGCACCCAGGGCTGCCTGGTCTTGCCTGGCAAGCTTGTCTATGGTCTCAAAGCCTGCTTGTCCTTGAGTCTCGAAGCTCAAAGTGATCAAGGGGTGATTTTGAAGGTTTTCTCCAACGTTTGGGTTGTCAACTACAACATCGATGCCAAGCGACTGTAGGAGTTTCGCATCGCCGATACCCGAAAGCTCCAATACCTTGGGCGAGTTGATCGTGCCCGCTGAGATTATAACCTCTTTACGAGCTCCCACGATTTTCGTTTCCCCATCTTTATTAACTTGGACACCGGTAGCTATGGGAATATCTGACTTGTCGAATATGATCTTCTCCGTCAGGGCCTTGGTCCAGATAGTGAGATTGCTCCTAGGTTGTGCAGCCTCGAGGTATGCATTTCCGACGTAGCTCCTCTGTTTTGTAGCAGGATGTAAAGAATCTGTGACGATCAGGCCACCGGAAAGTTGCCCAGAAAACGGGTCATCGGTTACTGGGAAGCCGAGTGCAGTAAGCGTTTCTCTCCAAACTCGTGGCCACTCAGTGTCTTCGTCGGGGATAGCAAGTTGGACCGGGCCTTTAGCGTCTGCCCCTTCCGAAGGCAAGCTATACGCCTTTTTTAAGGACTCGGAGAAGCTCGACCAACCCCACCCCGGGTTTCCTAGAGCTTCCCAAGCATCGACGTTAGCTTTCGAGGTTATACTGAAGGCCATGCCATTTAGTGCGCTGGATCCCCCAAGCAAACGACCTAGGGGGAACCAAATCTCTCGATTTTCGAGTTCTTTCTACTAACACATTAGAAAGCATGACACGGATGATGATAGAGCACATACCTGAGGCACGGTCCTGAAACTATATGCAGAAGGAGTATTAAGTAAAGTAGGCCACATAGCAGGGACGTTAACTCGAGGGTCAGCTGTCTGATCTTCACCTGCCTCGATAACAAGGACCTGGACAGCGGGATCCTCTGACAACCGAGATGCTAATACGAGACCCGCCAGTCCTCCGCCGACGATAATAAAGTCGAAGCTTTCGGATGCCATAATTTCTACACGATATGGCGAAGTTTAATAAATCGGGTTGCAAGAAAGCATATAGTAAATCCGAGTGAACCGACCACGACTGAAATAACGAGCAAAATAGTATGGTTTATGGTTTACATATCTGCTCCCTAAAGTACCTTAGGTACATTTATTTATGTAGTACTGGGGATTATGCAGTATACGTTCACCCTCTCGTACCTGCTGTTCTTCTGTAATCTGTGCTTGGTAATTCAGTATGTACCTAGGGAGGTACCTAAGGAGGTACCTAAGGATAGCAGGGGTCTTGTGCTTCCCACTGAAAGAGGGGAAACGTGCAGGTGCAGCTAAGGGATGGGGTCGTAATCCGCTGTGATATTCTAGGAATATGCATTACTATTATTTTCGGAATATCAAATATTATCACTGTATCATACCTAAGTGCTAATATTTATTCGTATTTAGTTTAGGTACCTACCTGTTAGTATTATTTTTTATTATTACGGATTTAAGCATGTAAAACCGGTGTTAGGATGCTGTTTGCAATAGCTACAATGTCCCGCTTACACCCGTTTAACTTATAAGTCGTAGGCGTCCAACATCAATGGATCGCTTTTTGATATTATTGTTCAGGTATTCTTACGTAGACTTTCCGAAATAAATAAATAAATAAACAAATAAAATACCAGGATTTAGGTTTCATAATTCATTAGTTACCTGCTACTTTGATAAGTCTACGGGATCATCTTTTATCTTAAAGTATCTTCGTAGTGCACGAGCAGAACTGTTGTTCTTATCAATCCCTGAAGCAAACAAATAACTCTTAGTCTTTAGTAGCATATGGCCAACCTACCCATTTACGCAGCAGAGAACGGCCAGCCATTAATACCACTCGTAAATTGTATCCCCGACTCTATAGCTTTAGCCTGTCCCTTTAACTCGTCCACATCCCAATTAGCCCACACAGCGCGGCCCTTCAGGAAGCTGGCTTCGGGGCTGGATAACCATACCAGAAAATGGGCTGGGAGTTGGGCTAAGTCGAATAATTCATTCGTTAGCAACATAGATTTATAACAAGACAACGTAGAAAGCAAAGTTGGCGATAAACTTCAACTAGGAACTCAACTTACGTTTATCCAAAGGCACAGCCTCAGCCTTCGCGCCGCTCTTCCGGAAGATATCCGACTCGATCAGACCAGGGTGCACCGTCGCTGCGAAGATATTCGGTTGCTCCGCGGCTAAGAACTCGATGATCTTAGTCTCGGCGAGCTTCGACGCCATGTAGGCGGACAGGCCGGGCAGGACCACGCTGGGGAGCGCAATGGTGCCGGTATTGAGGGCTAGGATGGTAGCATGTGTCTTATTCGCCGTGGGCAAGAAGGTCTTGATGCTGAGGAATGTGCCTTTGGCATTTGTCTAGCGAGTGTTAGTACATAGGTAGGTACCTAGGTAGGTTTGCTATGGAGATGCGAGGCCATGTATGTAGCTCGTCTTACCTCGAAGCTTTGCCACCACTCGTTGGTATCCGAGGAAGCGATGGGGCCCGGAGTAGAGATATAACCAGCGGTATGGATGAGGATATCCCACGTTCCGACTTCAGTCGCGACTCGCTGGAGCGCATCTTCTTGAGTAATATCCACCGCAAAGGTCTGAGCCGAGACGGAACTAGGAAGCGCAGAAGCCGCCGTCTTGATGGTCTCCTCAGTGCGGCCCAGAAGTACGATGCAAGAAGCTCCAGCTTCAGCAAATGCGAGCGCAGTTTCGCGGCCGACGCCACCCCCCTATAAATATTAGATGGCGGAATAAAAAACTAAGTCAGGCTAAAGCTCACAGCGCCGGTAATCACGACAGTCTTCCCCGCAGCACTAAGTTCAGGCCGCTTCGGGGAGATAGCTGCGTAGGTATCATTGTGCCAAGTTGGCGTCGGGGATGGTACAGGAGCAGCCATTCTTTCAATATTTTGCGTTAGTGTTGAAGGAGGACAAAGCGGCAAGTTACGGAAACCTAGAACGAGTTCGATATCTAAAGGCCCAAGGGGTTATCTATCGTATTATATGATATGTAGATATATTATATTTACGTAAGCTATATGTAATGGGCAAGTCCTACGTAAAAAAAAAGGTACATATCCTATTATACATTTCTCGGGGATATAGAACTAACCGCCGGGACTTTGGCTTCATAATCATAACTTCGGAGGCCGTTGGGTGCGGGGCGCGCCGTGTTAGCTGTAAGTATAAGTGGGATGTCGCTGACGTAGTAGCGCCATGGAACGAAAGATGCATACATGTAGTGGTATTTCTTTGCGCAGCCACTGGGCTGCATTAACTCCGGATGAGAATGACAAATCTGACCACTGGGAAACTAGCCCGACCGGATTAAATACTACACTATTAATATATAGTATTTAGAGGTAATTAGTAATTAGCAAATAGGAAAGGTAAATAAATACAATTATGAACAATTAGGCAATTACGCAGTTGTTAGTCATGATATATTAAAAGCATATACGTGATATCGTAGGTGATTTATTATCTATAATATCACTATACCGGCGCTAAGAATCCTTCGTCGAGACTTCAAGTTGGGTAAATCTCTCATAGACAATTATATCGCACATAGACAAACGTTATCATAATGTTTATTTCGTAATAGCCATAATATACATCAACACTTTTTACTTAAAAAAACATAACCCCCTTTACCAATTTTGTGATTCAATATCCCTCCGAACATGTATCTGGCCAGGAGTGGGAATATCTCTTGGGGGCTCTATCACAGGGTCGTGAGTACACTCCGTCGTGATCGCCAGACCTTGGGTCGACCCTTGCAAGTCATTTGCGTATATCTTGACATCGTACTGACTGTTGGTGGTATCGATGTTCTTGTATCTCCGGCTACTATGACTCTCCTTGTAATTGCTTAATTTGTACTGGTTTTGCGGGTACCGCGAGCCAGATGAGTGCATCGTAACTTTGGTAATAACCGGCTTCACGTATCTCTGAAGTAGCGGCGCTAGAGTTGGTATGCTAGCAACAATCATGCCTAGCCACAGCTCGAGCAAGCTGATGAGCGCAATGTCTGTGGTATGGTACGATGCGTCGGGGTGCGCGATCGAGTCCTTCGTTGCGGCTAGTCGCCAGCACATGACGCCAATAGTTCTATTGCATGTTAATGGCGATGGACTCGTTAGAATATGTCTTAGGTATGAACTTACACAAGACCAATGCTAAACATAACGCTAATAGCAATCTTGTTACGTAGAGGCATTTTCAGCCCCCAAAGCCAAGGCATAGGCAATACGAAGATCGCTAGATCCACTACTAAATTAAAGCTGATCGAGGTGAACTCTTGGTCTGACGTGTCTCGGCATGAGCCCCACGGTACCGGATTCCACAGTTGATCGATGGGCTTGCAGATGGTCATGAAAACGGCGAGAAAAGCGACAAAGTAGCATGCGACCAGCGCCATGAGAGAGTATGACCAGTTCTTAAACGACCGCGTCGAGAAGATTCTCGTGTAAAGCCATAGCACGGAGAATTTGATAGCGACAGTCCCTACGAGCCACGCAATGGAAGAGGGAAGTACGAGAATCTAACTCACCTTGTTAGCAAGTGGAGATATTAGAGAGTTTATTGTAATTGGGTCATACCTTGGCCTGTATGGCAAGTTCCTCAGGAGTGAGATCGGCTTGAGGTTTACCGGCGCCGTTGTCAATAGCCCAGACGGCAACGCCTTCGAACGTAATTGTGCTTGCCTATTCGCCGCATCGTTTAGAATTTGGCGTACGGTGGCGATGGGACAGAAATTCAAACGCATAGGGAGATTACTTACAAAAGCGATAAGCACAAATAAGTCGTCGAGGTAGAACGATCGTCTCATCAACCTAGCTGCCCATAGACGCAGCAGTAGAATTACACCGACGATAACGGTAAACGCTATCATCCATCTTAGAAGCGTCTCGCCTCGTGGGTCCCGGCCTGGCATTTTGAATACTATTCAGTGAGGACCAAATAGTGGTGATATTCGGTAATATTCAAACGCCACGGCGCCGTGGCACAAGGTGTGTACGATTGAGGGGCTCGGTATGATACAGATTCGACGACACCCAACGAGCCCGACTTGGAGAAAAGTAGGCAGAACGCTTATTTTCAGAGAAAAGACATAAAAGATCACCATATACACCTTACGGGGAGGCGGCAATCAAGACATACACAATTGTTGTTTTAGCGCTGATTCCTTTGATTTCAGGTCAGCACCAGTAGACCAACTGCGGTCTTATGGGGGGTAAGTATATCAAGACCAAGACCGCTGCACTACATGTAGATTGGTGGTCAGATGGCCGGCACATCTCATGGTGGCTCTGCAGCATTGTGGAGTTGCTGATGTATGTATGTATATTTCAGGTATCTAAGAGGCGGAGCTGTTGGACCAAGGTCAAGGAATAGTTCTTATGTGATGCAACGTTCGCAATACCCAATAGGGTCGTGATACCGTCCGCCAATCACCAAGTAGAATCCTTCCGCAGGCAGTCTTCTACTTCCGAACGAGTGAGTTAGGAGGGGTAGTATTCTCGTAACGGTAGCAATGCTACTCCAGCACATGGTATCGTCTCAAAAAGGTTATCGAAGGAAGGGATTCCCAACGCATGTTAAATTGGAAGAAATCGTCTAAGAAACCCGTTAAAGCAGGCCGACCACACTCTTCTGTCTCAATTTCTGTAGTGTTTTTGATATTGACTTAAGCGCTCGAGTGAGGAGTTATGGAAGACGCCTTGAAAAGTGATACAACGCCGGTTTCAGAGGCCGAACTGAAGCCAACTTCGACCATTGCACACGACGACTTTGGGTGGTTTTATGTTGTACCCTACCTTGTATGGGAGTTCACACGGAGCAACTTTGCCACGTTCGTCATCCCGAATTCGACCTTTGGGATTCTGGGTGCTCTTGTACCTGCATTTGCTACTGTAGGATCAAGCGGGCCGCCTACGGCTCTTGAAGTTCTCCAACGATTTCCCATCGTCATCGCGTTTAACTGGTATAATGTACTAGTTTTCGACCTCGGCAACCAGCGCTCAGCAGAATCGATTCAGGAGGATCTTCTAAATAAGCCGTGGCGGCCCATACCGACCGGGAAAGTTACCCCGGAACAGACCCGGAGGGCTTTGCTTCTTTTCATCCCAATCTCACTATGGCTCAATTACAGCTTGGGAGTCTGGGAGCAAGGTGTTATGGTACCTATTTTGAGTTACCTCTACAATGATTTGAGAGGCGGTGACGAGATCGTCCGAGACCTGATTATCGCTGTTGCGTATGGGGTTGCTCACAGCGCCTCGCTGAAGATTGCTATTGGCAATGACATCAGTCGAGAAGCGTTTATATGGGTAGCCATAATTAGCGGTGTCATTCTGACCACGATGCAAGTTCAAGACCTGAAGGACCAAGCGGGGGACAAGACGCGAGGACGCCGAACGGTGGTTCTGTTCATAGGAGAGTGGTTTTCGAGAACATCCATTGCCTTCTTCGTGGCACTCTGGTCCCTCGTTTGCACTAGGTTCTGGCACCTCGGTCTACCGGCGTTCGCTTTACCAGGCATAATTGGAATTGTAGTTATCGCTAGGGTTCTGCTTAAGCGAACACCGACGGAGGATTCTCAAACGTGGAAGTGGTGGTGTTTGTGGACGATAACTCTGTTTTCCTTACCTGTGATTGCGATGACCGGCAGTTGATGTAACGGTTAAGAAGGTCACATACCGTTAAAGGATGTAGGATGCGGGCCGGGGCATGGATACTGTGGTCCCTACCAACCTCGTGGCTGCATACATACACTAGTTGGAACTAGATAAAAAATCTACCGTAAACTAGCCTTTTTTTAGTCCAAGTTTTATACTATTGGGCTATCAATAGCGATCGCGTATATAGTGTAATTTTGGTAGTTACGTCTTAAATACAGGTCTCTGGGATGAGAGATAGTAGCGCGGCGCTAAGTGGAGATTTTTAACTAAATATGGCTAGCAGGTAGCCTTACATATAAATTTATACGTAAAGTACAAAACTTTAATAGAAAGATCAACTTTTTATACTTAATTTTTTATCCAAACCCATATATTGATATTCAGGAGCAGCCTTTCAGTTCGAAAAGTATTAATATTCAGTACTATTATATACAAATTTATACGTAAAGCTACCTGCTAGCCATATTTAGTTAAACATCTCCACTTAGCGTCGCGCTACTATCTCTCATCCCAGAGACCTGTATCAAACAAGGTTTATATGTATGTAGTTGCCAACTGCAGATTGCTGACGGTGGCTTAGAATAGGGTTACACTGCAGGATTTGGTAGTAAACGAGTGACGAATTACGATGAATAAGTGTGTCAAATCAATATCTCGTTGGTTGATTTTCTGGAACTGTCAGATTGGGAACCTTGGATCACAGAATCGGAGTGGGGGCCATATATAGGGCCATGAACTAGGGGAGTAGGTACCTGGTAGGTACCTAGGTATGTACATATGCACCTGCCTGGTTGGAGGTGCACGTGGTTTATGAAACTCGGTAAAGCATCGGAGCAGCTACCTATAGGTAGTATCTCATTCGCAATATGCTACCCAAGGTACCTTCCAAGTTACATTTTCCCACCACATCGTAAAGCTTAATGCACCCGAAGCTAAGGGGAATTTTCCAGGGGAATTTCAACTCCGTCCCCCGCTCATATCTCTACCAAGATTTCAAGTCCCTTGAACACTCAACTTCTGGGCATCGTATCTTGATTTGTGCGGGAATAAATGTTATCATGTCCGAGAGAGAGAGAGACACGCAGCTCTGCTGTGCCACTCTGTCTGCTTTGTCACCAAGGAAGATGTCCAAAATCCGTAATTAAATTACCTTCCCGGGTTGTTTGCCCGTCAGCTCATGCATCTCACGTAGAGATCGGATCCGAGTGAACCGCGAAGAGTCTAGATTTTCCCTGTGAATCGCTCTTAAGCTCACATTGCCTGTCTCACCTACATGCACATGTGCTTCCGTACTCTGCGGGCATTAGGTTCGACTTGGCAAGATAAAGTACGGTAACACTAGAGACACATTTCAGAGCGATGATCTTTCGCTCAGTGTTACCTCTGCTGTATTCCGCCTACGCGGCGGCGGCATTAGCCCTCCAACCACACTCCTCAAACTCAGTCCTACTTCGCGATGCTGAGGCTTCTGTGAACAGCTCGAAATGTCGGTGCTTCCCAGGCGACGCTTGCTGGCCATCCAGGTCAGAATGGAGCCAATTCAACAAGACGATCAATGGCAAACTAGTTACGACAATTCCTCTGGCTAGCGTTTGCCATAATAGCGGGTTTGGACGATACGATGCTGACGCGTGCGCAAAGCTCATATCGGTATGGGACTACCCTGTTACTCACTATGAGAGCTCATCATCCCCTATGGCGCCCTTTTTCGCCAATATGAGCTGCGACCCCTTTACACCACCTGACGCCCAATGTGTAGTTGGCTCCTTAATCCAGTATGCTGTAAACGCCTCTTCGGCTCAAGACTATCAATCGACAATTGCTTTTGCGCAGCAGCACAATATCCGTTTCGTCATCCGTAATACCGGTCATGATTACTTCGGCAAGTCGACCGGTGCCGGTGGTTTAGCTATCTGGACACACCACTTAAAGGATATCACAGTTAGCGACTACTCCTCTCAGCATTACACTGGTAAGGGCTCAACTATCATACCAAATTAAATATGAACAAATACCTAACAGCAACTATAGGCAAGGCAATCAAGGTTGGTGCCGGAGTGCAGAACGGCGAGGCTCAGCGTGTAGCACATGCGAACGGCCTCGTAGTTGTGGGCGGTGACTCCTCAACTGTCGGGTTAGCTGGCGGATATTCACAGGGTGGTGGCCATGGGCCCCTCGTATCTACATTGGGACTTGCCGCTGACCAGACGCTTGAGTGGGAGGTTGTAACCTCTACCGGGAAACACTTGATCGCTACCCCTTATGAAAACTCGGATTTATATTGGGCTCTTTCAGGAGGTGGGGGTGGCACATACGCAGCTGTGTTGTCCTTAACTATTAAAGCTCATCCAGATTTTGATATTGTTTCTGTCGGCAACCTTACATTCAATCTCGAAACTACATCAGAAGCATTCTGGGATAGCTTTACAGTCTTCCTCGGAAGCTTAACTAAGATCACCGATGCTGGTGCCGTGTGTATCTGGATGCTCTCGAACGCGAGCTTCACAATCCAGTCTGTAACGGCCCCGAACTTAGATTCTAAGCAATTGACAGCCTTGCTGCAACCTACTATCGACCAGCTAGAGAGAGTGAAATTACCTTATCGTGAGTTCCCCTTTTAATCTATCTATGCCTACAGGATTTCTTAATTGGACTAACATTATCGACAGAGTATGCTGTTAAGGACTTCCCCAACTTCCTTGATAGCTTCCATTCTATGAGTGCGGAGCCAAATGTGACTCAGGCTAATATTGGTGGTCGTCTGATCCCACGCTCGCTATTATCGAATGACTCTGTAGCGACGCTCATCGACGCGTTGAAGTTCGTTGTTGATGAAGGCGCAATCCTGTCAGGACTTTCAGTCAATGTCAACCGCACGCCGAGTTCTCCGAACTCCGTAAATCCTGTCTGGCGTTCTGCGGCTTTTAGTTCTGTCTTCGGCACGTAAGTCTCATCCCGGTTGCCACCCCTGGTCTATATACATATTACTAACTCTTGGCGCCAACAGCTATTACAATCATCTGGATAATAGCGCCAACATGGCAGATCAGGAACTTATCAGGAACTCGATGGTCCCGAGGCTCTCTGCCATAACCCCCAACGGCGCTGCGTACCTGAATGAGGCTGACTTTGGTCAGTCTAACTTCCAGCAGGTGTTCTACGGTAGCAATTATGATAAGCTCTTATCTATCAAGAGGAAGTATGATCCGAATGACACGTTCTACGGTCAAACAGCCGTAGGAAGTGAGTATTGGGAGATACGACAGGATGGCCGGCTATGCAAGGTTAGGTAGTGGTGACCCGTGCCACTATTCAACTAACATCTTCATTTACTATCTTTGATGTAACATTATATTTTATTACGGGGGGTCTACTATATGCATACAGGCGGCGGGGGGGAGCATATCATATTAGATTCCACTAACCGATGTATCTGTCAGAAGGGTGTTTATTATGAGGAGAATATGGGATAAAAAGGGACCCCCCACAGCAACATGTGGTTTCATTCTTGTATATACTATGTAGAAAGACGTCAACTTAAACATGTGATGCATTATGGATGCCTAAAGAAGTTAATGAACACCATTGCCGCAGGACCGAGCTAATTGTTGCTAAGGATTTTAGCAAATACATAGGTAACTTGAATCCTCGGTATATGTCCTTGGCATAGAAGCCGTTTTGATCTAAGCGCTCTCAAATCCGTAGAATTTCGCTAGACCTGCCGATTCCCGCCGGTATTGCGAACGGGAGGCGAAGTTAGCGGCGATTATAAGCCTAATTCGTCACTAGGCTATACTCGTTTGGATTTGACCCCTTGCATATATCTCATATTTTTGTCCATGTTGAGAAGGTAGTATAACCGGATTAAGAATATCCCATGTTGAAACTTGGAAACTTGAATCCTTCGAGACGACTTATATACATATATACCTCTATATATTATCTTCGGCGGCTGGGATGCGCATGTTGGTTCCAAATCATCGGAAACAGGGGCAGCGTAACCCTCCAATAGCTACGCTACAGATTACATCTTCACCTTAGGGTAGCATCGACAAAGATTCCTCATGTTCTATCGTCTTGCATACGACGCTTCCGTACACGTGCTTATAATTATATGTGGGCAAACCGAGTTTTTTGAATAATGTGAGTAGCATTGAAGTATTCGGATGTGACGTCGGCTGTAGCATCTACACAACCCTAGGTCCCTAACTACCTAACCTAGGTACCTTTTTGTGCCGCACAGGGTGTGAGTTTAGCAGGATTGTCATATCCCCCACTATCACCACATTTTCCCCTGTCAATACACTATGTATATACCAGATCACGATAATACTCTATTGTGGGGATACCCTTTCGATACGATACGTTTCTTTTTATATGTATCGTCTATCCTAGAATGGAGATGCCATATCCCCATTAGAAGAGATGCTGCGGCCAATCGGGCCGTCGTCGTAGTCCGAAATCATACCTTAAGGCTTAGGTCTTACGTTAGGTGGGCGTGTAAGTCCCGCATATCTGTTCTAACAGGTCGGTTATGTCTTCATGGGCAAAGTGAGCGCTGTATGTATTGAAAGGGTACGGTACCTGTGTCACCACGTCGAAATAAATATATGCCTACCTGGTATTTTCTTATAACAGTCGTAGAGAAAAAACAGGGTTTAGGCACCGCTTCATCACCGTTTTAGGACTACAGCCAGTAAAAGTGATAGTATTAATTGTGCCCATGCATGCTCGTACATAGTGTCTCGTTCCTTTAACTACCGTAATCATTATCTCATATGTGCCATACCCGGTACATGATACTAAGCAGCTCAATAGAGTAGCTTCGCCTAGGTAGCTAGCTAGCTGTATGAGAAGCTCGCAGCTATCGTTTAATTATTCTATGTTGTTGTTATTGTTGCTGTTGTTGTCGAACAATCTATTCTGATGCTTTACCCGATACTTCTCGCCGCCATTGCTGGGCTCTTCGCTCACAATGGCGTCTTCATCCGCGGCGAATGGCATCTTTATATTCCACAGATCGTAGCTGTCCACTTGCTACTATGGCTAGGCACGGCAGGTCTTGTATACCAAGCCTGGGGCTTCGTTTCCATTGGAGAAGCTTTTCGGCAGGCCTCTATTATAGCGGCGTCATATTTCACTGCTATGTTTACTAGCATGACAATTTATCGCTTGTTCTTCCACCGCCTGTCTAAGTTCCCGGGACCAAAGCTTGCTGCTGTCACTAAGCTATGGCACGTATTCAAGATTCGACACTCGACAAACCACTTGTGGTTGAAAGAGCTGCATGAGAAGTATGGAAGTATCATACGAACGGGTAGGTTTATACCCCTATTTTTACACCAACGTCGATTGATCTCAATGTTTCATATATGCTGAGTATTTCAAATAGGCCCCAATGAAGTTACCATTGTACACCCAGCTGCGTTTAGGCTGCTTGATGGGTGGGGAACTTCTACTACTAAGGACATTTGGTATGATATCTTGAAGCCGAGGAGCTCTGCTGTCTTCACTCGGAGTGAACAGGAGCACAAAGATGGTCGTAGGGCCTGGGTGCAAGCGATCTCTGGGAAAAGTAAGGGGACCCTCACCTGAAAAGGTCTAACTTGCTTCAAAGACTCTATTAACACGTTATCCAGCCATGAATTCGTTTAACCCACGCATTTCTCAACATGTGCAGGAGCTATGCGAATGTTTCCGTGGATTTGGCGGTACTCGGCCAGTCCACATAGATGAACAAGTATCTCGGTTCACTTTCGACGTAGTTGGAGACATATTATTCAACCAGGACTGGAAACTCGTTAAGACCCAGGCCTGGCATCCATTTTTCGATCACCGAGACCGTGCTTTCGAGCTGGTCGGGCCTATCAATGATGTAACTTGGCTCGCACACATGATCTTCTCCTTAGCCCCTTTCTGGCATCGAGTTCAGGACTGGTTTAAGATGGTTGCATTCTGCGAAAGTCGAATGAAGCAACGTATAAATGTAAGTTTCTTCTTACTGAAGAATAATACCATACTAACGGTAGTATGATATAGGAGGGCGATAATATAGACCAGGCGGACATGGCAACCCACTTCATCGACGAGTATCAAAAACTTCATAGATTCCATACCATAGAGGAACGCGATCTTTATCTTCACGGAACAGCAGTCACAGCTGTAGTCGCAGGCAGGTGAGTCAACCATAACCCCTATTCTCCCTCTTGACGCTGTATCATCGTTACTAGCACATATACTAACACGCCCTTAACTATCATAGTGATACCACCCGAGCCGCTCTAATCGCTTCATGTTGGTTCCTTGCGCGGTATCCCGAGCACGCCAAGAAAATATACGAAGAGACTCAAGGTGTAGACACGAGGGACCCTAATGCTCTTGCCTCCCTGCCTCACCTCGAGGGCTTCATCCAAGAGACATTGCGGCTCGTACCACCCGCTATGACCGGTGCCGCAAGAATAACCGGACCAGATGGGTTGATGGTCGACGACGTCCTAATCCCCCCTTACACCAAAGTCACGGCGCCCAAATATGTCATCATGCGAAGTAAGTACTAAATTCCTAATACACACATTCAATTTATCTCTCCACAATAACAGCTAATATCCCTACCTAACCAGTGGAATCCGCCTTCGCCCACCCCAACGACTTCATCCCGGAGCGGTGGTACTCGCGCCCCGAGCTGATCCTCGACAAGCGCGCCTTCGGGCCCTTCTCGACCGGCGGTCGGCAATGCGTCGGCAAGCCCATCGCCTACGCGGAGCTCCGGCTCTTCGCCGCGGGCCTAGTCCGGGATTTTCATCTTAAATTTGCACCGGGCTACGACCCGATGACCATGTGGCGCGAGATGAAAGACCAGATCACGGCACAGCCAGGGCCGGTGGAGATTATCTTCGAGCCGAGGGAGAAGGCGACCTGATCGTCCTCTTGGGAGGCTTGCGTGGTTTTCTTTGGGGGGGAGGGGGGGGTCTGGCTTGGCGTAAGGAGCCTTTGGTTGTGGTTACGTAGGTATTAGCGTTATGAGCTGAGATGGAGGTGACTCGGCCGGGCAAGTTGTTGAAGACGTGGGCTTGGCTGGACTAATAACTTGGATACCCTGAATTTGACCTCAGTTGCCTTTCGTATTATTTCTTCTGACCGGATTAGCAGGAGGTCTGTTTCGCTTTGCATGCAATTCATAGAGCGTAAAGTCTTGGATTATAAACAGAACGTAGCTTAAGACTTAAATTGATCAGGATATATAAGTTAACTATACCTACAAATAGTTACTAGTTAAAACAATTCTAATAGAATACAAGAAATTGTGAGATTGATTTAAACCCCCCTCGTTTAATGCGAACTGGAATATCATGCTTATATGAAGCGTTTATTTACATGAATCCCACATGAGCTAAACTACCTACGGAAGTAAATGGTCAACTCCATGGTGGACGTATTGATGGGCAGGATGTACTTAATTAACCTATCAAGGCCAGCGTTGTGGCTAATCAAGGGCTACCTGCAGCATCGTACTACATTACACTAACATACACTAACATCGCGCCGACGAGTGCGAAGATGACTACTACCTATAGAAACTCAGGTTATTAGAAAGAAGTGGTGTACAAAACCGCCATCCCTAAAATAACGAGAATCTACCTTCAGCGAGTCCAACTCCTTGCAAAAAAAAAAAAAAAAACCTCCGAATATCATGACCAACGAATAAACAATCCCTAAACGCATCAACAAAAAGTCTTAAAACCCCATCATCATAGTCCACAATTCCTCCTCCCTATCTAAGACCATACGATCCCTTGCAAGGGCCTCGGCGAGACTGAACTCTCGGTTGATACATCGTCCCTGGCAGTGGCGAGAAGACGACGTGCCGGGTACGCCGACTCCCGGGACACCGACAAGAACAACAAGATCGTCAATGGGCTGCGGAATGGGAGGTGAGGCCGGTCGGAGGCCCGATTGAGTCTGCGATTGCGGCTGGGCCGTGGAGTATGACGTCGGGGTTCCAAAAGGATTTCCGTTAACAGGACCTGCCTAAGGCTGCGACGTAGAGATGGATGCTGCTGATCGGGGTCGTTTCATGCTAACTGCTCCGGGACGCACGTAATAGTCGTCTCCGTCTATATCGGCCTCTTCCTGGGCCGGACCGTCCATTTGAGAATCGCCGCGGAATGTCGTGGGCGTGACTCGATCAAAGTACTGAGGGGGCAAAGAACCTCTGATCTGAGTAGGATGGGCGGGATTGCTAGACTGGCGTCCCCAGGCTTGCATAGTATTCGGCATTGGCGGGGAAGCCGCGGTGGATGGGTCGAAAGACGAAGTCTTTACAGTGTTGTGTATGTCATTAGGTAGCGTAGCACGGTTATCGCCCTGGAAAGTTGAAGCTTCCGCTAAGCTAGAGATTTCTTGACTTGCGACTTTGCGTTCATCATTGTTGTTATCTTCTCCTGACGACGAAAGGCTTGAAGTAGACATCCTAACGTCCCACAATCCCTATAGAGTGCTAATATTAGAACCAATACAAAACTATTAGAGGGGTGAAGAACTAACCTGAACCTGAAGGGGGTCAGTTACGAGCCCGCCGGCCATCATCCACGAGCCATCGGGAGAATCTCCAGGAATCTCAGGGCCGGGGCGGTCATAAACAATGCCAAAGTCATCAATGTGATCCTTGACGATCTCATCTAGCCGACGTCTTTGTTCAAGTTTCTCTAGGTCAACAGCCTGGGCAACCTGAGTAGAAGAAGCTGATGCGTTAGCTGTGGTGCTATTCACTGCCGGGTATGATTGCTGGTACCCGCAACTTGCGCCTGACTGTTGTTCTTGAGGTTCAGCTTTCATCTTGCCTTTGCCTTTGTCGGATGACTTGTGACCATTGGATTGACTAAAGGGGTTTGACGATAGTGCATTACCAGCTTCCTGATAATCATATTTCTTTTCGCTAGACATGGTCGGGACTAACGGCATCTCCTAAGTGCCCTCGTCAAACCAATCAACATTCTCCTTCCGCGTCTCATTCGCCAGAAGGCCTGCCGAGAAACCAACTTCGTTCGAAGTGCCTTGCTTACGCTTCTTGCCTGATGCACCGTCGTTGTCCTCTGACTTCCTCTTTTCACCACATACTTCCTCACTTACGGAAGCACGCTTGGCATAATAGCTGCTTAATGTCGGATATTGGGGGAAATTGTTAGACTGATCGGTAGCCTCCGAGCATGGCAATGGCATAGATAATTCTTCGTCGGAATTCATCTTGTTTGTGTTTCTCTCACTAATGGTCTTCAACCTACGATTTCCCTGGGATACTAGTGGTGGTCTAAGGTGCTTATTGAGCCTAGATTCTAGTTGTTGAATAGTATCGTACAAGTGTTGTTCTTGCTTAGAAGCGTGGTCCTTCCCATACAATTTTTTGAGGTGAGAAAGTCTCTTAACGTGTTGGCGTGCTTTCTTTCTTAAATTTCTTTGTCCCTGTAGTAGCTTTTCTTTCGACAGCTGGTCTTCTGGGCTGAGCTGCGGCTTCTCGTCCTCACGTCCTCACGTCCTCACGTAAGAGTCCCTTGTTGAGCTTATTATGTTTTAGGATAAGCTTTTCGGTCTTCGTTGACGAGTTCCGGAGCTCTCTGGAGGTTAAAGACAGCACAGTATTAAGCCTTGAATTACTTCCAGAGCGGGATGTTGTCAGTGAGTCGTGATTCTTGTCAGTGTCGATATGCGGGTCAACATTTGCCAACCGAAATGTCAAATCTTGGTTTGAAGCAGAATCCACTATCATTGACAAATCTATGAACGAGGCATAGAAGCTCTTAGAAGAAATAATGGAGATGAATCAGAGATGCGTCGAATATAGTACCATGTTCCTCAAGAAGAATGAAATGGTCTGCTTACCTATTTACTTTCGAAGCAACCCTAGAAACGTTTGATGCCTACCTGCTAGACTGCTGACTGTTGACTGCTAAGCATAGGTTGCATATTGATTGGTACTTAGGAAAGGTTTGCTGCTGTTGTTGCTATTGCTGGGTTTAGCTTGAAGCTTGAAGCTTGAAGTTTAGAGCTCTCAATACCTCAAGCTTGAGATGAAAGTATAAAGTACCCACCTACTACCTACATACCTATGTAATGTATACTTGATGTCATAATGCACAGATTAGATTCTATGTATCGAACTACTGTATATATATACCGGGATTAAAGTACCGATATCTTATCAATCAGTTCTAGACCTAAACCAGCCAAGTTCATCTGCAGGTAGCCATTGAACCTCGGTTCGAATCGTTAGATCATGTGGGACTTTCGTTCCTAATACCGGATAGTTGCCCATCATCTTTGTCGCGTTCAAGCTTCAAGAACCCATTAGCCACTCTTTCAGTATACACCTATTCACTCCTACATATAACTCTTTACTCGTAAATCTATACAACATCCATTTACATTCCCAATTCCAACCAGACGCACTTTAACCTCAAGTGAAACCGAAAATGAGCAGTCCAGGAGCCGGGTTTGAATATCCTCCTACCGAGGTATCGTGGACAAAGCGCGATGTCTTGTTGTTTGCCAACACTATAGGCTGTACTTCCGACGAACTTCACTTTCTCTACGTTAGTTTCCCCTTGTTTATATATGCTATTACTATCCATAGTATATTTCTAACAGTCTAATAGGAGCTCGATCCTAATTTCTCGGTGTTCCCGACCTACCCGGTCATCCTCCGTAAGAATTGCCCTACGAATCGATTGAAATATACGCGATTAACAATATATAGCTTTCAAAAAGAACCAGCAAGAGGTTATTGACTTCTATGCCGCGGAGAAGGCAGTTAAGATCCCAGGTGTGCCCGACTTCGATGCGCGACGAGTTGTTGACGGCCAGCGACTTGTCCAATTCCTCAAACCCCTCCCTACTACATCGGTTGGCAGAAAGTTCGAGCTCCGGACCAAAGTCCTTGGTGTATACGACAAGGGTCGACCAGGCTCAGTCGTCGAGATTCAGCAGGACCTGGTAGACGTTGCGACAGGTGAAGTCTACACGCGCGCCATCGGCAGCTCATTCTATGTAGCACAGGGTAACTGGGGTGGTCCTAAGGGCCCCGCAACCGAGAACTTCCCTCCACCAAAGGACAAGAAGCCGGATGTCGAGTTCGAGAACCAGACCAATGCGCAGACACCCCTGCTGTATCGGTTGAATGGCGACTACAACCCACTCCATGCGCACCCGGAGCCGGGCAAGAAGATGGGATTTGGTGGTGTCATCATTCACGGTTTATATTCGTTTAACTCGGCCTGTCACGGTCTACTACAGAAGTTGGGTGGCAGCGACCCGGCTAATATTAAAGAGTTCCAGGCCCGGTTCGCAAGCCCTGTGCGCCCTGGAGATAAGATAGTCACATCCGTATGGAGGACTGGCCAGGTGAAAGGAGAATGGGAAGAGATTAGATTTTTAGTTAAGGTCGCGGGTGGAAAGGTCTGTTTGAGTAACGGGAGAGCGTTGATGAAGGTTGTGGGAGAATCCAAGAGCAAGCTATGAACGGAATTTTGTATTAGCAATGATTTTAAGCCATAAAATATGTTAATTGTGGATATGTAAAATGAGGATATAGCGATTAGCTGTTGCAATATTATTTCTCCAACTTGAAAGGCATTCCAGGGTAGAACTTAGTAGTGTGTAGGTAACAATATCCCCTGTGACGCCGTAACAGTTTCTTAGTAACAAATAAAATTGTTGCCTGATCTAACTCTCCATATATTATTTCTACATTGCCAGCCAGATTATATAATTTGCTTCTTGTAGACACAATTTTTCAATGTTATTATAGCGAAATACTATAACGATGACTACAACCCCAAAGGTCGGCGACAGATTGTCTTACGACGGCGCTATTTGTACAGTTCGATATGTCGGCGAAGTCAGTGGCACATCCGGTAGTTGGCTTGGCGTCGAATGGGACGACCCAACTCGGGGGAAACATGACGGTTCTCATAAAGGAGTGAGATATTTCACTTGTGAGTACTTATCCTAATCATTTAAAATAAATTATAGAAATCTAATGATGAGGAGGCCTCTCTAAATCAGCGACGGCCGCGTCTTTCGTACGGCCGACACGGCCCACAGAGAAACTGCAGAGCTTCGTGAGAGCGGTAACTGAGAAGTACGCCTCCGAGCTGGAGAAGACGACTGCCATCATGTTTTCAAACAAGATAGCAGAAGAAGTTGGGTTCGAAAAGATACAACGCAAGCAGGCGCAGTTATCTGAACTAAGGGCCGTCATCGTCGATGGTGCACGTATCGCAACGGCTTATTTAGAGGGTGACGGTCCCATTGGTGAGACATTCCCCAAGATAACCGAGTTGGACCTCAGCCGGAACCTATTTCAGAACGTGGGAGCCGTCGTGGCTATCTGTTCCGAGTTGCCTGCTCTACGAAGTTTACGTTTGAAGTAAGTCCATAGATCATGGACAATATTGCATTAGGTCGCTAATTGCAGGATAGTGGAAATCGATTTCAAGACATATTGAATGATAAAGTTCTTGAGAATGCAGAGAATTCCTTGCGAAACATCAAAGACTTGGCTTTAGATGATACTCTCATGAGCTGGGAGGAGATATGTCATATTGCAACCAAGTTTAAGATACTCTCATCCCTCGCTTCCAGTGCGAACCAATTATTCTTTTTGCCGGAGACTCAGTTATCGACACTATCTTCTACCTTGACTTCTGTGGATTTGGAATTCAATAATTTCACCACCATCTCTAGTGTTGCTAGCCTGGCCGGATTGGCGTCACTTCGCAATCTTCACCTCAAAGGAAACTTCATCACTAGCATCACCCAGGATCCATCCGAAACTCTACCAGTATTTTCAGGAACTCTGAAGTACCTAGATGTCTCATATAACCAAGTATCATCATGGGCATTCGTCGACGCCTTACCAACATGTTTCCCAGGCTTGATATCCCTCCGCTTCTCGCATAACCCTATATATGACAACCCAGATCCCGAATTCTCTATCCAGTCTAAGGTAATCACGGAAGAAGCATACATGTTCATCGTTGGTCGTCTAGCAAATCTCAAGATACTAAACTTTGGTACGATATCGAACACCGACCGCCAGGACGCAGAGATGTTCTACTTGGGCCGCATCGGAAAGCATCTAGCCAGTGTCCCGGAAAACAAGGAAGCCGAAATCATCAAGCAGCACAGACGCTATGCAGAATTATGTGAGCTATATGGCCCACCGGTCGTTAATAGACAAAAAGAGATCAATCCCGCTTTTCTAGAAGCTAGACTGGTTATAGTACACTTCACCTTCCACTCCAAAGATAAAGGGGGCGAGATCGTAGAACGAACAACTAGGATCCCTAAGAGCTTTGATATATACGCTGTGAAGGGGATTGCTGGTAAGCTGTTTGGGTTAAATCCGCTTGGCATACGCCTGATTTGGGAGACTGGGGAATGGGATCCGGTTGCAGGATTCGATGACGAAGTTGAAGACAGCAGTGATGAAGAGGAAGAACATGAGAAAGGGGAAGTGGGAGAAGTGGGAGAAACTGTAGATACAGGGGAGGGCTCTCAAACGGACATAAAGACCGGTAAGTGGGTCAAGCGAGAGGCAGAGCTGCAAGACGGGCCCCGGCAGCTTGGGTTTTGTGTCGACGGCTTGGATGTAAAAATCAGGGTTGAGGCCCGGTGATAAAGGATACTTTAGGTAGATATTAGTCCATTGGTATAATAAAGCTAAATAGACTATTCAAGTCAACATGAAGGGCTAGTTAGCTTAATAGTATAACCCAAACCCCAGGAAATCTCCCGGAGAGTTAGTGAAGACACTGAGACAAGTTACAATAGCTTGCAGCATTTCATTCATAATGTCTAACCAGTTTCCATCTTTGTTAGCCTAACTGTATGAATTATACAAACGGATAGTCCTTGCGGCCCTAGCAAACGAAACGGATATCTGCCCAAACGACTCACCATAAGTTTGTCCCAGGGCCAACTACGTGGCTATTATAGAATCATATCTATACACATATACGTAACTTGAACTAAACAACCTACACTAACTTAGGATACTCTCATCGTTCAAGTTAGACCCATACTTCGGAGATCTAGAGCATGACTTATTATCTGCAACCCGACAGAATTATGGCTAACACGAATAACAACCAATACGTCGGGAGAACAGGAGCTGGCAGCCAGCGGCAAGTTTACAGTTCCAACTCTACTCCTAGTCCCCGACCAACGCAGAACCAAATACCACTACCTCATTACTTCATCGTCCGCCCAGGAACGACAAAGCACACCGCGTCGGGCACAGTAACCACACCCGGACCTATCGTGCCCCTCATCGCCGTAGACCAACTACCTGAATGGTTGGACTTATTCGGGATACCGCGCGAGCTAAGCGTTGAGCAGACCGTTGGTCTCCGCAACCTAGGAACCGCGATCAGAAATCCCAAGTTCTACCAGGTGTATATGCATAATGACCTCCAAGCAACTCCGACTGCTCACCAGGAGGACTATCACACCCTACGGGACCGAGTGCAGAGTACGAATGATAGCGGACTAATGCCTATCGACACTCCCATAATATCCACTTCCCCCTCCGCCTCATCATCGACAACGTTGACGTCGGCAGAGGAGGGATCAACAGCAAGTTCGCGGGTAGATCCAATCTCGGAATCCTCTCCTAGCCCCAGTGGTCCCAATACCCAAGCCACTAGCATCAGCAACCCCCATACCAAACCAGCCAAAACTAGACCTAACAGCACTAATACCACAACTGGAAGCCAACATCCAAGATTCGCCTCACCAGCTGTAGCAAGCAGCACACCCCCCACAAACCCATACCCCTTCATCCCCGCCCCCGCCCTTGCCCCCGCTCACTTCCTCCCATCCTGGTTACCCCCATCCACCACCCGCACCAAACCCCACCACCGACCCAGCAGCCGCAGCCACAGCCACCACACCAACGGCAGCCCCTCAAGCACATACTGCAAGCACTGGTGCCACCGCGGCACCTGCCGCTGGGGCGCGCAATGCCGGTACGCGCATGAGATGCCGACGACGGCCGCGGGGCTGCGCGACGTCGGGCTCGCGCACCACCCGGCGTGGTATACGACCGCGGTGAATATGGCTTTCGGGCCGGGCGGGTTCGCCAGTGGTGGAGGTGGTGGTGGTGTGTTGCGGTATAGGGAGAAGGAGAGGGTAGAGAAAAGGGGGAAGAAGAGCGCGGGAGCGGGAGCGGGAGCAGGAAAGGCGAAGGGGTTAGATGGGAAAAGTGGTGGTGGTGATGATGATAGGGCGTCGACGGAGGTTGAGCTGCGGAAAGAAGACGCCGCGGAAGAGAAAGTGGGTGGTGCTAGTGACTTGGGGCAAAAACAATCGGATATTGTTGAGAAATTAGTTGAGATCTAAGAGAGAGTTAATAAAAAGCTGTTGGGATGATTTGATATTGTGGAGTCCACGCCGCAGGCACCGCTTATGATAAACTATAAGACGAACACACATGAGCATCGAACAGGCATCACTAATCCGTAGCACCTGCATGCGTAACATAAGCAAATAGTATATTTGATATCATAGTTGGTTATTGTTGCTAGGCCAATGAAACGAGACTCACAACTCCAACCATGCTCGCAGACAAAAGGAACACGGCTAAAGACGTTATAAAACCGCCGCCGCCACCGCCGGACGGAAGAGCCTCCTTAGCATACATATCCCGTCACCCAGCTTTATACAGTTGTCTCTCTCCTCGCTTTTCCGACTTCATCCCCAGCCCAGCCCTAGCCCTAGTCCGCAGCTCATCTCGTCGTCTATTAGAACTCATGCCGTTTTGTACTTCTCTACACCTCGCTTAGCTTAGCTTAGCTTAGAAGCTCATCTCCTTCTTGATCTCGGCGATCGCTAGACCCGGGTTCAGGCCCTTGGGGCAGGTTCGCGTGCAGTTGAGAATAGTGTGGCACCGGTATAGGCTCATCGAGTTGTCGAGCGCTGCCTTGCGCTCTGCCTTGCGTTCGTCACGAGAGTCGGCTAGCCAGCGGTATGACTGTAAGAGGATGGCGGGTCCTAGGTACTCCTCAGAGTTCCACCAGTATGAGGGGCACGATGTTGAGCAACACGCGCACAGGATGCACTCGTATAGACCGTCTAACTTTCGGCGCTCAGCTTTGCTCTGTCGGTATTCCTTGCCCTACGCAATCAACACAGTCAGTATAAGCGACAAAGAGAGATAATCTCGGTGGATTGGTGTCGTACATCTGGGGCGGGAGTATCCCGTTGTAGATAAGGCTTGATCGATTTGTACTGCTTGTAGAAATGCGTCAAGTCTGGGACGAGGTCCTTGACTACGTATGTGTGGGGTAGTGGATAGATCTTCATCTCAGCGCTAGTGTCCGTGGGAATGCGGCCTATGAGCACCGTGTTAGCCGCAATGTTGTGTTGCTCTTCTGCGTCGCCAAGACGACTTACACAAGCAAGCCAAGGTATTCGTCCCGTTGATGTTCATCGCACAGCTACCACAGATACCTTCTCGGCAACTTCTGCGGAAGGTCAACGTGGGGTCTAGCTCGTTCTTGATCCTGACTAGGGCATCGAGCACCATGGGTCCCGTCTTGTTTAGATCCAGCGTGTACGTCTGCATCCTCGGCTTCTCGGTCGGCGTGTCAGGGTTCCATCGGTAGATTTGGAACGACTTCAAGCGGGAGTCTGTGCTGCTTTTCGGATTCGCCTCAACGGTGGCGCCACCTACTGAGGCCATCGATCGCACGAATACGGACGGGAGCACAGCGGACCGCGACGAGGCGGCAGCGGCGAACAGCCGTGACGAGGTAGAGCGGAGAGCTGCCATTGCGGGCAAATTCGGGAGAGCGGTTTTTGCTGGTTTAGCTGGTTGATTCTCTTTTTTTCTTGCCGTCGTTATTGGCAATTAGGTGAGCCAAGGTATAAGAGGACCAAAATCTAGGACAATATATTGAAACTAAAAAGAGAATCAACCGGCCTAGCAATTATTCAATTAGAAGTTGTTACAGGAATAGTGGCAAAAGAGGAATTGAAGTTCTTCCATCATCGAACTTTCCACCCGACCCGGTTTGCCCTCGGCTATTGGTATGAAAGGTTCCCGCCAATCACATGCTTTCAATTAATCAACTCATGCGGGCCGTTACTAATTCCGATCCGACCTCTACATGTGAATACTTACCGTTCTTAGATCTAGCGCCGTCTATTGAGCCACTTGTCCGATAAATTCTTAGGAGGACCAATAAGCTTAACCCACACTGAATCGCATCGTGCATTGTGACATACCTCTACGTACATTAGCCTAAGTAAGCCAATGATCGAAGACGTATTTGATATTCATGCATGTAAGCTAGCCCCTAGGGTTAGTACCGACTGGAGAAGAATCTCACTCAGTGCTGCAGACTGCAAACCTATTTCCTATAGTTATCTAAATTGTATACCTATTCTACCCATAGTTAATGAGCAAATGTTCCATCCTTAAATGAACTGAATTTATTTCCACCGCCCTAGCACTCTCAACTAAACTCGCATGACCTTGTTCGAATTCTTTAAACACTAACGCATATTACAGGTACGATACGAAACCCCTACCAACCGCCGGAGAGATGATCCCTATAGTCGTTAAGTCGTTAAGTTATATACCTAGATATAATTAGAGAACGTCCTCGTTAAAAAGATCGGCACTTAGGCTATCTAGGTATTGATCTCTTCATCTTCCGGATTGATTTCTGGTATCGTTGCGTATGAAAGGAATGTGCGTAAATAATACGTCTCGGTTACATTTGTCCATCTACTAGTTGGTGAAAAAACGAGCGGCAAGGGCCTTGGCTTCCCTGTAGATCTGGGAAGTTCCTAAACTGATGAGCCCATGACTGGCGCAATTACACGGAATGCTGTTGTCTACAGACTAAGCGAACAGCGGTAAAGTCTTGTGTGTTGAGGTATGAAACGATTAGGAACAGTATTTCTAAGGGGATAGTAGTGAGGTTCGGCGAAGGCATTGTTAGATGTTGTATAAGCATATCAACATTAAAAGAAGTATCCAAGGTAAGCAGTAACCAAGTATTAACTATACGTGATAACGTTGAGATTTAAAAATGAAATTGATATTGATGTGCAAATGATCAACTATTTATTTCAAGTTTTATTTTAGGCATCAGCATTCCCCCTCCTTTTTATGCAAATAATCCGCACGTACCTAAGGCATACCTAGGTAGGTAGGTAATTTTCAATTACCTACTGTCGGGGTCACGCCTGGGTCTGGAGTCAATTATTGTTGTAGGTAGGAAGCTCTCCTCTCCTCTCTCCCCCCGGAGCAAGCTTTGACCAATCTTGGCAACAACTGCTCACCTATTTAACATTTGTATTTTATTTTACTTTACTATTTCAATAGGATATAGTTTTCTCAAAATAAATTCTAAAATTTTTAAAAACGTAGATTATAAATAGAAATGAAATATTTTCAATATGATAGTTTTCTGTTTCATTTTAGAATTATATTTGGCTGTAAAACCTAATAGTAAACCCATGAGATAATAATGTATACATCTTTAAATCACCCGACAGTTGCTGGCCAAGTATCAGACAGCTGGTGACAATCTTGAAAGGGACATCCGTACCGAGGTACATAATAGATACAACAAGGTAGTAAACAGCTGTTGCCAGCTGGTACTACTTTGCTTCTCTAGCACAGTTCAAAGTAGGAAATCGAACGTTGCGGATTGAATCGCAGAGAGATAAAATCTAAATGAAGGATATGAGGCAGTTTACATAGTATCGCAGGTTGTGGCCACCCATGGAAAGCCACCTTTTCAAGTTAAATCACGATGCTCTCGAAGATACATACTGGAGTATTATCTAGACCTTTAATTACAAATATTCAGTACCAACTGAGACTGTCGGTCCCGTCATCGCCTCTCTTGCGACAGCGAGCCTATCGCACTCGAACATTCTCTGCACAAACGATTCTTCGATCCCAAGAGACGCAATCGAAAGCAGACTCTACGCACAAATTCATATACCATGCGGCCGCTTCGTTTTCTGCCAAATATAAAAGGTTCAACCCGACAAACGACGTCTTCCATTTCAATCCCTATAATCGCATCCAGACGCAGAAAAAGCGTCACAAATCGAAGCGCCCGGCTAGTGGACAAGATGCTTTCTTTATAAGTCGTGTGGGCGACACAAATGCCGTTGCCTTCGGCATTGCAGACGGTGTTGGAGGCTGGGAAGATAGTGGCGTTGACCCAGCCGACTTCTCACACAGCTTCTGCGATTATATGGCCTCAGAAGCGTATGAGCATAGGTCAGATGCAACTGGTTCGTCCTTGACGGCCAGATCTCTAATGCAAAAAGGATATGATGACGTATGTCAAGATGGATCCATTCATGCTGGGGGTAGCACAGCATCGATTGGTATCGCGAGTGAAGATGGCAAGCTAGAAGTTGCTAACCTAGGTGACTCGGGATTTGTGCATTTGCGTCTGAATGCTGTACATAGCTATTCGGAGCCGCAGACGCATGCCTTTAACACACCATATCAGTTATCCATCGTGCCGGCAAGCATGCTGGCGCGCGCCGCCGCATTCGGTGGAGCACAATTGTGCGACTATCCCAAAGATGCAGATGTCACACAGCACACGCTGAAACATGGCGATATACTCGTCTTCGCGAGCGACGGAGTCTGGGACAACCTATTTAACCAAGACATACTTCGCATAGTTAGCCGGTTGATGATTGGACTAGGCGCCTGGCAAGAAAGTGACGGTGGTATACTTGTCTCTAACAACTTGCTGCCCTATACCCAGGCAGAAGACTCGACGCAGCGGCCGTTGACACTCCAGAGCGCACTAGCAGTAGAAATTGCAGGGGCTGCTAAACTGGCGAGCATGAACCAGCGGGTTGACGGGCCATTTGCTAAAGAGGTTCAAAAATATTATCCTCAAGAGAATTGGCACGGCGGCAAAGTCGATGACATCTGTGTTATCGTCGTAGTGGTCTCTGAGGATGGAAAATCAGAAGCAATCAAGAGCAAGTTATGAAACTACAACGACTAGTATTATACCCAAGTTGAAAGAATATAGAAATTATGCATCGCCAGGCGTTCAAAAGAAGGGAGGAGTCAATATTTTACGAGCATTCTACAAGCATTCTGCATATAAAAATAGGCGGACGGGTAGGGAGAAGGCGGGTTGTACTTGTATGATATTCGCAGCTAAATATATACCTATTTATAACTCTATATGTCAACACGCATGTTTAATAGTAGATACCTATCATTATACTAACACTTCGACGGGGCTGAGGTCTTCTGCTGTGATATGTATTGTTTTATGTGGTCATCCTTGACCGCTTTTCTTTGACCAGTGTTTCGAAGCATAGATATATTATATGAGTGACACGAAGCACTAACAAAATACGAATATATCCGTATTTATATGTAATGATGTCCAAATGCATATTCCGTATATATAGAAGAAGAAAAATATAGGTTAAAAATCTTTAATAATTCACTACTACTATAATGCTCGGTGTAGTTCACAATGTACCTATAATATAATACCTAGGTATTAATTAGGTACTAACCTATTAGTTACCTGTTACATGTGAATATATCTCAAGTTAAGTTTAACCAATGAGACTATTGTGGGGAGTTGTCGTTAATCTACATATATAGTATGTAATTGCCAAATCCCAGCCTCCCCCACATAGTACGTCTATGTACATATGCATATAGGGAAGCTCTAGGTGGGGCGACGACGACCAATTCCACCTTCTTAATTCTTGGCCTGCAACCTGCAAGTGCAAAACTTCTACGTACAACATTCCCATTTCTCAATGTATCCAATTCTATAACTATCCCAATTCGCTATAATTGGCCTGAAAGTTAACAACGCGCGACCATGGACGATACTGTCGCGCATTCAGTGGAAAGCCTTCTGCCTGACTCGCTTGAAGTGCCTATTGATGGACCCTTATCAATATCTGATCCCGCTGAAGTTTTCGGTATCGAAGCTCCGTCGCCGCAAATTCCCACTGACCTCCCCGAGGATACTTCGACTGGTACTACCCAGAGCGAATCTAGTAGCTTGAAACGCTCTAGACCCCATGACGAGGCGGACGAAGGATGGCAAACTGTAAGCAAGCGCTCGTCTAAAAAGTCGAAAAAGGACAACAAGGAAAAGAAGGTTCCGGCGCCTCAATCGACCAATTATCCTTCCATCACGTTCAACCACAACGCCAAGCTCCAATCCAAGATCGCGCTCGACTCGCTACGAAACCTTATCCTTTACATATTCGCTGAAGGCGCAGCTCCTCAATGGGTTGCAATCTCCCAACGGCCGCAATTTCGAAAGATGGTCGCGATTATGGTACCGGGACTAGAAGAAGCTATGTTCAAGCAGGATGTCAACTTTACGACGTATAATGACCAGCCCTTTAATTCGGACCAAAGACCCCGAGTGTTAACATCTCCGGATGACTATTATCCGCGACTTCTAAAAAAGGAGGAGCTTCCTGAAATCTTGAAGGATTTCGCAGATATGTTTAGTCACCTATGGCCTGTCAGAACACCAGGTAACGAGAAATATGGCACTATACGCTCGCCACTCGGCACCATACTCACGGCGCCCACTGAAAAGACTAAAGAGGAGAAGAGTCAACGGGGCGTCCAACCTGCGAAGGAGCCAAAGGGTTGGAAGGACGACCGTACAAGAATCACCGAGTTTCTAACGATGCCAGAAGACTTCCTAGCCAATGGGTATATATTACATCCTGCCTGTATACCGGCAGAGCGGCGCAAAAATTTTCAAGATCTAGAGGGATGGGTTCATACTAATGTGGAGAATCTTGAAGATGGTGATGTTCCTGAAGAGGAAATCCAACAAGGGAGTGTCACGGCGGGCCGAGAAATTCTTGCTCTTGACTGTGAGATGTGTGTAACGGGGCCTGAAGAGTTCTCTCTTACGAGAATTAGTCTTGTAGGTTGGGATGGAACTATTGTTCTCGACGAACTAGTCAAACCCGACAAGCCAATCCTCGACTATGTCACCCGTTTTTCAGGCATCACGGAACAGATGTTGGCCCCTGTGACCACCACACTTAGAGATATACAGGCTAAACTTCTGCAAATCCTCCATCCCCGCACAATCCTTATAGGACACTCCCTAGAATCAGATATGAAAGCACTGCAACTTACTCACCCGTTTGTTGTTGACACTGCTATTCTCTTCCCACACAATCGAGGACCCCCGTTAAAAAACAGTCTCAAGTTTTTATCGCAGCGATTCCTCAAGCGTGAGATTCAGAAGGGTATGATGGGGCACGACTCGATAGAAGACGCAAAGGCATGTTTAGACCTTGTGAAGCAGAAGTGCGAAAAGGGAAAATCCTGGGGCAACCAGGAGTCGGGTGAGAATCTATTCCGACGGTTAACCAGAACAGGAAAGGCTTATCGTGCAAACGGTGGGGTTGAGGCTAAAGGAGGAGTCCAAGTTGGAAAGACGAGCGCCATGATTGATTGGGGTGACCCCATGAAGGGTGCTGGGGCAGCTTCAACGTTCCCGATCGGGTGCAAATCAGACGAAGAGGTGACAGAAGCCATCATGCGCTCTCTGAGGGGTGATCCCGTCGGCGAAGAGATACCTTTTGGTGGCGTTGACTTTGTTTTCGCACGATTTCGTGAGTTAGAGGCATACCAGGGGTGGTGGAATGGGAAGAGCGACTTTCCGCCTCCCGACCTGTCCAACATGTCCCTCGAAATATGTGTTCAGAACCTCACCCAGCGAATCAAGCGCATCTACGACTCGTTACCACCATGTACCGGTTTCATCGTGTTCAGCGGTTCCGGCGATCCGCGCGAGATGGCGCGCCTGCAGGCCATGCAAACTCAGTTCAAGAAAGAGTACAATACGCCAGGCAGTAACTGGGACGATCTAAGCGTAAAGTGGACGGACAGGGAGGATCAAGCGCTAAAGAAGGCAGTCAGCGTTGCGCGCAATGGCATTGGTTTCATCGGTGTCAAATGAACTAACTAACTCCCTTGTACTCTTTTTTAAGGACAATGTATTTTTGGGATACTTCTTAGGCATGTACGATAGGTATAGGGAGGCGGCATATGAGATACGAGCTACGAGCTACGATCGTGTTTGGCATTGGTATTCTGAGATACCCCATTTCTATATTCTTCGTCAGGGATAGGTACCTACCTTCCTCAGGTATATAGTTACGCGAATTGTCTGGGCTTTTATGGCTTGTGTCGGTCAGATTATTACCGTTTAATAGGTATGATATAAGCATTTTTGCTTTTACAATTGCTTTGTCTACTATGAAGTTTTAGTTGGGAAAAGCCCCCCTTTATCAAGAACCAACACGGTCTTCCTCAGTAGAATGTTGAGAAAGGCGACTCGACGAGTTTGTACTCCCTTTTTAACTCTACCGTAACATTATTTTCATCCGAATATTGCCATATGACTGTTTTTTCCCTGGAAAAAGTATACCTTTAGTCCAAACGCCTAGCAAAAACGGTCCGTGTGCTAATATGATAAACTACTTAAAATAATAGGCCCCCAAAATGTAGGTAGGACCTCCCCCTTAGATAGGTATATAAACCATTGATAGAAATACCAAAGTCTCAAGAATGAAATTTCAAAGAACCCCAAAATATATTTCCTCACCATGGATGTCATAAACTGGTCGAAGCCTTTAGACCAAGTGGTTTGCTATTGTGCTCGATGCAGACAAATTCTATATTCATTCCCCAATCAATGGATCAGACTTGAAAATTATATCGGCCCCATTGCCTATACTAAACCCACCTCGAACATCTATATCGAGTATGCAGGCTTCCCAGCTATCATATATACAGGTCCCATACGGCTTGGAAAGGAACAGACATTGCTAGCGGATTGGTATGTTTAATCCTCAAATAATTAATATATATATATAGATAATATGTAGGTAATACTACTAACATATATTGTAAAACAGCCAAGTGCAAGATATGTCATGCTTCACTTGCCAGACACTGATTGGGTTCAAGTGTGTCGTGGTACCGGACAGCCACGTTCTACGCGAGTAGGTTTTTGTGCAATCCCTACCTACCTGGACATCACTTGCTGATTACCATAGTGGTCAAATGTTCTTCTTGACTTCCCTAATTATACTCGTTCTTGCGAATGACAGCGAAGAGGATACCTACCTAGAGACCGGTACAATTGTTTGGCCCCTCATCGAAAAGACGCTCGGCATACAAGAGGATCCGCGCTCTTGTTTCAATACTCCTCCAATCATACCTTCGTCCTCTGAGACCAATACGTACGCTGGCATGAGTAGAATAGACCTTCCAATGAGACGAAGCCAAACTCTTCATCATCTGCAAGTTTGGCTTGACAGTTTAGATTGTCAACAATCCAACTCTAGTTCCATCAATAACATACTGCCGTGTACCGAAGAAGATATCGCAAAGCGAGTGAAGGAGCTTGACGAGTTGAAACAGTACGTAGGGAACTATTACAGGGATGTCGACATGATGCAGGATAGCATTGTCTCGTTGAATAGAGGGTTCAGTGAAATGAACCTGACACCCACCCGTATTGAGCGAGAGCTTACTTCCGCGAGGCAAATAACCGCAGATCTACGATCAGCTTTAAGCAGCAGCAGCAGCAGCCATATGTCGACCTCAACCACAGAGCAACCACCACCACAGCAAGAAACAGCCACTTCAGATACCAGGCCCGCGCTACAAGACTTGGCATGCGTGACTGAAGACATAGACGGAACTGGTAGAGCTGTAAAAGAATGTATCTCGATAACAAAGGGTTGTGTCGAGGAGGCATATTTGCTACGAGCAAAGCTGAAAAACCTCAAAAAAGAAGTGGCCCACAAGCAGTCTCTGCCTGAAGACGCGGATCCCCCGGGAGAATCTACTCGTGAAAATACTCACCACTGATATTACCAAGATTGGTTAAAGGGCGAGCTAGGGGAGGAAGAAAGTAGGATTATTAAGTTGAAGCGATGCCAGTGCTAACATGTCAGCACAGAATGAAGTCTCCGATAGCATTAGGTAGTTTTCATCCTGCAATAATAACACTCTGTTTGTTTGTTTTATTTTATGAGCCAAATTCAGTATCCATAACCTCCAGGGCAAAGCCGGCTAGCGTTTGGATTGGCTTTAGGACTGCTATGGTGAAGAAACGGGGCTCCTCCGAATTATTCAGATTTCCAACAAAAGCGTTTATCAAAGCATTTTCAGTCTCTCGACCCGGTATACTCTCCAGATCATCCAGTACGTCTTTTGCTTGGTGGTATATTTGCCATTCCTCTGAGTGAGCCGCCGGGCAATAATGGATAACCATGGCTAGAATTGCCTGGCACATAGTAGCTTGGTCCATCTTACCTAGCGCTTGCGAGATCCTCGCTGATAGAGACCTAGTGCTGTCGCTTGACGCGGAAGGCGGCATCGAAGCTGTGTTAGCCAGGAGCTTCGCAACCATGAACATGCCCTTCACCCTGGGTCCGAAGAAGGGCATAGGCCCTCTATACGGATCGCTGTTTAAAGCAAGAAAACACGACACAGCTAAGGCGTATTGAAAATTGCTCTGTTCGCAGAAATAAATGTTGGCGTCGACGATCACTTGCGTTAATGGCTCGACAGCGTACAATTCGGCTTGTCGAAGTCGCTCGCACGTTTTCCAGCGCTGGCGGAGCTGTTTGGACTTCTCCGGCAAAGTCAAGCCTTGTAGCGATTCTGTGCAATTCGGGTATATCTCCTCGATGTATTGCTGTAGAGAACTATTCAAGTGTTCTTTGGCAGGATGATGCCGTATTTTGTCTAGATCGGGGGCGAGACTGAATGTGTTCAGCTCGAGATGCGGATACCGCTGGCAGACTTGGTAGATGTCTAGGTTGTCTTTGCACCGGGGACAGAGGCATGTGAAGTGATACCGTGTTTGTAGCGCTTGTTGGCGGTGCGAGCGATGAAGTGTGCATTCTGATATGAGATGAGTGGTTAATAATAAGAATAGGATATTTTACTAGGTGATGTTGAGCTTACCAATATATGATATTTCGATCTCTTCGCCCTCTCTTATCTCCCGAAACGCGTGCAGGATTGCCTTGCGCCCTACGAACTGTACGAAAGCGTTCGGAACGCAGGAATGGTTTATCATGGCCAGCGCAGGATTGAAGTATGTCCCGCTTTGGTTAATGTCTGCATCGAGTCGGTTGAAGGAGTTGACTTTTAGCTGGTGATCGTTAGAATTAGAATTTTAGGAACGAGAAAGGTAGATGTAGTGGGAGCAGAAGTAGAAAGGGTGAAGACTTATAGCCCGAACTATCTAGAGCAATCGTAGTAAACCCCGACTTCACTCACCTTACACACAATCTCCATGGCCTCGGCCAGATTACTCTTGCTCATCTCCCGATTCAAGTAATGTAGCGCGGCGCGAGCTTGAAGCTCTATGCCAGCCCACGCTACATCCGGGTCCGTAGTACGCACCGTCTCGACATGGCCTTCCATATCTACGACCGCGGCCTGCATTTCCGGGCGCACAAGCACCTGGACTAGAGCCCGGACAGGTGTCGGTAAGACCTTATGATCCGGATTGGTCTCCTCTTGAGATTCTGCAGGGTCAGGAGCCCGAACCCGTCGGAAAGCCTTGCACTCGCCGCGGCCGTGGGCGAGCGCCCAGTCGGCCTTCTGACATGCCGGGGTGCAATAGTAGACTGTGCGACAGCCGGTACACGCGCGCACGCGGACCGGGGAAATATATCTGAGATCCTGATCCGATGCTATGGCTAGGCAGTAGTGGCAAGTCCGCGCTAGGTGTGGGTTATCCGGGATAGCTATGCTAGGTGCCCCTTCGCCGTGAGTAAACACGGCGATGACGGCTCCCGGGCTGAAAAATTGCGATGCGAGAATAGAGCGGCCCCGGGATGGAGACGGAGGGCTCAGGATTATGCCGGGTGGGAGGGTGACCATCTTGGATATCTTGATAGGTACTGTGAGGTTATCTTCTTCCTTGTTTGTCTCCTTTGAGGTGTGTTGTTAGATGGAATATTGAAAGTATGGTGGGTCCGGATAGATGCAGATCTTAAAAGGTATAAACTTGGTATTGTACAGTGTTCGTCGCACTTTTCAATCATATTTTTCAGGTGGTGAGAATTACAAGTTAGAGTTGATTTAACTAGAAAGAAAAAGAAAAAAAAGGCATAATTAATACCTATAAATTTCTATATGAACTATGTATTACTATCGGCAGAAGATGTTTCTCTGCTCTAAGTCTATATGTGACAACTACCTAATACATGATATCACTCAATTATCAACTTTCTATAAACTCTTCTACGTCGCACGGAAAGCTCCCCTGTAGAACAAGATTCAATATTATCTACTATCTCGATGAAATGTCTATATTTATATCACAGCCTATGGATCGGGGAAATCTAACATAGCTCTATAGATAGGTAACATCGACTTATAGATTCCGCCGCTTTCCGCCGGCAAGCTACCTCTTCATAGCATACGACACATACATATTCACCCCCGCGCGTCGACTGAGTCACAATACGAGATACGATCCTTCTCTTCCTATTTCAGCCGCAAGACTAGGTCATGACTTTCTAGTCATGTAGCCCTTACGATAGGTATTTCTCGAAGATAAGGCGTGCTTGTTACTCCAATAAACATAAGCATTAAAAAGCAGCACTCAATGTTAGTTAAAGATAGCTTGACTTATATTTTACTTAGATTAAGTTCATTTAAAAGTATAAACACATCTTATTTCCCAAGCTTAGATTGGGATTAGTAGTTTTTAGGCTTCATTAATTATCAGCTTTCAGTAAACTATGCCTCTCGAACTTCAACCCGCCACCGAAGCCGACGCGCGCCGAGCAGCCGAGATTGAGTCTGCAGCGTATGGGCCGAACCCGTTCAGCCAGATTCTATTTCCGGGGCCGTTCCCTCCGGAGGCAGTAGCCGGGCGCGGTGCTCAACTAGCCGCCGAGCTCAAGAAGGACCCTACGGTGCGCTGGCTCAAGGTAGTCGATACGGATTTGCCCGAAGGCGAACAGATGATTGCTTTCGCCAAGTGGCACATCTACATCGAGAAGCCGCCACAGCCAACGCCTCGGTCATTTGGCTCAGGTTGCAACGCTGAAGCATGCGAACTTGTATTTGGAGACCTTGCGAAGTTGAGATCGCGTATCTGGGGCGATAAGCACTGCGTTTGTAAGTACTTGACCTCAAAGGAGAAGAGCCGTTTCTTTTCTTCATGCGCAATATGAAACAAGGGATGAGGGGTTGTAGTTCACTAGATGATATTCTTCTAGTACGATAACTCACTAACCACGTTTCTCTAAGACCTCTCGCTCCTCCACACCGATCCTAAACACCAGGGCCGGGGCGCTGGTAGCATATTAACTAAATGGGGTCTCGAGGAGGCGAAAAGGCTCAACCTTGTTGTATATCTCGAGTCTTCCCCAGCAGCTCACTCGCTATATAAGAGGCACGGGTTCCGCGATATTGAGGTCCTAACAGCCGACCTTAGTAAGTGGGGTGCGACGGAGGAACATAAGACGTGGTCGATGAAGTATGATCCGTCTGAGATTGCTAGTTGAAAAGTATTCCTGTTCATTATAGTAGTAGTTATATGTGAGTAGGTATATGTGATGAGAAAGTAGGAAATGTTGATACCTTTTCAAGTTCACATGGCGTCGGGTTATGATGAAGAATTGTTTAGCTTTATAGAATCTCGCAAATAAAGGTTATCTGCATAAGGAGCAAACCTACTAGAGGCTTCATATCTATTCAAATTATGTTGATCGTCAACCTAGGTACATATCTCGGTTGTAAATGAATAGAAATGAAGCTCTCAAATTACCCTCTATTAATGAAATACATATACTGTATTAGTGGGGCCCATATGTACAGCTAAAATACATCATCTTACTCAGGTTTGCCTTTATTCCGCAATTCCATCCGTTCAAACTCTTCTTCAAACAATCCGTATTTGACAAAGACCTCACGAGGCACCTATTTGTTTTTTCTAAGCCTAAGCATAATATCATATATCCAAGATATTATAATTATTCTTCAAGTTCCAACTATTCTCACCTTTCAGCTAAAGCTGAAGCTGAACAACCCCACCATCCCGCGCACTGCGTCATCGTAAAGCCCAACCAGCAATGCTGTCGTCCTTTTGGAAGACATCACCAACAGTTAACTCCAACATGTCCCCAGGACCCCCGACCAATGATAAAACAGACCCGCCGGCTCCCCTCGTGAGTTCGTGGCGCGCCCGTGCCGACGCCGGTGAGTCTGTAGCCGTGGTCCGCGTGCGGAACCTGCGAAGCTCTATTCCCATCGGCCGAGATGCCTGGGGCCGCTCCGGTAAATTACAGCCGGTGCTTCTCTCCTCCGAGGTATCGTTCGCGGACCCATTCTCCGTGAATGAGTCTTCGTCGGGGAATACCGATAAGCTCGACTCCGGTACCGTGCACTACGGCAATCTGAGCAAGACGCTACTCGGCAGTCTCGAGCTTTTAGGGTCTAAACCCGACGCTGCGGGAACAACAGCAGCTACGATAACCGCCACGGGCTATGAAGCCGAGGTCACTACCCCGCGAACCGCTGATGTCTTAGAGTTGCTATGGGTGCGCATGACAGGGCGCGTTGTAGACGGGAGCCGTGTAGCTTTGCCGCTGGATCAGCTACCGTTCCTGCATGCAGCACGCCTGCGTTCGCTTTCACTAACCGTAGAGCTGCCAAAGGCGTCTCTTCTCGGTGCCGGTGTCAGTCTAACTACAAGAGCATGCTTCAGAGAAGACATGCCAACAGAAGAGGATAAAGAGAAGAGCGATACTAACAAGAACCCCCTACGGTCTTACTCGCGCACTCTACGCATCCAAGGGCTACACATCCCTACGCTGATCGGCGTCAACCCGAACGAGCGCAAGGCTAAGCAGATGCTCGTCGCAGACGTTGAGATCGATAGGTTCGATGTTGCGGAGGACATACATACTGAATTAGAGAGTATTATCGTAGAGGTGAGTCCGCTGAGTGAATCATATTTCAACTACATAAAAATACCTAGACACCGCTTACATATCCCCGATTAGACAATGGAATCATCATCTTTCGAGACGCTGGAGGCACTTGCTTCCCACATCGCCAATAAGATATTATCAGACTTCAGGATCAACGACGACCCGAAGCCCATGAAGGAGCGAGGGTGGCGGGTTAAAGTCTGCTTGGAGAAGCCGATTGCGATACCTACGGCGGAATTCCCTGCTGTGGAAGTTACCATGGGGTCGTGATTATATTACCTGGGGGGACAAGGGATATGCTATTCAGATGAAATGTTGGCATATGTAGCACATGGATATATTGCTACACAAGGAGTGTTTTGGATGGTAAGTTCTATGATATTACGTATAGCATCATTTCTATGCTAACATTATAGGATACATGTGTGTTGGAATTTCCAAACATAGTCCCAGGTTAGAATAGTGTTGTCTCATCGGTAGGACCTCGACTGTCCGTACCAAGAAAATATTTGGGGCTTCGAGTACATCCTATTGTTTTAGATACTTTTAATGAGAAGTTGCATCATATGGTAACCCCCCAGTCGTTTGAATCGTACCGTCCCATGATCCCGAGCGGATATCAACCGCCAGAGGGGTATGAATTTCTAGAAAGTCGGTATAGAGGCTTCTGTGTATGTGACGAAATATGGCATAATCTATAACTACGCATGTAGAAATGACAGAATTCTGTTAAATTACTACCATATGACTGATCAGATAGGGCTGCCTTAATCTCAGATCGAGATCTCTTATACGCGGCCCCTGGCAGTAGTGAAGCTACACAAGTATTATGTGACGTGGTTTTATGTTATTAAGATGGCTGGTGTTTTCATTACGAGGTTCAACATCGTGAACATCATATCAAACCTGAAGCGGGAGCGTGTTGAGTGAGGCGTAACGAGACGGGGAACTACATAAGTGAAGGTTTCCGTGGACTTGGACAGCCTCATTCATAGCTACAATAGGGCAATTCAGAACCCTAGACTTTTAGAAACATCAAGCGGCTTGAGTATCCCGGGGAATAGATTCCTACTCATGCGGGTGATGCGAGATCCCTAATGCAGACAAGGATACGGCCCGGCATATAGAATCTATACTAGTTGATTCTTGGGTCTTTGGGTAATCTATAGAAAACAAAATATGCACCGTTTCTATCATATATCATCAATCATGAAGAGCAAGCCTAACAGACGAAGCCACGTCAGACCTTGCGGCAAGACGGGATGTCGCCATTCGTAATCTCATCGATAAACTTGGGATCCGGATCGAAGAGCATGACATGAAAATGCTCTACGGCTTGGACGGATTTCAGCGACCTCCAATTCTTGAACCAGATGTACTACCCAAACATGTTAGCGTGACTAACCAAGAAGCAAGAAAATGAGGAAGGGTATCGATTCTCACTTACGCGATCTTTCGGGACCCTAGATCCAAACGTCTTCTGCACGTATCCATCAATCTCGGCCCGAGCCTCGTCAGTCAGATCCGTCGTGACGGGATCCTCAGGTAGTTCAAACTTGGTCCATACAACAAGATGAACGATCCGATCATCAATTCCATATGGCCAGTCGTTCCACAGGATCTTGATGTCGTCTTCAAACTCGAATGGCTTGCCTCTAGACTTCACAGGTGCCTCCCAGTGCAGCCGCTGTGTTAAGACGAAATTCATGACGCTACCGTAGTCTCTCTTCAACTTCCATGTGTACTCAAGGTACCGCCGCAGGTCAGAGGGGATACGTCTAAACGATCCTAACCGGTTCTCGGCTACTATGTTCTGTACCTCTGGCCACGTCGACACTGTGTACTCCGAGTCGGGAGTGCCGATAATGCCGATATCCTTGACGCTCAGGCTGCGGAGGAATTCCGGACACTCTTCCGTCCGTTCATTTTCAGGGACGTTAACCTGCCAATAGTGCAGACCGTCGACGCTTCCCATCTCGAGTTTTAATGCTTATGTACCTTATGTACCTTATGTACCTTATGTACCTAATGTATAGGTAGAGAAGTATACCACCGTTTGATAGTGGTGGTGTTTCTACTCCTGGAGAGAATAGGCGAAAAGCGAGTAGGTATAGCCGATTATGATAGTCCTGGCTAGCTGATAGATGATAGATGATAATCTCGAAAAGTGGCTGGGAGGTACAACCAAGAAATTCTGATTTAGGGAAATATTGTCAATAGTTGTTATTCATGGCAAGCGCTGTGCAACGAAATCTCGGGGACCTGGTATCGATTCAGTTTAGAATTCGAGAATCTCAGGGGCTGCTGACCGTAAACCATTGACCAATCAGCTATAACATGTGATAAAGGTGGAGTTAAATGGATATCCTTGACTCTGTCCCTGTGAACGCTAGAGGTGCTGTGTCATGGCTTGTACACGCTATCACGGCATTGTTTACTTGACGTATTATTAGATTGGAAATATATATATTTTATTATCATTATATTATCGGTTTTCGTAATACTCTATTATTCTAGATATGAAGTATGAGGTAGTATTAGCGTATTATCTGGGTATTTTACATAGATGCTATTTAAATTACCATATTATACCTGTTGTTTTGCTGTACCTATCTATACTTTCTTTAAATAACTCAACTCAAGCTTTGAGGCGTTGATACAGTAATTAAGGTTAGCTAGATGCGGCTCTTGTCTTAGTCGTGAAGATGTCGATCCTGCCCAGCCTAAGGGATATAAGAATAAAGTCAGACATTAAGGCCTGCTTGCATTGATTAACCAGTTTCCCTTGTACCGTATGCCCCACGTGGAAATCTCCCGATTATCTATTTGCTACAAAACTGACGTGGCAGCCGTTGTTAGTCTCTCGTCATCATACATCATAACCTTACAAAAGCTATCAATATAAACTATCATTCTGGAATCAAAATCGACAACAAAATCCGCCTTTTGCCGAGACCTGATTTGATCGAGGCCTTCGGCGAACCGTTTCACCGGCTTTCGATAGCGGAAGCTGTCCTAGACCAACCAATATGAGAATTTTATTAAACGAGTATCAAGTGGATTGCTCTAGAACTTAGTACACAATTAGTTCCCGCTGGTCTGAAATGAAGCCATGTATTGGGTGAGCTAATTGATCTATAGTGGAGAGGAAGTTGCATTTATTAAGTATTGCGAGATATAATATCGTCAATTTGTTAGTTACTAGAACCTTGGGGGCTTGTTTAGGTAGTCTGAGAGTGGGATGTCTAAGAAGCATTCTCGACAAAGCCGCCTTTCCGTCATAACCCCCCTAGATCATGTAGAGAAATCGATTAGGTTAAGAAGGAGAGACTTTTTTATCGGTGGCTTGAACGCCAACCACGACACTGAAGTAGGTAGGTGAAAATACTACCCACCCACATTGGAGTCCGGTCAGGCTAGACTTCACTGCGGATGCAAGCCCAAGCCAAATTTTGAACTTCCGACCCACTCTCCATAGTTGTCAGACGAATGTCGGTAAAATATGATAGATCTCTTGGATAACCTTTTTTCAGCCTTGAAGCGCTTTAAGCCTGCACGCCCTGAAAATGTATTGATACCCTACCTATATACTTGACTAATATGGAATGGTGCTGTATGTCACGGTGGGAGACGGGCCTTCTCTCGACATTGGAGAGAGAGACTGCAGTATTCCGTCCAGCAAAGGCATCCAAGTATGTATCGTGGCTGGGATACGGCACCAAGTTCGACGTGAACATCGTGGTAGTGGATCTTTAACCGTCTAGCTTAGCAGGGTCTAGCCCATGTCCACAAATACCATAATAGGACTAGCCCGGCCCGTTTGAAGGGGCATTTTTGAAGAAGTGATCCATTTGTAAATCGAATATTCGCGGCCAAGTACTGTACAGTACAAGGGAGATATACATAGTGTACACCGCATATCGAATTTACCTCCGCTTCATCGTGGCCATGGGGCAACCGATAATTTCCTGGAGCAACCCATCAAGGGGTGAAGGGGGTGAAGGGGGTGAAGACGGCTAGGAGGAAACCAGTCCAAATAAAAGGGGACGAGATGCTCCCGTCAGTTACTTGACCGGTCCTCCTTTCCTCTTCGCACACTTCCACTGATCAGGCAAGATTGCAGATAGTTGAGTGCAGGATATTCGCCAGGTATGTTTATGATCTTCTCTTTTTCAATTTAATAGCTGCGACGTTATCGCATGTTTTTCTGTCTTTCCCCACTCAAGTCTAGCATGTGATTGAGCGCCTCAGATCTGAGATACAGAACGGAGGACGCAAGACACAGAACGACGAGGCTTGAAAAACCGCCACGTCCTTGTTACGAGAAGAAATAATTCATCGTCCAGCAAGTCATTGCGATATGGAAGTTTTGATCTTCGGGAGTCCTTTCAACAAGTGTATTTGGCTTTGTCATTAGTGTTCCCGGATAGGAACCGGGACAAGACAAGACAAATGATGAGGTAAAATGGAGATGAACAAGATAGTTGGATTGGTCAGAAATGAACAACCCAACTGAAAACCAAAAAAAAATTAAGTACACGAAGCAACAACTAAAGCAAGCAATCAGGGAAAGACAGAAAGTGGCTTGCTCTGATTTAGTCTGCATTACGTCAATGGTGCATTAACAACTGCAGAAGTGAGCTAACCCCCCCTTTTTTTAGGTATCAAAAATTACCGTAGCTATCGAAGCTCCGCTACCAACCAAAATTTACCCCGCCATTGCCCCCCCAAAAAGTCTAGACACAATCGTCATCCCAAAACCGTTACTAAAATAAATCTTGAACTCCTTTTTCCTCCTTAAAAACATTTTTCTCATATACACGCCCATAGCGAACTGGGAGCTTATTCACTGCTGATTCAGTAACTATCTGTTGAGAAAGATACCCAAGCATAAAGTTACTTTAATCTACACAAATTCAGAATGGCTCAGGCAATTAAGAGTGCGCTGCCTTCCCATCTAAAGCCCGGCGGGAACGAAGCGGACGGCGAGTTCGCTGGTCGACACCACGGAAAGACTCGATCGCACATGGTGAGTGCAACTTCATCTGTTTTGGAATTAATCCATAGTACCCTGGGTTCGCGGATCCTTAAATCTATGAGAAGAAGGGAGTTACCCCCTAAACCTGAATCTAAACCTGAACCTGAACTTCAACCTCAACCTCAACCTGAACCTGCATCGCTCTCATTCTTTCCTATTCACCATGACGAGGAGCCCAAGAAACCCGAGGAATCCACGCGTGTATCCATCAGAACTTCAGATAGCATGGCAAGATAAAGTTTTTTCTACATTGGCAACTTGGAAAGTTCGGTGCCTTAAACACCAGACTCTAAGTCACAGCCATTCTTATTTCCAGTCACTACATCGTCTTTACATCGTTTTCACTGATTTTGTGATTCTTATTTAAACACCAGAGCATTTATTGTGTTTTCATCCCTCCACCCTTGTCACTTAATTATATTGGAATTCTTTTTTAATCATCATCTCAACCATGCCTACCTTACTAACAATTGATAAGGCCTTCGAGAATGCTTCGACCAACGTCGCCGCAGCGCAAATGCGCAATTCCCTGACTGAACTTGCCGAGACCGTCAAGGACCCGGAGCAGAAGAAGGTATGTATCCATAACAACACACATCTTAAGACATATTAAACTAACCCATGGGACTAGCTGTTTGAGACTGAGATGGACAACTTCTTTGCTCTCTTCCGCCGATACCTGAATGACAAGGCCAAGGGCAACTCTGTGTATGTATAAGTTTCGTCGTGGTCCCTAGATTAAGAAGAAACAAGCTAACAATAGGCCGGTTAGTGACTGGGATCGCATCAACCCCCCTGCGCAGGGGCAGGTTGTTGACTACGAAGACCTGTCCAACTCGGAGTCTGTCAAATTCCTCAACAAGCTAGCTGTTCTGAAGCTGAATGGTGGCTTGGGTACCTCCATGGGTTGTGTTGGTCCCAAGTCCGTCATCGAAGTCCGCGACGGCATGTCTTTCCTCGACATGTCCGTACGACAAGTCGAGTTTTTGAACCGAACGTACAGCACCAACGTCCCCTTCATCCTGATGAACTCTTTCAACACCCACGACGACACCGCTGCCATCATCAAGAAGTACGAAGGTCACAATGTCGATATCCTTACCTTCAACCAGTCGCGATACCCAAGAATCTACAAGGACTCGCTTCTACCTGTCCCCAAGAACTTCGACTCGTCCATCAACGAGTGGTACCCTCCCGGACACGGTGACGTATTCGAGTCTCTCTACAACTCCGGCCTCCTTGATAAGCTCATCGAGCGCGGTATCGAGATTATCTTCTTATCGAACGTCGACAACCTAGGTGCCGTCGTGGATCTACGTATCCTACAACACATGGTCGAGACGAATGCCGAATACATTATGGAGTTGACCAACAAGACCAAGGCCGATGTCAAGGGCGGTACTATCATCGACTACGACGGATCTGTGCGCCTGCTGGAAATTGCCCAGGTCCCGAAGGAGCACACCAACGAATTCAAGTCGATTAAGAAGTTCAAGTACTTCAACACTAACAACATCTGGATGAACACCAAGGCCATCAAGCGCGTTGTAGAGAATAACGAGCTCGAGATGGAGATCATCCCCAACGGCAAGACCATTCCTGGTGATAAGAAGGGCGAATCTGACATCTCCATCCTTCAGTTGGAGACTGCTGTCGGAGCTGCCATCCGCCACTTCAACAATGCTCACGGTGTCAACGTACCCCGTCGTCGATTCTTGCCTGTCAAGACCTGCTCAGATCTCATGCTCGTCAAGTCGGATCTGTACACTGTGAAGCATGGCCAACTGCAAATGAGCCCCAGCCGCTTTGGTGGCGCGCCGCTTATCAAGCTCGGTAGCGACTTCAAGAAGGTCTCGGACTTCCAGAAGCGCATCCCGTCAATTCCCAAGATCATCGAACTCGACCATCTTACAATTACTGGCAATGTCAACTTACACCGTGGCGTGGAACTGAAAGGAACTGTCATCATCGTCGCAACAGAAGGCTCTACGATCGATATTCCTCCGGGATCGATCTTGGAGAACGTTGTCGTTGAGGGTAGCTTACGTCTGTTGGAGCACTAATCTGTGGATGGACCCCTTTTCTTCACGTACTTTTGGGACTTTCTGCTTTCTATGCTGATAAGCGTTTCGTCACCCTTTTGTGCGTACGTTTCTACGTATTATAATGCGCGCGTTTCGCCAAGAGATGCGGTTGCGATGATTTCGTTCCCCCTTACTGGTCGTGTCGGGAATTATAGGAAGTCGTATGACATATAGAGATGACAGTGTTGCAGCAGTAGTATGGCAGCAGGGACGTGGAAAATGAATGATTCATGGCAGGATTCATAGGCGCGTTATGTAGACGCCGGGAACATAATGAAATAAAGGATATGCACACATGCAGTACAGTACCTATTATTTGTAGACTATCGTGCCGTTGTGTATTTGATGTTTGGCGGTACGCTGTGATTATTATATGCTTTCGTAATAGCAAAGTTGACGAGATAATTTATAGAATTGAGCTGTATGACATACTTGTTGGCATATGACTTTAATAACAGCTTGAGTTTTTGGGACGTGACTTCCGAAGACTATGCGTATCTAACTGAAGAGTATAGTGGTTAAACAGGCTTGGCATCAATACTTGCTCGGTTATTTAATTTGCTTTACATATTCCTCCTATTCAAACTGTTGGGCACGTTGGGCCTTTAGTGGACGGCTCGGGAGCACCTGGGTTCTGACGCCTTTTGGCGTACGGTTAGCAATCAACTTAGAACTAGTACGGACAAGGAGAATCTGACTGTCTAATTAAAACATAGCATTGCGATGGTCAGAAAGTGATGTTGAAGCAATGTGATTTTTGCCCAGTGCTCTGAATGTAAGTTATTACTCTAAGCATCTTTTTTATTTCTAGGGGGGGTTAAACCGAAGAACGTATGGCTAATCATCTCATCAATAGGTCAAAGTGAAGAAATTCAACCAAGCGCGGAGTCAAGATATTTTGGATTTAATAATCATGGAAGTTATTAGTGCTTTGAGTCTAGGATGTGCCAAGTTTAGTTATTTGGTAGGTTGAAGGATGCAAACGGTCCAATACGTTAGACAAAACCTGACATAACCTGGCATATTCCATCCAATCTTTGCTAGGTTCGATTTGCGTTGGGTTGAATTTAATGGTACCTATGTATATGCATTAGAAGTAATATATATAGTCCAGTCGCATAGACTCGGATCACATTCTATTTCCCCTTCTTTTTCATGTTCTCGGTGCACGACGGACAGTACCAACGGCCTTCTGGTTCGGACTTGAGGCCAACGCAGGTCCAGTGGAACCATTCGTAGGGACATGCCGGATTGTCACAAGCAACCATATCGCCGTACGATACATGCTGGCACAAGCAGTACTTCTTCCCTTCCTCATCCTCCTCGTCATCTGATCCTCCCGACCCTGCCGATACCGATCCTCTATCTGGCATATCCTCGTCTCTGTCGAGGTGTGAGTGTTTGCGGTGATGATGGTGATGCGGACGAGGCACCGGTGTACCGCTGCCGGCTCGAGACCCAGCACGCGACGACCGCACTGATTCTGCATCTGATAGCTCGCTGTCTGCTGTTGATACCGGTGACCCCTTGGACATACCCGCTCGTTTAACACGCGATAACGTCGACTTCGAATTCGGAGGCTTTTTTCGACTAACTCCAGCAGATGGTGTACCTTTCCGTCCGATACCTACGCTCCCAGCCTTTGAACTGGCTCGAGGACCAGCACTGCCTGCTCTCGATGCCCCCGGTGTCCCTGCCTTAGGCGTTCCTGGTCCGAGAGAAGAATGACGAGCTAATCCACTCGATGCTGTTGGCAGACTGCCTAGACCGGAATTTATTCGTGGACCTCTCTTGGGAGCACCGCCTCCACTATATCTAGTTAGTATTGGTTGTTTATTGTTTATATGTAATATGGTAGTTGATTAGGAGTTTTGGGTGCCATATTCTAAAGAGGAAGAAGAGCTGTAGTTGGAGAGGAAAGGAGTCCTGGTAATAAATATGTTGCAAAGGGAGTAAAGAACTCTGAATGGTTACTCACGGTCCGGCAGAGGACTCGCGCTGGTTGCGGCTGTTCATGATTATACTTGCGGCGGGAGAAGTAGGTGCCGAGCTGGAGATGTGGGCTTGCGACTGAGTGGTCCGGATCTGGGGGTTGGTAGCTCTCGATCCGTTCGGAGTCGCATTGTTAGTGATAGGGTTAAGAGGTGTGTTACTGGCCGTCGAAACCGCTAGCACCCGAAGACTGGTGTTGCTATTGTTGGCAGCGCTCGGTCGTACAACGGAGGGTATCTCATCGGGGTCGGTAAAACCAGGTTCGTTTCGGTCGCTAAGCTGTTTGATTTGTAGGTCGAGATGACGAATATGTTTGTCAAAGAGCGTCTGCGCTTTTTGAGCCAGGTGAATCTTCTCTTCGGCAAGTTTATCGGCTCGGGTATAGTTTTCGCGGATGGTCTCGCGCAACATCTGCTCGCGGGGGAAAGGCGTGTGGCTACCGTTCATACGAATCCAGCGCTGGATCTTAGCGTCGCTCTCTTCGATGGTCTTAACACACTCTTGATATGTTCGATCTTTATCGGCGATCTCGTCCTGGATGAAGCGAATCTCTTCGGGTAGATTGGCAGTTCGATGGATGAAGTCTTCGAGGATGGCGGCAGGGTCTTGCGCCTCGGTCGAGGGCGCCATCTTCTTTACGAAGTCTATGGAGAGATCGTCTCTAGGCATCGTTGTTAACCTGGCCCTCTAAGCGGGGACACGCTCTTTGGGTAGGTGATTGTGAGAGAGTGTTCAGAGAGCAAGCAATATGCGCGAGTGTAAAGGAAACTGAAGATTGGAAAATGGAAATTGGTAGAGAGGAGTGGTAAGGTTTATTTATTCCGGGAATGATTGCGACGTCGCCTATTATTTGTTATTCTTTTTTCAATTCATTATTCTCTTCTCTTCTCTTCTTGTACTCGAATATCTGAGCTTCTTTCTTGCCCCCCGTTAATATTTTTGTTGCGGCGACGTCCCGGGAAAGATAGTGCAACGTAATGCAGAGAGATACGAATGGTTAAGGTGAGTTGGGATCACATGCGCATAATTGTGATATCTGTGTGAATTTTGAGCTCTGGCTCACCTTCCTGACCAGTCCCGAGAATTATCATATAAAGGGTCCTTCTAACAGCAGGAGTGGTGTAATATTTGAGAAGTCGCTTGGAAGTCGCTGGGAAGTTGCTAGGTAGGAATACCTAAGGTAAAGTGGGAAGGAATTATTCGATTGCTTCATTAGTTGGATACAAGAATTGCTTGCACCGGTACACCGTACACCATACACCGGCAGGCGCAAACACGAGAGACGGTTGCTAAGTTCCTAGAGTGGGGAGTAAATTAGTACAATCAATAAAATTCAAGTCTAAAAAGTGAACATTGACAAACACGGAAGAGACAACAGATGTTAAACTAATTTGACTTATTACGTAATTATTAAAATGTACAATGTACCTACTTAACTACCTATTTGATGTACATATACCTATACCTAATCCATAATAAGATATATTATTGGATGGATGGATGGATGGATGGATTCAGCAAGTTGTAACGGTGCGAAACGGTGTGATTTACATCAGTCAACCTTGAAGGATAAGGTTATTGTGTTAGGTGATCCCTTGTTCTCTAAGCAAATCGGGAACCGTTAAAGAAAGTCACTTTAATCCAGGTACCGATTCAATCTATTACAGATCTAGCTTAGCGTTCCTTATTTTGCATGTTAGTTGGTTCGTGCATTTATAGTGGAGCAAATCGGCAGCTACCGTATCCTTGGTGGCAGTCATGAAAGTCGCCTTCATCAATCTTCTTCTTGACAATTGAAGATAACTTCTTCATTAAAAAACGAACCTAAACTCATCAAATCTCAGGTTTTATATTATAGGTTAAGCCATCCAATTTCTATCCTTCTACGATTCATGAACATTCTATAACGCGTTATATGAAGCTTGCCGACGATAACCCTTAGTGTCATCCTAATTCATCTTAATTACCTGATTCACCTTACCAGTTTGAGTCTCATTTTCGGTATCAAGCAACAGGCAACTCGCACATAACTCCAGGCGCAGTGATACCAAACGTCCTACAAGCGCTAGTTGAGGGAGCAAAAAATTCAATCGACTCTACCCTTTACTTCGCATAATAAGAGATTCTTGTTCATTAGCCACATCTCATCCGTCAGCCTTAAAGATGGAGGTTGATCCGGCGAATCATTATTCGTTACGGTTACCGAAACCCAACTACCTCCCTCACAAGGTCGACGTTGACGGGCCTGTGGTAAAGAAATTTAATAAACCTTTAGATCGGCCAAGCGACCTTGAGAATGCAGCTTATCTTAACAAGATCAAACGTTTCGCTCATGAATATGGCATCACAAAGCCGAAAGGCTACACAGTGTCCTTCCATTATAACCCCGAAATGGAGAGGCATCACTTTGGCCAAACACATCCAATGAAGCCTTGGCGACTGACTCTCACCAAGAGTTTGGTCTCATCCTATGGTATGAATTTTGCCATGGAAAACTATACCGCTCGCGCGGCCACATATGAGGAGCTTACGGCATTCCACACAAACGATTACGTCGAATTCCTTGCCTCAGTTGCTCCCCAGCCACTACCGTTAGACGTTGACAATGCTAGTCCTGATCTCAAGTTTAATTTGGGAGGTAGTGATTGCCCACTTTTCGAGGGATTATACGACTATTGTTCCATGTCTGCCGGTGGTTCGCTAGATGCCGCGAGAAAATTGTGCACGGGGCAGTCCGACATTGCCATCTCCTGGGGCGGAGGCCTACACCACGCCAAAAAATCGGAAGCGTCAGGATTCTGTTATATCAACGATATTGTCCTTGGTATACTGCAATTATTGCGCATCCATCCCCGAGTTCTCTATATCGATATTGACGTGCATCATGGTGACGGCGTAGAAGAGGCATTCTTCTCTACGGACCGCGTCATGACGGTCTCTTTCCACAAGTACGACCCCCAAGTATTCTTTCCTGGCACTGGCGCTTTAGAAGACAATGGTCCAAGGAGCGAGCACAACCCGGGGGCGCACCACGCTATTAACGTACCCTTGAATGATGGTATTACGGATGAACAGTACGAGTGGCTTTTCAAGAGCATCATTTCTAGATGTATAGAAAAATTCAGGCCCGGTGCAATTGCTCTACAATGCGGCGCAGACTCTCTGGCTGGAGACAGATTAGGTAAATTCAATCTGCTTGTTCAAGGTCATGCCTCGTGTGTCGAGTACTGCAAAAGTCTAAATATTCCTCTTCTTATGTTCGGAGGAGGAGGTTATACACCTCGAAACGTCGCTCGTGCTTGGGCATATGAGACGGCTGTCGCCATAGGTCACAATAAGACTATCCCCACAGAATTGCCCCTTCACACCCCTTGGCGCGAGCGTTTTAGGCACGATACACTCCTTCCCACTCTAGAACAGATATTGGGTGAGCCTCGCCAGAATAAGAATCCCAAAAAGAAATTAGACGATATCATAGAACACGTCACCGAGCAGCTGCGATTCGTCGAAACCGCACCCAGCGTGCAGTTTTCTACCATTCCGCCCGATCTTGGTCCAATCAGGGATGAGGTAGAACAACGAATCAAGGAAGAAGTTGATGAGAAGGATGAACTTGGGCGAAAACTTCGGGAGGAAGGCATGGGAGATCATATGGAATTATAATTGCTTCTTCCTAACGTCTAGTTCACGACACAACCTAGATATCTTGAAAGAAATCATGAAGAATCGGTCGTAATAGTATTATACTAGCTGAGTGTCTTATTGTATATGCCTCTATTTTCAAGATCCTAACTTCCTAGCGATCTTGTCTCCCATCTTGTTTCACTTGTACATAATGGACAGTACCCAGTTCAATACACACAATGGCTGAATAAAAAAGAATAGGCCTTTACAAGACTCGACCTTACAAGCTCACTCATGTCTCTTGGTGCGAGAAACGCGGTTTTATTCTATCACGCCTTGGAGATCTTGAATCCACCAGGTACCCGCTCTTGGAAGACCCTGTTGGGATCATACTTCGCCGCCGCGGCCTTTATTATCTTGACGTTCTCCGCGCCATACGTGGAGAAAGGCTCTTGGTCATCCGTGCAGTAGTTCAGGTAGAGCCAGTCGGCGTCCTTGTTGATCGACTTAGCGAAGGACTTGACAGCGGCAAGCAGCGCTTTCACCGCGGGTCGGCCAACTTGGTCGCGCAGCTCGAGGGATTGGACTTCTATCCCGATAAGGATGTTGACGCAGTCGCCTGGCAGGTTCTCGATTCCAAGCACGTTTCCACCTTTGGCGGCGGAAATATCGGCCCACGACTTGAGGACCGGCTGCGTGACCATTTGGGCTTTGAAGTTGTCGTCGGGGATCGCCTTGCGGAACTTTTCTATTAGGGCTTCGTACTCGGTAGCTGCTTTGCGCATTACGCTGGCGTCGACCTGTACGGTGATGGCCTCCCAGTTGGTGCTGGAGATGCTAGTTAGCCAAGGAATGAATAGCGGTGGAATTGAAGAATGTTTGACTTACTAGTTCGCCGAGGGGACTACGTAGTCCGCTAGCTTCTCATACAGCGTCTTGACTTTGAAGTCCTCGGGTTTCGAGATAGGGTTCGAGAGGGTTAGGAACTTCTGGAGGGGCTTCGGGTTCTCGACACCGTTGACGTCGGACACGTTTATACTTATCGTGTAGTCCTTCACTAGGGGCGCGTGGTAGTAGTATAGGAAGGCGTAATCATCCGGGTTGGCAGCTAGGTTGCTTACGAAGTCGACGTAAGTGTCGACGATTTGGTCGCTGGTGGTTCTGGGGTATACGGCCATGCCACACCATATTTTCTTTGCTTCCATAGATTCCATGTCGAACCGTGTCACTATACCGAAGTTGAAGGAGCCGCCCTTCAGCGCGAGGTATAGGTCCGGGTTCGTTGTTTTGTTCGCCTGGACTATGCTGCCGTCGGCTAGAACAACCTCGTAGTTGACGATTGTGTCTAATTATTGAGACCCGCGTTAGCGTTCATACGACCCCTTATACCTAGCTTCCACATAGATGCTAATTACTAAGGGGTCACTTACCACAACTCCATCCTTTGCTAGCGATGAAGAATGATATACCACCACCGATCAAAAATCCACCGACACCTACCTCAGCCTCGCGACCTCCGACAACCAGAAGTCCCTCTATTATACTGTTAGATCTTGCTCATGCGCTCGGGGGTTATATAAGCTCTACTTACGCGACACCAGCTCTCTGTAGACATCCTTCCACCTACTTCCAGGCTCAAGCGACACAAGTTTTGTTTCGGGGTTGTAAGTTCGCTTCGTCAGCAAAGTGAGATCGATAGTTACACCGTCTTTGATGTTGTTACTATTATCCACCCACATGTGGCCTCCGCTGTTCAGATGATATTTTATTAGCGTCTTCTTTCGATGGTACACTGGTAACAAGACGATGGGACTCATAGTCGCCTACTCGATACTCACCTTCGGACAGCGAATTTAAGGCCCTCGGTGCTAACCAGAGCCTTTAACGCCTTAGAGACCTCTTCTGTGTTTCGGGGCTGTACGATAGCCCAGGGCCCTAATCGCTGTGAGAACGGTGCCAAAGACCCCTCCTTTGCTTGGTAGGCCTCTTCGCCAGGGACATGTAAGACATCGCCCAAGCCGGCATCCTTCAACTTAGCAATGGCTGACTGCGCGATAGAAGACATGGTGATATCTTTAGACGGGTAAAGGGGTTACATGCGAAGATGCAGGTCCACGCATAATAAAGTGCGAGCGTCACGTCTAATATATGCAGGGTTTTCTACTGCCACCATACAACATCTATAAGCCAATTCTCCCACCAATACCCCGAGTTAACAGGATCCCGCCGCAGAGCGCCTTCATCATATGAGTGGATATCTATGTTTCCGTAGTAGTGAGATCCTACGATTATTTTGAAGAGCAGATCAGACAAGATGGAGCCAATAGTGTAAGAGTATTTCTTCTTATGGGACTTAGTCTCATGTAGGAACGGAGTGGTTCCCCGTCGCAACCCAACACCCGCTTACTCGGATTGAATCCATTCTAAGATTTCCCTTTTATAAAGCGGTTGGATAGAACGTTAATCATGCGATTTAACATACAATTATCTCTAAGGTGAGATCTCGGAGTCTGGATCGTGGTAATTCAGATCTGTTGACGATAATCCCCTTACGTGTCACACATATAGATACCTATATAGTATAATACCATCATACTAGTATAGCAAAAAAGGCTTTCCCCATTTTCGTCCATAGTCCTATTACGACGTTACACCCAAGTTAGGAATAGTCATATCTCACTCTAGCTCAGATAGTCATATCGAGAAAACCGCTGTAGCTGAGGCTAAGGCATCTTCTTTATGCAAGTGATTAATGCATGTCAGATAGATACCGAAGTCCGATAATAGGTGCTTATGTTGTAGATCTATAGTATTATGCCAGTAGCACAATTCATAGAAAATAAATCCGGGCTTACCTTTGTTTTCGGATATAGCATTATGAACTAATCTCGATGAGTTAAATCACGCATTTGAATCTAGACACATGTCTTGACCATATAAGGCAATACACGGGTTTATTGTAAGGTGGTGTGTGTCAACTTTATGGCTAGAGTATAGCAAGTTCGTAATACGTTAACTACTCTTCAATAGACATCGACTAAATTAAAGTTATTTCAACATTAACTAACCCATAACAATTCAAATGAATATAATGTCATTGCTTTAGAATTATTATAATTACCTAGGAAAACGAATACAGTAATTATCTCGTGAGTATGTATATACGGCTATGTACTATCTTACTTGTTTATACAAGTTACTTTAATATAAGAAAGCCGCCGGAAGACTCGTGATCAAGGCAGTGTCCGAACCAATAGGGAAATAAAACAATTTTGGAGAACACCAAGTAAGTACAGGAGGCAGCCCTGCGGGCTGCATAATATGCCTGAGTTTACATAATTGTGTACGTGTCAATCATTGCCCATTGAGTTACTTTTTCTTATTTGGGCGAAAATATTTTTCCTAATTCGGCCATGGAAAAATTTCGACACAATAACCCCTCGTAAACTCGGGCATTGTATAAATTATATGACAGCACGTTTCCCAACACAAGATATTCCATGGCTGAAGGATGTTTCTGTCGACCCCTTAATGTAATTACAAGCTGTATCAAATCGCGATATTAATATATTCATCCTGCTGGTTCCCGATGCTACTACCATAAAAAACATCTTAATGTTTAAATTCTACAAATAGGGGTGGTTTCACGGAATTCGAAAAGCGCCCGGTCAACTAACTCCAAACGCCCCAATTTATTTATACGAATAAGAGAGAGGCCGGTGAGAAGATCTCCACGTATAGGATTGAAGGATCATGGTTGACATCAACTCGACGACTAACTGACGTGTTGAGTTTCCCGTAGTACTTGGTGGCTTGCCGTAGCCTTTGGATTTGAAATGCGTTTGAAGGTTGGAGAAGAAGACGTGAGCTCTCGAGTGGAGGTGGCGATATATGTAGCGCAGGCACGGGGGGCTTTGCGAGCAAGACGTAATAACATGCCTCCGCTGTTGCATGAGTGGCTTATTTAACACTAGACTACTAGACTACTACTAATAGAGTTGGAAGATCGTTGACGTAGATGATCTAATAACGGTATGGGTTGGGATAACACTTATCCTTTCTGTTGAGAATAGGAAGTTAGAAGAAGTATTTCATTCATCTAGGCCCGGAATAGGGGCTAGTTTTCTACTACTAATAACCCTTAGCCATGCTTGAATCTCTTTCTCTCAAAAGTCCGGTCGCCCACTAAGGATGGATAAAAGGTTTCCAGTATAGGTACACATTGAGTACCTCTTACGATACTTCAATTGTATACCTAAAGTCAAATATACAAACTTTATGTCCTTGATAATGAGTGTCTTAAGAGTAGTCAAGTCCCAGATATCTTGTATCAAAACATCAAATCGCGACAGTCTCGCATTCCACAATCTTGTCTTCGTCCTGCTAGTTATGCCATCTACATAAGGGAGCGTATGAAGGATTCTACCTTTGAGCATTGCTACATATCGTTCAGCAGGTACTTATAGCTCTTCGCGTGGGTATTCATCTCTTGGAAACCTAACCGCCTGCCCCTCAGCTTCCTCGTTGCCTGGCGCTTGAAATGGGAGCAGAAACCTCTCCTCACTCAGGTCAAAAAAGTCCTGATAGAACGTCAACTGCGGATCTTGGTTGCTCGTATTATCCGCTTGGCGTCCCGGAACTGGGTCCCATTCTGAAGGACTTGGGCCTTCATAGTTCTCAGCAAGCTGCTTATTGGCAAGTTGGGCGCGGATGAAGTTCTTGGCCTCGTTGAAGAGTGTCAAGTACGTTGGCACACCACGTCGACGACGGACGTTATCCTTTATAACCGAGGTTACGGCGACTATCCATGGATCTTTACCGTTGAGTGCCTTGATGTTGAATTGAGTTTCGTGGCAACCCGTGAGGAGGATCCCTGGTACCGCCTGGAGCGTATCCAGCTGAGTGCTGCCTATGGATGAGGAGGTTGTGATGGTGAGGTTGACGCCCTTCTTAAGATTCTGAGTGTCCCAAATGATGAGCTATGAATAAAACCCAAGATTAAGGAAGCTCACCTTGCTAATAGTACCGGCCAACCAGACGTCGGTCAGGATTCCTTTAGAAGTTCCGTCGTCATTTGCAGCTAGAAACCAACCTTCATCATCATCTCGCGTACTGGACCCATCTTCATCGGGGTATGTAGTGTTACGTGCATCGACATATAAGAAACTCACATCGCCGGCTACGGCGCTTGTACATAGCTCCGTGAATTTCGACTTGAAGTTGGCTATAGTCGGCGGATCTTGTCCAAGAGTGCACTTCTTTGGCCCACTGGGCGGGTCGATATCGAAGTATAAGATCTCCACGTCGTTGCTAGAGAATCCGAGATAGTTTATAAGCATATCCTGCACCTTAAAGATCCCATCGTCGGTTCCTGTCCCATAGCGCACAATTAATGCTTGCATGGACTGTCAGTTGGTGCGTGGGGGGGATTTGGGAGAGAATACTTATCTTCTTCACGCCGAGGTCTCTGAAATCTGTCTGCGCCAAGCTGTACGGGGCTTTAGGGTCGACAACTCCCTCCACGTTGGTCATTTCTAGTAACATGCTGCCATTGGATTTGAGGATTGTGAAATTATATGTGTAGTAGCCATCACCAAATTCTGCCGTTATATTGCCGTCGTCATCCACTTTCACAGCCCTCATGACGGTACTAAGGACATCATTCCCCTTGTGAGTACCATTATGATCCACAGTCCATTGGCGGCTGAGAATTACAGACTGGTCATTGGCGATGTCTCTAGGGATTATCAGTGTTGCCATCTCATTTATGCTGTATGTAAGCCAATCGAGTTTCCCAGTGAAGACTGAGGTAGATGGGATTCTCATAGTATCACCATAGCGTAACGATAACTTGACCGAGGCATGTTTGCCGTTCGGGTCTGTCATAGTCAGAGTTAAAGATTTAAAATCGGCTGAAACGTATCCTTGGAAAGAATAGTAACCGGATTCGGACCGCACGCCATACTCGTTAGTTGTGCTGGTCACGCCAGTGATGGAGCCATTCTGAATGTGGTTTTCCTTCGAAACTCCAGCAGCGCTGATCGACCATTGCCAATATGCGCAAATAGGGTCCTTGAGAGCGAAGCCAGCGGGGAAGACAATTGTTATGCATTCATCTTTTGCGTATTCGTACCAGTTGAGTTTCCCAACGTAGACATGCATGGTTGTTGTATAGTATAAGGTAGAATGACCTTAGAGAAAAGGGGCATAGAAGAAGACACTCTGAGCAGAAAACTGTTCAAATAGGGGGGGAGGCTCGTCTTGGGTCTGGTTTCTTGGTTTACTGAGTCCTATCTGTGTATGGATCCGTGACTTTATACATCTTGAAGTTATCAACTATTCCATTTCTACTCGGCCCATGTGTTTCCATTCATGATCCTACTTCCGTAGCATGTTCGTGTGTATATTGGAAATTATCGTGTCGTTTCTTGATTTCTGCTGTGTAACTAAAACCAACGTCTTATCAGGCTGAAAACTGTAGTATTTCATGATCTTATTAGCTGAAATTCATATGTAATAAGGAATAAGATTCCGAAAAGGGGTGTTGATATAATTGTTCCAGAATAAGACACAATTTACAAGAAATTCATGCAGACAAGCAGACAAGCAGACAAGCAGACAAGCAGACAAGCAGATATGTAGACAAGCAGCCAATATTTCAGTACTCTTTCGTAAGTGGCTTCATACTGACCTTTACAACTTATCGCCATATGCAAGTGCAGGTAATTCATCGCGAAAAAGACAAGCGATATGACATCAGCCAAGTTCTTGGGAACGGCTATCCACCGCCCTCATCCGACCATGCTTCTTATATCCGCCGGAAACTCTGGGGAGTAGATAGTCTTAAGGTCTAGAGAAGAATAAGGTAGAGAGACTGTTTAAGTTGGTATCATGTGTAAGTGCGTAGCGAGACCCCTCGTTGTTGATGTTCAGTAAGTACTTAGAGAGTACCTAGGTACCTAACGTATATGCCAATAGGCAACTGTAAACCTGACTGAACAAGTAAAAACAACTTCTGCATGACCTTGTAGCAAACAAAGATAGAAAAAATAAATAAAAATAATGTGGCGGTACTGGGAATCGAACCCAGATCTACACGGAACACTTGTAGAAACATCCACAACGTGTTGTACTGGCCATTATACTATACCACCTTTCATTGGTTGGTTGCCGATGAGTTTTTTTGACGTTATTATTTATTATATACCTGACGCTTGTGCTACCACTTGCGTAAGAAAAATAAAGAGGCAGAAGCTAAGGGGAAAATAGTGAGAAAAAATAACAGGATGAGAAATGCACCTAAATTGGTGTGTGGGATCTGGTAAGGCTGAAAATTCAATCACACTGTATGACGGATGTTACCTAACTCCTCATTAGACGGATATTCATATTAGCAGACACTTATTTATCTAAGAGCTCAAATTCTTTTAGACCCTAGCTTAAATCTAATACACAATCTAATACACACGCGCGTCGCGGCACCTTTACTATGTACTTAACATACAGATTATAGGAAATATTGATCTCTTAAGGTCCATCATATATAAGCTGCCATGAAACTTAAACCGTCACCTATGTATTCAGCTACAGATCAAATCACTACATCTAAACGTTCAAGTACCACGGCAACTTAAATATTTCGGTGTCATGGCGACGTCTCATAGCGATGTCCGTACTGCCGGGTTTAAGATAGAAATGCTTAACGCCCTCGAAGCCCTTCCGTTGAATAATAACAACTCATCCAATAACTCCAATGAGCTTGAAAGCGCGATTCAGAAATGGATGTCTAATCAACTAGCTACTCCCTTACTCTATGTACTTCAAGACTCATCGAGCACGGATATCTCTATTAACAGCTTGACACCTCCCGACTTGACCCGCTTCTGCTGCCTGCAAAGTCTCGAGCCTCAATATTATTTCCATGTCTTCATCGCCCAAATAGAGAAGCGAGAGATAGGCGCCGAAACTGACTTCATGGGCATTGGGCTTGAAAAAAGCGAAGAGGACACTCTACAACATGGAGCCCAGGATATTGCGGTTGTAGAATGGTCGTTAAAATTAGCCTTCGATGTCTATGGCAATCGAAAACCGCATAGTTTAGACATAAAATCCGATTTAATTCTCCAAGGTGATACTTTTATTGACTGTGAGCCTGACGAGGAAGACGATCTCCCCGAAGGCTATGATGAACCCATCCACCCTGCCGTTAGTCCCGACCCTCCCAAGTTCTATGCTTTCAGATAGCTAACCTTCGCAGTTATGTGGACTCTGCCGATATTATCGATCATCGGTTAGTCTCGCCTAGTAATGGCGTAATACAAGAGATTTTAACTAACATATCTGCAAGGCTCTACTTATAATTCCTCAAGCCGCGATGTCAACTATTGTTCTGAGTAACTTCTTAGAGGCTGGCGATGTGAACCCCATAGCTGATCTCCTAGAATATTTCTCATCAAGATGCAACGTCCCGGCAAGTGACGGCATGTATTTTGAGACGTTAGCTGATCTATGCGGGTATTTGTTCTCGCAGCAGAAAGCGAAGACGCGCCTTAAGATGGAACTCCCTGAACCTACTATCGCCAAAGTCCTCCAAGTAGCACTTGTTTTTCAGGATCGCGGCCTTTTTGAGCTAGTTTGTAATAATATCGAAGTCAATCTTTCGCCTCAATTTTTCTCGTGGATCGCAGTGAAGCTTCAAGGGTCAGAGCTATCACTCACTGCACTGAGGCCGGCGTTAGTTCTTTCGTTCTCGTCGTCTGGGTCATTACTAACAGCTATAGTTTCGACCGTTCTGTTTTAGCACAGCAAACCCTTGGTGATCAGTATAGGTACATTTTAACCTTAAACGCTGCCTGTAATGGGACGCCAAAAGAACTACGGGAACTTGTTCTAAATATGTTGGACAAGATGGTCCAACTTTGCTATACTTCTACGCTCTATGAACAGGATGGCGAAACTCTTGTTCTTATTGCCTGTAATCACCGGGATTATGACTGGCTGTTGAATAAGTAGGCTTCATTCCATAAATAGTCACTCGTGTATATCTAACATGAAGTAGACTGGCCCCCCTGATTTCTAATAGGTGCGATAACGTCGCCTTCGCGCTGGGTTTTAGTTGGCAATTATATGTCAGTGCTCGCCAAGGTAGGTTGGAAGTCTCCGACTCTTTTGGGTTTCTAAAAGATACTATCAAGTCTCTAATCGTGCGACTTGACGTGGTTCGCTTCATTAGCGAACAAGGATTCCAACGTTGGCAACAACAAAGAGCGTCTCGGAGAGGAGATCATAAGCAGCCCAATCGGAATACAATCGCACCGCCTCCTCCGCCGGTCACTAGTGACACATTACTCAATATGTGCAAACTTCTATTTGACCTCGGTATGGAAAGTGATTTGCGTAACCTGGCAAAGAGGTTGGTGGAGCAAAGCGAAAGAATTGACTTGCTCGAATTTGCAGACCTTTACGTACCTTTCGCCGGCGGTTTCATGGATATTCTAGAAAGTCGATCAATATCGGTTGAAGATCCTACATTCTCAACGCTGATACGAATTATCATCCAGTCGTTTTGGACCCGATATATTGTCATGGAAGAGCCGATCCCTACTCAGGTTGAACAAAGACAAACATCTAACCAGAGATTAATCAAGTCCAGCTGGGTTAAACGAGTGGAAAATGTCAGACAACAACTCGCAACTCTCAACCAGAGGAGTTTGCTGCTTATATTAGGGAGGGATTATTATAACATTACTGGAATCGAACCACCTTACTCAGAGTACCCACAACCGGACTTGATAATAATTGAACCATATGCTGTCCCGCAACCCCTGATGTATGCTGGACTGAAGCGCAAACAACTCAGGGATGATGAATTTGCTGATGAGCGACCGGCGAGGAGATGAAGTTGGTGGCTTGCATTTAAAATGGAGTTATTTGGCTTTTAGTTGAATATTTACTAGGTTGTGTTATGTACCTATTTAGATATCATGTGTGACGAGAATTACGGAGGAAAAGGGGCTTGTAAGCCGGGATAGTTACACAGTTACACGGTTACACGGTGCCTATCGTATTAGTGAGGCCCCCGGCCGAAATCTCCACTTTAAGCATGGTCTGTGTAAAACACGACAAAGTCGCGTTTTTAGCGTCGTATAATTACTATTTTAACGCGTTTTAATGATGAAGCCTTGGGATCGTCGACGTCGATGTCTCGTATTACAGAAAATCTCTTGGTGGTACCCGATATACTGAAATGCCTGGTCCGTACAAAATGGAGCCAAACGTAGAAGACCATATCGGTCTTCCGGACAAGCCATTCAAGGAGTCAGACTTGCTCAAGGCGCTTGAATCAATTCATAAAAAGGCCAGCTTCGCATCCATGACTCGAATCAATACTCTCAATCCATATATATTCGTGCAGGATGTTGGAATGATTGATAATCCTCTTTCGGAAACTCAGGCAAAACAAATTGCTGCCAAGTCGCATCAAGCCCCCTATGAAAACAGTAACGAGACAATTGTTGACACGCCGGTACCAAACATATGGGAACTCAATCCGGATCAATTCAAGATAAGAGCGCCAGCATGGCAAACCTACTTGAACAAGGCTCTAGTTTACGTCGCTAGAAAGTTGAACATTACTTCCCCTATTTCTGCGGAGTTGCACAAAATGCTTTTATATGAACAGGGTGCTATGTCTAAGACCGCTCCGGAGTAAGCACCACCCTTTTAAGAATTGACCGGTCATAAGAACTCATCGGCATGTAGTACTGAGAAGATCCCTGGGGTATTTGGGACGCTCGTCATCAATCTTCCTTCACATCACGAAGGTGGGGACGTGGTTGTCAACTACCGCGGCGCTTCAAAGCTATTACCTACTTCGCGGCATGATATGGCGTGCGCTTTTTGGTATGTTGTACATCACTATATCACTTGAACATAGTCTTAATGACTTTCTTGCTAAGGTTTTCCGACGCCTCTTATGAGGTCTTACCCGTCAAGAGCGGGTACAACTGGGTTCTGGTTTATAAGCTTGCGATAGACCCAACGGCTGCATTGCCAACAGCAGCCAGTCGTCTTGAGAACAAGGCGCTTCGTGCGGCCCTCGAGTCGTGGTCACAAGAAGTCAGTAATGGTTCGAGGAAACCTTTGCCTCTTTGCTATGCGTTTGATGTCAATTATACCGATTATTGCGGAGGAGTATCGTACCAAGGGCTCAAAGAAGCGGACCGTGAGCGAGTTAGATGTCTTCGGACCATGTGTACCGATTTGGACTTCGATGTCTTTTTGGCCACTTTAGAAAAAAAAGAGACTCGTATTATCGAGGACAGACGTCGTCCGGATTGGGACATGGGTTGTTATTGCGACCATGACGACGAGGAAGAAGAGGAACAGGAGGATGTTGATTGTGATACAACCGATGAGTTCTGTGATGTGTCCTATATGTTGACGGGGATGGTCGACGTTGAAGGAAGAGTACTAGCCTCGAATTTGAAACTTGATGAAGAGTGCATTTTGCAGGAGAATTCCGTTACTGGCACGCCTTGGGACGAAAAGTACGAAGGATACGTGGGCTTAGCTGTATGCCTCGTTAAATCCTACTGGCTGGTAATGAAACTAACGAAGTGGTAGGGACCTCAACAAACATCTCGGTATCTTACATCAGTAAGTCAACATCATACCGATACAGCATACTAAAGCCTATTCAATTATTAATTACATTCTTAGACATTGGTTATTGTTCCTTGCGAAGGGACAGTCCCATTCATTACTTCATATAAGTTTCATTTCATGGACTGTCTAAGAATTATGGATTTCCGATACGTTTGTGATTTCTTAATTGACCAGTACACAAGCTCTTCAAGAAAAGCTGCGAGACTAAACCAACTATACGAAATTTTCAACATTAACGTCAAACCAACCTATTTCAGAGAAAAGCTTGACCCAGATCATAGTTTGAAAGTCCTTCAACTCTCTGTTCAGAACGAGAACCATAGCTTGTTTAGATTAATCATGACAGAATATAAAGAACCTCCCCCGACTGAATTCTTCGCTTGGTTAGGGCAAGAATATGATAAATCGGCCATCTCTAGCGATACCTTTGAGAAAGTGTGAGGTTACACATAAAGCTATTGGTTGATGGAAAAACTAACTACATACAGATTTCTATACGCCTTCAACCTTCAACCTACAATTCACAAACGATGGACGGCTTTATGCAATGTTAATGTAGATCTAGAAGAGAATGAGGGGTTACGAAACCTTGCCTCTCGAACAATCAACGAGTGCTTGCAAGCTTGCCGAAGGGTAAAGCTCCAAGAGGAAGACGGAAAAGCCCTTTTTAACCTCTCTTTTTATTGTTTGGGGTTTGAATACTTGAAGACGGTGTAAGTACCATTGCTAACACATTTCGGGGCTGATGCTGATCCAATTAGTGTGGTACCTGTGCTGGAAGATTGTAGTAGTTTAACAGCCTTTATTATTGGCTTCCTCCAATCGTTCGACTTGAAATACTCTCAGATTCCCAAGGACGACATACGTGCTGTTTATGAGCGTATAGCACTAGCAGCAATTAACAAGCTCGAGTTGGACGCCCTCACTGCTGCGGAAATTCCCTCCGACATAGGCGTAAATGGCTCTAGAAACACTTCTGGCCCTCAGTACGTGACCTACAAGTCATTTCTAAGGTTCATTTCTACCCTTGTCGAACTCAAGCTTCAAAAACACCTTACCTTGCTCGCTCAGAAGATAGTCGCTCAAGCGGATAGAGTCAAGGGGGAAGAATTAGACCTATTTTGGATACCGCTTCTCCATGGGCTGTTTATAGTCTTCGAGAAACGTAGGGTCCTTCTCTCGGTTCCATACTGGATGCAAATATACCAGAGTTTCTTCAAAGCCTACGTGATGAACTACGTCCTGGAACAGCCGGCGCCTCCATGCTCTTGTCATGACTGCAAATGGAGTTTGGGCGCGCAGTTCGAAGCAGCCATGAATGTCTGGTGGACGCGACGGCTCCACGCAGAATTCTTATTCGAGACCTTTGATCAAGAGATGCTACGAACCGTACTAGGAGACCAGTACGACGACATCATGAGCATGAAAATGCTCAAACGTCAACAACCACAACCTGTCGTATGCAGTACCAAACAAGCCCATCTACAGCAAATCGAATTAATGCATGCCACCTCGCGTGCCCGCAACCCAAACTCGTCCTTAACAACGTCGAATCTATATAATATGCCGCCTCGACCGCCGGTAACATTATCCACCGCTGTTGCCGCAGGGTCAGCCAGGCCCGCGCCGCGGCCACGGCCGACGCCGAAACGATCTATGCTCGACGTTAGCCGAAGCATCAGTGAAAGCGCACGCAAGCGAACAGCACAAAATAGATCATCACCATCGACGCGGCGCGATCATGGCGTTTCGAGTCCAGTGGGTGGCGGTAGCAGTAGCACACCGTCGAGACCGACACAAAGGATTCCTAACCCTATTACTGGAGAGAAGCACAAGTATATCGATGTTATTGATCTTACGGGCGATGACTGAACAAGGCGTTGGTAGGATAGGGTATGGATAGTGTACATCAGGGGGATTCCAGGAGTTTGACTAGAAGTGTCATTTGGCTAGCAATAGTGTGTATTATAATTGTGACGAAACGGGGAACTCTGGAGAGTTTTTTCATAGAATAATGTCAACAGGACTGTTGGTTTATTCATTCTACGAGTATTTTAAAGCAGATAGTAAGCTATCTTATGCGTCCAATGTATACAAATGCTATGGATGTCTACCGAGGTAATTTATGTCATGAACTCATTGCCAGTCTATCGATCAGTTCTGCTGTCACTCTCTCCTAAAGCTTTATACCCCGATCTATTTAGTCACCAATCAGTTTGCAGGCTTAGTAGCCAGGATCTTCTTGTTCGCCTCGTCGGCCCTCTCACAACACTCCTCGATGACCTTCCAGAAAAGCGGGATGTCTAGGCCGCGCGGTATCCGGACGCCCTCACTACCAGGGGGCAATAATGTGGCAATGGTACGGCCGGTCTGCGCGCCACGCTCTCTAGCATCCTCAAGCGTACCTTCGGTTACGACCTCGACTGCGAAGCGCTCCCGTCGATTTGGCCCCTCAGGACTCTTGGGGTCGTAGTCGTAGAACGGGATCTCGTACTCGGTGCCTTCTAGCACGGCCGCTACCGCCAGCGGGTCGTGTAGAGGCGGGCCTTCTATGATGCCGAACACCTCGCTGGAGAGCAGACATATCATAGTTAGTACATCCATACCGAAGATAAATAACAAAGAAAGAAAGACGACGTATAAGAAACCACTCACCGATAAGTACCAGCAAAGAAATTCAACAACTCTAACAACATAACCCTCAAATCCGACTTCCCCCTCCCCTCACGCACACCAGCTCCATCCCCATCCTCAGAAGCCGATCCATACAGCAACACATCCTGAACATCCTTCGTCGCCAGCACAAGATGCGTTAGATCTAGCGGGACAAGCGTAATCTTCGTCGCCAACACGGGGTCCTTGAACAACGCAGCCGCAGCCTCGGGGTCGATCAACACGTTGAACTCAGCCCACTGCGTGTAATTCCCCACGCGCGGCACCCCGTCCACAACGCCCATCACCGCCGGCGTAAACCCACCCCCCACACTACCCCCCATGATCGTCAGCCCCTTGATCCGCGCGACTAGGTCCGGGTGCGCGGCAAACAGCTCCGCGACATTCGTCAGCGCGCCGGTCGCCGCGATCCACGCCGTGCCCGGGGCGCACCCCCGCAGCGCCTGGGCCATAGCGTCGACGGCAGAGACGGGACCCTCGGCCTGCTGTGCGGCGGGCATCGGAGGCGGCGGCGGCAGCAGGTCCGTACCGTCGAGCCCGGTCTCGCCGTGGATGTCGACGGCGTGGACGGGGGGGCGCTGGAGGGCGCGCGCGGCGCCGGGGTATACCCGGACGTCGTGGTGCTTGCCGATGGCGGCGAGGGCCGAGCGCGCGTTGTTAGTGGTGTTGTCTAGGGGCGCGTTGCCGTGGACGGTGCTGAGACCTAGGAGCCGGATGCCGGGGTGGTAGGCTGCTAGGAGGATGGCGAAGACGTCCTGAGGTGGTGAGGTTAGAGTATGTACTTTAGGTAGTTGATGTAATATGTGTACTAGTCTCTATATAAGGTACCTGACATATAGATAGAAAGAGATATTCTATACACAATAAAGTAAAATATGATGAGGCACACCGGTATTACAGCGTCGGGCGCAAATCTCGCGCGGAGCCGACGCCCGTCTGACGCAGGACTACTCCAACGCCGAACCGGCGGTAACCAGGGATGCAGCGGGGTGGCGGCCCCGGGGAAACGAAGTCTCGCTTGAGAAATAGCCCGGCGATTGATTGGTTGGATAAAGACAAAAGGGTGGATGAAATAGAACTCACGTCGTGGCCCGGATCGCAATCCAGCCAAAGTGGGACAGGTTCCGGCATATTTAATATTATAATTTGGTAGTACTCGTTGGAAGGTAGAATGGTTATAGGTTAGATTAGGTACCTAAGGTTAGACGATTAAGTTAAAGAACTAACTTATAGGTATTTTGGCCGGTTGACAAGATTTGGTTTTATGTTCATGCTAAATAAAGACGAATGTCGGTCACGGAAAAGTGGAAAAGGGACGGAAATACGCATTTTTTGGTCTGTGGGACTCGAGTTTGGATAGGTGATAGATAGCCGGCCGTGGGAATTGTTGTTCACACCATAACCATAGTTCTTTTACACTCAATTCTATCACAATAGTCTAAATACTTCTTATTCTTTTGGTATTGATTATTACTATTCGTACCTAGCTTTAATAAGCCAAGTGTCAAACTACTATAGCATCATCCTTTACTAAGTAATCATTCAGCGGCTCGCCGTTTCTCGATGACTCGTAACACATCCGCTGCATTATTGGCATCCCCCTTTCGCTTCTTGGGCCCTCTCTTACGTTTAGGACCGCCTCCACCATGACCCTCATCGTCACCCTCCCGTCCCCATTCTGAAAATTTGACCTTCTGCTCTTCAAAGTCTTCTTCGTCCTCAAATCTACTTGTACCAAAGCCCATATCCATATCTTCTGCGTCGCGATCGTTATTCTGCAGCATCTTCTTTAGACGTTCCGCTTTAGCACTTGCTTCCTTGTCTTCCTCTTCTGTCGACTTGGATATAGGATTTAGAGATGCTGCCTTCTTGAGGGCTGCTTGTATTGCCGGATCAGACATAGACGGTGCCTTAAGCGACTCAGATGACACCAATTTGGTCTTGGAATCCTTAAAGTAATTCCGTGACTCTGTTGTAGTAGCTGGCCGTGGTGGAGGAGGCATGGCAACCTTATCTTCCTGGCTTATGTCGGATGGTTGTGGCTTCTTCGCGGCGGACTCATCGTCTTCGGAGTCTTCCTCTTCTAGCCCAGCAAGAGGATCGTAGTCGTCACCAACATCATCAAAGATGTTGATATCTTCATCATCTGATTCTTCGGCCTGTTTCCTGTACTGCTCTGGAACTTCCATGCCGAGAGGTTTTGCATTCTTATCAGGCATCATCATATCTGTATCTTTCGATGACGTTTCAGCTGTTGCCTGAATCTTGCGAACTTTTCGCTTCTCGTGGCCATCTTCGTCCACCACTATTAATACTTCTCTGCCTTTACTATCTCGCTCTATTCTCATTCCGGGAGTCTTCGCGCCAATCTTCTTGAACTTCGATCCTAGACCCGTATCCTCTTTGGCCTTTGCTGCTTCTCTTGCTGCCTTCATCTCGGCTAGGATCTGGTCTCTCGTTCGTTTCTTCGATGGATTTAGTGGTGCTGTCGATAGTTGTCCTTTTTTTGCTGCTTTCTCTCTTGCGACCGCCGCAACTTCTTTTTCTTCTAATTGGTCCAGCTCTTCATCGATGTCTTCTTCCGGCTCGGATTCCTCTTCCTTCTCGCCGCTATCGCTATAAACATTTTCGCCCTTTCGTACTCGTTCGAGGAGTTTGAAGTCGAGGCCTTTTACTAAGTGAGTGCTAGATAAATCACCACCGGCAATTTGACTCCTGAGTCTGTCGAAAGTCTCTTGGTCGATCTCTTCCTTCTTGAGGGATTCTTCTAGTGCTTTTATTCGCGCTGCTCGTTCATCCTCCTCTTCCGAAGTTCTGTTCTGAGAGCGGTCTACATATCCCTCTGCTAATTTGCTACCCTTGGGATTATATGACTTGAATTTTTTTGGTTGTTTGTCGCCGCCATGGTTGCGTTCTGCTAATTGTCGTGCGAAATCGGATTTATTATGAAGGCCAACTGAGCGACTGGATTAGTTAATAACGTATGCAATGAAAGTTGAGGGATAGTAGACTCACGGCGTCATAGGAATGCTTGACTTCTGTCTAGATCCGAGCGATGCTCCTCGAGGAGTGGCTGCGCCTGGTGATGCGCCATTGCTATTCGGTGATGGCTTAGGGGTACTTGTAGAAACAAGGCGACGGAACTGTTCGTTGTTCATCGTCGCAATGATATAATATGATTTATATTGAAGGTAGTTTGCCAACGCGAAATCAACCAGCTTCGCTCTGAAGTTCAATCCTGCCTTCAAGTTAAAAGAGTCGGGAAATATCGACAATGAGACAATGACCAGGTACGTAATAAGAATTCGCATATGCACATGTGAAGTTATGTAGAAAAGACAAAGAACTGAAATAACCGGGTACCTATAAGTGTGGCTAGTGCAGACCTCATTGGTGTACCCAGTCCGTTAAAAACATGTCGAATATGCATTTAACCACAGAGTACCTAATTCAAAACGAACCAGTAGCTACCTAAAGCTAAGGTTCTTATGAATTAATAGGTATGTTGTAGAGTTTATTATTCATATTTTACAGCCCCTTCTTTTAAACATTTTAGTATCCTGTATTTTGTATTGTTCTTGCTCTAGACCCCTAAACTACTCGGCAAGGACATCATTGTCCGGATAGTATCGGTAGATGCCCCAATCGTACTTCTGTCTTCTATCGCTAGCGAGGTATGCGGCGACGTTTGGTCGACCCTTGACCGCCTCCCATAGCCGGAAGACCCGGTCATATTTGCCGGATTCTTTAGCCTGGTTCATAGCTTTTGGAAAGGCGAACTGGACGCCATCGATGCACTGTTTCATGTTTTCGATTAGTCGACAGCCAAAGATCCAACAGTGAGGATGCCACATGAAGAAGTCATGATAGAACCTCAAGTACATACGGAATCAGTATAAGAAGTAGGGGTAACTTACCTGGAACAACACTAAGTCGGCGTAGGTGAACGTATTCCCCAAGAGCCATGGGCCTGGACCGAATTCGTCGCTTTCTAGCACTTTCTGCCAGTACCCAAGATGCTTAGGTAGGCGGTTCTTAATCCATTCTTTACTTCGTCTCAAACTTTCCTCCTTCTGGTCTTCGTAATATAGTTCTACGGCAATCGGATGGTGGGAATCGTGAACTTCGTTACTCAGACCGTCAAGTGCAGTTAGAGCAAGCGCATTCACCCGATAGATATCATTCTCTCGTGATCCCGAAAGTCCGAGCCTAGGACCAAGATACATAAGGATATTACTAGTTTGAGATATAACAAGGTCACCGTGCTTGAAAAGAGGCGGGGCGTAGTAAGGCGGATTTCCTCGTTCGCCTTTATAGTCGGGAGCAAGGTAAGCTGTGACAACCTCTCGACATTTGTCGATAGGGAGAGATGAAGTGTCCTTATATGAGACACCAGCTTCCTCGAGTATCAGTCGAACATGTTCTCCGCGACCGGGGACGCCAGTATAGTAGATAAGTTCGTAGGGTGCATCCATACTTGATATTAATGCAGATAGCCGGTGTTTCCGTGTTGTTGGTATTGACTTTTCAAGGTGAGCGAAGAATTTATATATATAACACAGATGTATAACTAGGTAGGTAGGTACTTCAACTTTTTATTTAACACAATAGATAGTTCAGTCCTAGGTACCTATGCGTAGACTACCCCTATCTAGAGTCCTTTTTTATAGTGTCGTCTCTGCTTACATGCGAACATCCAAGATAGGTACTTATACGCTTCAATAAGTACATATCGGCTTACTTACAACTATATTCACTTAATGCATCCACTTAATAGAATCATTGCCTACAATTATGTCACGGGATGACGTGACGTTTACCCGCGTCTCATTAATCAGCGTCGCTCTGCCACGCGTTTATCAATTACACGTTTGTCGGTGAAGAATGAGATTAAACAAGCTGACAAGTTGATATTCATAAACTTTTCAATTTCTCTTCGTAATTTTCGGTGTCGCCAGAAATCCGGATTAAGTCAACTTCATCTTGTCTTATGCTCAATACAGCTAAGACCCCGTCAATTACAAGATGACCTCTCATCGAAAGATCGCCACAGGCCATCGAGTAGATTATTTTATGGAAATCAGGCATCTCATTATTTGAGATCAACTTCAAGACCCCGTCAATATGGGGAGTCGTTTAGATGCTAACTCAAATGCTGTGCGAAAGCGCATAGAAGACCATACCTTTTCAGATGAAGCGGGCGAGGAATATGAGTCTAGCGCCTTTGGCGGTTTTGGAGATTACTTTCGCCGCAAGAAAATCAAATTACAAAATCTTGACTCCGAATTGAGAGCTTCGTCGACAGACAAGCCTCAAATATTTAAGGGAGTTGTCGCGCACGTTATAGGCTACACGCAGCCGCCACTCCAAGTCCTTCATCGTGATCTGGTCCAACATGGCGCTGGCTTTCTCCAGTATTTGGACTCCAAGACCATGGCAACTCACATCATCGCATCCAGCCTACCACCAAAAAAGATGGTCGACTTTAGCAAGTATAGAATGGTGAAGCCTGCGTGGGTTACAGATTCTATCAAAGCTGGAAAGCTTTTACCGTGGTCAGATTACCGAGTGATAGATGAGAGCCCCAGGCAGAAGACATTGAAACTAAGTGGGACTGGAATATCCACACAATCCAGTCCACAATCACCCCTGGCAGGATATCGGGAGCAAACCGAGAATAGTTTCTACAACAGTCAGCTTAAAGGTATTGCACAGTCTATTGACGGAAAGCACCTCGGAGACATCTCACCTAGCCGACCAGGGTCAGCTCTCAAATATGCCTATGATAATAAGACTGTTGAGCCCACGACGCCGTCGGGTGTATTGCAAGGACCGCAATACTCGCCGAACATTTCCGATGAGATGGACGAAGACTCGGTGATGCTAGTCGAATACCCAGAATCTACAGCACCACAGGCAACTAAGGAGCCTGATGAACAAGTCAAGAACGACGTCGAAGATGATATTCAACCCGGCCCATCAGTTGACGAGCAAAAAGCGATGACTTCTGAGGAGCATAATGCATTGCTTCTGCAAGATCCGCGCATGAGGAAATCTTCCACAGCAAATCCAGATTTCATCCAGCAGTATTACTCTGAAAGTAGGCTGCACCATCTATCTACCTGGAAAGCCGAGTTAAAGTCTAGGATGCAGAGGCTCGCCGCTGAGAAAGGTTCACAGAAAAAGCCGACAAAAAGGAAGGCCGGTGCGAGGCGCTACGTAATGCACGTTGACTTCGACAGCTTTTTCTGTGCAGTTTCGCTGAAAAGCGCACCCGAATTCATTGATAAACCTGCTGTTGTTGCACACGGAACAGGATCTGGCTCGGAAATTGCCAGCTGCAACTATCCAGCGAGGAAATACGGCGTGAAAAATGGCATGTGGATGAAGCGGGCTAAGGAATTATGTCCCGAGCTCAAAGTACTACCATATGATTTTCCAGCGTACGAACAAGCCAGCAAATCGTTCTACGAATGCATTCTAGAAGTTGGCGGTGTTGTGCAGAGTGTCAGTATCGACGAGGCTCTTGTAGATATCACCTCCGTTCTCCTATCTGCAGTTGGCTCAGATGGTTCCGGAGTCGACGAGGGCAGTATATGGAGGGAACAGGAAAAGGCGGACCAGATAGCCTCAGCCTTAAGAGAACAAGTCAAGGAGAAGACCGGGTGTGCTGTTTCAGTTGGAATCGGAGGGAACATTCTGTTAGCAAAAGTCGCGCTTCGGAAAGCCAAGCCCGCAGGCCAATACCAGATCAAACCAGAAGAGATAATGGAGTTCCTCGGCGACTTGAAAGTTGATGATTTACCTGGAGTCGCTTACAGCATCGCTGGGAAACTAGAAGAGATCGGTGTTAAATTGGTGAGCGATGTCCGGCAAACCTCCAGAGAACGCCTAATCAATACCCTTGGTCCGAAGACAGGTGAAAAATTGTGGGAATATGCTCGGGGTATCGACCGAACGGAGGTCGGCGAACAACCAATTCGCAAGTCAGTCTCAGCTGAAGTCAATTGGGGAATACGATTCATCAGCCAGGAAGAGGCCGAGGAGTTCGTGTTTAATTTATGTAAAGAATTGGAGAAACGTCTTCTAAACGAGCAGGTCAAGGGCAAACAGCTTACGATGAAGATCATGCGACGTTCATTTGACGCTCCTCTTGATCCGCCAAAACATTTAGGACATGGCAAATGTGATACCTTCAACAAAAGCGTCATGTTTGGTGTTGCCACCCACGACTATCAAGTGTTAGGTAAAGAAGCCGTTTCGATCCTCCGTTCCTATAAATTTAGCCCGGGTGACCTTCGCGGTTTGGGCGTACAGTTGACCAAACTCGAGCCAATCAAGACTTCGTTGTCAGGACCTGACGGGAGCCAAAAGAAGCTGACTTTCGGTGCTTTTCGTACTCCTGGTTTAAGCAAAAAGCCAACCCTTGAGCCAATCCAAGATGGCAATGGTGCAGAAGAGGCCAGTTCAAGGCAAGGTCGAGGCGAGCCGCAAGACCCGATTACAGAGAGTCCCTTAACTCCACGAAAACCGAAGCCAGAACGCCATCCAGCATTCGCGCTATCTCAAGCAAACAAGGTAGATGCTAAAGCGAATACCCCCTTAAACATCAGCGGAACCCAATTCATCATGCCATCCAACCCGGACCCCGCAGTCATCGCCGAGTTACCCCCGGATATTCGAAGCCGGCTTATGGAGCAAGGCCGTCGAGCTATCCCGGAACCTCGCGACGAGACACCAGCCGTCAAATCGAGGACTCAAAGCCCAGCACTCGTAGATGGCATCCCTCCCGAGATCGACCCCGAGGTATTCAACGCCCTACCAGACGACATGAAAGCCGAAATCCTAGAACAATACCGACCACGAAGCAGACAACAAACCTCGCTCCCCCAGTCCCCTCGCCGAGACCGCATCATCCAACCCCCTAGACAAAGAACACCAACCAAACGCCGCGTACCCAACCTCTTCGCCCGCGCCCGCGAGAGACAAGCCGATGCTAGCGCCAAAATCGTCCAAACCACAATCGCCAAACCACCCCAGCCCGACCCCAACGACGTCGAAGATCTAGACCCGGAATTCCTCGCCGAACTACCGGAGGAAGTACGCCAAGAAGTCATCGCCGACCACCAACGCCGTCGGCGTGCACAGCGCGCCGGCTTAGACCTATCAAAACTAAACCAAAACAAGAGGACCTCAGATATCGGCAATGGCAATGGCAATGGAGAACAAGAGCCCGCAGCCCTACCAAACGGCCAGACACGCCTACGCTTTAACCCACGCCCGCCTAAAGTCGGCTTCACATCCAACGGACTTACCACGCTGCCCGAGATCCGCGACATGCTCAACGTGTGGCACCGGGAGACGCGGGACGAGGGTCCTCATAGGCGGGACGCCGAGATATTGGAGAAGTACTTGGTCCGCGTCGTGCTAGAGGAGAAGGATATGGATAAGGCGGCTAAGCTGGTCCGGTGGTTGGATTATCTAGTAGAAGACAGCGGTGGGGATGGAGGCAAGGAGATGGAGTATCGTGGGAAGGAGACGTGGCGTGAGGTCGTAGGGCGGGTTAAGATGGAAGTACAAAATGCGGTGCGGGAGAGGGGGTTAGGGCCGTTGGATATATGAGTTAGGATTATTAAATGACGCCGAATATGACCCTATTTATATACATTACTATGAACGACATGATAGAAAGCTTAGAACACGTAGAATTGTTATAAAAAAAACGAGTGCTCTATCATCGAAGCGGTGTATTTAGACTTGATAACGCTTTTCAAACAACGAATGCCACCTATTTACTACTATTCAGTTTCATCTCCGATTTTCATGTACTTCAGCTGACCAAACAGCTCTCACGCCCAACTATACCTATATCTAGAGGTATGAGCCGCCAACTTCCCCCGCGACGATTAACTCAGTAGACAACAATGCGTAACGCCTCCTTGCGAGATGACGCTATGACAAACGCTGACTCTGATCTAAAGAGTGTAAAGAAATCAAATAGTAACACCCGATCTCAAACTTAGTCATTCATCCACACATATATATCCTCACTCGTCAATTTCATTTTAATCTCACTCCTTACAAGCAACCCCAGCCCAAGGCAAAAGTCACAGCCAGCACGAGAATACCCACTCCCACGGCTTGTAGTGCCGCTTGATCATGGGGTGCTTCTGGCTGGTTGCCGGTTCCAGCATTACTCCCGTTTCCGCCGAATCCATTGTTATCTCCAGGAGTCTTCTTTTCCGTAATGTTATATAGTGTCATAGCGAGATGTCCACCACATACAGTCGTGTTTGCACCATCACACTACAACGATGAATATTAGTAAGTGCTCTACAAAGCGAGAGGTCAAGTAACCAGCGTAGTAGATTCGGGTGTGTTCCCAGACGGGGTTCAATGAGCTCGAATAATATGGAGAAAATCGTGACACCATTGGTGTCCAGGAGAAAGATGGGATAAGGGTAAGAAATGAAGGAAGCTAATTTCAAATTATACGTACAGGAAGATCACAGACGTCATCAATCAAGTGGTAGCTGTGCTTCGAGAGGTTGTCACCACACCAGCACTGGTAGGCAAACTCAAGGCCGGCATAGTGGTAACCAGTCTGGTTCTGGTTGTGCTTGTTAGAGGCGCGGCGGCAGAAATCTACGCACACGTGGACATTCATGAGGCCGGGTGCCACCAAGAAGGGACCATCGAGAGCATGTACGTCAGGGTTTAAAAGGGTAACCTCAGACCAGCACCCCACGTATTTGTAGACGGGATCCTCGTCGATGATTCTTAGCTCCGGGCGAGGAGAGTCGCTGGGTGTGGGATTGGGTGCGTCAGCCTCGACGATTAGGGTGTTGTTGGTAGTGTGGGTTGAAATGGTGGTGTTTCCGGGGACCACTGGCATGGGCAAGCATGTGGGTTGGGATTGACGTGCCACCGCAAGGGGAGCTGTGGCCAGCAGCATGGCGAGGCCGAGGACACCTGAGTATATGTAAGGTGCCATTTCTCTATTACTGATGTAGTGTATAGTGTGTTATTCGTATCTGTGAAGTGTAAGTTTAGCAACGTACTTGTTTGAGTAGTAGTTTACTTACATAGAGATAACAAAGGCTCTAGAACAATGTAGAGGACTGGCGTTGATGATCTATGTCTATGGTTTAGCTATTTGCGGATTGAATTAGTGTCTTCTTTGGATAATTACCTTGACAGAAATAAATCTGGAGTCCTCGTATGAATGTTCACAGTAAAATGAAGCTCTTAAGCCAAAAATGGTAGTATTAGCAGTGATGATGATAGTAACTTGATGGTCCTTTGCAAAACTGATGTTTGTTGTTGATGTGAAGATGTAATGGAGATCTGCCCCGAGAGATAAAACAAAAGATTCAAATGCTTAGATACCTGCCTACTAGACTTCCTAATTGACTTGGGAGTAAGAGCAACTGGTGTAAATGGCAAGAGGTGTGGGTAAGTACGCGTATGAGGTAGTAAAGGCCAACCCCTTATGCTTACCATTGTATCCTCGAGAGAAGCGACGAAGTACCTTTAGTATGTAAAACGACCTAAGTATAAGTCACTTTCTCCTCATTAAGCCCGTAGCTGCCTCTTCATACTGTCTACAGTTAAACATCCCCTTCCTTATTTTATCCTATCCCCTCCCAAGCTTCCGAAAGACACACCATCGGTTAGAACCCGTCTTTCCACAACCTCATTTAGCCTCCAATAGACTTAGTAGAAGGGGTGAAGCGTGCAGGCGCTGCTCTAGCAGTTTTCATAGACTAACATGTACCTGCGTGTTTGTAATATGAAGAGACGTTCTAGAAGGTAGCAAATGGCTTGAGATACCCTAAAAATTGGAGGTAAAGTGCATTATTTCATTTATGCCGCTATAAAGAGTGGTATGAGAGTTCACAAAGCATTACTAATAAAACACTCTACAGAAAGGCTTGAGACGACTCATATGTGTGGTTGATCGTTTAACTATTTTTATTCGACTCTATGTAATCTACGGCTATACGGCCAAGTCTGTAGCCTTCACTATAATTTATGTAGTCCACAGTTCTATAAGATCCACCACAGATCTCAAATATGAAAGAAGAATCTTTCCTAGGAGCCTTCGTGTTGAATATTGGCTGTAAAGGGGTACTGGCTTTAGTATATATGTGTCATCGGTCATGGCAAGGGTATATATAGCATGCTTCCACGCTAACTGTGGACATCGTCCTTATTTACCCACGTTCCTACGAGCCTCATAGCCTTTTCGTCTCCGTCTACTAGACGCTCATCTTGTAGCGCATCTGATAAACACCGCCAGGGATCCCGGCTTCCTCCCCACTTGAGTAGATTCTCCTTTAGCCTCTCGCCGTTCGCTCGATCGAGTGCAGCCCCGTTCTGGCCCGCTGAGAAGACAACCTGCCACACGCGCTTAGAGAGGACCTGATCGAAGAGATAGCTATAATAAGTGCTGCCGTAGCCGAACAGATGGCCAAAAAAGCCTTGCCATCTGGTTCCTGGTGGATCCGATGGGAGCTTCCCAAATTTTCTTTGGAGGTCTAAATAGATCTCCGTAGAATCAAATGTGCTATCATTCGGTAGGGATGAGTGATACTGCTGGTCTAGCATGGCGAGTATAATCTGGTTCTCTCTGTCAGATGCCTCAAATCTCCTAGATATGTTTAATTTCTCCACGACCATATCAAAGGGTAATGGTTCGTCTGTGACGTGATGTCGTGCGAACAGCCCGAGAACAGAGGGGTCTGCACAGAAATGTTCCATTAGAGTAGATGGCAGCTCTGCTAGGTCAGTCGCGCATCGAGTTCCGGCTACATTTTGCAAAGAAGTCCGGGCTAGAATTGAGTGGATAGCATGACCCATCTCATGGAAGAGCGTTTCCATCTGATAGTAATCTAAGAGGGCAGGCCCACGCCCTTTGGTCTCTTCAAAATCGCAAACTAGTGCGATCGTCGGCAATTGCTTTATAGAGCCGGATTGGCGAGACACATGCATCCCATCATTTGCCGCGTCAATAGGAGACTCAAATTTGGGTAGTCCTTCGACACCAGCTGCATCTCGTTCTGCTACTTCTTGGATTTCAGCTTCTGAAATCTCTCTAGAGCAACGTACTGTGAAATGTGCTGGGTTAGGAGATTTATCATCCCTAAAGAAAAGATCGCAATATAGGACCGCGACATGTCCATCAGTATCAGACACGACATCCAACCGCCTCACGTCAGGATGCCAGGTCTCTCCCGGGAGGGTGTCATGGGGAACGAGCCTAATTCCATATAAACGAGTAAATAATCTCGATAAGCCCTGCATGACAGTCCCGAGTGAGAAATAAGACGACAGAAAATCATCACTACGTCGTCGGGACCTCATAGATGAACGAATATTCTCCATATAATAGTCTCTGTCCCATGGTTGGATCTCAGTTGCTGTAGAGTTCTGCGCTTTTCTCTTCTCTCGAAGGAGGGCTGCAATTTCTTCTTCAACAAGCGGCGCATTGCGATTAGATAGAGCTAGAAGGAATTGATGAACCGACTCGGGTGTTTTGGCCATCATCTTATCGTGCAAAGCCATCTGGCTATAACTTTCAAACCCTGATAGCTTTGCAAGTTCGGCTCGCGATCGTAGCAAAGCCTCTAGGATTTGGATCGACCTGCCGGAGGCTGTTCGAGTTGCATAGTAGATTGCCTTTCTCGTATCCTCGTCATGCACGCTTCTCAGTGCCACTGTTGCTTCAGGCGACAACGTCGGCAGCCGGATAACGCCTCCACGGGTATACCTCCGGGCCATCTGCGGGTTCATTCCATATAATTTGCTGCTGGGGAATTCGAGGAATCTCTGTTCGGGTTGCATGTCTTGGACGAAATACGACCCTAGTTCGCTAATCTGCTGCGATAGGTCGACAAATTGATCCCGCGACCCTTGTGGGAGGTGTATTGCAGACTTCATGAAATCCTGTTGTAGTAATTTCGCAACCGTCTGTTCCTCCTCGTTCCAGCTGGCCATGACCTCTGGATTAGCGAGAGCTTTCCCTAGCTGATCACTTAAACCCGTCGCGGTGTTCAACTGGTTCATGTACTGGTACACTAGCGACCATGCCTGCGACGCAGCTGCTTGGGTCTTCTCGTCGGGATGGGTTACCCGCACGAAATCCGAAACATCTAGGACTCGACATAGTAGATCGCTCAGTCTATCTAAGTCTCTCACGACCGCCTTATATTCCTCCAACGTCGACGCATTGAGCACCTTGTGAACGAGCTTCTGAGCCCTCTTAATCGTGATATCTGCAAATGTGAGGAAGCCTTGTGGTGACGTTAGATATTTGTTTCTAAACAAGCCAACATTCTCACGACTCGCGATTTTGAAGAAGGGTTTGGCAAAGTCTTTAAAGGTAGGTGGAGAATCGAAGATCTGGCGCAACAGTGCATCGTCATGTTTTAGATTGGTAGGAGAATGGTCGACTGGTATTTGTGAGGTATCGATCTGAGCAGCTCCGGGCGCAGAAGAGAGCCACCGTCTTTGGTCTCGGACTCGAGAAATTCGAGAAATTCGAGAAGCTTGAGAAGCTTGTGAGGCTTGTCGGAGACATCTTGAGCAGGTCCACAGACCTGAGCGAATAGTCTTTATCATGACGTATAGAACATTATTAGTTAGAAACTTTGAACCCAAAGCAAAGTCTCAAGTAATAAACCACCTATTTACAAAAAGAGAATGAAAGGAATATGAAATATACAAATAATAATTTATTGTTTAAGTGCAATTGCTGGAATGAAGCAGCCGCACGGAAATTGACGGTTCGCAATTACGTACCTGCGTACAAACCAAAATTTCGCCGAGGGCCCGACCCGGAACCCGCCGCGTAAAAAAAAGGTACCTACATGCCGATTTGTACGTACATCATTTGTTGCAGTCCAATATTCTCATAAAAAAGCTTCCAAGTTTTAATAACTCGAAGCATTGCCAACCCCAATTGAGCGCAACATGGCTGCGAGAGTGCTGCTGCGACGGGTAAGATTCCCTTTAAAATATTTAATCAAGCTATTAAAATACTAATGAACATTAAAACTATAGCGTGTCGCTGCGCCTTTCATGGCTGCGACTCTTGCCGGAGGAGCTTTATTTCCCTCGGTTGCGCTGGCTGAAGCACCCTCACACGACCACGTACGGCTACTCTCCTATATATACTAATATGAACGAGCCGCTTTATTAATTCATACCTCGACAGTCTTCTAAGAAACCTATATACGACGACTACGAGACCTTCCTCTCCCAGAAAGCCACCAATACGCCAGTCCCATCACCAGCCTCAGATACTATATCAGAAGCGTCCTTCTCATCGTCAACGACATTAGTCGAACATTCAGAGCAAAAACATCACAGTCCGACGCCGACCGACCGGTTAGCCGTAGAGGTCGGCAAAGCCCGTCTATTCCTATACCGATATGCTACAGCTACGGAGGATGCCGTAAACGGCGCCATCGACTCGGCATTCCACCTGGAACAGTCCTTCACCGAGACTATCGCATCGCTGGCGCCGGCGCGGGAGACTGGCGAGAAATTGATGCCGGGACTAGTATACGTGCTTGTGGCATCCATGACGGGTAGCATCATCACAAGGAACCGCAATATCATCCTGCGGGCCTCGCTACCCCTAGCCTTCGGCGTCGGCGCCGGCTGGTTGCTTCTCCCCGTTACCATGACAAACGTGTCAGACCTGCTATGGCGCTACGAGCGCCGATTCCCCGCCGTAGCCGATGCCCATCTCAAGACGAGACAAGGCATCCAAGACGCCTGGCGCTTCGCCAGAGTCCACGTCGACGTCGGGAAGAACTACGTCGATGAGAAGGTGGGCAACACCCGCGATATTGTCGAGAGCTGGGTAAAGCAGGGTAAATAGATAGAAGGGGGGTCTTTTCGAAGAGAATACTACCTTGTACTTTAGACGAATAGACACAAAATTTGCTTTTGTTCGAGGCCAGGAAGGATACCAACTACTATTGGACGTGTAATTGAAAGTACATAAGTTGTTGCTATATACACTTCCCATTTCTCTATTTTGCATAAGATTTTAGTCTAGGTAGTTCATCCTCAAACAATGATTTTGATCATAAACGAACCAATATATGTATAAAAGGGTTGGCTTTGTAAACCAACGCATGATCTATTCTACAAGTTGCTCTCCGCAACCCTATCCTGATTTTATTCAACGCCGTCATGGGATCCGCTAATGTATACCTACGCCAAACGCAGCCACCTGTGTCTATCCTATCTTTACAACTCAACATTACGCTCCGCTTTCTTAACTAGGGAATTCAAAGTCCGTTCATACGTCCACATCGTGACAGCGCTCGCAGGAGCTGCCTTAAGCAAACTAACCGGTAATCCTCTATACAGGCCCCTAACCCCTTCTCTCTCTAGAATCCGGCGTATGGTGCTTACCGTACCGGCGTACTCGGGAATATTCTTGTGGACGTAGCGGCTCCGCGTGGGGCCCTGGACTTGGATACGCTTGCGCACGAGGTCGAGGGGGAACACGCCCGTTTTCGCCACGACACTCGCGATGACTCCAGCCGTGGCATCTCCCGTGCCCCAAGGCAGCGCATCAACTTGTCCCAGCGGTAGCCGCGCGCCCTCGTACACGGCGAAGAAGAGTCCCATGAACGGTACGATCTGCGCTAACGCAGGTGCCAGTCCACGGAAAAATCCAGGCGCGCCCTCATCTCGCGCTATGTCAGCTATCGCCCGCCGTAGCGACATGTACACGCGGTCGTTGCCCTGGGCCGCGAACCGCGTGCGTAGCAAGTCCAACGGGTACGTAGCCGCGGTGGCTGCTGCGCCGGCCGCAGCACCGCTGACAAACGACTCGACGGACTGGGGGAGCCGGCGGACATCTCCATAAAAAGTGCGTAGTAGCTGCGTCGTGGACCGGTAGGTAGTGAATTGGATGGAGGCGTACGCCACGTACATCAACTCAGCGGGCACATTGCCCTTCCACAGGGCGGTGATGCCTTCATTAGCGACGATATGACGGAATGTGCCGATAGTGCCCTTATAGATAGGAGAGCCGCGAAGGTCGAGATGAGTTCGGGGGTCCGAGAGCGAGTGCGATTGCAATTGCAGGCGGATCTTGACAACGTCGAGGGGCGCAACCACAAACCGGGATATTAAACCGGCTGTAGCCCCGGCGGTTACGACTTGGAGTCGTGAGCCCTTTAGTAATGGCAAGACAAGTGTCAGTTTTTTTTACTCCTTTGTCTCATATGTACCTAAGGTATGTGCATATTGTGCCTCCAGGGCCAAAGCTACGTACCTCATCCTTGAGGCGTGGGCCAGATTTCGACATACATCCGCAACGGCCCTACCCGGGACTAGGGTATAAACTCGGGAAATAATGCTAGGATGTTTTCTAACCCGCGAGATTTAACATGCGTTAGAAATTCCCGGGTGCGGCTTAGGAGACCCCCGCGCGAGTTATGGAGATTTGTTGTACTGTGGGATGATATAGTGTAAGGTGTAGAATCCGAAAAAAAAAAAAATGCAGCACGTGCCGTAGCCACTTGCCGTCCGGCGAACAAGGGCTACGGGGGTTAATTGAGACGCGTGATGATGCCGATATAAGCTAAGAGGACCGTCAACTAGCTCGGCCGATTAATTACGGACGATCTTGTGAACACTACCTTGGTATGTACAGATGCACGAATGAACATACGACCATCAGCAAATAGGTGTACATGTATGTATCCATCGCCAACTGGATGTCAGTAGCCAAAGTTATCCCGCGGTCTTAAAAAAAACTTAGGTTGCACTTGAAATACTCAGCTACTGCGTCAAGCCGCAAGATGACGCTTTCCATCGGAAATTTGGAGATTTCTAAAGCCGATCCAAAAATTCAATGGGCTAAATAGTGCTTGACTCCAAAGAAGTGACGTAAATTGGTAGGACTTTTACAACTTCTTACAATTACGAGTTATCACGTGTTACAATGCCAATATATATGCTGCTATAGCTTACCTGCAATGCACTGCAATGTTCTGCAATAACCTACAATAGGTTGCAATGGTAGGATCGACAAATATTTTAGGTGGTATGACAGGGCTATATACTACGTGTAAATGTGAATCAAACATCATCGATTCGGAGCCTAGTTTGAGCATTTTAATGTCCCCAGTTCCAATTCAACGTATCATTAAAGAAAAGGTGTCTAGATGCATAATTACGTCCATCGCGGGGCCGATATGACCGTGATATTTGCGACTATATCTGGACTTGCTCATACTTCATTTTAATTCAGGGCCAAGCCCCACTAGACATGTACATAGGTATGTACTTCTATCGACTAGGAGTATTCGACCACTAAAATTCGACCTAACATAAGGCAAGTTTACTTATTAACAGGCCTAATTCGCTAAATTGAATAAGCTTCCGCCCGCCCGAGCTTATGCCTCCCATTCGTCCTCTCCCCAGATTTAGAGTGGGACTTTCTAACTCTCTAAAATCATTGGTTCCCTTTGAAGTTCTGCAACGTACATAACAGACTCCTTGCGATTGCCTCTTTCTTCCTTCGAGTCTGTCTCGTCATCTATCCTTTTTTCTTTCTCTTATATTACAAAATTCTCTTCTACGTTTTTATACGACTTACTTTTTCTGTCCCTTGACACTGAAACAATATACCGTTGACTAGCGTAGCTCGCGTAACCAAAATAGGACGTCAGCCTCTGAAGGAACGTCTGACAAGCCCTCGTTGCATGTGATAAGCTCCACTGACCACTGTCCACTGTCCACTGTCCACTTATTCGAGGACCTCAAATAAGAAGCTCCAGCAACGCCTATTTTCGACTCGTGAACTCTCACCACAGCACACGGAACGATACCAGAACCTCTGGAGAAATCATGGCAGCTTCAACAGTCAAACAACCGGACGTTCAACAAGTCTTAGGACCTCTGTTACCCACACTACCAGCCGCCGCCTTGTCAGCCCAACCTTCAGAAAACTCTCTTCCACTTCTCTCTCCGATTCTTAGGCAACGAGTTCAACTTTTATCATCAGCTAGCTCCGAACCGTGGATTCGGCTACTATGTTACGAACCAGGAAATGTTCCTAAATTGACAGAAATCGCCCAGGGCGATCGGTTACAACCCCATCCCGTATCTGGCGAGGTTGAAGTCGATTGGGAGTATGACACCGAAATCCGCTACCGGAGGGTGGACGAAGAGACTCTACAAGCGCTCGTGTTACTTAAAGATATCGGATTAACTTTCCGCCTGGTTTATTGCATTGGAGATCCTGCAGGCGACGGTTGGAAAGTTGGCGAAGTCAATGTAGCCGAGAAGCCGTCTCCGTTTTTATCATTTAGTGGCGTTTCGGACATTAGCGAAGCCGATAGGCAGTTTAATGAGTCCAAGACGAGACCAGCCCAGAGCAGCGGCCTTACAAGTAGCCAAACTGCTCCTGTTATGGACGACGACGACGACGACGATGATGATTACTGGGCAAGATATGACGCGACACCTGCGAGAACTCCTGCTGTTAAAAGGTCACCTGCTCCACAATCTACTCGTGGCGTCAGTACAACAGCTGAGGAAGACTACTATGCTCAGTATGACGATGTCCAGCCAGCTATGGACAATCATGACCCAGACGAGGAAGCAAATTATGAGATAGCACCGCCTCTAGGTTTAGGCACTAGGCCAAGCAACGGCAGCGACGAGGAGGAAATAGAAATCAACGAAACCCAGGGTGCATGGACACTTGCCCCTAGGCCGAAGTCACCTTCTGTACACTCGAGAAGTGGTGACGACCCAAGCATAGTTCATCCTTATCCGAGACCTGCTTCAAGTACCGGATCGAACGCTTCGGTTGAGAAACTTGAGGCGGCAGCAGCGAAACAAGAGCAGAATGATTTCGGCGTTAAGCAACATGTATCTCGAAGCATTAAAAGCTTATTCATGTTGTCTCGTGCGTCAGGAATCGATCGCGAGGAGTTTGAACGACTAGTGAAGACGGAACTTGATACCTTAGGACTATTGGAAGAATGAATTCAATTTGAGATGTGTTGTTTTAAGTTACGGAGGCATTTAAAGTTGGGGAATCTGGTTGTATTTACAGGCGTTCGGACGGCCAAATTGGCGGGTATATCATTTTTGTTGGGGGTGCCCAGGGGCGGCTTAGCTACCTAGGTACATCTTGCATAAGGGGGTGATGCATTCTACGGCGTTATTGAGTTAATCCGTTAGGTATATTCGAGTGTATTGTACGCAAGAGGATACTGAAATAAATTGAGAATATACGAAATTTACTAAAACTTACCAAAATATGTCTCCTTAAACCAGACAATGAAATTCATGTGATATGAGTAGCATTCAACAGAGTTGTTTTGTTTTGTCTATATTGGAGGTCGCTCAATTAACTTCCAGATGTATCTCTTTTAGACATAGATACATCGGTACAAGGTGCGATTGAATCTAGCTAAATTTAAATACCGATATCTCCGGCGGGACTAGGTACTGCCCCACATGTCCCTGAATCGGTGCCCCTCCTAACCCCTCTGACTCAAAAATAAATACACGTTTACTAAAATATGTACATTTGATAGACCAAAAAAAAGTGTGAAGACGGGAGAAAGCGTCCCTTACGTTATTTCGCAAATCATATCGACTTCGCATAACTCTCCTTCTCAAATATGACTCCCGAGGAATCGATTGCCTTGATCAAGGTCGGCCTGACCGAAGTTCTCAATCCCGAAATCATCGAAGATGTTATCCTTAATCAGAAACGAGACCTCAAAGTCTACTGGGGAACGGCCACGACAGGACGGCCTCACTGCGGCTACTTCGTGGCAATGGTAAAGATCGCAGAACTTCTCCACGCCGGATGTCATGTCAAGATCCTCCTTGCCGACTTACATGCCTATCTCGACAACATGAAGGCCCCGCTCGAACTAATTGAGCAAAGACTCAAGTACTACGAATATATCGTAAAGAGTTTACTAAAAGCTGTAGGCGTAGACATCACAAAGCTAGAATTCGTCAAGGGAAGTTCCTACCAAAAGAGCGAGAATTACACAATGGATCGATTCAAGTTGGAGGGTATGACTAGGATATCGGTTGCGCAGAAGGCTGGTGCCGAAGTCGTCAAGCAGACTATCGATCCGTATTTAGGTGGTCTGACCTACCCCCTGATGCAAGCACTCGACGAGGAGTACCTTGGCGTTGACGCACAACTCGGTGGTCTGGATCAACGCAAAATCTTCACGTTTGCTCTGGAGAACCTACCAAAGATCGGTTACAAGGTCAGGGCGCATCTGATGCACTCAATGGTGCCTGGTTTAGGAGAGGCACAAAAGATGAGCTCCAGCGAACCGGATTCTAAGATCGATTTGCTAGATTCCCCCGACGCGGTGTCCAAGAAGTTGAAAAAGGCCGTGTGTGTACCTAAGAAGGTTGAAGGCAACGGTGTTGTGGCCTTCGTAGAGCATGTTATTTTCCGGGTGGTAGCTATAAAGACTGGAGGAAAGCCTCACTTTACAGTCGAGAGAAGAGAAGGAGAGCCCCTTATCTACGACGACATTGAAAAATTAAAGGCAGATTACGAGGCAGACATAGTAAATGAACCCCCCATTAGTGTGATATCTCTGCACAATACTAACCTCTATACAGCTCACTCCTCAGCTTCTTAAAGCTGCCTTGACGAAAGCGCTGAACGAGCTCTTAGACCCCATCAGGAGCGAGTTCGAGGCATCAGAGGAATGGCAGAAGATTGCAGAGCTAGCTTACCCGTCAGAAGAAAAGCAGCAAAAAGTGAAGAAGCAAAAGGACAAGGGCGACCCGGCTAAGCGTGCAGCTGCGCTCGCGGCGAAGGCAGAACAGTTGAAGTTGAAAGAGGGTGGAAGCGAAGAGTCGAAATAAAACCTATGATACCTCGTAACTAGCAGTATTGGTAGATCTGATGCTGGCCTATAAAATAGTTTTGCATTTTTTTTAGAGCCCTTGAAGCTGATAGATAAATACTATGGTCATTACAAGATTTTTGTTTCTTCTGCTTTTTTTTCTTATTCTAGAAATTGGTCAAGTTCTATATGAAGGCTACGGTACGGTAAGTTATAGTGATCGCACGTCTCATGTATAGCGATAAGATAGGGTCCGCACGGGGAATTCAATGTTCCCCTGCCGAATTTATTTTAACCAATCAACATGCAGCGCACTTCGTTGCTCGCGCCCGCTACGCCAGGAAAAAAAGTGACGGGAGCTATGAAATAGTCTCTTATACCTGTTTCGATATTAAGGTATCCTATTTCACAACCACCATGCTACGACCTAGATTACGGATACCGAGGGCGAGTCGGTTATGGCGTCCAGTACCATCATCCCGTTCAATACATCAAGTTCCCACTCTAAATGTCAAGCCAGAAGAGGGAGTCCCCGAGTTACTATCTCCAGGAGGTTTTGATTTCGCATGGACTCAATACCAGCAACTTGTCGTAGAAAGACTCAATGCTTTAACGGCTGGTATGTTGATAAAATCATAAACATTGGGCAGCTAGAGAATATTTAATTCTTAGTCGCTATTTCGGTATTGCGTGAAGCAAAATACTCAACAGTCGCCATTGCGTTTATTTAAACCGATTAAAAAGCAAAGCATTGAGAGCTAATACTAGGATTAGGTACCGATTATGAACACCAGGAAGTCCTAACCATCCTTAAGTCAGCCGCGCGAGAGCCTTCACAAGCACCTATCTTTAACTATGCATCCATGGCACATAACAACCATTTCTTCTTCAAGAATCTCCGCACCGACCTGCAATCACAGGAACAGGGTAAGTCATGAAGACAGTATAGGAGAGAAGAAAATAAGAAAATACTGATAATGTGCCTAAAGACATTCCCGACGAAGAAAAAATCCCCCACCTATTAAGGTACGAGCTATCAAAGCAATTCAGTTCGATCAAAACACTCCGTCGCGAATTTCTTGTCACAGCAATGGCCATGTTTGGGCCCGGATTCGTGTGGTTGGTCAAGAATGCGCAGTCGACCGAATTGCGCATTCTGACGACTTACTTGGCGGGGAGCCCGTATACGGCAGCGCACTGGCGCCGCCAGGGTCTCGACATGAACACACAGCCCATTAGTGCAAATAGTCCGGCCAAGAGCTTTGTAGAACGCAGCCAGACGGCGGCCGGCGGAGACACTGGTGCCAGATTTGTACCCTACAACCAGACCGCGCCGGGTGGCACCGACGTCATCCCTCTCTTATGTCTAAATACGTGGGAACATGTGTGGCTACGAGATTACGGTATCGGTGCCGGTGGCGTAGGAGGAAAGAGGCAGTTCGTTGAGAACTGGTGGAATGTCATCAACTGGACCAATGTCGAGAGTGCAGCAAGCATCAATAGGCCCGAGCCCAAGACATGATGAGGAATAATTCGATATGAACAAGGTGGAGACTTTCGCTCCCAGGCAGTTCAACTTGTATGATACTAAAAACACCTTTTATAACTAAGGGAGGGCCATGTGCTATACACTCAAAATGTACATGATATTACCACAAGGTATGTACATAGTACGTCTTCAAAAAGGTAGTGGATGATCAGCGTTTAAACGATAAGTTTCATGACATCCCCCTCTTGGTAAAGTGCAATGAGGTATGAATAAATATATAATACTGCCAAACGCTCGGGGAATATCCTTTTGTGGTCTAAGATAAGTTGGAACACTGGGCGCTTGGATAATATCCCATAGCAGATTATTTAACAATCACCAAGTCTATAAGAAAAATGTGAATTATGAACGTATTTGTTTTATTTATCAATCTTCCTTTTCCCGCAATTTTTCAAAACTACCCTAATTTAATGATAACCTAACAAACATAACAAATAGGGAGCGTGTTGTTGGTATCTCAAGAACCCATAGCCGTACTTATCTGTCGACTACAAGGAATAAAAAAGTAAAACAAAAAAAGGCAAAAATACCCGTTCAAATCCCCACATTCGTACGCCTGAAATCAGGTATCAGCTGTCGAAGCGGACAAGAAGAAAATCAAATAAAAAAGTAAGTGCGTGCTCGCTCGCAAACGGCTAACGCCTGGATATCATCAACCATCAACCCTGCCATTGCTATCGCAGCCCTCGTCTTTCGTCTTTCGTCTTTCGTCGTCTTTCGTCACCAATTACCGTACCAATATTTGCCATTCGTCATCATATCGTCAAAATCCAACTATTCGCTAGATCCGGGTTGGGCTGTGTGCCCCTATATAGGTAAGACAAGGAGCGAGGGAAGCAATGCAAAGCAATGTAAAGCAATGCCAAACGTAACTTCTGCGACATCCAGCTAGCTACCACAGCCTCGGTTTGAGGGAGGTGCATATATAGGAAGTGGGAAGTGGTTGAAACGTAGTAGAAAAAAAAGAAGAGAAAGAAAATATATGGAAAAAGATGGTCGGTGAGTGAGTGAGTGAGTGGGTAGAAGGATGGGTAGAGGGATATAGAGGGATAGACAGCCATTGTAAACATGACTGTCTAACCTAGATCATATTCCCATTAACGCTAACCTCAAACCCCTCGCCCTTCTGCCTCAGCGCTTTAGCAAGCATAAGCTCGCGCATCCAATCAATCCTCTCGTCCCGGCTGCGCACCGCGAAATGATGCGTCTTCCCGGTCCCATTAGCCGCGCCCTCGAACCCGGGGCCAGCAACAGGCATCAATGGGCCGGACCCGATGCTCTGGCTCTCGCGCTTGCGCAGCCGCGCGCCCATCATCCCGCCGCTCCCCTTGGACACGTTGTCCTGCGGTATCAGCTGGAAGCTGAACGCGGCGACCGAGTCCGAGTCCGCGGCCGAGGGGCTGCGCCCGTGCTTCGACCGGCTGATGTTCATGGCTTTGAAGGCGGCGTTCAGCTTGGACCCCGTGGACAGCGACGAGCACGCGATGGCGTAGTCGTCGATGTCGATGTATTCGAGCGCGCGGGACCGCGTCGCGGCGTCCCGGTGCAGGGCCAGACGCGTGCCTTTTAGCGTCGCGTATTGGTCGTGCCATTCGTGTCGCAGCATCCGCGTCTTGCGCTTCTTCACCGGGCCCTGGTAGGTGATGCCCTCGGCGTCCTTGACGACGGGTGGCGATCTGGGGCCGGCGATGCCGCCGACGGACGAGGTGTGTAGAGGTGGGAGGGCGCGCTCGAAGGCGCCGCTGCGCGATGAGGTGGGTGACCAGGGGTATTGGGCGCGGGGAGGAGCTTGGAGAGGTTGTTGAGGACGGGCGGGGACTTTGGGGGGAGAGGAGGATTTGGGGGAGATGGAGTGGTGAGGGAATCGGGGGGCGATGCGGCCGATAGGAGTGGTGATTGAGTCTTCCTCTACGGGCGCTAGGGATGGGCGCCGCGAAGCTCGGGATTGGGATCGCGGTCCTTGGGCTGTGGGGCCCGCGCGGTAGTTCATGTCAGGTGGGACGGATTGAGAAGCGTCTCGGGCGACGGGACCTAGTTGTACGGCCGTTAACGGCACGTCCATGTCTGAGAAGGGAGTGCCGAATCGGCAAGGGGCGTTTTGTAGATCGGGGGATAGAGCCTCGGCCCTGTCCATCCGTTGCGGGTAGTGGTACTGAGAAGGCTGCGGTGTCCGATTGGCGTCAACACGTAACTGTTGTGATTGGCGCTGAGATGGCTGCGGCTGCTGTTGCTGTTGTTGTCCCGGGATAGAAAGCTTAGGCAGAGCACGCAAGCCCTCGTGAGGCCCTCGCGGCAATATCTCGAAGGGAGGCGTAGGCGGAACTTCGCTGGAGCATGCACCGTCGTCCTGGTGTTGGAAATCGAGGAACTGACGGACATTGTCTAGGGGATCTCGTGTCTGAAGATTACGAAGAGCGGCTTCCTGCAGGTACTGGAAAGGGGGCATGCCGGGACCGAGAACGTCCGACGACGCGACTACTGAGGGTACGGCATCAGACATAGGCCGTAACGCCTCAGTGGATGAGGGACGGTTAATAGCCGGTGCGGTCTCTGGGTTTCCTGGGTCCCCGGCGACCATGATAATGCCGCCCTGCTCGACATCTACAAACGGGTGGTCTTTCTTGAAGGCCTCGATCATCCGTTGCTGTCTCCTGTACTTGGAGCAGTTTTCGCCTTTCGAGCAGTGATGTGGCTTCGGCATCATCTGCTCGATTCCGACGATAGATACCGATTCTAAGGGTGAGATGATATCTTCGTGGGAAGGCTTTTTCTTGCTGTGGCTTCGCTTGAGGCTCTTGGAACGCTTGACACTTCGGCTACGATGCTCCCCACTCCCATCTTCCGGTCTCTGTTCTCTTCTCCGTTCCCTCCTCACTTCCTTGCTTTCCTCCTCTTCTATCGGGGTATCGAGTCTAGGCGAAGATACTGTAGCAGCAGCAGCAGCAGTAGCTGCCGCGACAGCTGCCGCTGCTTTGCTATCCCGTAGGACGTGTATCTCTTCCCATACTTTAGTCCGAACTCCGAAAGATTGGATATTCAATTCTCGTAGATCCTCGAACTTCAACGTAATTAAGATAGCCCCGTTGATGTCGTTTTCGACGAATTTCTCGGCAATTGAAACTTCAATGCCAGCATTGAGCATCCATTGCGCCACCTTCTCCGGCGTCCACATTGCTAGGTTACCCGGGTCTAATTTCTCGTGCGTGAACTGGAACGGGCTGTTCCGAGATCGAGGTGGCGGTGGTTCGTAAGTAAGAGCAAACCGATGATCCGCTTCCAATGGTTTGGCTGTCTTGGGTGTTATTGGCGATAGGCTAAGAGCTTCTTGGTATTCAAATGAGTTCAATGACGTTGTCATGGAGGCTCGGAATAGATGCGGTCCTCTCGGTCCCTCCACCGGCTTCGACGAGTCGAAGCTAAACGGAAACGCGTTCCGAGCTCTGCTCGACCTAGGCGTTTGTATTTCATCGTATGACGATACTGTTGTAAAACTGGGCTGGCCCGACTAGTAATTGGGTTAGTAGCGAACGCCACCAAGCGATATATCGGGTTGGGGTTTTCGTGGGCTTACCGAATTTAGACTTATTCGTGGTGAGTCTGGATCATCATCTTCTATTTCGCTAACGATATCGTCTTCTTCATCCCAATCGGTATCTACAAATTCAGTCGCTACTGAAGTCGGGCGCGGATCGTATCCTTTTAGACCGAAGAAAGGGTCGTGTAATTGATTTTTCTGGCGCATTTCTCTATGCGATCGCTCGCTTGTTCTGAGCGACAGCGTATTCTACAGCAACGAGAGTCAGCTACTGCTGCTTAAGATGCGGGTAAATCCGGGGTAGAGATGAGATGACTACAGCCGGGAACTAATAAGCTTACCATTTTGAAAAATAGAAAAGGGAAAAATGCAAAAATATGCGCTTTTTGGTATATGTTGCCGTTGCCGGCCTTACGATTATCTTCCTCTCCGTCTAAACCAAAGGGGGTATACGAGATATGCGAATACTAAAAGGAAATAGCCTCGCTGTGAGCAGTCGAGGGACAGGTTTGACGTCGCAAAGGAGAGAGGAAACGGATGAAAGTACAGCGTGGGCGCCTGCGGAACGTATATGTACGGGGTATACCGGTATAGTATATGGTGTAGTATAGCCCCGGATCGCAACCAGACCTATGCAGGAGATACAGTGATACGCTGTGATAATGGAGAGCAACGCCACGATGTGATTTGTTTCTCGGGACTTCACACAGCAAAGAGACACCGACCTAGTGCCACCTATTACAATGCCCTTCTCTATCACTAATAATAGCTCCGCGTGTGTTGCCTGTGTGTGAAAGTCCCAAATCCCACGAAGCCCAGAATGGTCCCCCACCGAATGCCCAGCGTTAAGCAACCCGAATATAGAGGGCTGGTTGGACAAGACAGATGAGGTGTGCTAGAAAATAATTGGGACTTTCTAAAGTTGCCATTGGCTGTGATTTGCCACGACCCCGGCACATTTCCTTCTTCTAAGCGCCGGACAGCCTAAGCACGGATGAACAGGGATGAAGTTGTCCAAGTCCGCTTCACTTAGAACCCGATTAGGTATCGCCTTATAGTAACCGTTAGCAAAAGTGGCGCACTCTAAAGAGTGAACGACTGCACGGAGGGACCAACATATCCATATCTCCATATCTCCATCGTCCACAAAGGGGGCCATAGGGACTCGAATGGGCGCCTCAAGACATAATACATATGGATGTTGGGCATCCCTTACAGTTGGGGCCATGCGAAATTCCAATTCACATCTCGATCTTTCTCCGCAATAAGCTGTGCAATGTAGCAACAGTCCCAGGTACCACCGCGACTCCCCGTGCTACGGGTGAAGCCCGCGCTACTGCATACCTAACTACGTCTATCCCATCAATCCAGATGTTTCTTGATCTACATGCGGAAGCGGTCAGAGAGGTGAGTGAGTGACTTTCTCTCGTTTGTGATCCTTGAGAAGCCCACAGGCTCGGCCTATCGTGAGAGACGGGGCGGATCAAATTCAATTGATCCTCTAAGCTAGGAGCCGGGATACGATAAACCCGCTCGAATGATCACCGACAGCATTGGGCATTTAGTATTAGCAAAATTGGCAGTAAGCGTTAGCGGATTCGCCCCAAGTCGGTCTGCAAGCCCGCAAGCCTGCAAGCCTGCGGTTTGCGCTCTGCATTTTGTGCTCTTGCGCTCTGCACATGCTCATGCTCATGCTATGCTAGTAAGAGGCCTAGTTCAGAGACCTAGTCAAGAAGTAGCGAGAGATGATGGTCCACTGTCCACTGTTCACTACCCGGTCAAGGTCGGATAGGCGGACGGAGAGAATAATCCTACTTTGAGCCAGGGGTTCTCTGCCGTAGTTTCTCCACTAGGTATGCACAAGCAGAACGAAGAAGCCATTGTATGTATTGATATCGTAGCTATTGTATTGTTTTCCTAGAACCAGGGTGTTCGTGGCTGCTACCATGCGGTAACCATATAGCATACAGCCATATAACACTTTATCTTTTACTCGAAACCCCTCTCTTGTGGCACGTTGCAAGACGATGGGATTGGTGTCTCCAACTCACGACGTCTTATTAATATCTACAAGTAAAGCCAATTCGGAAAAGCTAGGACCTCCTACGGTGGACCATTATGACATTAGTGCCAAAATCAAGAAAATAGGTGGCACTATGTCTAATAAGGTAATAGTAAGGCAAAAATACAGTATAAGCTCAATTAATATACGCTGTATACACAATTAACACCCCTTTTAACCTTATACCACAATAACTTTACGAATATTAATCCAGTTATTTTTCAAAATACACCAATATTTTGATTAAAAAATGATAAAAATTGCTATCCAGGTTGCATGTAATTTGACCCAACATTCGTAGTGTTATTAAAAAGGCTATAAGGCCAACCAAAAGTTAAATAGCCAATCAGATATAGCCTTTACCTTAGCCTCAAAATACCCGAATTTAATAACACTTACACGTAGTTATTCAAAAATAACACTTACACATATTCAAATAACTTTACCAATATACCATTTCAAAGAATATAATTAATATCATTTTATAGCCTTGATTAATGCGAAAATAATGATACATGTTGCATATATATATATATCTTTTAACTGGCGTATCGTATGGCGTATTATATCAATATCCAATAAGTCATATACAGCACGTGATACCCTTTATGACCACTTGGAATCCCGTATATATATCATACATATATGACATATTATCTTTACGAAATAAATTTAAACAATTACAAAACTAATTTAATAATTTTTTTCATACTTCAATTAAAATAACAATATTTTTTCAAATTTTTAAAAAGAATATTTCAGAAGTTATTGATAATATAAATAAATAATAAGAAAACTTGTATATACCCCGCATAGTATACTGTGCACCTTTCATACTAGCCTTTTTTGGACAGCCCTGACCTATTTTCTTGATTTTGGCACTAATGTCATAATGGTCCACCGTACCTCCCCTCACCAATTCTCACCAATAGCGGGATATTAAGAGGCCAATAGCGAACCCGACTCTGAGGCACTTCAAAAGAGGGACGGATAATGCCATGATGCCATAAACGCCATAACGCCTCCCTAGGGATTATGGCAAGATCTGGACTTCTGGACCGGACCGGCTTGCTTTAGCTTTTACGGATCTATCCAATCTTCGAATTCGATGCGTCCGTGACCGGTGTCGAAGGAACAAGTTTTCGAACGTTCCACGGTCCCTTGCAACTGGTCCACCTCGGCTTGGTATCCAATGATTGACATATCGCGAAGGTCAACGTGACCTGGTTCCGAACACATGACAACCGAATACCAATGACTCTAGGTACGTGAATAACCGAGTCCCAGGACGAAGGTGAGCGAATGGAGAAACTATATTCTCCATTCGGTGCCTTGGCGGATTAATATTCCTTTCGATTGCTCGGTACCGACTGTGACGAAAAGAAAGCCACGTAAGATTGGGTAGGTCGTTAAGAAAAGAGCTCACTATCTCTCCAATTCGAATGGAGCTACCGGTTCAGCGATCAAGAACGAATAAGGCAGTTGGCTGGATAATTTCAACCTCCACGAACAACATGTGGCGGGGGTCACACTCGTTCTGCAGCGCTGCATAGAAGCAGTAAGTTCCCGCATACGGTATGCAGCTTAGAGTCGCGTCCGTCTGCTCCCCGCGAAGCGAAGTTCGTACATACTACATGTTCCATGCTACCTTAGCGCCGCTCAGTACAAAGCACAATCCAACGGAATACACCGACAGTTTGATATACCTACATTTACATACCTAACCTAATGCTTACATAGTAGTGGTGAAGCCAATGCAAGATCGTCAACAGACTAGCTAGGTCGTTAATGGAGCAAACCGAGATCTAAGACAATCTGATCCTCGTCTTAGGGCATCAAATACAATATATTTACATAATACAAGTCGGTGACTGATAAAACTGTATGTAGATTCACATGTGCAGTGATTTACATACTATGTGCCTGTCTCCATCGTCGTCACTCTACCATTAAGACGTGGCAGCTGCTACGTTTACTTCCCTGCTATATAGGTACTATAATTCGTTATCCACATTTGGGCCGCGTTGATTCACAAGAAGGCTTCTATGAACCATGGTTTCTTCCGATTATATCCGATCTGAATGACTTCTACTTGCTCTATCATGAAGTATTGGATCTAGGCGGTAGTGAATCAATGGACGGCGAGTCATCGTCTCTTAATCCCGAAGGGATTGTCTTACGTTGACCTGTCTTTACCCTAACACTAATCCTAACATTAAACACTAGCACTCTTGGGTAGCTTCGGAGGTTCACGATTACGAGCATCGCGTTTTTAACTTGGGTAGAGCTGTGGGATGGGGCTGATTCCCCTGTGACAAAGAACACGCTTTGATTTAAGCGAAGTTGACTTGAGAGGCCTGGGCCCAATCGCATGCCGAGAATGAGTTTTCGGGACTCATCACATGAGTATTCCTCAATGCGAGTCCCAGCTCCATGGTGGATGGTTGATTCTCCTTTATCCCGACAGAGATTAGTCTTCGTAGCATAATGAAGATCTGTGCTATCGTCAGATGTCATCTAGAGGCTCTAATTTGTTTTTCTTAAAGTCTTGAGTTTTGCCGTAGAGAGATCCCCGTCGATGAGTAGGCGAATAGGGTTAGACAAGGAAAGACTTCACAAATGCAGGTAATCTCACTAGAGCTAGGGCCCTTGACCCTTGAACGCACGCGTAGCTAGAGCACAGACTACGCAGAAGCCATCCCGGCTCATAGGATGATTAGTAGATCGTGAATGGTTTAATAGAAAGCTCGATTTGGACTTAGTTACTCATTTCCATATCCGCTAAGGAATGTATCACAGGTTTGTGCACATTGCACATATTAGTCTTCTTATTGTAAGCCGACGGAAGATGGACCGGGACGCAACAGCTTGGCTGCCGGGTGCGAGTTTGTTTTTTTATGATGATTTGCATCAGCTCCCTGGACAGGGTTACCAATGACGGCAACAGCACGGACATCAATTTCTTGCTGTAGTATTTACGGCTTTACAGGGTGAACACTGAGCAGGGTAAGCTGGAAATATACTACATTCGTCACTCACGCATACAGCATACCTAAGGTAGGTAGGTAAGGTACCTAGGTAAGGTATGTAATGAAGGCATACGTACGTATCTCCACCATCCCTGTAGCATCTTTCTCAACATCACAAACATCACAGACATGCATACAAAAGGAGCAGCCCCCATTTTAACACTACCGTTAGAACAAGAACCCTTTTCTTTTACAGTATGTATAGTAGCATAGCATATATTAAAGTAACAACTAGCCAGACTTTGCGATCTGAAGGACGGCATAACGCATAATACAACATATCTTGGTAAGAGAACGAACGCATTAATAGAGCCACCTATCTTAATTCTGTCATCGCCATGCTGCCGGGACTGTCGGGAGGATGTTCGTGAGCAGGGGCGCATGGCTGGATAAGGCTTTGACAAGTGACGATGTTGCATGGGGCTAATCTCGCGATCGCTGTCATGGATGAAGATTAAAGAGTTAAGAAAAAAAAAGGTACGTAGCTTAATATCAATAATAATTATTAGTTGGTAAATATTGGATTATCACAACATGTAAGAACCCAAATTAGCCAAAATTAGCCCACATTGTACAGACAAAAATACGGGTTAAGTCAAAAATAGAATAATTATTGGTGTGTAGATACTATGTAAGGTAGGTATGTAGGTTAAACTTGCAAACGAGTACGACTTTTTTTTTTAGCGCCCGGTATGCATTTGGATGCAAAGTATAGCTCGACTTAACCCAAGTTTAGTTCCTAGTTGAATGGAAGCGAAGTGGGATAATTATAGAATATTGGCCAAATTAGCCCATCACGAATTTATATCGGGTGATCTTCGTCCAACAGCCGGCTCGTGAACAAATCCGGTAAGCCACACCCCAGCCTCCCCCATAGCTTCCCACAGCTTCCCACAGCTTACGGGGTGCATGGACCACTGCTTGATTTCCTGATAACACTGATAAAGGGAATCATGGGGAAGTTATCTCCACTTTTATCTAAGGCTAGGTTGCTGACCTCATCTGGAAGATGGACAAAAGGGAAAGGGTCCCTTTGATGCCGTGTCTTGGCAGCCCGGGGATCCTTGAGATTTTGCATACGCTAAGCACGCAGACCCCACTAGATCCACTATCGACGCTAATGGGAGCTTGCCGCCCTCGACCAGAGATTGGCTAAAATCTCGCCCTCCATCATGAATTAATTCCGGCCAGACAGGGACTAGCTTCCGAGCTTGAGCCAATCCCAAGTCTAAACCCTTACTTTGTCACATCAACTAAGATTCCGGCTAAGCCCGCTACTGGCGCCAACTTTCTCTGAGCCTCGAATCAGCGAGCTCCATTACCCTTTACTTCTCAACTTCTTCCAAGGACCTCACAACGATTTACCTAACATATCCATCTGATTGGTTCTTCCTCAAGCCCATCTCATATTTCGAAATATTCACCGGTGCCACAGCAACGTCCGGACTAACTAGGAAAATGACCAACCCGAACATGTGTTTTCCATGCCCAAGTGGATTGCTATCGAAATTGGCCCCGAGTATTGGGAAAATACATGCTCGTCGTTTTTCGTTCGGCTGGGAGCATTTTAGAGTCGGCGCGACTCTTATTAGTCCCGACCTCGTCGTTCCGTCGTGGGCAGGGTGTTTGCAAGGCCGGACCCCCGTGGCCCTGCTGCCCGGACGGCCACTGGTTTATACTGATGGCCAATCCCACGCTTGTATTCATAGATTTACCATTCATTGGCGGGCGAAAACGATGTCTAATGGACGCTTGAGGTATAAAGAAATTATACTATACGGATACTACAGAATCTAGTTCCTCCTTCCTTGAAGAGCAAACGAGAGTAGAAGCTCGCGATCGAGGGCCTGGCTCCGAGTTCGCAAAATTCGACCTAGTTTATTGACGGGCAGCTTATTACTCCAGCCCAGCAGCTCTCCACCCGGCGATATGTTATCCAGATGTAGCAATGAGCTAGGGTTGGCGTATGTATGTGCAAAGTACTTCGTACAATTCTACTCGAACTACGTACTACGTAGTAGTATACCTGCGTAGTAGACATGCGTACGGATTTGGGTTTTCGATGCTGCATATGCAACCAGTACTGATATGCAACCCGATAGCAAAGCAATCTATGATTATCGGTCAGCCCATGCAGAGCAACCACACCATCCGTGCTCCAATGGTCTATGCGAGGGCAATCGGCAAGCTGCCATGGCTCCTTGCATACATATTACTTATTGTCTTGAGCAAGTCGACACTTGGCACTCGGCTCAACATCGAAAGTCCACACGTGGGGTTCCTCTCTCGTGGTTCTTCTAGCACAGCATGTCTATCATCAACGTGCAAACTTAGCGAGGAATGCGTGACAAGCCCAAGACACGGCCCAACCGTCTCCGCTCGAAGATGGGAAGTGGCATGACGGAGTTCCTCGAGGGAGAGAAAGTAGCCTCTCCTCTCGTAAAAGTCGTAAAAGTACCACATTCCGCACCCCCTCTCTTTTCCGTGCCTCTTCTCGACCCGATCGACGCTAATAAACCCCTGCGGCTTTCAATAAACTCGAAGACCCCGGCTTGCAGGGCTTGCTGACGGCAAGGATGGATACAGGGCTGGCAAGGTCACACACTCGCGCACAATTAGAAAATCTGCAAGTGCTGGCGGTGGTTGTCAAGACCCCATGTCTTCCCTATACATGGGGGGGATGCACTACGGTGGATCGGACTTTCGAGCGGTCGTGCCAATAACCGGCAAGCCACGTATGGGAACTGCCTCTTTTAGTCGCTCGACGTTGCCTAATACCCTACCAAATAATCCTTGCCATCTGCTTGCAGCCCACCGTCTTCCGCCAGTGTCACCGAGTGGTACAATGCCCTTGTACCGCTATTTTTTTTTTTTAATTCTTTTTTTTCGAGGAGGGTGGTTGGTCCAGGTGGTCGAGGATACCCACCTTCATCCGGGTGACTCGACCGCGGTCCATAGAACCGGCCAAGCTCATTGGCATCCGCAAGCGCATATCCGGCTCAAGTCACCACGTCCTACCCCAAAATGGGCTAATTTGCATATGTAGTAGCCTGCAGCGACCAGTAATTAGGCCAGAAAAGTCATGGGTTAAAAAAGGAATTACCCCAAATTGCGTATGTTGCTATTTTTGAACATAGCCGTCGACGCTACACCAGTTCACGACGCAGCTAAGGTGGTGGCCAAAGAGGACGAGGCCACGATATAAGTCCTCACACCTCCAATCCACAGGAGCGTTCTTTTTTTCGAGATAGAGTTGTGAAGGGTTAAAGATTCAAGTGTCGTTCCAATTTCTCCTAATTAGTTTCCTCTCTCTCCCCCCTTCTCTTTTCCCTCAACTCTCGTCCTCCCTATAACCTCTTATTCCCGCTAAACTCGACTAACGTGAAAGGCAAGCTGGTACTTGCTTGGATCCTATCATTCATTCGACGAGAAAATAATATTAATTTTGACGATTTCCGAAATTTACTCCGTGCCGGCCTTATCTCCACTCTGCGGATTATTATTCACCGGGCACGAGAACTTGAGCGTTGAACGTTTTTGGGCAATTACTGGCTTCGAGGCGCACTCTCTAAAGCAGACCCTAGCAACCTCGACCTGGACCTAGAACTAGGGTCCCTGGCTCCCCTGGTCCCCTCCCGCTTTCGCTCGGCTTGACCAGCATAACCCCCCCCCACCACTACCATCTCGACGCAGGTACCTCAACTCGACATAAGATACAAATGGCATCTCTACCCCCCAACCCCCAAGGAGACCTCATGAGAGCAGCAAACGTCAACATGGCCGTCGCACAACCGACTAAGTCGAAGGCTGCTTCGAAGCAAAGCAACAATGCCAACCCTAAAGCAAAGTCACAGATGCACCGCCGTTCAAGAACAGGTTGGTACTCCCATATAACTGACTTACACGACCACTTACACCGGCTCGGCCTTGGTCCGTGTGTAAGTCAACTTAGAATAGCAACACTAACAAGACCCCTTTTCTATAGGCTGCTATACCTGCAGATTACGACGAAAGAAGTGCGATGAGGGCACTCCCATGTGCACAGCATGCAAGCATCTCGGTCTTGAATGTGAATACAAGCGACCGATGTGGTGGAGCAACAACGACTTGAGGCGACATCACAAAGACAACATCAAGACGATCATCAAGCGAAAGAAGCTCACCGAGAAGGCCTCCCACACCATCCAGACCTCAGTTAGTTCGCCGCCTGGCTTGTCGCACTCCCTTCCTACCTCTGCGACCTTCTCGGACCCTCTGGATCGAACGAGGTCGGCGTCAATCGACTCGCAATTCGCCTTCAACTTCAACAGCCCGCCCAATGTACAGGACTATGGGGCTTACAACCCACACATACTCCCGTCGCATTCCGACTTCATGTTCAACATGTCTCCCTACGAGATTGACGTCAAGACCGAGCGACAAATGTTTGTAAATGACGTCCCTACCTTAAGGGAATCAACAGTTTCAACCTTCAGCACTTTCCACACGCCACCGCCGCCAGGAACTGTCCTTCCGTCCTACCCCATGGAAGGAGAATGGGCCGAGCAAGTTTTCCAGGAACGTCGCGAGTCGCTAACTGAAGAGACATTAAACTACAACTTTTTTGATTTCTCGCACGGACTACCTACCAGCACCAGACAAGTCGATATCGAACTAGATGAGAATGACCAGCGACTACTAGAGCATTTCATTCAATTCGTGTTGCCAACTATCTTTCCCATCTTAGAAACTAACCAACACGGCTCCGTCGGCTCTGACCTCATCTTGCCTAACTTACAGAACAACAAGCCTTACCTTCACTGCTGTCTCATGATTGCAGCTCAACACTATAAGGCAACAATGAACGTCCAAGGAGAGGAGATTGACAACGACATCATGCGACACCGACACGCTACCATCGTCGCTCTTTGCGAAGCTCTAAACAATGATGAGAACCACCACCAGATCCTCGAGGCAACTCTAGGTCTCATCTTCTTCCAGTCCTGCGTTGGCCGATATGACGATTCGCTCCCTGACATTCCCTGGCACCAGCACTTCCAGGCCGTAAACTCTCTTGTCACGAAATTGGATCTGCCCCGATTGGTTTCCGACTCGTGCGAGCAGCTCCCCCAAACGCCATTTAACATGACGTTGACCGCGTGGATCGATATCCTAGGAGCAACTATGCAAGGGAGAGCCCCAGTTTTTGCACACACCTACCGCGAAAAACATCTGTCTACCACTAACCCATTCCTTGGACTTCGCGAACTCATGGGCTGCGATGACCACATCATGTATCTCATTTCCGAAATCGCCTGCCTCGAGGCCCTCAAGAAGGAAGGAATGGATGACATTACCCTTTGCCAGCATGTACACGCTCTTGGCGACCAGATTGGGTTGACTGAAACCCATGACAGCGCACCCAAGATGCCCTTCAACGCCAATGGCTCTCTTAGCCCGAAACAACTCAGCAAGAACATCACCAGCGCCTTCCGATTGGCAGCTCGCATCTACCTATGCAGCCTAGTTCCCGGCTTCTCCCCCAGCCAGGCTAGCTGTGTTGGCCTAGTTGAGAAGCTCACCACTGTGCTACAACTTATTCCGTCCGGTGCCAGTGGCTTCGACCGAAGCCTCTCCTGGGTCTACCTGGTCGGCGGATCCGTCAGCGGAATGAACTCTAGCTTCAGACAATTCTTCAACGACCGCATCGCTCAGCTAGGCGATGCTTCTAACTACGGCAGTTTTGGTGGCGTTGTCTCGCTACTACACGAGGTCTGGCAACAGGCCGACAACAGCCAGCCGAGTCCCAGTGCGAACGGGTCCACAGAAGCGCCCTACATCTCCTGGAGAGACGTTATGCAGATGAGGGGATGGGACTACCTGCTGATCTAGATTGATCATGTCCCTCAAAGCTGGTCTCGAGGAGAGTAGTCCCTCTCCTCATCTGCGGGTGGCCTTCTGGGGGCGATGCAGGAAATTGCCGCCCCCTTCGCACTGCGACTACGGTCGACTACAACATTTTCTTTAAATTATTACTATCATAATACCCAATAGAGAGAGGATGCCGCAAGGCAACCGGAACGACACTTGGAATAGGTGGAGATTAAGGAGCTTGGATATATCAACATAGTGGACGGCGGAGACGGGCCGTCACATTTGGGAGGTAATGAACCTTGCTATGGCTTATGAGTAAATGACGATTTCTTATTATTGATTCCCTTTACTACGTGTTTACGGCATTGTCGGATGGCTCTATATATACCATTGCATGCATTGGCAGAGGGGCATAGGAGTTTTGGGCAATTTGAGCCATTTGGGAGGTATGGATTCAGCATTTGGTTCTGGATAAAGGCCTAGCATCACTTGTCCCTGGAAGGAAAGGGGCAAACCAGGTTCATAGAGGACACCGTTATGAATGTCCTCGCCTCTCAACGTTTCTTAGGGACTAGAAACCCTAAGGACAATAGGAGAAATATTCATGTTTGTAGCATAATACCTAACACAATTAACGAATAAAAATTCAAAATTCAAAATAATTATTTTAGTCTTGGAATTTCTTTTACCTAGTGATTTGATTTACATCTATTTGCTAACATTAACCCGTATTCTTTGACTCATACTTGCATTAGACTAATTAGTCGCAACTAACAAAAATATTCAACTTAATTAGCTTTTTATTTTATTTTACCAGGCGTTTAAAAGAAAACCTGTAAAACAGAAGAAGAAAAAAACCGGACACCACCAACGACCCCGGAGCAAAATTTTTGCTATCCTTACCGGGCTTATACTCCACCGGAAAACTTGGGCATCTTTTTTTTTTTTACATAGATAGATGCAGAGCGGTGAACGGGAATGGATCTCGTGATCAATGAGTCAGGTGCTCAACGCCCCAACGACCGACGATCCCACATCGGTTTCACTTACATAGAAATCTACCATGTATGTTAGGCTAGTTACTTAATGTAGCTTTCTTCTTCTTCTTCTCCATATGTGTGCTCCATAGGCACATATGCAGTAGATCATTCATCCGTCCACGCAAGCGCGGCGGCCCGCTTCTCTGTCAATTTACCGTATGTAGCAACCCGGTCGAAGGAAAGGCTTTTTCGTTTTCTTGCAGTCCATGTCCACCTTATCATGTATGTAGTGTATGTAGTGTATGTAGTGTATGTAGTGTATGTAGTGTATGTAGTGTATGTAGTGTATGTAGTGTATGTAGTGTACGTAGCTATGGTGGAGTTTCACTTTCAGCTGCATTTGATATTTGACAATTACATACATTAGGTATATAACATAACATGCTTGATGCTTGATACTTGCATGGCTTTTGAGACCGAGTGCAAGGCAGATAGACGGTGGCGTTGGTGTCGCGTGAATGCGGGCAAATTTAAGACATGCACTTTTATAACTTCTAACCGTTACGTTAGGTACCTTACATACCTACCTCCTGTAGATACCTAGATAAAAACACTGTATTACTGCTTTGCATCATCACATGTAGATCGCAAAACCACGCGAATTCAAAGATCTAAACGACTAACCTACATATTGCTGGGTATCATATAGTGGGCTGTGCGGACAATCAATGCGTCTAGACAGGGCTTTCATTGCTTCATGACGTATTGCCAGCTCGCTCTTCTACCCTTGACGAGCTGAGATAACTTTTTCATCCGATCTTTTCAACTTTTGAAACTTGCGAAGCCACGCAAAATGCCCTCACCTATACTAAAAATGTACCTGTTGGTGTTATTGAACTAGACAGGGGACTTTTCGGCACATGAGTAGGGTAAACCAGGATTTTGTCATCTCGGCCGAGAATGAGACCATGGATTGATTGATTGACTGATTAATTGATTGCTTGCTTGTTTCTCCGCCGGCAAGCGAAAGAGCTGATGCGTCATGCATAGGCGGTCTGCACTTGATGGATCTCGTGTAGGAAAAGTCCATCTATGTACTACTAACAACTCCGTCGGCCGCTTCGCACCGGTCATCTCGACCCGACAAAATCCAAGCCCCGTATATTGTTTTTTTACCCGCAGGACGCCCAGTGGCGTATGTAACTACTACATACTGCGGTGAGGATCGTCACTTGGAACGGCGGTGGAATCTTCTGCAACAAAAACCGGGCAACACGAGCTTGTGCAGGTACAAATGTCGCATACGCAGGAATTACCAACGACCCAGTCGGTTACGCAGGGGAGGCGAATCAAAGCCGTCTTCTTCGACTTTATGGGAACGTGTCTAGATTGGCATAGCGGAGTCACCAACACTTTACCGGTAGCTATAGCGGAGGCAACCCGCTCCAGATTGGCGCTTGATTGGCGCGAGGAGTTCTTTAAGGAGCTGCACGCTCGGTCCCAACAGGGCCTACCGCCTGAGGATATTGACATCACACATCGAAAAACTTTACTTGGAGTCCTGGGTTGGGATATCTACAAGGAAGAGCGCTGCCATTTTGTTGGGCTCGACAACGACGGCGGGCCTACAGGTGTTGTCGATGTTGTTGCCCCGGACGGCGGCACGGCTGCTATCGAACGCGCTGTGCGTTCGTGGCACAGTATGGCTCCATGGTCGGATGTTCGCCCTGCGCTAACCGCGCTGAAGAGCAAGCTAGGGCTGGAGCTATTTGTACTTGCCAACGGGACTACGAGGCTCCAGCTCGACCTAGTCCGATCTTCCGGTTTAGATGGTATCTTTAGCTTGTTGTTCTCCAGCGAACTTCTAGGCGTCTATAAACCGGCGCCGGAGGCCTACGAAAAAGCGTTAAGGCTGGTGAAGGTCCGGCCGGATGAGGCCGTCATGGTCGCAGCCCACGCATACGATCTCAGGGCGGCGAAGGCCCTCGGTATGAATACGATGTATGTGTATCGTTGGACGGATGACCGTAGCGAGGATATGGATGTTGTTAGAAGAGAGAATGATATGTTCCTCGGTGAAAGTGAGAACGGAATGGAAGGGTTGTATTCCGCTATCGAGGCCTTGAATTAGGTCTCTAAGTAAAAATTGCTAACTATGTAGTTCGCATCATACATTCTACCAACAAACAGCCTTGCGGTAGGTCGCGAACCAGGTCTCTCGGTTCAGAGGATCCGTGGGCTGTGAGCTTTTGGTAAACGAATATGTTGTGCATGAGGCCTCCTGCCGACGGATTATTGAGGATTAAGCGGCTCGTGTGAGTTGCATTTGAAGAAATGAGGCGCACACCATCGTCATAATTAGGTACAGCACGGCCCGAAGGGTTGGTTCTGTGTTATACTTAACATGCCTAGGTAGAGATGAAAAATGTTGTGGTGGTGGTCTGCGCCTCCAGTCCCGGTTTCTATAAAATGCCGACCGGTAACTCTCAGAGTGAAGTACACGAGTACCTAGTAACAATAGAACCCCCCCCCCTCTCTTTTCCCCCCGGGCTTACAGGTAGGATTTAAACTATAGCGGGTCTTTATTAAGGTCTTACAGGGATTTAGTATTCGCGCAATCAGCGTCTAGATTTGCTAGATTCAAAGCCAAATTAGGAAAACCCTAGTTTTAGTCTAACTGTGCTGGCCAATTAGACACGTATTTCCCACTTTGTCGCGCCTAATTTGAAAGTCGTACTAATACTTTAGACCAATAAGATATTTCAAACTTCTTCTCCTTCTCAACCGCCGTAACTGGCGCCCCTGTAGCCGCCCAATGAGTACGACGTTCAAAGAACGACTATGGGCGATTCGCCTCATGAGAGCCTCTCGTTTTAGAGATTACTTCGTCGCTTAATACCCGCATTGCCTCATCGCGAACATACCTGTTCGCCTAGAATTTGTTGCGTCCACTCAGTATACTCGAATGAGTAGTGCTACGTAATTTATGTAGCGGCTAAGTTAGATCTATTCTGCATCTAACTCTACCATCTCGTCATCTTTGGGTGAAGATATCCAGTCGATCACCCGCTCCCTGCCGCATTATATCGGGCGTCATGTCGAGTACCCCATCAGGTCGCATCTGTTGGGCTAGAGAAATCGTCGTCGCTTAAGTCACGCGATAGAGAATGATTGCCAGCTATGCCATCTATGCTGTTCGGGCCACTGGGGGCCAAAGGGACGAACAATGGTCGAACAAAGTGGAAACAAAGATGTCAAGGAACGAAACATGATTCATAGGCCGGGCATCAAAATTCACTTGTCATTGCTAGGCCATTGCGTTGTTCGTTTTTTTGTCCCATGTCTATTCACCCACACCTTTCATAGTCATTCGACTGAATACTCGAACGTATTCATTGTCTCCGCTTGGTTACTCTTATTACTATTTCTAACTCACCCCCCCTGCCTATCTTAGTCTCTGACTGGCTTTTCTGTGATTGAATTTGCTCTTTTGATACCATAGATATTGTCTTCTACCACGTCCTAGTACATACTTTCACTTTCTTATTCTATCTACATAATTATCTCTTGGCTTTTTATTTCCTTAAGTTATACCTCAGCACTGTAGCAACATCTATAAAAAATCAGAAAACGTCGTATTCCATCATAGCTGATCACCCCATGGCGTATCTCTGGGGTCCTCGAAGGGCTTTACGTCTCGCGGCGGTGCTTGCGACGACTGCTTCAGCCACATATATCAGACCGAATATCCTGCTCGAGAGAGCCGATAGCACCTGTGCCGCAGACTTTACGAAATGCGCATTATCAGGGCTGCCAGAAAACTTCTGCTGCGAACCGGATACGACGTGTATAGCCCTGGCCGGCAACACGACGGTATTATGCTGTCCGAAAGGCAAGACTTGTAACAAGATAAATCCCATAACATGCGATCTTGCGTTACAAGATCCTGCCACAAATCCCGAGGCCGAAATCAAGACGACGGCACTGGATGGAATTCTTGAGACGTGCGGGACGGGAACTTGCTGCCCATTTGGTTATCATTGCGATGGTACGATATGTGTGAAGAACACCGATCAGAGTCAGAAGCCGGAAACAAAACCGAGCTCCATAAGCACGTCTGTACCAACTTCTACTTCCTCACCTGCCTCGGCATCCAAGACAACGACGGTGGCTGTAAGTGAGATAACGTCCGCCACACCACCTCCCACGTCGCCCACAGCACCTACCGCTCCAGATACCGAGCCGACCGACGAACCAACTAGCGAGCCGGTTACTGAGGCACCAGCACCGTCAACAACGGGCACGGCTGATACCGTGAAAATTGTCGGGGGAGTCATAGGAGGTGTTGTTGGCTTCGTCTTCATAATCCTAGCCGTCATTTTCGCGCGGTACAAGCGTAAGAAGCAACTCCAGAGGCGGGAGCAATTGCAGCGCCACGACTCTACGTCATCCTTCGGCAACATTATCAGTGCGCCTGTGCCTCATGCTAAGTATCCGAACGAACGCATAGACTTTCTAGCGAAGCAGCCCCAGTCCAGTTCGCCTCGGAGCTTCACGCCGTCGTCTCCGACGGCCGTAGCGTCGCCCGGTAGTCATCGGAAGCCCGATGAGGGATATGGCGGTTTAGGGTTTATGCCGCCGAACTCGCCCTACTCGCCGTATGCACGGCGCCCGGATAGTGAGATGTCAGACGTACCACGCAGCTACCATGCCTCGGCCGAGATAGGTGGGCTCCGGAGCTTAACAGGCTGGAATACGCATCAGCAGAACGGCGGCGGGAATATTAACAATTATTCTCCCGTCCCGGCACCTCTAGTCACCCTAACACCCGCACGGGATGGTACTATAAAGGGAAAGGGGAAGAACAAAGGGAAGGGCAAAGAAAGGGCTCGAGGCAACGAAGATGAAGACATGAGTATTAATATCTTTGCGGACCCGCGCACGGTGGCAGATGGCAGGCCAGATAGCTCCGTGACGACGTGGTCGAATATCCAGCAGCGGGCTGATAATAATGGTAATGCGACGCCGGTCAGGGGGCAGACAAGGTTGGGAGACGAACTCCCGAGATGGAGGTGATAGACTCCATCGAGTATTACCCTCACGATACGCATAGCAAGGCGGGCATACCTTTTCTCCTTTTTTTCATCTAAGCTAAGCCGATCGCTTATCTTTATTTTCCTTTGTCTTGATCCAGCAAAAATCTAGGATTCGGGAGGGACACTTTTATCATGATACCACTGGGCGGACAGGCAGGCAGAATAAGCCAGGCGGGTTTGCATTGTACGGCGTTGGGAGGGAAAGTTCTTTTGCTTTTTTATTATTTATCTACTAGTCATAGTTTGGAAAAGGAGGGATGAGTTTGACACTTTGCTTCCGCGGACATACGATACGATACGCACCCTTCTTCGCAGAGATCAGAGCAGAACATGTATATTATATAGGTTAGGTACCTTAGTGGTATATTACGGGGGTGGACAGTGCTTTGATCGGCTGTTATTATGCCCTTTAACTATGTGCCTGGCTGGGTGCGCCCTATGCATAGGTTAATATTACTTTCGCTTCTATATGCTTTGGGTTTTTATTGATAGGGATGTTGTCTTCTGCGTGATACCGTGTTTTGCAACTATTCCGGGTTTGATCCATTTAAGTGTCTATCACGCGTGGAAAGGGATAACAACCGACTGGAAAAAAGTATTTATTCTCAAGTTATATAGAGGGTAGAGCAAAAGCTCAACTAAATACCTCAAGTACTCTCCCATGTAAATAAGGCACAGAGATTAAAATCTCAAAAAACAAGAACCGAATCGCGGTTCGTCTTAGTATGCACACATTTAAAACCCAGCCCAGTTGATGTAGCATGGCAACTTTTCGTACAAGCGTCTCAGAGCCCATCTCAAAGTACGACTCCTTCTTCTTATATTCCCATTAATCGTCCATCAACAGCTCATACATCTTCATAATAGCCGACCACCCACGATACAAATCCAAAAAAAAAAAAAAAAAACCACTCTCAACATATTTTTCGGTTTACTAAAACGGCACCAATACTAACCCCCCTTGGCCCGACTCTCCAGAGCTAAGGCTCGTACATAGTAAGAATACGAAAACTTTTTAGGGAAACGAACAAGAGCTATTCATTGCTTCTTCTTGCTGCTCTTCTCAGTCGTCGGACTCGACGGACGACCGCCATTGCTAGTCTTCTCCATATTCTCGTACTTCTCGTACTCCTCGTCGTCCTTACGCTCAGCATACCACTGACCCGCCTGGAGGACCAGCACACCAACAAGCACCAGCGCCAGAATCGTATTGCTCGCAGCCAGGACCTTCAGACTATCCTCGCGCCCGAGAATGATCTCACCGCCGGTCAACGGGTCGCCGGCACCGGCGCCAGGACGGCCGACGCCAACGGTAGTCGGGTCGAAGTCGTCGGACTCCCAGGCGCCGGCGCTGACGAGGCGCAGGCCCTTGACGATGTTAGCGACGTAGACGCCGACGCCGATCAGGTAGAGGACGAGGGAGGCGCCGTCGAACAGCATGTTGGACTCGGAGGCGCGGAACAGCTTGATGAAGAAGCCGAGGAAGCCGACGCCGACCATGATGCTTAGGATGCGCGCGATTAAGGGAGGCGACTGGTGCATGAACTTGAGGTGGATTTCGAGCTGGTCTAGGTACGCGGCCGAGATGGGGTCTTTGGTCCATAGCAGCGGGAAGTCGTACGGGAACATGGCGAAGAGGATTCCGAGGAAGAAGCATGTTGCTAGAGGGGAGGAGACATGTTAGTGTTGTTGTATAGCAGGCCTATTTGTTTGTGTGTATTTATTAAGATCATTTTGCGCCGCGGGGTTAAAGCGACAGCACAGCGCAGCGCAGCAACGATAGAGAAGCAGGATATACATACGTCCTATAATCATAAAAGTCGCAAACGACCCAGACCCGCGATAGTCCTTAGACCGGGTGGTCTTATTCCAATCTACCCACTTATCCGACATGGCGACCTGCGATGACGATGTTTGCGACGCGGTTTGGTGGGAGGTTTAGAGGCTACGTAATGGATAAGATAGGTACCTTAGGAGGTAGGTAGCAGTTGTGTCGGTGGGAAAAGATAAAAAAAAAAAGAGGACGTGCGAAAAATGGTTGATACACGTTTTTAGTGCGAATTGACTTGTTTTATAAGTTTTCACCGTTGATCAATTAAGAAAGTAGGTGGCATATCGTGTTTGCGCTGTTTGCCGCGGCTGAGGGGAGAAAGCTGAGAAAATGTGATTGCAGTGCAAATGAAGTGTACCTAATCTAATCTGTGCAAGGCTGTCCTGTCCCTAAGGTACCTATACGTGTATGCATTTAACGGGGTATTCATATTCCTCTAAGAGCGTCACTTGTAAAACTCTCCGTCGATAGCAAAGTCGCGTATATCGATCGTGTCTATCAACCTACTATCTCAGCTTCAACTATATAAGTGTGATGCGGGATTTTTGACCGTCCCATTCATCCAAAAAGTTTGTTTCCAATTCTAGACGCCCGATTCGTTGAAACCTGTTATCTATATCACGCTTCAATATAAGACAGAATATCCAGTCCCTTTTCCCCCATACTGGAATAAGGGTGTATACGAAACGCCCCATCTCCTTGTGCGCTTGCCGATAAACCTCATATTCCAAGTCTGAAGTATCATATAATATATAGGTACGTGAATCTGACTCAGAAAAGCACTGGCTTCGAGCTTCATCGTAATATACCCAGTTATACCATATGTTGTCCTCGAGATCTGCACACTCTAATACAAGGTAGCAAAGCATACACTCGATGTCGAGCTCCGCAGAGCGAAGCAGTCCAAAAGATTCCCCGTTAGGTAGTTCAGGCACGATCCGCTCCTCAATAAGTTTGATATGATTTAATACATCACATCCTATATTCAGCTCAGCGAATTCCACATTACTTCCTGTGATCGAAGCCCAACTCCACGACGGCGCATACTTGCTACGTCGGACTTGAGGTGTAGAGGGTTCAGTAGCCCATGTAAGCCAATAACTGAGATTGCCTTTCCATAGGCCAGCCATGTATGTGTCGCCGGTGGCTTCCTGGAAAGCCTTCGCGATGCCGGACACAGCAACCAGTCTATCAGACTCTTTTGTAAGCCCACACTTTGTGTAGTATTCCACAATTTGAGTCCAGTGTTCACATAATGTTTCTGATCTCTCTTTGTCGTGAGGGGGAGGATACAATCCGGTAGTATTTTTTTCGAGTTCATGGAACAGCAACCCTGCTTTATTACTCTTAGTATCTGAATACTTTGTCCTGCCCCTTTCTAGATAGTCTAGATATTCTGGATCTTCTAGGTTTTCAAATATCGATTTAACTTCGCAATTGGTGCCCTTCCGGCACCCCCAGAAAATCTGATCTTCAGAGAAGTAAACAGTACGCGTAGCTAGAAAGCGTTCTTGTACGACCCAGCCACGTTTGTTGAGAGGCATTTTCTCGACTTCGTCCCCCCACCTCAAGATATCCCATGCCCACCATAGTCGGCCGTCTATGTTCGCCGCAAGCGGATAGTAGAGTCTCTCACGAAACTTTCTTCGCCTAAAAAGGCCGATATTTGCTGGGTCGGATGACGCAAAGCCCGCCGATATATTACAATGTGAGTAGCGGTAAATATCTATCATCGTACTGGCCTCTCGTTGCCATTCGCTCTCTGAATCCTGAAAGATGCACAACGAGTCGATCCAAATATATCTATAGCCGAGACGTTTAACAAGAAGCGCTGCATCGTGGAATGCTGGCCACGTTCTGTTAATCGGCGGTAATTCATCCAGCCTAACGCCCTTACGAAGCTGTGCCTCTGTGTCTTTAAGAAGCCGTGGCATCTCATCAGTGTTTCCCCAACGATGAGATAATGTCCAGTATACGGGATATTTATGCACAGTATTATGCATAGTATCAGGTTCGGTTGATGTTGGGAGGCGTGCTTCGTTATCGGCACCGAATTGAACCATGACTTCGGCTCTATCTCGCAGACATATCATCCCATCGTCGGCTTTCTCAACGTCAATCACTCGAGTCGGGAAGAAGGTGCTAGTGTCTAAACCAGATGACCTATGATATTTATGGGTTGAGCCACAAGACTTATGGTTAGCTTGGCAGGATGATATCCACTGACGTATCTTTCCTAAAGATTCGTCAGACCCTATGCTAGGGCCGAGGGTAGACCAAGGATGGGCCTCAAGATCACTTAATAGTGCACAAGATAATGTTTTAATGTTCTTTGGTTGTACTAGAGGTTCTGTAACGACTAGATAGCTTATCAGTATATATATATATTAAGGTGATAGGTTATTCTGATAGTATTTTATACCTACATTCGACAATTAAGGTGCTGGCCCAAGAACTCTGAATATCAAAAATTGCGTTGTGATTGTGGTCAGTATAGGCGCTGATACTAAACTTCCCAAACTCGTAATCATTATTGACATCCTCTATACCTTGCTTGATCTGATCTGGAGGCTGATGCATTGCCCATAACAAAAAGCAGATGAAACACCCGCTTTTCTCACTCGCTATAAAGTCGCGATAACTTTGGTATAATTTGATCGTGAAACCAGGTTCAGGTTGGAAAGTAAGTCTGCATCTGTCACATACCTTTCCTTCGTCACTTTCCATGATCGTATAGGAATGCCAGATACCGTCGTATGGTAGGCGAATGCTGAACTCTAAGAACCGTAGACTAAACCCGATATTCAACGAATATTGGGAATGATAAGTTGTTCGTTAGTTACTAGAGAGCGTTGGCAATTTTTCTTCTTTACTTTGTAGGTTTCCGTTTTCAAAGAAACTCCGCAGTGGCGTAGACGAGGAGGCTTAGACCAGACATTGCCCGATGATATCTCTTACAAGATTTCGTTAGCGGATGGAATTAACCAACCACGACAGCTGTTCCTATTCTCTCAAACTGTTTAGAGAAAGCAGCCTAGGCAATATCGGCCCACGCAGTATTGCTACCTAATGGCTTGCAATATGGATGAATAATGACTCTCATTGATTCGCGGAATTGGTATGACTGGCATAACGTGGCAGGGGGCGATGCTTCTTATGTTAAACCCCAATTCCTGTACGATGTACTACGCCTCCACCACCCCAATAAGTACGATAACCATAAAGCAAGTAGGTGTCGGTGCATAAATCCCGCAGTAAGAGCCTATAGAAACCCTATCTTGTGATCTTGAAACGGCACCGCATTGACCGAATATTCACCGTCGAATAAGATCCTGTAACCTGTGAGATTATGATGTTAGGAGCCTAACTTAGTGAGATTCCTATAGCTACACCGAGTCAGCCTCAACTATAGAAGAGGGATTCGCGCTTAGATCGAGATAGAAGCATGAAGGGGATGCATAAGATTCGTTGGCATATGACACTCTTATTGACTGAAAATTGCTTATGGTCCAATTGTCTAGCCCACGTATTATACGTGATTCTTTCATACCCCCTCATTACCCTCGTCCCATATCCCAAGCCCATTCGTAGAAAATAAATTAGTACATTCCTGGAAATATAGACATATACTAGACTAATCTTTTAAATGGATGGGCCTCCGTGTTGAAAACCCATTCGTCCAAATTAATGAGATCGGGCTCACTGAAGATCAAATAGAAATATCTATAGCCCAGTCGTTAGCCGCGGTCTATCTATGACATAGCCAATCTAGACAAAGTGGAAGGAAGAGGGAGATAAATCAACTTACTTCAAAGTTTCACCCATCCAAAAACTTTCCATAGAGTCCATTTTCGGAGGATCGCCATGAACCGTGACATCCCCTAGAGCCGCATTCGCGAACGACGTCTTGGTATTCATCTGGATAGAATCGAACATAACCCAGGCCGACTCAAGTAGGTCTGGGCGACCGGTGGCTCGATATAGAATAAACACGCTCTCTATGGCTTCCGGCCGTAGGAGATAACTTGAGTCGGCGATCTTCGTGAACCCCTTCGGAAGTCTGGACTGAGCAATTATCTCGTCCGCCTTTTCCATGTTATCCAGATCCTGCTCACCAGCCTCCCGCAGAACAGCGCGTTTCCACACCAACTCATCCCATTCACATTCCTTGTCTGACTTGCAAGGTTCCATGACGAAGGTCTCAGGCATTATTCCAAGCGGCATCGCATTGTACGTCCAAATACACCCGTCCACCAACTTCGTGGCCGCTTCTAGATGTTCCGGTTTCTCGAATAGCTTTCCGCCGACTGCGAGCATCCCGCCAGCGAAGCAGACTAGATGCTGGCCTTGGTGCTCTAAGTTTAGGGCTTTCTTCCCGTCTTTACTCCCTATATGCACGGTACCTGATATCAGAATGTCCGCGGTATCCGGAACCATGGGCCGGAAGAGAAGATGCTTAAGAGCGGTTTTCATCGAGTTCTCGTACATAGACTGGTATGAAGGCATAAGTCCACCCGTCATAGCGTACATCTTCGGCAGATACTCATAAGTGCTGTCTGCGAGAGCCCCGAGCCCAAACGTGGTATCGCTGTTGAAATTCACATCTCGAGGATTAAGCGCGAACGGCCACATGCCAGGGAGCTGAGTGGTGCTCTGCTGCTCTTCGAGAGCCTTTCTGATTCTGTCGGCAGCATCATACCATTTCGGGTCCCCAGTCAGCATAGATAGACGCGTAAACTCCATGCTGAACGAACCGACCTCAGCAAGCCATTCCATTTCGGGTGCAACCTGTTTCCCTCCTTTCTTAGCATTCTCGAAGTCCCAACGAGATATCGGCATACGATTAGGCGTATCAAACGCCTTGTATAGCATATCTCCAACTTCTCTAGCCTTGCGTAGCAATCGTAGGTCGCCGCTTAAGTCATAGGCTGCAAGAAAACCTCCCAGATAGCGAATTGCAGTTTCGAAAGCATTTACAGTCTCAATCACACAGGTCGTAAAGTCAATGTTAACCGCAGCGTTTACAGCCTCCTCAAACTCGGACCGCATCGACATAATCCATAGGGTATCTAAGCTGTCGACCAATGTGGCCCCCCAGCCTCCAAACAACTCTTTGGATTTGCCGCTGATAGGAGCCAGCTCATCGCTCTTAAAGGCCCTAGATCTATAAGACTTCCAGCAACGGGCGAACGCCTTCTTAATGGTATCTTGCCGTCCCCGACGAATATTCGCATCTTTACTTGATTCTTTCCCAAATACTTTTTGAATCTTAGGAAGTGTACGTGGCTTGCCGGTTGGCAACTGTCTTATATCCTGGACGGGATAATGCGTGGTCACTTTCCGCCAGAAATAGTTATCATCTTCTATAGCCTTTGCGATAGACAGAGGATTTTGAGACGCGCTTCTAGAGCTAGTTAACCCGTAGCCATCCTGAGTGATCCAGGAATAGTAGAAAAAGAGGATAAGGGACGCGATGACGAAAGGGAACCAGACGCGTCGTCGTAATATCATCTTTGCGAGAAACTAGCTATCTTAGGTACCGAAATAAATAGAAATATATGAGATCGTTATATAAGGCATTGAAATAGCAATTGTTGAAGCAACTTTGTTGTTGTTGTTGTCGTCAGAAGGTAACCAGTTTTACATAGTTAAGGGATGAAAAGATATACTTAGGTTCACTATTCTCTAAGCCTCATTCTCCCCTGAAGTCGCCTGTAGATTCGGGTAGTGATGAGCACCCCGCGTAGGTACGTACCTATGTGACTGGTCTTATGTAATACACGTTTTACTCGTATTTCCTTCGAATTGAATTGTGTCTAATGATTCATCGCGTTTTCATACTTTCACACATTCAACAATACGAAACTCAAATTGTGATAGAAATATCAAACTTTACTTACTATTCTAAGTGAATTTCCTATGCCTATCAAATTAAGTTAATTTTCAACTTCAAAAGGTGGGATGTGCGATGTAATACTGCTTAAGAAATTGAGTGACCTCACTTATCGGAGACTTTGAGTGAGATGACGATCTCATTTCACAACAGCAACTCAATGCCGTCTCAGCCATTCTCCGAGAACACAGGAAATTGTTGGATTCACTCTCTTTTAACGACCTATGTACAACTGCTCTACTCACAGACATACGATACACTTCATATCGTCTATTCTCGACTGTTAATACATATTCGAATGTTGTCATTACGCTGTAAGACACATCATGCTAGGACAAGTCGGGCAATATACACTTCTATTTCTGATGGACTACGTATATTCATCTCAGTAAATATGACCATACTTATATACTACCAGAAAACGTGTGTAACAGCTCATCATCCTCTCATTTACCGGCTCCCGGGGAAGGGCAGCACAGCAACACCTCGCAAACCGTCTACACCTTTAGCCCGGATTCCAAACACGACATCATCTTTACTTAGTGACAATGTAGCTTCAACAGCAGAACCAACATCAAGCACACCCGTCCAAAAAGGTGCGCTCGTAGGACGCCACACCACCTCATAACTACCATCGTGTCCAGTAACAGGCGGATCCCAGTAGAGCGTGGTACTAGTACTCAGAGCCGACGTATCAACGCGCACATTCTGAGGTATCCCAGGCGCTGTCGCAAGACTCCACAGCGCAGCGCCGTTGACACGCGCAACACGCGCTACATACTCGAAGTCGACGAACTCAGGTAGGTCTCCGAACTGCTTCCCATCAGCGTCGACACGCACGTCTTGATGCTGATGCGCGTAATCCTCATGTGGCTCCGTGAACCGGGCTGCCGGGTATCCGGCCTCGAGGAAGGGCCGATGGTCGCCGCCGCGCAGGTAGCGGTCAAGGCGGTAGACGACGGAGACGTTCATGCCTGTGGCCGTATTTTCAGCTGTCTCCTTAACGAAGCGCGCTAGTTGGCGTGCCGGCGAGTCGTTCTCCCCGCCGATCGTGAGGCGCGTCTCCCGCGTCGTGCTGTTCTCGATCGCGAGGCCAGGCAGCCCCTGCGCGAACAGCCGTATCACGTACGGGTCTACGGATTCCCCATTCGTCCCGCCCTTCGGCGACCCCACGATGTCGTTCGTGAACATTCCTTCGACCTTTGGGGGTACGAGTGGAAATTAGTGTCAATCCAAATCTCTCATGGTTGGCTGAGGCTCATGCAAAGGGACGTAAAATTATGGTTTACATCGGAACGTCCAGAGACGTAATTGGGAGGGAACCCGTTTGAAGTTTTACAGGTTTCTACATCAGATACATCTATTCCAATCCAAAGGAAAATGTTAAACTTACATTAACTCTCGGCGTAGCATTGGCGTACGTCTGGGCCAGGAACTTCGCCCCGTAAAGCCCCTGTTCTTCGCCTGCGACGGCTACAAACGCGATACTCGCCTTCGGGCGAGGGTACTGGGGCTGCGATATGATCCGCGCGAGCTCAAGCGAGATAGCAACCCCCGAAGCGTCGTCGTCGGCTCCAGGGGCGTCGCTTTCATAATTCAGCGGATCCGAGACCCTCGAATCGTAGTGCCCGGACACAACGTATAGCCGGTTATCCTCAGTCCCATGTAGAGTCGCAACGACGTCGCTAATGAGCACCGGGAATAAGATACGGTTATTATCGATCTCCTGTGTATACCCTATAGTTTCGACGGTCAGCTTCCCATCGCTGGCGTCAGCGTACTTTTGGAACTCGGCATGGATCCAGTCGCGCGCCGCTCCTATCCCTCGCGTCGTCGAGTTTTGGATTGATAACGTATGCCGCGTTCCAAACGACACCAACTTCCGGATTGTAGCTTCGATGTTGGCCGGATCGACTTGCGCGAGTATGGACTCAAGATCTGCAGACGGCGACTGCGGTAAGTTTGGCCCGCCAACCGTATTCGGGGGCCAGCTTGATGCTAGACATGTCAATATAGACGATGGCTCCTCCGCTCTGGGCCTCAGGAGCACGTTGGCCGGATTACTCGAGGTGAATGGTGCTGCCGCACCGAGAGTCGCAGCAGCAAGCACCGCAGAGAAGGTAAGTTTCATAATAGCGATCGTATACCGAGAGTTAGTATATAGAACCGTAGATGAAACCCTTTATTTAAAGTTATCAATTATTCGTAATAGTTATAGGTATCTTAGACTTATAAGAAGACCCCTAGAAATTCTTGCGAACAATCTAGCGATGCCGGCAATTGCCAACTCCTCTCTCGCCACCGACATCATCGTCCCCGTCGATATCACCATCGCTAGCCTCCGCTCCGGCAGGCCTGCCCAGAAACACCGAAGATAACTATATGCAGCTAACTGACTACCAAGCTACCCCTCTACTCCAACTTACCTATGTATGACCGATGTTCTGATAACACAAATTGACCAATCACCAGCAAGCACGCAAGAGCTTCCTTTTTCCGCAACCACGGTATATACCATGTACGTACAGTAGTAGTAAGCTCCTCTATTAAGACGGGGTATAAGACTTGGCGGCGGCTCGTTTTATGGCCTTGCTATTCTGGATCTGGAAGCTGGAATGGAGGTTATGGGGAAGTGGATATAGGTTGCGTCGGTATTGGAGTGGCACCTCGAATAGGGATGATTCCAGTTGCATAGTAGTTGACTACGCTCTATAATTATCTAAAGAATTATGGGTAAATAGTGTGACGTTATACGCTTAATACCACAACTCCTATGCGCTAAGAGACTAAGATAACTGGATTTAGATGTGGTCACAATATTAATAATTAGTTAAATCAACGAGCCCATAGTCTGTTGGTATTATAAGTGGTGGTACTACGCTTCCGCAACATGCGCGCTTCATATATTAAATGGATTACCACTACAGTTATATTCAGTTTTCCCCAATCAGCTTCCTCACCTCCTAATCTCTTCCCCTTGGTATCATACGCGCCTAAGCTCTACTCAAATAGGTCTTGCGATCCTCCGCGTAGGATATCAAAAATCCTCCCAAGAACAAAAGAACAATAGAAACCTGAGCAATGCAAGGCGTCCCGCCTAATATGATATGGTATCAAATAGCAGGCTGGAAATAGAAGGACTGGTCGAAAATCGCTATGAAAAAAAGTCGGACTGGATTAGTAAAGGTCCGTCACCATCCAAAATCAAGATGGCGAATACAGAGGTAGCTTGCAACTTCATCTAATCCGTTTGAGAAGGGTAAGATGCAGCAGATGAAGAAGTTGTGGTCGTATCGTACAGTCATAGATCTCAAAACGCCGTGCTCAAACGTCGTTAGAGCCAACCGGTGTTAGCGCCAAGGGACAAAGAAAAGAAAGCCGCCCATGCCCAAAATTCCAGTTGCGTCCTAGAAAATGCGCAACAAGTCGAATCGAAAAGTTCTAGCAAACATTCGGAGTCAAAGCTCTACCATGTTTGGGTAAGTTAGCTGGTATAAATTAGAGTCCGTGTAGTCATAAATCCACACCGGCCCCTTGCGGAGACTGGGGGGGCCTCTTTAGAGTTAATTGGCTTAGGGAAAGGGTCCTGGCAGCCTTTTTCCTTGAGCCGTCTTGTTCCTCCACACGAAGCTCTTCGCCAAAAGCACCGAAGCCGTGGGTTGGCTCTTCCTCGCGGGGTGTTTTGTATGCTTCTGATTCAGTATCGATGCCAGCGGATAGGGGCTCATCGTCATCATCGTGATCAAATGCGGATACGGTGGAGTAAGTAGTAGAGGAGGTTTCGAGTTTGTTCGAAGTCCGCGCTACGAGGTTAAGCCTGTGGCCAAGCTGCGTCACCCGAGCCTCCAACGCTTGCCGCGCGTCTCTCTCGGTGTCTAATAAGGCCTTCAGAGTCACGTAATGATCCATAGTAAAGGGCCCCACATTCTCCCCTAGCAAGGTAGGGAGACTTGTCGCACCACGAATGGTAGAGTTAGACGTAGGGCGCGGCCGTCGCGGCGGTGCTGACGAAGGAGGCAACGATCCGATGAATGTATTTCCATCGCCAAACGAATCATTCGAATGCCGGGATAACGTATGTCTAGAAGAATCTTCTATATCGCCCAAGGATGTCATGTATCCTGATGTTTCTGCTGTCATGGGGCGTTTCGGCGTGTAAGTCGCGGATGCTCCTATAGAACCTCGAGGCCGTGGTTGATCGGGAGTAGCAGGTACATAATTGTTTACGCCCGGAATAACTTGGAATAACTGAGAGACTAGTTTCTCTAATTTCTGGTTACGAACTTCCAGAGCAACTATACGATCTTCAAGACCAGCTGCTTGAGTTATCTTCATACCCACCATTGGGCCAAAATGAAAGGGTTGTAGCGGTGTCTTGGGTGGTGAGAATTGCTGCTCTGGGGAGCTAGCCGGCGTCTCTGCGTCTACTTCCACGACGCCGGTGTTGTCGTCGTTATTAATGGTAGACGCATTAGGCGATCGGATGGCTGCATTATAACTTTCTCTCCAGTAGCGGATTTCGTCACTCCGCTTTCGAACTTGAACGTGGCCCGCTATAACATCCTGAAGTTGCGATAAACTTCTCGATCTGCGGCGGTGCGCAAGACTATCGCTCGTGATGGCACGGCCAATGCCATTGGGGTCATCTTCGGCGGATGTATGGTCGCCACGCCCGTGAGTGCTGGCAGGTCTAGGAGATAGACCTATTAACTCCCCATCAAAATCTTTTACGCGTCCGCTTAGGATCCTGTTTGATGATGCGGCTCTTCTTCGAAGTAATACCGGATCTATTTGTATTGAACTGTGGGCGCTAGTAATTGCCAACATATCATCGGGGCCGACAGAATGTGATCTTAGCGCTCTGTCGAATTCTGTAACTGGTAACGAGACGGATCGCTTCGACTCGTTTGTTTTTAGGGCTCGATTCGAAGCCGACTGGTCCTTAAAACATAGAGTTGTTAGAGCTTAACGGTCCTTAACGGAGCTTGATAGTAAGTTGTAGTTATGCTTACATCTTCATGTAGTGTAGAGTCGACCAGTCCTCCAAACCGAGACTCTGGGTTATATGCCTCGCTCGTACTCTTCTTCTTTCTCTTAAATAGTCTACCTAGTGTAGACTTCAGCGTCGACCTTTTCCGCAGTGGCCTATCTATCTCTACATCACCATTGTCGCTGACCATAGAATACCTTACGGTGCTAGAACGGATTGTTCTTTGCTGTTGCGGGCTTGTAGATGCGTTTGAAGCTTGGCTAGGTCCAGACTGTGTGACAGAGTCAGGCTTGTCCACCCGTGCGACCTCAGGAGGGGTCTGCCCAGGTCTCGAAGGAGGTCGGTCTTCGTTATGAGGCTCAAGCTGCTCCAATCTGCCTTCATGAGCAATACCTGAACCGGCGCCTCTAATAGGAAATTCGTCGTCTATTGGGATAGGACCGCTAATTCTACCGCGGATAGTAGCTTGGTCAGGCTGAGCTGTTTTCGGTCGCCCGACACTGGTGGCAGGCCTGAAGATACCCATATTGCTTGTAAAGCAAAATGCGGATTTCACGGAGTTGTTAGATTACAGATGTATCGAACGACGGGGAAGATGATGGGTAGATAATTGATATGGAAGTGAGGGCGACCAGCGATCCATTTCTCTTTTTTCAAAACATAGCAAGTCCAAATCCGCGATTAACCAACTTTGCTTAGGAAAAGAACCGCTTCCTGCATCTCACATCGCCAGCAATGCAGCTCAACAGGATGTGGGCGTCGAGTATACGAATCAAAAGTCGAGAAGGGTAAATTACCCTCGTCGGTTGTTTACTTGATAACAGTGGCAAAAGACAAACAGAAGGATAGGTTACAAAGAGACCTGAGCAGCCGAGCTAGTTTAAGAGGTGGGATACGAGAGGCCTTGGGGCCATTACAGCGCGTATATGTTGGAATGTATGTTCCTTGCGACGGCCGCACGCTCATGCATATACATAGTGAATGAGCGAGTGGGATGGCAAGGCTCTGGGGGGGTTCGAGCGGACGGGCGGTAAACATAGTGTAAGTACCTATAATCCTGGATGGATAAGTGTCAACCCATGAAACAACTACCAATGCATACAGGCGCCGGTGCGAAGGGGGGGGTTTAACTGCACTGCTGCAACAATGTCTAATGAGAGATCGGCTCCAAGTAACAGAAATGGCAGAAACAACAATAGCTAGGTCCGCAAGAGAGCTCAAAAAGGGACTAGGATAGCTAGGATAGGTCGGGATGACGAAGGACCAGGGCGTTGGAATGCTCTGATATTGGCCCCAGGGGTTTTGTAGTGGATGTGGATGAACCCTGTTAGGACCTGCAGGTGCATTCAAGAGGTCCGTGTGTTCATCCGTCCGTGTGTTGGCTGAGATTGTCTTGACGGACTGAATAGTTTATTGGCGTGCGTCTTTGCATCTCGCGTAGGAATAAGACGGGGAGGCGATGAATGGTTGTGACATGAAGATTTTGAGCTGTCACCTGGCATCGTATCGGAGCGCCAACTACATTACTTCATTGTCTCAGAGATTGTTGTATCAAAGAGAGCCACGAATTCCAGATAACTAGGTGAAGATGTAAATGTAAGGATATCATAAGCAGATAATTATAATAATTGTATATTTCATAAATTAAGATAGGGATTAATAGTAGACTTGACAGATTAGATGGACTTGCCTGGGCCTGCCTGGGCCTGCTAAGCTTAGGGTTAACATAGTACCGTACTATGTACCTAGCAGCTTCCTAGCTACAGTAGTATTTGATTTAAAGAATTGTCCAGGTGCTTTCCCCCCTACAGGGGTTGAGGAGTACGACCGGATAGGCGCATACTCAAGCATTGGAATGGGAAGCCACTTACAACGTACTTAAACGCCTAAACGCAGGTATCTAGGTACCTAGGTACCTAAAGGTAGGTACCAATAGAACCAAGCTACGGAGGCTCTTTCCGGTTGGGGGTATACAACCGTTTCGTTTAAACATTCGCATCTTACGCTGACTCGGCCTCGGGTTTAACCTTCATTTGTACATATTTATATAACTACATATAGATATGTAGGTATATGTACCTAGATTGCAATTAGATTCGGGTCGTTCAAGATATATGAACTGTAAACGTCATCTATCTCGCTTCGACGTCCACACTAAATATACTTACTATCAATTAGGATATTCGATCGTATATTACACGCGCTTAGGCGGGTAATTTAGGTATATTCCATGCGAGAAATGTCTATCATATCGTACCTATTTGAACGCTAATAATACACCCAGATTCGTCAGTCGCAAATCACATATTCCGCACAACCTGAAATAGTAAAACACGAACGCAACTTCTGGTCACACTATTCTAAACCAGGAGAGTATCATATTCAGACGTTTCCTTATTTAACTTAAATACTCCAATCAAGTACTCTACTGCATCCCCTCAAACAACAAGTACATAAACAAGTACATACCTAAAGCATGAGCATGAAATCCACATATCACGCACGCTGTATTTGCTATTCGCGAATTCTACTATGCATATAAAACCTCACATCGTGAGGAACATGGCCCGCATATCCGCGAAGATGGTCTAAGGCCGAGCACAGACTGAATAGTGTCCTCAGCTGCAGACACTAAACTGCATGTAATGAAATTCTGTATGTAGCGGCCGACACTAGAAATGAGGGGCCGATTCTCCATTCTCCATTCTCGTCCCTGTTATTTTGCACCACGTCCGCTCTCCGGCTCATCCGTAGATTTACTATGTATCAATATCTATTAGCAGCGGTGCCAAGCTGCCGTACGACACAATATACTACACTACGAGAGGCCTCGACACATTCACGCGACCCATCGACGCTTGCCGCGTTTGATCTTCGAGGGATATCTTGGGGATCGGAAATCCTATGGGCCAGGATCTCCCTTAATAAGATCTCCCCGTCTTTAGTCCGCAGGCAAGACGTCAGCACCGCGGCGTGGTTGCTATGCGACTGACTAATAACATCAATGCCGCAAGGTATCGCAGCGATCAATATGCATCCTAGGTTATGTTGGCACCACAGCACGAGGTTTGAAAGAGGCCGGCACGAGGTGCAACTCGGGACACGTATTCGTTAGTCCTTTAGGATTTGGCTCTAGTCTCGCAGGATGAAAGAAGAGCTCACATCCAATGCGTCTCCTGTAGCTTGCATATAGTTGCTGCATTGGATGTTGTCGAAAGCTACCTTACTGCATTACGAACGCACAAGGCATGCATTGCATGGTACATGTTACCTAGTATCGAGAAACCAACCAAGACCAGAGTTGCAGAATTTCTCCGAGCCGCTAGCGACGCAGGTACAACATTTTATGGCCTGAGGTTTATAGCTCTAATTTAGTAGATCGAGGCTGTGTTAAGTTTACAGATTAACACTTGCATTGCGGCTTTCTCTTCTCCTACCGAGTTCGCCAAGAATCTAACTATTCAAAAATATAAACAATAATATTCTCCAGTTATTCAGATCATTCGGTTACTATTATATCTTATCAACAATATGTTATAGTAGTTGACCAATATGCATCAGGCATATATATCACACTTGCTTAACATCCATTTACTCGGAATATATGCTTCCTAGGAGGTACTTTCATACAAATATAAAAAATACATGCGTATACGAATACTCATGTACTCTTGTACCCGATTTCGGTTTTCTCGTTTCGAGTCTAGCTTGTGGGTCTCGAACGGTCCGCCCCCACCTCCAAAGAGCATTTCTGAAACAACAAGGATCCAAGCTACTGTACGTACCTAGGCTAATCGTCACAGTATCACAGCGTCACCGTCGCATATTCTTCTTTTCGAATACTCGATATGGTATTAATGACAGCACAACACTTCATTTACATTATCCGCATATGGAGATTCGTTATAACCCTCATTAATAAGAGAAACTCTGGGGATCCTTGGTTTCTTCGGCCTTCGAAGATGCCGCCCACCCGCCGCTACGGTCCAAGTATCGCACTCCTTGTCCCTTAAGTGAGCAGAAATAAGTGAGGCAGAATATTCCCATCTAAATAACCCGCTTCCTCCCCTACTCGTCCAGATATTGCAAACACATACATACATTGTATAAGCCTTACAGGAATGAGTCGAAGGAGATCATAAGAAATAATCTAGGAAGTGTCTGGTATTACGTCTTAACAAAGACTAGCCAGCAGCAATTAGGAAGGCTCGACATATGTACCTAAGTAAGCTCGGTAAGCATCGTAAAGTTGCATCTGCAATGTTCCAGCCACCACCATTCGCTCGTATAAAAAATATGGAAGAACGCTGTCCTTCAATTCACCAGTTCCAAATAATTCGGTGTTAGGGCAAATATCCGTTCGCTGGACCCCAATTTCCCACTACTACGCCACGCACATAAGCAAGTGAGTTTATCACATATCTGTCTTATGCCTCTATCGAAGCCGCATCGACGTAACGGAGATCAGCGTTGTTTTCTAGCCAGTCCATCCAGTTGTTGAGGAATTTGCTGCCCCTAGTGTAGGTAATTGAGTCAGAAATGAGCTTCTAGAAATTCTCCACGTGGGTGAGGGTCGGAGCGCGGGCCATATCAGACGAAATTAAAGTCAGGGATAGACGGGATATTGCAATGGGGTACTTGGGACATACCTTCGGACGGTCTCAGAGTCGCCCACGACGACTAGCGAGCGTTTAGGCCTCGTCATAGCAACTAGCACGAGTATTGTTAATGTTTCATGTCATAGTCTTTATATGAGTTATAGCAAGCATTGCTCGACATACCATTTAAACGACGCTTCTCGCTGAGGAAGCCTACTTCTCCTTCGGCGTTGCTCCGAACCAGACTCACAATCACGGCCTCCTTCTCCCGGCCTTGGAATCCATCTACGGAGCCGAGTTCGATCCTAGGAAAGGCTTCCTTCAAGGGGGCTAGTAGGCCCAACTGGAACTAGTTAGAATAGCCCGGATGGATCGCGACAATAAAATTCGCGCAATATAACGTCGGAAAGGGGCTAAGGTCAAGATTATAAGAAAAGGGGAGGGGAGAATGAGGCTTACCTGAGCATTATATGGCGTAACGACGGCAATATCCTCCGGTCTAACGCCCGCCTCGACTAGCTTCTTGACATGCTGCTTGACGAGCGCAGCCTCCATCTCATTGCTCTTGCTTTCCCCAAATAAGGACCTGATGCTTCCCTTCTTCCCGCCCCCTTTCCCATCTTTACCCTCCCTATCTTCCTCTTCCTCGTTCTTCTCCGGATAATCCCCTCCTTGGGTATCTATGAAAATCACCGGTTCGCTCGTGTCCTCGGTATCTTGCACTTCATACGGCAGCCCTCGTAGTAACCGTTCTTTTACCGCATCCGCGGCTACTAGTCGCGACTCGTATAGCTCATCCGAAGGGAACCTCATGACCTTCTCGTGCATACGGTACTGTGTCGTAAGCATGCGTTTAATAGACGACCCGTGAAGTTTAAGTAGCCTATCGAAAAGCGTAGTCTCGAGGCTTGCCCCTTTAATAATAGCGCCGTCTTTCTCCTCTTCACTCCCTTCCTTTACGGCCTTGGGTTTCGTCTTCGAGTTGGTTGATTTCACTGTTGGCGGTAGTTGAAGATGGTCGCCGGCGCACACAGCCTTGGAGGCTGATAGGAGCGGGACCCAGCATTGTGCTTCGAGGGCTTGGCTGGCCTCGTCGATGATCACGACATCGAATTTCTCGCCACGCAGTTGGTTGCCGCCGGCGCCGTGAAGCGTCGCAAGGACGACTTTACTCCCACCCACTAACGTACCTACACACCGGCGCTCGCGTTCGCGGTATTCTTTCCGTAGTTCCTTGAGGTCCGCGTATATTGCTTTTCGCTCACGACCATTGCGTGTCTTCTTAATAGAGGCTTGTTTGGCATCCATCTCAGAGCGCACATCCTTAACGATGAGGCCCGCCTCCGAGGTCTGTGTAAGTACATCCAGCGAATGGTTTAGTACAGAGGGTAGTAGGCGCGCCGGATGCCCGAGTCGTACGATAGGTACCTTGTGCGGTGAGAGCCTCTCGACAATGTTGTCTACCGAGATGTTAGACGGCCCGCAGACCAACACACGTAGGCCGCGCTTAACCATTTGTAAGATCAGCTCTATCAATGTGTGCGTCTTGCCCGTCTAGTAGAAACAAGCAACACCCAGTCAGCTTCATCTTGCTTATAGCAGGGGAATATAATTCAGAGTTGGAGCACTCACTCCAGGCGGTCCATGAATCAACGCTATCTCTCTAGATGCCAGCGCGAACCTAATAGCATCCTTCTGGGAGTCATTCAACGTCGGATCAAACCACTCGATCTTACCCTCCCCATACTCCGCATCCCTGACCAGATCCGCCGACACAGGCGACGGACTCGTAAGACCAAAAAGCACACGCGTGAAAGTCGAATATTCAGATTCTGACATATCCCCCAACCGCTCCATAGTCTGCTTCATACGACGATACGTGACGTCATCAGCCAACTTCACCAGCCAGACACGGCCGCCAAAAGACGCCGCATCCTCCTTATCCTCATCGACCGCAACAGCAATAGCATCCCTCTTAATCCTAATCACGACGCCCCTCGCGCCTTTGCGCTCCAGGTCCTTAACCTCGCGCTTCTTAGCGCTGCCAGCAGGCTGCTCCGAGACGAGCACGATATCGCCGGTGCGGACGCCGTGCTCGGGCAGTTCCCCGGTCCCGGAGGTGGCGGCATCCGGGGCGAGCTCGATTACTGTCCTCCCGCCTAGGCCGGTTCGTTGCGATGAGACGACTAGGTTGGTGACGGCGAGCCCGGCGCGCTGCAGGGAAACGGGGCTAGTTCCTGAGATTAGGCCGCTGGTCTCGTTGATCTCGCTTTGCAGTTCGATGTCTAGAAGTGCTAGTTGGGTCCGGGCGAAAGCTGGTACGTCGACCGACTTTGTTAGGAGTGACATCGTTGACTACCTATTATATTCATCTCACTCCAAGTGATTGGTCAAACACAGCTAGACTCGTCAAACTCGAAATAGGTAGTGATGAAGCCGAAGTGACTAAGATTCGGATTGAAGAGAAATCTATTCAGATTCGCGTTTAAATTACCTGGTAGGTTAGATACGCTCGGTAGCGCTAGGTTGTCAGTTGTAAATTGTAAATTGTAAATTGTAAGTTGTGAGTGGTGAAGTTTGGTGGAGTAAATTTTGATTGATGATGATAGATTCTAGCTATTCTGTAGATTTCCTACATGTAGACAATCTATAAACACCACTCAAAATCCATACTACTCAGTACATAAAAATCATTATAAATTATAGCTTTCCTAAGATACCAACCTAATCAAATGAATGATTACATTTGACCTAATTTCATCAATCCTAATTTTCTTCTCATTCTTCAATGCTATCATGACTTCCAACTCCGATTCCGAACCCGCCATATCGGGTAGCTTAGCTAGATCCCACACCCGTAGGTTGCGTAAATAGAACCACAAACAAGCTTACAACTATAAGCGCACATGCAACCAACGAGACAATTATTATTGTCCCCCTCGAAGCAGGGAATTTCCCTTTGATCACCCATTGCTGGCCTTGGTAATATCTACGATATCCCAGCAACAAGACTAATATAGATATGCCTATGAAAGTTGCACCGAGCGGCTTTCCTATATGGCGAATCGTCTGAAAATGGGGGTCATCTGGCTCTATCGACGCGTTTAGACGGAATAATTGGGTGATGGCTATTCCGATAGATGCGAATGAAAGTGATGTTCGAAGCCAGGCAAGAAATGTCCGCTCTAGTCGCAAGCTGTTAGAAGCAAAATAGAGGCCGGCTGGCCAGTTGACGTACCCAAAGCCAAATGGTCCCTAGCTACGCTTCCTTTATTCTCCAACTCTACCGACCACACGCCACTAAAACAATGTTTTAACCAATTCTTCTTTTCGTTCGTATGGAGAGATGCGCCATTCGTGCCGTTTGTACCGTTTGTACCATTTGTTACCGGACAGTCGAGTTCGGATTGCTGTGCGGGACGTCTATTTCTCGGATTGGGTGACATTCGCGTGCTCTGGTAGTTTGTCGCATTGCCACGCGCAGTCGCAATACTCGTAGTTTCGTCTGGTACGCCATCGTCGTCCCGCTCTAGTACACGCTGAAAGCTCATCCTCGCAATCCGTCCCGATGTCTGCGAACTAATAGTGTCGGCACGCTCTCTAGCAGTCTAATAGCAAATTAATTTTTTTTGTCAGAGAACTTAAATATCGGGAATGCAAGGGAGGATCGTGGATATATATAAATTTATTTCTTTTCTCTCCCGTTTTCCCTTATCAGAGACAGAAAAGCTATAGACTAGAAAGCAATGATAGTATACGCACGAACCTCGAGAATACCACTGAGCCTATCTTGGGATGATAACCTCGATAGCGATAGCGGGCGGTCTGGCACAGGCGAGGATCCTCGCAGATTGAGAGAGGGTCCCACCGTTGGGGAACGCCCGGAGGCGGAGGCCATCTCCCCTCTCGTCCTGCACGACCTTACTGGGTTATTTTTCGTATCTTCGAACGTAGTCGTCGAACAAGAAAAAAAAAACCATACCAAGACTCAATTTAAAACTTGGTCTTGCATAGGCGCAAGCGCAAAGGCTAATTGACCGGACATGTTGGAAGTTTGGTGATGTTTTGTTAGCTTAGATGATACCATAATTAGGCTAAGCCAAGATCTTTATAAATTTTTTAGATCGATGACCTTATGTATGTAAAGAACCATCCCATCTCTAGTGTCCATATGTACGGATTAGGTACGCTTCCTCTTTTTCCTTCACGAACCATACGTCATATGTAGGAACATACATACTCTAGCACTCAGGACCCCTGTAGCTACCCCTAACCCACTTCTACCCCGACAACTCTACGTAGAATATAAATAGAGAGAGTACCATTGTTTGGTGACCTTCAAAAACTCCAATGATACTGCCAAAACCAACCAAGCCCCTATATAAGGAATTGCAGCCGCTGTTGATCCTCTAAGGGAAACCGTCTCTGAATGTCCAACATATTCTCCAAGGAAATCCGTTGGTTTCTTTATAATCACTTCGTTGCTATCAACGTATCTTAAATTCGCAATGATCTAGCTAAAGAGCGTTGCGACAGTCGTCTTCCCTGTCCCTGGTGGACCAAGAAAGACGTAGTTGAGGGCCGATTTCAGAAGCTCTTTCATTTCCCTTTCACGAACATAATTGATTTCTTGTCTAGATACTAATCCTTTTACAGTAGCCTTGACTTTCTCTATATTAGCCATCTTCTCGAGCTTCTTCCAGGCATCACTTCGGCCATAGTGTTGATTTCTCTAAACGTTCTCCTTGACGTCGTCGGACTTTCTTAACTTCATCTCGAAGTGCCTTAATATTTTGGAAGGTCCCTTGTCTCTTTCTATGTCTAATTTGTCGACTAAACATACGAAGGATCGGCACATTGTATCCTCCGTCGACCTTTCGGGGCTCCTCCTTCAATATACTTATTAGGACAGCAATTAGTTCGTCCTCGTAATAGTCTTCAAGGTCGATCCTTCGTGAAAAGCGCTCGCGAGCCTTGGGGTGACCTAATAAAAATTTTATATGCTCTCTGGAACCGGTCACGATCAAAACACCTTCCTTCGAATTTAGCTCCCAGTCGGCAATGGCCTCGTCCATAATAGTAATCTTATCTAATGTGATACCTAAGAACTCGAGATAGTCGGTGTATATCCTGGCGATGGTTGATTTACCAGTTCCTAGATTCCCACTGATAATCAAATCCAGCTTTAAACTCCTGATCAGTATATTTTCTTTGTGGGTCTGAAATGCTTTGATTCTGTCTCGGACTAATCGGAATTCGTTCTTTACATCATCTAGTCAGATCATGTTCACTAGCTTTTGAAGAGGCGAGTTTAAATTCTCTCTTTCTCGGCTTTGGATCCAAAGAGAAATGGTCCCCGGTGAGAAAATGGGAATCGAACTCGCCGCTGGTATCCACGGAAGGGCGTACGGTCCAGATGGAAGAAGGGAAATCTATATGGGTATATATGGAACCAGAAGTCCGACGAATCCAAATGGAAAAATGGAAAAAATAAACGTGTTGTCGGCAGAGGGTAGTTCTATTTCCCCTTCCTGATTATTATAGGCGTTCGGTTTCGATAGATCATTCGCTGTAGCAATACTATTCCTCCAGACATTCTAGAAGGACTTTAGACGGTTAAACTCCTCCATCATAGTATACATTTTGAAGAATCATGATTATCATAAGTAAGCGTAGATAATGATCGGTGGCGGAACCTGGGGTGGATGGTGCCGTCTAATATGCTATGGACATCTTCGGTGGCTGCTGGACACACCATCTTCGTATGGCCTTCGTATATTCTGTTCGTCGCAATGCCTTTCCTAGGAGGAGGCTGAAGACTTTCAAAAGTCTCTACGTCGGAGGTAGGAGTTATACAGCCGTAGCTTGAGGGGGATAAGGGACTTGTCGATAGGCCTGAACAGGAATCGTCTTTATCACTCCATCTATGAGGGACATTGGCTCGGCCACTGGAATTCTGGTTTGAAACCTTAGGTGAGAATCTCGTAGTATCAATTTATAATAATCAAAGATTTGTTAAGGATAAAAATATGATTTTACCTTAGTACTCGACGGGACCAAAATGTGGAATAATGGGCGTAGGTTATATGTGATTGAGTTATCTTTCTAAGAAAGACAGACAACTTCAACTTTTGAGTTTACTGAAGCTACCTGAAGCATAAGTACCTAGGTACTAAAGGATTTCGATGTGCTGACTCCATTATATTTTATAGACTTATCTACCTAGGGAATGGTTATGTAGGCGTGGAGGTAAATACTAATATGTACGTATCCCAAGCCAATATGCTACGCTAAGAAGTAGGCACTGTACCTGAAATATGTTCCTCAGTTGCTCATCCTAACGGCGAAACTTCTTAGGATAAAAATGAGGCTGAGCGGGGGAAAATATTTATTCATCCCCTGAGACGTGAGAATGGTACAATACAAGTCTCTTAAAATTGTAAAAGATCTGGTAAGCCCAAAGTGCCTAGGCTGGGATCCTTATAGAGCAATAAACCAGGTATGTTATGCCTCACTTTGATTGATGTCCTACTAGAGGACTTATTGCGCATATTTTCTACCCTGCTTACGCTTTGCCAGATATTTACTGTATATTTAGCGCACTGTAGCAAAAGAATACTTGTACAAGTGGTTAAAAGTCATCAAAACCTACCCGTAGCTAAAGGTTTAAAGAGGATCCCCATCATCGCAAACACAGGATCAGACAATCTCACATTTGTATAAGGCTTATCGAAATTTATTGAAAATTAGCCCTACAACGAACAACCATGGATCAAAATCTCTTCTTGATTCAAAGATGGATAGTTAAGTACAGCATTAAGTACAGAACTGCAGCCATTCGCTGTAAGCTAGTAACCTCCCATTATAACGCACGCTACAAATATATTTCTCATCATTACGATAAAACGGTGCTTTCATATAGGACTAGTCAAGTTATGGCTATTGATGTATATCTAAGTACTCAAAACCGTTGGAAGTTCTCGTAGAGTGATAATGTCAGATATAGAACGAGTGCTAGGATATCTGATAGTATTAAACTCGTAACGCTTAACTTCTACTCTCTTGTAGAGTATATAGACCCCTATAGCTACCCCTAACTAACAGATACCCTAACAGTTACAGCTAACATGTACTTACTGTTAATGGGATAGAAAGGTAAAATTCGATACTAGGGGATAGTTACCAAATACAACTTTACAGATCGCAGCAGCTACCCACATCTCTACACCGCCAAATTTACAATATATTTAGAGCGTAGCACACGAATAACTTCCACTTATTTTTACACTTTTTACACTAAACAATACACCATATTTTCCCACCTCTTCCCTTTTCCTACTTTGACTCTTCTCTCATCCTATCCTATCCCATCGCACCTTAAACAGGCTTCAACTTTTTTTTTTTTTTTTTTGCATTTCCTAAGATGTTGTTTTTCCAAGGATCCTATCACGGAACCAGAATTTACAGAGCTTTCTGAAAGGGTAAGTTATCATTTTTTATTCTTTTCAAACCTCATCTAACATTTAACGGCTAAACAAACCACACCATACCTGCGTCTGACTTTTCGAGTCGTTCAGTTAACTTGCTTAACACTAGGTGTTGGGTTTCTTTTAAGAATGGACGCCGGGAGCCTAAACAAGTGACAAGTATCTGAACGATGCAGCCAAATAATCCTCGCCATTGAAACAATTGATATTTCCTAGAACCTATTGAAGGGCAGTGTAAACATAATTATTCTGTGCGAGATTTTCAACTAATAAAGGACTGCTTAACCAGTTCCAAAGAATTCTGGAAAACGCTCGTTATGACAATAAAAAGTCTCATATACTTGATCCTGAGAGTCTGGTTGTACAACTTTATATCACTATTAGATTAGTTAACTGCCTACCTAGGTAGGTAAGTAGAAAGATGTATTAGATTAGTCATCACTATCAGGTTACCTGAAACTCCTATTTTCCTAGAATTATTAGTGCATAGCACGTTCTCATCATCCTAATCGGATCATCAAGAATTCTATAAATATTACTTCATCTCAACGTTCTAACTAATAGTACCTACCTACATATCGGCTATGTGACAGATTCTTGCGGGCTGCTTAATACAGTAATTTGCCAGAATATTCTTTCTCGCGCAGCTCGGGGATCGATGCAGCGAGCTTCGGTCGGTCGGACGGGACAGCCGCTCTCTAGATAAGCAGCGGGAAAGGCTGAGGCGCACCAGCGATCCCGCACATCCGATTCCAAAGGGGGCATAGACAGCGCTGAGCTGGAGCGAGGTTCCCGGTTGCCGGCGACTATCAGCCAATCTGCCGAACAGGAAGGACGCAGTCGGAAAAGTCGTCTTCGGCCTATGCATACTACTCTGTCTCGTCAATTGTCGGTTGCAAATTTCGCGCAGGTGTTTATCTAGATATATATAATCAGGCCCCGATGTAACCGCGATGCGATATCCTCACGGCTAGTGTACCTATAAGCACTTCGCATACCTTCTCAACACTCTGTTGTCTCATGTTGTTGACCCGAAGCATACTACTCAAATATGTGGCGACTATTTATATTCAGTCCTACCTCGGGGGATCGGGGGATACAAATTGCGATTGGGTGCTCTCCCTCTGCTATGTGCTCGGCTTATAATTTATTATGCTCTTGTTATAAATTTGAATTGGTAAAAATATTCTCTTGATACCCTTTGTTACAGATTGCCACGTCTTTTTATCTGTAGGCCAAGATCCTGTTAGCATACGGCATTCTACCCCCGTACTGTTTTCTGCCCGGTGGGAAAATTCCTATGCATACCATCCACCCATGTTCTGGTATTGTGTATACCTATACCGGCCGGTAACGGATAGCTTTGTGATCGTCCTAACCGACCTGCATGTCCCTGGTCTGTCTCTTATGTAAATTTCGTGAGCGCTGAATGCAACCCTTGACGCCACAGTTCCATCCCGTTTCTCGGTTTGCTTAATCGAGCGTACGAATCAACCTGGAATCTCGTCGATACTTCTGACATTGATTTCCAGCCTTGCGTTCATTTTTCGTCTCAAGGTGCTGCTAGCTGGATATACTACCGAAACTTTTGTGAGAACCATGTCGTGCTTTAATCTTATATACGTGCACTTACAAACTCTTCTTAAGCGATTTGAACTACCTAAGGGCTGGAGTGTTACGAGGCCGTGCCACTGTGTTTGTGATCAGCAATTCCTTGTTTGTATGATCCGTGGGGTCGGACTTAAGGGCTGAATTATATTGCATATAATCCCTGGTTCGGGAAAGGGAGGGAAGGGAAGGGAGACGCTTTACTTTTGACGGCAAAGACGAGGATATTGTGTAGTACCCACCGGATCAAGCCTCATGTGATCCTCCCAGAACGACTTTCTCGCGTAGCTGAAACTTTCCTGTTTAGGAATGATGAGTTCAGCAACTGGTTGCCAGGGATATTTCTTCTCATCCCATGCGACGCCTGCATACTCGACAGGCTGTTCGCTCAAGTTCTCAACAAGTTGCACTTGGAACAAGAACTCGGCGTCGTAATTATAATGGAAGTTTTGCAACCATCGGTGTAAGATATCCTCGGCGTCTTCTGGCTTCACTGTTTTCTCGGCCAGCTTTGTTTGCGTTTCTGTGGACGGGACGAGCCGATATTTCATAATGTAGTCGCCAAAGCGATATGCGGTTTGCGAATACCATCTCATCGACTCGAGATGCGTGTTTGGAGCCTTGTCCCGCGAGACCTGAAGCTCATAGTCTGGCCGCTCTTTTAAGCGCTTATACATCTCCGCTTTGTCGTGATCGTACATTAGACGAATACCCAAAACCTCTCTAGTAGTTTTGGCGTCGGCGAGCTCGATAGCTGGCGTGCTGTTAAACTCAATATCTTGGGTCGAATAGTCTCGACCGGCGTCAAACATCTCCCCTTTTACATTGAAGATCTTCATAGCAAAACCTCGCGGTTGAGCAATACGGTCCTGTTCTCAATGTCAGAATTTGCTAGTAGCTCGGTACGTTTAGAAACACCTGCGTCAAGACCTGGATCGCCTGGTTCTGAGCTATAGCGGCATGCCACGGGATATTCTCCGGCTTCCCTAAAGAGCTCGGACTGCTTGAGATGTTTGGGTAGATCTCCTGGTACGACAAGCTTTCCCTTGACAATGCCTTGCGTTCTAGCGTGAGTACCGCCGTAACAATGCCGTGCCTTGTTATACTGGCGCCGTTGCATCTCGCTGATCTGCGCGATCACGGCTCTCATATCCTCCTCTTCCCCAGGTGGAATCCTCTCCACGCCCGCAGCCTCCCAAGAGACATACTTCCTACTTGCTAAATTTACCCATTGGCTCGAAGCCATCGTGTCGATGCAGATTGATGCAGCTATCCGCTTTTAGATTATAACCAATTTATTTTTACAATTTTACCAGTCTAGGACTTGATCATGTAGAGGTGCAGATCTAAAGCGGAATCCAACGACTGCCTAGGTACCTAAGTTCGAACATGATGAACCATACGTAGGTAAGGTCGTGACGTACAAAATACGATGTTGTCTATGCCGTCATAGATCATGAACGTAGTGTGCCAGCCAACCCGCGGCTTCGAACTCTAATGGGAGTTCAGGCATTACTCCTCATGGCTCATATTATCGAAGCAACTTAAGCAGAGACCCGAACGTATCGGCGACAGCGACGGTGAAGACATATGTATTGTATGATGTATAAACTAGCGCCTCTAATTTACGGGGAAAATGCGTGGCGCCAATAGCGTTCAAGAACGGAACTTCGTATATTTGGATATTGCTATATTCTTGTCATCTTTCATTTCATTGGCTGCGTCTAGGTTTCGGAACTTGAACGAAGCTCCCGCTGGATCCGCCATCCGTTTTCACGGAGACGAGATTCAAAACGAGCTTTACCGATTTATAGAAATGCATGTATACTAGGGTACCGTACAAATCTAGTTAAATTTCATAACCGATTCGGGTTGATGTACACACCCTTCTGCTTCTAGAAATCTACGTGCGTATATGAGAGACGGCTTCGTGCACTAGCACGTGAAGAAGGGGTACCAGAGACCCGGTGGAGTCCTGCTTCAAGCCCAACTTACTTCGTTGGGTATTCCGCAACTACTATATGCACGATCTGTTAGGCAGGCTAGCGTAGTAAAACGCAGCGAGTCCCGCGCCTTTCCATTCTCCAGTTCCGCGAGCTCGCATTGCTGATCAGGGCGAATGCCGCCTTGTTGATCACGACGCGCTGGTTTCCCAAGGGGAAGAGACCCATGATGGATCACTGCTCGGCCACTTGTCAACCTTTTTTGATCCTATGTAGGGAGGATTCTTACCGCGTTATGCATGATAAGCTCGTGGCAGGTTGGCTAGTTAAATATGAACCAGAATGAGGACGAGGCTCTGACGAAATCCTGCTTCTCGAAGCTGAGCTAGAAGGACCCAAGGCTACGTACGTGTGGTAAATACCAGTGGTCACCACGCTACCCAAGCACGAGGGTTCTTACCTCTCGTAACCGAACGGATTGAGATGCTGTTGGTGTTCGACTCCAGCCAGCTGCAAATTATGTTGATCCGAGTTCCAGCTACACGAGTAGCTGGAGATCGTCTCTGCCATCTCGTAATGCCTAATAACCTCGTGACGATAGCCCGCGACCCATTGACGATCTCAAGGGAGAGGCACAAATCTAGTCACCGGCATAGCTATAGCATGATCGCCAGCTAGGCCTCGATAACAGATAACACCGAGGGTATTGTCTAGACCAGGCCTCCATCTGATAAGCAGGCAAACTAGCAGGCTGGCAAGGTATGTAGGTTTGTACGTAGAAGAGTGTGTCAATGCGCCTTACCACACAACAAGCCCCGCTCGCTATGGCAGTACATATGAAGGGAATATGGGAGCGGATGAGAGGCGACGGCTGGTGCTGCACGTGGCAGGCCGCGGACCTAACGAGGCCCCTCGTGATATACCTTTTTGGGGGGTGCGATAAACTAGGAGGCGAGAATGCTCCGGCAACAAAGACTTGGCCCCAACGACCGACGATCTCTGGTACTAGGCTTGGAGGAGACGATGTTTGCGTCTATGATGCGTGATTGGCTAGACACGTCGGACAAGCATCGCGGGAGCAGAGAGGATCGGCACTTCGAGGACACTTCTTGTCGGTGAAGTGCATCTTTCCCCCCCTGTTTCGATGAAGATATTCTAGTATTCTGTGATGCAGTGTGGGATACACACTTCTGACAAAACTTAGAAGTGGAGGTGCTTGCGTGTTGTAGGTTGCTATATGGAGCAAGTCTTCTACCCTATTAACATTAGATAGTTTGTTAGTTAGAAGCCGGGTGAGACTTGGGCAGCCGTGTTACGTGTTGATGGATAACACAGGGCCACAATATATAATTTCTGGGTGGGACTGGCATATGTGGAAGAAATTGATAGCCGTTGTTGAAGTACGTGAGACGTGCAGGATTCGGCCCTTCGAATTTTTGGATACCGGAAGAAAAGCGGGCGTTACCTTTAGTCACAGTTATACATAATAAGCATAGACCAACGCATAGGCGGGTTGCAATTAGGTGGTAGAACACTTGTTAATCAGGTATAGCATTATTACACAGCACTATCATCATTTGTCCCATCATACGTTAATAAACGTTGGTTTAACTACATGTGAGGGAAAATGCGCATACAAGTATACGTATATATTATACGTACGTACCTAGGTACCTTAGCCTTAGTGTATAATAAAGGGATCTCACATTAGTTTTGACGAAGGCTTGACTGGATGACATTGAAACGTTTAATGAGGGGAAATGGTAACTACAGCCCTCTCAGAAAAGGGGAGTTGGTAAATGAATGTGAGAGTGATGTCATTACCGTTCCACGACATACGCATAAGCAGCGGCAAGCAGCAGGAGATCGCAAAAGGATTTAGAAATATGACGAAGCATTAAGAACCTGGTAGAGGTTCGGTGGAAGATTTGGGGGGGAAAGGCTTTGATGAAGGCTTGATATTAAGGGGTCTCAGAAGTGCTCGGCCTGGCGCGGGTGGCTGATACATATGAGAGAAGCCATGAGGGCTTGATCGCGGGGAATGAATAAGATTCCTAGGTACCTAGGGTACGTGTATGCAGGCCCCGGTGAGGATCAGTGAGCCTCTTACGAAGATTGGTACGCATGTCGTCACCGCGATAGATATGGCAAGCAGCCATATGAAAAGTGTCGATATAACTGCCAAACGAGACAAGGGCAGGTCCCGGAAGAAAACGTTGCCCTTAAATCGACTTAAATCGATTTAGATCGAACAAAGAGGATGACGGGCAATAGGAACTGGTAACAAACTTGCCGTGAATAGCCTGGCTCAAATGAGGATTTGCTAGTATACCTTCCTATGAAGGTAATGATTCGACGGTGGGTAAGGCATGCAGAAAACGTCTCGTTAATCTGTTTGAATACCTAATCAGACGAGGGCTTCGTGCATGGGGGATATTTTGGGTAGATCTTAACATTTTGATCGTCGTTCTGCTATGAGAATCCTAGCGAGCTGTTTTGAAGTCGTAGCAAGATGGCGTCGCCTTGTCTGCTCGTCTGCTTGTCAGCTTCGTTGCCTTGTCGCCTCTATTGTGGAATAGCCACGGTTCATGCGTATGTAAGCAGAACAACTCAGGGCATTAGACGTCTGTTCGGTACGTATTGGTTGGTTAAGCTGAAGCGGCAACGAGTTAACCATGATAAGTACCATACATTGCTTATAAATGACATCACCACGTACCTCTCACCACACGCCAGGGCGTGGAAAGGCCCCGCATCCGATTTGGAAATGCCCAGGTGCTGCACCATCGCTGTACATTATGTACCTAGGGTACTGCCCAGGAGATAGATGGGTGTACTTGTTACTGAATTGGCCATACTGTGTCTTCGACTGTACAAAGGCAGCCCAGCTCTACGCTTCTGCTTCTCAGCTCTGATGCCCCATATATATCTGCCTTGTCTGCTCCCGCCTACAAAATCGTCATCTTCCGGGGGTCTGCCCTAACCCGAAGGCCATTGAACCATCCAGAAAAGACCCGAGGACGTTCCGATTACGCCATCTCTGCGTCGTCTCGAATATTCTTGTTTCGCCCTGCCTGATCAGTCATTCTAACCATTTTCCCAAGTCAATCATATGAGGAAGCTGGGAAGGAGTGTGAAATAGAAAATTGAGAGCGAGGCAAAGAAAATCTTGTTTAATTGAACCGAATTGGGTGGTTTAGCGACGACGCAGTTCCTAGTGGTATTCCCGCCACCTCATGGGGTTTTGGCGGATGGCATTTAGTATTTTGCCTAACCTGCATCCTGTAAAATCCGAAGGAGGTCACTTTTTTTTTAGGGGTCCTTCTCATATCCTCTGAAATTGGCGCCCTGCAGAGCGGAAGAACAACTCTAATCTGCGCCAAGGGTTATGATAGGCCAGTCATATTCCCTGCCAGCCCTCCGACTCGGGTTGCTATCTTCATCTAAAATGCCTCTTTCTTGTACGTGCATAAGAAGACGTCTTGAACAGTTCACTCTCTCGTCTCGGTACATTGATCTGAGAGACGTGTTCGTCGTGAGGTATCTGGGTATGTGATCAACCCACGGTGAAGTTTATCAAATAAGCATAATCGGTACGAAGCAGCTCGGGTCCTGTTCCGACCGCCAGATTGTGAAAATCTCGTAAGCATCATTATGGGCCGTTAAACGGAGCCTTTTTGCTTATCACTTACTTAAAACGTATTCGTGAAGCAGGCTTTTAAGATCAGTTGCTCATCACAGGAACCCCTTAGAAACGGTCTAAGATTGCTGTGCTCCATTAACTTCTCTTGCTGGCCCACGAACCTGAGCACGGCCATTGGCTGAATTACCTCTAGCCAAGCCCGAGAGGAATCCAGTAGCAATCCCATTCCTCGTTACCACGCCTGTTCGTTCCCCATTCCAAGGACCACTTCTTATCGAAAACTCCCAATCATGAGCGGTCTGTTGGAGTCACACAAGCCGACGACGATCCGCGCGACTAGGATATTCTTTATGTGGGTGCCTTTTAGTGGTTCTCCTTACAGGAACCCTTTATTTTAGATAGCAGTATGTAACTCGGCACTATTAGTAACGAGGAGTATAATTGAATGTTTCTCTTGATATGGCTTGTCCTCTTGCTGCTGCTGCTGTCATGTTTCAGGTTTGGGTCTCTTCTTAAGGGTAAAGAAGCATAAATAGAATTTCCGAGCTGGAGGAATTAGTCTCGCCGTCTCGTTGTCTCGCTGTCGAGGTTTATTACAAGGGCCTCAGTAATAATACCGGAAATGTTGGAAGGACACTAAATAACAAGTACTTTTTACATTACGAAGCATCAAATACATCCACTGGACAGATACGATAGAATAGGAAAGAACCTTTAATGCTTAGGCAATCGCATCCTGTTTGCGATTATCTGCCTATAATTTTAATTCAAGGGTCCTTCCCGCCGAGATTCGGTTGCTTACGATGACATAGATGGATGTAAGGTTCTCATTCATACCTCAGTCTTGTCAAAAGAGGCAGAAAGGCTGTAGGTACATAGATGCATTAAGAATGCATTATGTAGATACATGTACATCCACGTAGGTACACTACATAATATGTACGTAGGTACAAGACATGGAACACAAGCATGGAAGGCATGGACCATGGACCATGGACATGTATGGACGTATGGAGATGTCGGAGAGAACAACATCTAGTAGTAGTAGGTAGCGAAGTAGAGAAGGTAGGTACAAAAGCAGGTGTACGTATGTACTTACGTTACGCCTTGGTAAGGCAGGTACATGGCAATCAAGCAAAGTGGATAGGTACCCACTGGTCTAATACAGTGTTAGTTTTACTGTGACTATGTCACTCGCCCACGTCCCTGTGCCGTGCCGTAATTCTCTTGTCACATCAGAGACCTAAACAAAAACGTCGTTTTGCCGTCCTTTGAACAATTTTGTACCGATCGACAAACGACCCACGAGCTGACTGACCACACAAACTCTCTCATACTCGGCCAGCGCAAAACCCAACCACGCTCACCCTGTCACCCCCCAAAACACCTGCGGCACCCCCGTCCAAGTCCTGAGCTTTAGTCTGGCGATCACTTCAACCCTAGGTATGTCGAATTGGTCCCCCCCGCTCATCCCCGATTCGCAAGACCAGGCCCATTCGAACTCTTCCTGCTTCTCCTCCCTTATTACCCAAAGCCCACCCTTTCTCTTTTCCACTACCGTATCCTGACCGACTTATACAACCCACACCCTCACACGAAAGAAATTATAGAAAAAGAGCCGATGTATCCTTCTTGCAGGAATTAGCCAAGACAGCCTCTTGCGCACCTTTCTCTCGTTACCTGCGCCTCAGGCCTGTCGCACACGGATATACATACGCATTTATTCTACCCGTTCGGACATCACGGTACCTATTGTCTACTGAATGGTGGCGATCTCTCGGAAGCTTGGGTGACGGGAGGATACGGGCGTAAACCTTCAAAGCATCCTACCAACTTTTTAATCCATTCTAATACCGCGGGCATCACGTCGTTCGCTTTCGCCAACTTAATACTTCATTTCCGCAAACCCTCCGACGGTCTGGACCAGTAGTAGGATTATACACACAAAGCGTTCACGATGAGTAGTGAACCCGTAAATACGAAACCTAATCTCCCCGAGCGATCGGATTCCTCGTCTTCATCTTCTGCAGAAACCCAGGGGATTCACAGTCCTATCCCTATTCGACCGCGTTTGCCTAACCGCAAGAGCAGCGGCACTCTCATAGTTCCTCGAGATTCCTCTCAAGTTGGCCCACTAGAGCCAGAGCTTGAACCAGATGATGTTAGGGCGATGAGCCCGCGAAGAACGAGCGAGGATATCGAGGTTATGGGACGCGAGGCTCGGGAAGAACTTCATAAGTAAGTCTAATTTGATCCGACGAGACTGGCGAGGTTAAGGCTGACGGATTACAGGCATGCGAGGGCGCTGCAGGATTCTCTCTTAATGATCTTCAACCGAATAGAGGCAGTCAAGGAGGAACACGACAAGCTTGACAGCCATAACAAATTTTTGCAGAAATATATTGGCGATCTAATGAGTACAAGCAAAATTACATCTACCAACCGAGGCAGGAAGTAGGCTACTGCCGCGAGGTTGCAATGGAGAGGAGGGAGGTTGGACAAATAACGGCCGCCGTGTTGCGACAGCGGCGCCTATGATACCCATACCGATTTCGCGACTTAAGGTCGCTACTGGCACCGAGATTCGAGCTCACAGGACTTGCCGGATTATTACTATACATTTACTAACCAGATTCGCTCGGTGGCCGCTCGTTGCTTCTGGATTTTAGTAGTTCTTCTCAGTGGGATAGTCCGCCCGGCTAATACGGGAGGCTTCGATTCTGAGTGTGTTTTAACAGTGCTACGTATTTGGGGGTGACGAGTTGTACTGTGATTTTTATACCAAGACAGGGAATCCGGTGTTGAAAAAGAGTTTATATACCACTGCCGTTTCATGACTTACATCAGCATCAGGACTACCATTGGATTAGGGGATGGGTTGAACGGAATTTGGCATCACAAACGGCGTTTGCAATAACGATTTGATTTCGGCAGTCAACCGGAGGCGATTGACCTCGTTGGCAACATGTACGTAGGCGTTGCTCGTCATTGGGACATAGCTTGGTTCGAGCACAATGATTCGCGAATAGAGCCTACCCGTTCATTCGACTGCTATTCTGGATTTCTCGCTGGTGACGAATAGTATGTTATAGCCTGGCAGTTAGTAGGCCCTCATGTCCTCGTTTGCTCCAGATCTGAACTTGCCTGCTCATTTGTCCGATACTTGGGTTCGCGGTGCTGAGAAGCTAACATAGTTAGGATGTTTTGCAGTTCTCTGCGCTGTATCTACAATCGACGACAGCTACGAGTCATCGCAATGTACCGTTAAGTGAGACGTCAATTCTTAGTCAGGAGATAGGAGCCAATATTCCGGCTTCCAGCTTGGCTGCTGCCACTCACCTCTCAACAATACGATATGTCTTTTATCGATCATGAAGATTGATAACGCGCTACGCTGGACACGACATGATTGGCAGAGGCGCAGACGTTGCTACGGGTGCGACCGAGGGGAAGTCCTACGACATGGTAGTCACATTGGGTGGTTCAATAATGCAGACGCTGTGATTCCCATGGCGACGCGGGACGGCTGGGTTTGCATGGAAGATAGGGTTGCCGTATGGGTATTTTCACATGCGGTGTAAACAGAACCGGGGGAGCTAGTGGTGTCGTCGGCCGGTCGAAATAGGGGTACAGACGGAGATCTACCTGCTTCGGGCGAACATTGTTATCCAGTCCCGGGGACTTTTGTACCGGCCGAGAAATTTCGAGAACCCTACCTAACTTAAAGAACGGACGGCGGCAAAGTCGGCGTTGCGACGTTCGCCGGATTAAATTATTCATTCATTACTGTTATTATATTTTTATTTTTATTTTGGCGTGTTATATGCATGGATATTTACACGAGCTTTGGGTATTGGAGTAGGGCAGCAGGGGGGAAATAAATCGGAAAGCTCTGGACCATGGATTTAATCTCATGGGAAAATCCAGATTCCCATCAGACCCAACGCCCGAGCGAGTCGAAGCCCGAGGAACGCTTATCTGTGTAACCACACTTTGAAGCACGCCCAAGCGAAAGATGATCGTCACAACCCCCCCTCTCTCTGCTGCTCCCCCGACGCGCCCGCTTGGTCCCGTCTCCCTCCTTCTTCTCGCTCTCGTACGCTGGGACCTATAGAAAGATATCTCACCCCCACGGAGGGCTTCGGTTAGTCTACGAGGGCTTTTGGGACGGGAAACAGGACGTGGCCTTGATTATTATTATTATGATTATTATTTTTCGGGGAGGATTGGACGGGGTAGCATTTGGCGTGTCCAGTTGACTTTCAGACCAGGGTCCTTCGGCTCTCCTATCGCTTTTTCAAAAATCCCATGAGCTTTTCGCAATCTAAAACCTATCCGTCATCTGAGTCTTTTCGTGAATTTGCCATGTGTGTAGGGCGTGGCTGTTAGTCATGGTTCTTTGTTGGGTACTGACGCAATTGGCGCTCCTTGTCCTTATTCGACAGGCATTTACCTCGTAGGGACGAATGAGAGGCAAGGGGTTGGCCTGTATGTATATTTGCTTATGTAGGTACATGTCCCCCCTTTCTCGTCCTTCTACCTACGCACAGTACGCATGAACTATAAAGAAGTATATTTATTATATCGAGCAAACGGTTTCTACTTTTTCGACCCCAACGCTTTGTTCTCTCTTCCCCTCGTATCGTATCGACCTACGCCATAGTGGTATGTTGGACAGGAGATTCTGTGTTCTTGGACAATGTCTCACCGGTTCTCAATGGGAGGGGTGCCTGTCATCCTAACTGATCCTTGCAAGTTATTTTCCTTTTTTTTTCGCCTGCGGCATATCATGGCGGCACGTGGGATGGCTGCACGTATTGCTGGAAAGACGGAAAAAAAAAATGAAACAAATGGTATTTTTCACCGCTTCCGCTTCGCTCAGTTATCTCGAGGTGCTGTCTTGAAGCGAATAGATGCCGAGTTCCGCCATTCGTTGTTGGTCGATAGCATGTAACGGTCCATCTAGTCATTGGTCGATGCAACAATATAAACTGTTTCCTCTCGCTCATTTGTCGCCCTTTGCAATCCTTTGGCTTGGCTATTCCTTTGGCATAAACCTCTGTTCAACAACGTCGACCTGTCTAATGAGGTACCTGCCTAATAAGTAAACTAAGTTGGTTACCTCACCTGAAACTGTTCCTTATGTACTTCATTTCGACTCGCAGAAGTTGAACAACGGGTAGCTATCGGTTAGATGCGGTTGGGCTCCGAGGTTGTGGTACTGGTCGATGAGTATCCATAAAGGAACGATAAGCAAGACATACATGCCTATAAGCTGCGTTCACGCGTGTCCGGGTATCTTCCAAGGCCCGATATGGTGTTCATATCGGGGCGAATCACAAGAGCCTCATGCATGGAAATTCGGGAAGTATTCCTCTTTGAGGCATCTTAAGGGGGGGATGTATATAAGCATGATAAGCACAATCATTGGAAGGCCTACGCAAGTCCTGACAAGCCTAGAAGAGGGGTTATGGCTATTTTCATGTAGAATACATATGTTTATATTTATAGATGACTTTTTATTATAATCTTACGATGATCAAGTCATAAGCTTCATTTCTGTATTTGCCAAATTATCGATTTATGTAGTAAACTTCGTTAACATTATGCTGAAATAGGCTGCAATTTAGCTACCCCGTTATTCGACCACGTTAAAAACCTCTTGGTGATTAAAAGCCAAAAGCTCGTCATATTATACTATGGTTGTAGTGAAATTTATGGTCGCGTTATTCTTACTGATTCATTAAAATTATAAGATATGATGAATCTAGTGTTGTCAACGCCTGCTCCAATAAGTAACATTGGATTTTACGATGCACCAAGTAATATATATGATCTATATTGGTAACTCGACGTGGTAAGTTAATGATGGTGTGGTTGTAGAGTTGTCTCATAAATTACCTAGCATTAATCAGCGACATAAACGACCTACACACCAAATAAAATATATTAATAAAGTAACAGGTAACTTACCTATGCATCTTTGTTGCTGGCCTTTGCCACTCGAAGGCAATGTCAACTATGACTTTGCAAGAAAAGGAGTGCTGTGTATGGATGCATTACTAAGTTAATATCGAGCATTCAACATCTTGGCTTCAAGTTCACGTGAACTTTCTAGAGTAGTATTTTATAATCCTATTATAGTTATTTTTTTTGCCACCTTGGATGAAGCTGGTAAGCCAGAGAGGCGTCAAGATAACTGTCGAACCTCTACTGACAATTATACTAGTAGGTGCGCCATATTTTTTTGACGTCCTTCTGTATGTTATCCAAGTAAGAAACTTAGGAGAAGACCTGAAATTCAGGACCTGAATGATGAGCGACGTAGGCCGAGCCCGGGACCCGTGACTCTATACCGGAGTCCGATGATTCGGGTCCAAACGACCGGCCGGTACATCCCCGACCTGCATCATCTGTACACACCAATGGCCAAGCATTCCCATCAGTCGCTGCTTTATCCTCCTATTGGACTACTCCCCTAAAATCCGTCTATGAGCATACATACAGTACGCACGTACGCACGCATGTATATGCAGACCCAACAACGGCATTTATCCGCGTCCTCGGTGACAAGGGGGTAGCACAATATTACACCACCCCCAGCCGTAAGACGACGTCAGGTACGCCTCGATTTAGTCGCAGACGCATGCAACTAACCTGCCCCCCAGCCAATTCCCCGTCGCCAACCAGGAACCGATAGATGATAGCTCACCCCGGCACAAGAAAGAAAGGGGGACGACAGGGTAGGGGGTTCTCGGTGGTCTAGCGCGTACGACATACGTCATACGTCATTCCGGGGGAAATAGTCGAAATGGTTAAGCAGCGAGGGACTGTGTTTTATGACAGGTCCCTTAGGGTACCCAAGACTAATAAGCAGCGTGCGTGCGTGTGGGGGAAAAGATGAGGGCAGGATGGGGAAATCTCGATCGCCGACGCCAACACTAAACCAAACAGGCCAAATGTGGGGGCACAAACCGCATCCTTCTACATACTTCTAGGTACATAAGCATATTTCTTACCACTAAAGTCGGTGAAAAGCCAAGGTCGACGAGGCTAACACGATCCCTGTAAGAGTAGCTGATGGCTCAGTCCCTGTCGAACTAAACTAGATGGTAACGGGTAGCAGTATAATTAAATCACAATGGTACGACATATAGAGGCTAGTTACTTATTATAATTGCCAATGGATTACAAGGAATTTCGTTACTCATCTAGGTACCACGTCACCGAGCACAGGTACATAGTAGGTATGCAACTTGGAGACAAATGTCCTACAGTCAGCTTGGAAAGGTAAGGCAAAATGGTATAGGTCTATCCAAGCGCTAGCCCCTGCACCAGACTCCGTACTTGTGTGGTGACGTAGGAGCCACATGTATCTAAGGGAAAAGAAAAGCCCTTCCGCTAACCATTAGAAATGCAGATTATAAAGAGTGTAAAGCAGTGCTACAAACGCCCGTCCCCTTGCCGAACTTATACCTAGGTTAGGCCCTCCTGCGGAATTTGAAATTAATACAACTACAATGAGGCAAGACTATATGAACTCTATGCTGAGAGGTGAGTTGCAGAGACGTGCAAGCAGCTAAACATATCAGGAAAGTATTCCATCAGTAACCGAGACTGTCGTGTTGATGAACGGGACATCGCCCAGGGTGATCGACAAACCATGCGCTGATGCAAGCTCGGTGGAAGCGGCATAGGCACTCCAAACGCGCCATACCGACGCCAACTTCGAACTCTTCGAGGCAGATGGTACATTCCGCAGAATCCACACAGTCCTTCTCCGTGGCTAGGTACGGAAACATACCGGTTCTGCGAGTAGCCTGGCTCGACCTGCCGGATGCGCCAGAACTTGGGTTATACGAACTATGTGCTATGATACATGATTCGATATGCGACTCTCGTAGAGCCTCAAAGTTGAGGAGCTCTCTCGAAGGTAGCTCGCGATGACATATGGGGCACTCATCTTCTTCCGGGATCTGTGGCGCGGGTGGTAATGGGCGATTAGTCATCGCTGTCGAGGATGTGGACGAGGAACCACTGGCTATATCCATGAAAGAACTAGCAGTTAATTGATGGCCCAGGAGTGAAGTACGGCGATATCTCGGGTGTGCCTGCTGTGGGCGTGAGTAGTACGTCGGCGGGGTTCCGGTCATAATTCTATTTTGAGACGGGAAGTAAGGTCCGCTTACAGGCCTCGACGGGCCCGGACCAGAATTCTATGGTGGCATTAGTAGGCTACTTGTAAGTGGCAACGGGGGAAACGAACCATCGTGACACTTCGACTCCTAGGGTAGGCATCATGAGATGAATTTGGTAAGACCAAGTACTGCTGGGGGCGGCTGAGATTATTGTCCCCATTGTAGTTGCCACTAGAACTACTCTGGGATCGATGATGCGTCGACCTCGGTGAGAATTGGCTTGTCGAGTGCTGGGTTTGAGGTGGTGTAGTATTCGGGTCCGGGACGCAGGGGTTGCAGAGCCGAACCTGTTCACCTCCTCCGAGCGCGGTAAAATCGGCGATGCCGCCTTCATCCCCGAGGAAAGGATATCGTTGAAACGTCCTTTCACCGGGTGGCCGTACGATATATTGATGTGGTATAGTAATCCTATGTGGGGAGCACGCATTACATACTACTCTTCCACATTTTCTTTCCTCTTTATTAGTTTCCTCGACCAGCTTTGTCATATATTATAGTTAGAATAGAACTTACCGGCAATGATGTTTCCTAACAAAAAAGCTGAACTGCGTGCGACATATTGGACAAAATGTCACTTCACTATCTGGCTGCCATCTCGGAAGGGTAATATCCTGCGGAGACCTGCCTGACCGTGGAGTAAATTCTGATGCTATCGGATTTAAGCGCGAGGGGGGCCTCTGGGTCTCACTTGACACTACCAATGGTGGTGCAGTTGCATTCTGATTCGTACGTCTAACTATCGGGGATCTTGCATCGGTACTGGATTGAGGTGGTGCCGAGTTCCCAATGGATAGCCCACTAAACGATTCGTTCGTTTGGTCTAAGACTTCCCTGAGAGTTAGCCTCCCCTCTTGTGTATCGCCAACTTGAACTGCATATGATTCTGAGCCCCGTTCATCGGATGCGATTGTATTGGTGCCAACGTCGGATTCCGACGACTGGGAATTGGAACCTATGCCCTGGATAGACGCTGAACCATTTACTATATTCGATTCTGTGCCCAAGCTATTTGAATCCGCGTCATGTCTTAACGCGCTACCGATCTGTTGTGTTGTCGCATTAGCCTGACCGGACCCGCGGCCACGCATCCCGATCGCCACACTCCCATCATCATCCCCCACAGGACTCCTCTCAATCGTGTGTGTTGGACAGTCGTGATATCGAGAACATTCTTGGTCAAAGAACCTAGAAGTGCTGTATGGACAGACATGGTTAACTCGGGTCTCGCTCCGAGCATGCGAGCTCCCTGAGCCAGCGTCGCTTATTTCGAGAGCATCCCTTTCGGATAGGCGAGGCGAAATAGGTGGATCACTACTAGCAGACATCCTGTGACCCAGACTCGCTCAAGCCGCATAGAAGGAGATCGACGGGGAAATCATAGAAGCGCGGAAATATGCTTAGAGTCTCTGAGAGATGTTGATTAATCGAGCTTGGTTATCGTTTGGCACTGGTTTATAGCGACGAACCCCTCCGGGGCAAATAAGGATTGCTGAAGAACTGAGAAGACGGAAAGTTAGCGATAGTCTTAATCTAGGTACGATACCATAGAGAATGTTATGTTAATGTTATGTTGAGAAATAAGTTGAGGGGCAGAGGTCCTAGCCATAACCCTCTGATGGTCACGGACTTTCCTCTTAATAAACTTACAGGGATACAATGGCGCTTAAGCCTTCGGAGTACATGTATAAAATATAGAAGTTGGAACAGGTAAGTAAAGTGAATGGAAGATGTAAACCTCCCTGCAGCAAAGCAGAACCGACGACAACGCGATTCCCTAGTTTTGGTATGTATAAGGAAGAGAGGCACGAAGGATGTTGCCGCTAGAGAGTGAGAGCAGCGCAGTTGCCAAGCAACTTCGATATGCTGCTGATATGCTGATACATCTTCTTATCTTATCGGCTAACTCGGGGTTCTATCTATCGCGTGCTTGGAGAGTGCCGCGGCGGGGCAATCGGTGTTAGTGCTTTTAAGATACATGAACATGTACCTAACTTGCAAGTTAGAGCTGCTGCATTAGCGTCTATTTTATATTCAAGGCTCTCAGATCATTGATGTACCTAATCCAAGGTTAGGTGCATTCCATTTATAGGTCTCTATAGGAGGTACTCCTCTAACCATTTAGAACTTAAACTGTTATATTCATTGGGTATAATATGTACCTATCTTCTTAACTCTACCTATCGTATATAGGTAAGGTAGGTACCTATGCTTCTACGTAATCGGCACGATTCCCACTGAAACCCAGTTAGTGCCGTCAAACCATACTTCTTTAACCTTCCCGCCGCCTACTTGGAAAAAGCACCGGTTCATATCCTGTTCTCTAGATATGCCAATATTTCCAGGTTCGTAGGCCCCAGGAGTCAGGCAAACAATGTCAGCTCCTTTCTCAGCTCCATCTAACGCGTCGTAAGTTTGAGGTCCTTTCCAACCTGTATCGTCGTCTTGCCATACGACTTGTATCGTACCATCTTCCTCCTGATATAATATATACGTATTAACTTGATTATTGTTGTCGTAAGGTCGTCCAACGGAAAAGGCGCCGATAGAGGTGTCGGCTGGGATCTTCTTCGACAGAGCCCCTTTTCTCCAAGCCACCCCGTCATTAGAAGACTCTAATCCATCACGGATTTTGAGTGATAGCATACCCTCATTACTTCGGTAGATTATGCCTCCGGCGTTTTGATATGTCTGTGCGATTGGAAGCACAACCATACCACCCCCTTTAGATGCTTTAATGTTCCAATTCGTATCATTAACCCACCACGGGGCTGAGAGGTCACTAGCATTTTGTCCTAGCAACGTAGTCCACCGTATAGCGTTGTTGGCGTCCTGGGAAGCAATAAAAGGGAAATAACATGATATTCGAGCTTTTCCAGCCGTCTGTAGAGGATACGTATTGATACTTCCGGGTTCACCTTTGAGAGGAAATTTCCCGTTTTCAAACTCGAAATTGAAGTTCTGACCCCGAATTATACCATCTTTATCCTCATAGAAAAACTCAAGATTTGGCTACTCAATCAGCAATGTGTACACGGCCATACTTGGGTATGAAACTTACCACCGGGTCGGCAAACAAATACGACCCCGCGGCTATCGATCCATTTTCCATTGGTTGATATAATAGTATGTCCAAAACCGTCGTCTTGGTCCAATTGGCACTGACGTGCTCCTTATCTGTAAATCGTATTTGATTATCTTCGTCTTGAAAGAAAAGACGAATTCCGTAATCCGCATCGGTCCTATACCCTGTCACAGCTAACCTGGAACCGACTTTGATAGATTGTGTTGGCGTCGACTTCGGAGGATTGGATGATGTACCGTTGGAAGTTATATTCGAGTCCATTCCGTCGTAATTGACGCTCCAATGTGCCTGGCTTCCTATAATACCGCCCAAAGTCGCGCCGATCCCAAGTAGTAACACTACGGCGCCAACTATAGTCCATAATACCCAACGTTTCACCTTCACCTCTTTACCATTACCCAAAATTTGACCTTCATCCTTTACCCACGACGAACCCGCGCCGGCTGCAGCATAAGGACTGAGATATTGATGTTCAGCACTCGACGAGGCTAGCTGAGGATTATGCATCAGATTTTCACTAGAAAAGCCTGAAACATGTGATGATGGCAAGGTCTGGAACGATTGCCCATAGTTGTGACTCGCATTTGGGCCGGACCATTGAAACTGCGGTTGCGATTGTGATTGCGTCATGTATCGTTCTGTTGCGATCGTAGGGACGGCCTGCAACCCTTGCGAGGTAATTTCATCGGCGTGTGCTGATCCTTGTGTTCTATATGGCGCCGTCGCATCTCGCATTCCTCCCAGAGCAGTAACGTCGGCATACTTGTGTCCATCGTGTGATATAGGTTGCAATCCCGGTGTGCCTTGCTCGTCTCGTACTGGGGCTACCTCAAGCCATGGTTGAGACTGTTTGGATGTCAGCGTATTGGGCGGGAAATGGTATTTATTGTCGTCAAAATGTTCATCTTGATGATGGTTCTGCATTGCTGCTGCAGAACAAAGGCGCAAGTCGCTACATGAGACAAGACTACGCGCAGGTTATACTTGATGGTATCCTACTATCCAACTGTACGTTGAGGAAAATCATTTAACATTGGATGTATTACGAGAATAGGAATAACTATAGAATGGAAAGAACATACCTCCTACCTAGGCTACATAATTTACAAGAGATCAACCTCTTACAACATTCTTAACCCCTGGACCACTAAAGTCTTCTGGTAGCCCAATGGCTAAGCATAATTAGATCTCTTGGGGCTGAGCTTTCGGCGATGTTTAAATCTAAATTGAACGGATCGGGGTTTATAATTGGACCATTAAGGGTTAAGGCTACAGAATTAATCAGGTACATATGTATAAACACGAGGTAGGATTCCAAACCCTGCTAGTTTTGAACCCCCTTGCCCTTGTTCCCCCCCCCCCCGGTTTCCCCTCAGAAAAGATAATTCAAAACGAGGCCAGTACGAACCTGACGGCTTGATAAGCGAGAACGGGACGTATCAAGCTTTTCTTTATTTTTAAACTATCCGCCTCTGAAATGTTCTAGTTGATTTCGACCTGCACGTCAACCGGATAGCCGAAGCCGAAATGGAGGTATCAATCAACGCCTCTACACACGAACCACCTCGATATGGACGTTCTATCGAGAACGTCGAGCAATAAAGAGTACTTTTTACCAACTCCCGTTGCGTTTCTTTTTAGCGGTATTTGATACTCTGTGAGTGGTAAGGTCGTAATTTAGATTTTGATCTCCGTGTGGGCCGAGTAGTGCCCGGAGGTCTAAACCCTCATCGCCAACGGCTCGGACTTGTCTGTACGTCTATGCTCTTTCACCATCCGGTAAATTACCAATATTGCCCAATTTGTAGTTAACTCAAAAAATCTTTAACCTTAGATGAATTACACTGTCCTATAATACGCGTCATCGTGATAATTTACTTGTCTGACTCATTGACCTAGCGTACGGGCCAATCATAGCGTTGAACATACGAAGGAGGGCCCCCCTATTCTACAAATCGGACAGTTTGTAATGTTCAACATCAAAAGTAGCTTCCCCACTTACACGCCATGCCTCAAGTACATGTACATGAGTGTAAAGCCCATTCAATTCCAACATGCAACTTGTAGAAACCAACGGCCAGGTGGAGGATACAGATATATTAAAAGCTCTTCATAGGTACCTATCTAGGTTCTTGGTTTACACTAATTTGATTCTAAGGATTACGAATGATACAGGGAGTTTCTGGAGCTCGCAACTCTAGGAAAGGGTCTCGTTTCAACTTTATTGTTAGGCATATACTTATGATAACTTCCTATTGGAGCTCAATATCCTCTTACTTATCACCCAGACAGTGACTCAGTCAGTAATAGAAGCTTTGTAATATATTTCTTACTGCAATGTGGTTTGATTTGCTGCGGTTGGAATACGCTCTCCGCTCACTAGCTTTTATTTACAACTCGGCAGCGAATTTTAACATCCCAAGTCACAGTCGCGTTTGTCCATGATTAGTGTAAGTAAGTACCTAATATGAATGAAATTACAATTGAAACTGTCCTTGTATGATACGGATGTTCCTTAGTGTTCGCCCTTATCTACATGGTTCTGCTTATGCTCCTTGCTGCGCGCTCCTCTATTACACACCAGGAAAACGGGTCTCTGTTACACCTTTTTAGCTTTACTATCGATGATCGCATGCAGGTAGTTTGCCCCCTATTATTCAAGGCGATATGTATATTTTAGTTCAGGCCGAATCTTTGTTTGTATGCAGCATAAGATATAAATGTCGATGGTCCCTTACCCTTACAGAGGTCCTTTATCTACCCCCTTTTCACCATAATGCACACCGAACAATAAACCACTATCCAACTGGTGTGTGGATTAGCATAGATTGTAGAAGATGGTTTACAATTCAAACGATCTTTAACGCTGTGTGGATATTCAGACCAGTAACAAGTAGTTCTGTTTCTGGACAGTTTAGCCAATTCCTATCCGTGTTAGGCAAACGTTCGACTAAACGGCAGTACTGCCATACTAGGGACTTGAGTTCTGTACTGTAATAATTAACAATATTATGAGCAGCAATGCGCTAATAAGTACGTATTATACCAACAGGTACATCTAGGGATGAAAGGACATTTGTAAAGGTCGAAATCCGCTGCTGATTCACCAAGATGGCACCCCGTAAAATCTGGAGTTGAGATGACTGTCTCCGTCTTTAGTCAAGGTGCAGACAAAATTCTTTTAGAAATCAAGATCATTTATTGGACAATACATCACGATGTCCCTTCCTAGTTCATTAGTTTTAGAATGTCAAAATACCTGCCTTGTCACAATGCATGACTGGACTTCGTGTCATAGCTTCAAATATGTATACTTTTTTCGACTGTATGCCAGTCGAATATCTATACCTTTCGACTGGCATACAGTCGAATATATAAGTAGGTTCTGTTTAGTGCAGTACATTCCTCAGGTTATTCCTTCCTAAGCAGCTAAACTTGCCAGTCGCCTGCCTAGATTCAACGAGTCATACGTGAACAAATCACTGATTATCAGGGCGGAGCGAATTTTTCAAAACTAAGTTGAAATAGTTTCCTAATACCTCAGGTCACCAGGTGGTTATAAATAAGGCACCACCCCAGTGATTTCTATTGATATTTTCCTCTCTTCAACTTCATCAGGTTCACAGGTGAAAGGTCCCAACCTAAGAACATCATTTCCTCGAGTCTTGCATCCTTTAGCAAGATCTCATCTACCACCGGGTTTGTTACCCATATTGGCAACCTTCACAGTATCATTCTCTTGTCCCCAACACTGAAGATGAGGGTCGACCTTCAGGAAGAGCTCGATGAGGTCATGAGCCTTGACGAGTCCACAAGCCATGATGAGTCCATGGGCCTTGACGAGGTCACGAGCGTTGATCACATGGATCTCAGTCAGCAGTCGGACATCGATTCGATGCCCGAGACTGCCACCGCACCTTCGAGCTTTCCTCAGTTCAACTCCTTGCCCCAGCATGTCCGTCGTATGATCTGGAAGGTAAGTGAACTTTGTTGTCTCTCTGGAGCCCCTTTACCTTTCCGTTTACATTAAACCGCTAACACGGCCTGATATTTTCTTTAGCATGCGATGGATGAAGAACTCGGTGCCCACCACATCGTCGTGAGCAACCACCGTTCCGTCTGCCGATCTGTTCCGGCGCTGGCCCACGCCTGCCGCATGTCTCGAAGCATTGCATTCGAGAAAGGTGGTGTGTTCAAGCTCGGAAATGGGGATAGGACTTGGTTTTGCCCCGCTACGGACTTCGTCTACTGGGACACGGACAAGTATGACTGTAAGTTTGCCACCTCCCTTGATTCGATCTAATTCCATGGCATTTTGTTAAATGCCGTAATAATAATACCCCTTTATTATCACAGAATTACTCTTAAGTCCTGGTAGCCGCTAACAATCATCTTTGTAGTGGGAGAATTGACCTCCTCTGTTCAGAACCTCATCGTACCCTTCTTTGCCGGCAACAACTTCAATGAAGTTTTCCACCATTTTTCCGAGAAATTCGAGGCGTTCTTTGTCCCTGGCAACCCGAGTCAACTGAAGAACATCTTCATCTCCGTGGAGTGGGCTGCAACGACGGATATTTGGAGTGACATGGCCATCTCTCGACTCTTTGGGTCGCGCACTATTCTTGCGCCTGCTCTCGACCAGTTCGACCCTCTTATCGACCACGTCAATGACACTTGTCCGGTGCTTCCTGGCTTAGTCGCTGAGATTTGGAAGAAGCATGAAGCGATTGACTTTGATCAGTCGGTCAAATGGAGAAAGTATGCTGGAGAGGTTCTGCATGCTTGGATGAATACCGCAGCCGTGTTTTCCAACAAAATTAGCGGAGACCAGCTTGATGACTTCTGGAAAGAGCGCTTGATGCACCCCAACGGAGGCTCCTGGTTGAAATGGTTTGAAGACCGTGCGCCCAACATCTTCCCTACTTTCATGTTCACGAAGCCTGACGACGATGAGATAGTCATGACTTGACTTAAGGGAGGCAATTCGTTATCTGGGACTACAGAGTGGCACCTGAAGAATCACATGCACTGGCGTTGACTTATTGTTGACTACTAACAATAACTGACAGCGGATGTCTATATATTCATCCTAGATGCGAATAAAAATAACAAGATGCCCATGATTCCCAATTAAGTTTCTGGATGTGATAACGTGATTGTGATTGGATACCTAATATATTTGTCTTTACGAGAGTGCTTCGTCCTTGATGGAAAAGGTTACGGGTAACCTACCTAACTTGAAGCCTATTAGGGTCAATGCTGCCTACGATATTACCTACCTCCTTAGGTACCTACCTGGTATATTCATATTGATTTTCTAGATTCTGAATTGAACTACGATGCCAGGAGAGCAATCCCGGATTCTGGTAAAATTTAGTTAGTGATTAGGGGCTGGTTACGAAGCTAAGACCTGCTGTTTAAACCCTGCGTAACACGCTAATATTGTATTTGAAGTGCCCTGTACATCTTATACTCCTCAATGTTTTATCCATCCCTTCCCGAAGGAACATAGAAGAGTGAATCCGAAAGGACCTATTATACCTGTGATATCCCATATACATATCAGATATGAATTATCTCGAGTAGCTTGTATAGCACTCTCATACAATATCTCATCAATGAGCCATCTCCTAGCTCTCATATAAGGTAGTCTTTAACAACTAAGGAGTAGAACAGCATCCTTGGTTACACAACCGCCATACTATTATACGTGGTCACATGTAGATGTGGCGTCGTTTCCGTGTTGATTCTGAATGCAATATGACGATTTTCGGCATGGCTAACCCCGAAGTTCTTCCTATCATACCACGATCGATGCTTAGTGGTAGTTGCAGAATAAAATGACTGGTATTTTTTCTATGCACAAATTCTCGGGATTCGGTTAGGTATTTGGGTAATCATTTAGTAGGCCTACTGCGCCATATTTACGTCGGATACCCCAGTAACTTTCTTGGGTTATTGGTCCTTATTGAATTGTTCGAGAGACGTTCCACAAGCTTGTGGAGATGATCGAAGAGCTCTAGAGCTTTAAAGGCAAATATATAGGTCGTACATACCCCTCTAGCATTTGGTCCTCGGGTAGACCGGACATTCCCATGATCCGACCTCCAGAATCTCCCGGCCTTTTCCAGGCTCATAGCCCCATAATCTATGTATCCGAGTCCTAATTTCACATTGTAAATATTCGGCTCTGCCGGTGTTTAATATCGTGATCCTAATTCTAGATTCTCTGTCGCTCGCTGTTAAAACTCGGGACTGGGATAGCATTTGAAGAGAAAAAAAGTTGATGGGGTGACGGTGATACGGCTATCGAGATGTGGCGAATTTATTTGGAAGCGGTGAACATGCGTTGATCCCCGATAGCTATTAGGGAGTGGAAATGAAGCCCGTCACAATACATAATGGTCGGCATGGCAACCCTGACAGGTTGTGTGGGGGCCGCTACGGGATGGTATACTGTATAGAAGTACGTGATTGAAAGGTGCTCATCCATACAGCTGGGTTATTGGCTTTGTGGTCCCAATGCAGGACTGGTAGGCTATTGAGATGGAAGATCCGGAGAATTCTATTCGGAGTACGCTAGTTACTTTCTTTATCACGTAAATATTGTATTGTATAGAGCTGATCGCTTTTAGTTCCCTCCCCTTTCTCCCATTAGACCGGCGAAATACCTATGTAGCTGAAAGCTGGATGTCATGCACTAGCCTCGCATACGTAGTGGACTTTAAAGAACTTTGTCATCTCCGTGGCACGCGGTAGGGCTCGTAGGTCGTATGCGCAACTGAGCCAAGCACCGGAACGACGTCTAAATGCTACGGCAGCTTTAATGTGGGCTGAGAGATCAGTCATTGCGGCACGATCCTGTGGAGGAGCTGCAAAAATAGATTGCAGGGTAGGAATCTACAATGGGGTAACGAAGTATACCCAACGGTTATTTGGCGTATACCTCTCGGGGTTAGCTAATAACTTGGAGGTAAGCCCACGTAGGAAATTTAATCAAAGTGCTCACGTTCATGCTGTGTCACATATCATGACATGCGTCCCGTTAATCCTTGTGATAAGCCAACCAGTACATATGTATTAAGCAGATTTAGATGATACAATCATAAACCTCGGCCGGTCTGAAGACTATATACAGGCTTTCAGCTCTCAGGTTCGAAGAGGCTTAGTGATACGGTAACTGACGAATGGGATTGGCTCATAGAGGCTTTCGAAATTCTTTGATGGACATTGTGACCCTTCTATGGGCTAGGTATAATTTCGGGCTTACCAAACCGGTCCTATTCGAAATTATCTTTTTTTCTTTCTTTTTTTTTCATTAGTTATATCTACCAGTAGTTAATCGCCGGCACCACAACCGATTCGCACGTGGTTTTCGATAACCCCCAACCTGCAATACTGCTTCGAGAAGGGGAATCTGTTATGATCGTCTTGGCTGAAACATCCCTACCGTTACAGCCGTGAAACTAGATGATAGCCTTAAGAGATAGGTATGTATTAAGAGTTTCTGCTTTATAATAAAATTGCCTCCGCTTTGATTATTTGTGTACCGACCCAACCTGAAGACTAGACTGCCGAATTTTATACCCAAACGCCACGTATACAATACCAGACTGAGAAATTAGTAGAACTACATGAGATATCACCAACTACCTAGTTATAGTTACTGCTTATACTTTCTAAGCTCTGTGATAGTATTTCGTGCAGCTTATTGACTTCGAGCTTCGCGTTCTCTAATATTGACAACGGCCCAGGGGTAGCGTCAATATTAAGTTTAGAACGATCCAATAAACCATATAAATCCCGAACATGCAATGCAACCATGTCTCGCAGCATCCGGGTCTGCATGCCGGTGCCTTTGATAGAGTAACGCCCGAAGTGGAAAACTACTGGGGCGGCTTCCCCAGTTTGGCACTGCATGAATCGACTGACAAGCTCGCGTGCAATGGCAACTAATTGGTTGCCGAGCGTAGCGAGAAGTATTGGATTTTTGACTCTCGTGTCACATTCTTGACAGGACAACATGGCCTGACATTCCTGCATGCCTCGTTGTAGGCACTGGAAGAGAGTATCGGTTGCCACGTCTCTGCTGGAAGTAATTTGGACACCTGTATCTTCAAACAGATACAGTAAGGCACACAAGCATCCACATTTCTGACCCGAGCTCAAGCTGCCGGAGGTCGTGGGCGTGCTCAAAGGTTCAGAGCTGTGGCTGCTGTTGGTCAAGTCTTGCGCAGATTGTGTCCTTGTAGGTGGGGGTGGTAGAAGAATAGGAGCTGAATCTATGGGCCCAGAAGATGACAGACCGAGTAGGGACGAGTAATTGTCTGACAACTGTACCTGATCCATATGTAATCCACTTGGCGACTGATCATCAGGTGACAACGATGCAGGTGCAGAGAACCCTTTTGAAGTCAGTATCGGTTATGGAAACTTCACTCATAGCTTTCATCTAAGTGTATACTGCAATGATAGATAGAGTTAGTGAAGACCTACCTGGAGTAAATTCAAATTCATTCCCAGAGAATGGTTCCATATCTGTCGGTAAGTTCAGTAAATGGTGAATCTCTGAATCGGGTACCGACCATCCAGTCGTTGTGGCGGAATCGGATGGACTAGAAAAAGAATTGTCGATCATTGTGCCAGTAGTGATGGCTTCTCTTGAACTCTGTGTAGGCTGGCTCGTTCTAGGTGTACGACGGCCGTTCTTATGCCCACTAGTTGTTGTCTTCCTCTGGGGATGGCGAGGGGATCGACTTCGTGATATTGAACTTTTATTTGACCTGGTATTTGTGACGACAGACGACTTACGCAATCGTTTTCTACCAGGCCCTGTTCCAGAGCTTAAAGTGTATGTACATGTGTTAGAGGAAGCTATGCATCTGTCGCATTCGTCCTTTTCTCCATTGCATTTTACCTGTATAATAAGATTTGGTTAGCTGGTCCTAGTTTCCTGTGAACTGTGGGTATACGTTTATTAACTTGCTTTTTTCGCGCGACATAAGTCACAAGCTGTGCGCGTATATTCCCTCTCCTGCACCGGGGACGACTGGTGATCAGGCAGGTTGAAATGATCATGCTCCTTCGTCTTTTCGTTATATCTAAAAGCACCAAACATATCTACCTCTTATGTACCCAAAGCTAGCTAATAGATCTACAAGCAGGACCAAAGGTATATGAGGAAGGGTTAAACCGAGGTTGGAAGGAAAAGGCGGAGTTAAGGATATAGATATAACTAATACTATATAGAGCACACTCTGTGCTTAAATAAAAGGCAATGCGTCTCGTTGATCGGGAACATGTCTATGTAGCTCGGAGCTGTACATTTCAACCGAATGCTTGCATATCGAACTCACGTATAAGTAAGCACAGCCATTTATCTAACCTAAGCAAGTAATATAAAACAAATTAAATAACAGGATTTAGCTTTTTATTACTATCAACTTATAAAAGTGATAGTTGTAGGAATTATTAGATTTAATGAGATTTGCCAATCCTCGGCAGTGAAAATTATAGATCTACGATAATGGCGACCTATACGAATGAAGGTGCCAAGTGCCTCACACGCCAGAGGCTTGATGCGTACCTCTAGTGGTCACGTCAGACGCCGAAACCGCCTCGGGATTTGCATATTTGCGTAACACAACCCAACGGAGGCTGCAGGATTGCGGTATGAGGGAGGGCCTTGTGCGCCCCTCGAAGCCGTCCGACTTAATTGCTAGGCGATTGCCGATACTCCCACCTCAGAGATGTTTCTTGCGAGCTTAGCATAAGGCGAGAATAGAATATACAAGATCCTATATTTTGATCTAACCCGGTGATCTTTAAAGTTAACTTCGAAAACTTTTACTTAACTTTTACAGCTTGTTAGATTCAGAATATATGTATACCTACATAGTTATCATCAACCTTGCTGGTTCCTCTCTAGGTGACCTTGGTGGCGAGTTTTGTACCTGGGGTAGGGATGAACTGCAGCAATCGTCAGATTTTCTCGATAGCCCCGGGGTCTAGTCTAAATTTAATGCTTCTTGTTCTGCAATACACCGTCACATCGCTCTGCGGAGGTCATAACTCAAAAATTCTACACCTAGGTATTCATACCTTCCGGAGTGACAGCTCGGCCGCAACTCTCTGTGAGAAATCGATAGCTTCAACAATATCTACGCAGTATAGTGGAGTCGAAGGCTATCATGAATATTATATACCTCTCTATACCCAGAGCTTTGCTGTAAGAGCTTATCACTGGGTATACACATTACAACCCCCAATCTAAGCCTAACAGCCCGATGTGACTTTATCATGATTACATACAGTTAAAGATCTGAGGACCCTTACCCAGGAACTACTTGGCGAGACTTGATACAGACCTATCTACCGGGCCTCCATTTTTACCTCCTCTATTATTGGATGTTAAACTCGTAGTAGCGTCCTATAACTCATACTATATCTCTAGTGATATGATTCATTCGCGGCGTCAACGTACGATATTATAATCTGTGCACCCTTAAACTGAGAACCAATACCCTTTAGTGGCGAGTAAACGATTTTCAGAGCTAGGAGTGAATTTATCCCGGCTAGGCAAGTCAGTTCCCCTAGTTCAATTTCCTCGGCATGTACTGACAATCCCGGTGCTTTGCCCACCACTGTTGCCTGGTCTGGGCCCTCTATTCTTTCGCGTGGCATGATAAGGTCGGAGGTGGAAACACAGCCTCATTGCTACCTAGGTGGTGAACTATAGACCCGATCGAGACGGGATTGCTGACACTGCCTGCAAGCGTTCTGTCTTACATGTCTTAGTAGTGTCGGGGGAGACCTTCTAGCGTAACATCTATACATAAGAAGCACTTCATGGCGTGGTCCTCTTTCTAATTTAAGCAAGTACATACTTGAAAAGGACTCAAAACATGCCATCTCATGGACGGCGTAGTATAATTATTGGAATAGATCTAGCTAGAATACCTAATGTAGCGTGCCCCGTGCCTAGCTCGTACTTCAGGAGATACTAAATTTCCCTACGCAGAATGAATCTGCGTAGGGAGGCTCTCCTGATTAATATGAGACTTGTTGCACGTACCTCGTACGAAAGCCACCCCGGCTGCTCTTGCATGTATATAATGATATTGGCGTCGATTTAGTCAAACATCTTGATTATTATAAGCAGGCTAGAAATAACCACGATCTTCCGGATGTCCGCACGTGCATCACCTCTACTGCAGCAACTGCAGCCGGTGCTACTTGCTGATAGCACCAGGGAGGAATACTGAAGATCTCGACGAAGATCACACCGAAAACTTACATACCTACCTACCAATGGCAATTCGTAACACTTGAATGGCCAGTAAAATTAATGATGTATGTAGGTAGGCTAGGTAGGCTTAGCCTTACATTGACTACATGGAATTCACTTGGCCTAGCTTCGAGAATAACTGTACTATAGCTACCTTCTATCTTCGTATCTGAAGTAGGATCGTTTGTGTACATATGCTTCGAAATTACTCTACTTGATTAAAAAGGGAAAAATTCCTGCTTACATATCAACGCATCACTAATAAGCTGGAATATAATTTCCCCTATAGTTGAAAGAGTGGGTAGTTTTCTTAAGATAGATATCTCTCTACTCAAGCTTACCACGAAGATTTAGTACTATTGTCGAACCCTTGTTCGAGAAATATCTGTAGGCGTTGGACTACGGGGGAGTGTGAACTTGCCAAGGCGAAGTTAAAGGTAGAAAGAGTAATGTTTGCGAGATGGACTCTGCGAATGCTATTGTAAATTGCCGGTTGGATTATAGGTAAGACGATTATGTCGAGTACGCATATTAGGAACAAGGCAAGCAGGGAGGCGACGACAAGAAGCCACTATAGCAAGTTAGGGTCGTACTTTGAAACTATGGATAATCTTAGATCACTTGGATTTCGAAACATCCAAGAAAAGGGGCTCTGACCTACATCATGGACTCTATCTCAACCGGGTTCATAGTTCTCGGTGTTTCAATGGATTCGTGCACTCGCCACTTGATCGTATTCCCATAAACATGGCGGGTAGATAATCTAGTTGACACAATAAGACCATCAGAACTCCCGACTTCCTCAACCTTGACATCCTGCTTTTGGTTCTATTCGCCGTTATCAGGTAGGTACCTAACTTCTCGGGTCGCATGGGGGCCGCATCTACGTAGGATCGATGTATAAGTAGGAAACGATTCGAAGTGACTGTATGTAATAGACCCTAGCTAGTCCATGAGAGGCGCAGTTTACAAAAAGATTTGTGATTGACCGAGTGGCTGCAGCCTGTAAGTGATGGGGTATGTAGGAGTGATCGTGAATATTTGAATCGCGTCTAATACGAAGTCAAGTGCATTGTATCACCACTCATTTTATCCTAGGACTCATGAGATCAACACTTTTCGGTCTAGAAAAGGGTTTCAACACGGAAAGCACCATCTCCCTCAGTTTTTGAGACAGCTTATATGGATTGCGGTCTTGACGATTAACCTCGGATATATGAATAGGGGGTCTCGTTTTACGAATCTATCCCGATTAGGAAATTTCCCAAAAGAGAATCTGCCTCCGGGGGTCTTAGGTAAGCAAGAAAGCAAAACTCAGGTCTCGAGTTGATGATAAGCTGAAACTCTAGAGAAGGCTGTGACAAATGGTAATTATTATTTCTATGTATCAGCGTGATAAGATCAAGTTTCTGTCGTGCATGGACGAAGAAAAAAAAAATTTGTAAAAAATCTTCCAGAGGCAGCCGGCACAACAGTGTATCGATTCATAGGGACTGTGTAAGTTGAAGAGCTGGAATTTTCTGATTTGTGATTATAATGTAGTAATTTGCACTATCTTGAGTTAGAATTTTTCGACCCCATTCACACTGTCCAGGCCGTTTACACTATTGGCGGTTCCAGGTGCTTTTGAATTTCAGACCAAGTAGTTCTCTTGCGTGCTCTAGGTATTATGGCAGTTCAGAGGACGGATCGAAATGGATTCTGGGCCAGATTATACCTGCTCCTTAATGAATCTTCAAAATAGTATCTCTAGACCAAATTAGTGATTGTTAATTTAGTCTTGAGAAGCCTTATGTTGGATCCAATACATCCGCGAGGTACCGCTTTGAAGGGTGTGGAGGTTAGTCGATGTTTCCTCTTGTTTGCCTCCTTGTCTAATTAGCTGTTGGCGTCGAAAATGAGTGAATTTTTCTAATAATCTTTAGTCTGACAACTCGCTTGCAGAGTTTGCTAGTATTGACCATCCTCCCGGTACTATAACGTCCCTTTTCGACTTCTGCGCTGTCTGGAACGCAAGATTGTGTATATTATAGATTCCCTTTTCGAAACAATCTAGGAAGGGCAACGTTGTGATTTCGTCGTATGTATAGCTAGTCGGTCGTGGTCGCTATATGGTAGATATTTATATCATGACAAGCTTAGCGAAGTACTCTTCAAGATTGCGAACAATCTCATGAAGCGGCACGTTAATTTCTGTCTTAAAATGCCCCATGTTCGACCTAAGACAGATACGGTATATGATTTGGCTCGCCATGTCAACCATGTATTCGTATATATGGAAAGCTCTGTCCTATCTGTCAACATAATCGATCACGCCGAAGCTTTCTTCAACTACCCGTTGCGTTCTGCTCGTACTTTCAAGTAGCTTTAGGGGGTTAAACTTATGGGCTACCTCGAACGCCAGGGTATCGCTATCATAATAGCAACGCTATTTCTTCCTTTATATATTGAGCAGAGTTGGACAGGTCTAATGTGATTTTGGTGAAGTATTCGTTCACACCGAGACGAAGTTGGGAAATTCGCGGGTCGCTCGTTAGATAGGCGGCGGTTTACATATTTATAATCTCGATCACGCTTCCATATCTGGTGGGTGTCTAGGTAGGAAGTCTTTTTGTCAACTTAATATAGACTCAGTAGTGTTGTCATTAGCACCGTTGAAACTGGAAAGATATAGCGATAGATTACCATTAGCTAAGTCTTTTTATCATCGTCACTATAAATATCTTATTCTTAGGACTAGCGATAGCGAAAGCGCTTGCCGATGAGTAGCTGGGAAGATGGTAATACCTCGATGACCGCGGCCCCTCTGTTTTCTTTGCCTGACAATATGAATTACTTTTTTACCATGCTATTGGAACAATTATAACTAGCAAGGCAAGGTTATTATTTGATAAACAACACACCGGATTCTTTCAAGAATTATTACATACCTCGTTATGTAGCTATGATTATAGGTTATATAGAAGTAGCGCTCGTAAGCCCTGGAGAAAATTGCGCCTGATAATAAATGTAAGCGACATGAACAAGTAACCCTAAAAGGGATATGCAATCAGCTTTGAACTAAAGGAGTAAGTCCCTGTTAAGAATATGTATCATAATGTTAGAACCAAACAGACATCTTCGTATCTAGGCGAGCTATGGCTGGAATGAGTTCTTGAATTCACCTTTGGATTTCTGCGGTTTTCAAATAATAGTAGTCCTCGTCAAATACTTCGTTATAGCGTACTACCTATATTGACGTAAAATAATAAACAGAACGCTTCTGGTGATTATTGGCTGGTAATTCATGGGAAAAGTAACCTTGTTAATTTGTATTTTTGGAATATACCTCTTGACTATGCCTTAAGTCTATAATGTCTCAAAGTACCTATACTCTTTCCCTAAACTCTTCAACTTTGTACGAGATACGTTGGAGGTAGTTAGGAAAATTGACGCTGCAAGACTCACGTCGGGGTCTGGTGTAGCGCATAACGATTTGTTCCCTCTGTACTAGCTAAATCTATCATTTTCACAAGAGTCCTAATGTCGAAGAGTTCTGTAGGTATACCGTGACCCCCTGAATGATGATATACGCGAGCTAACGATTGATCGCATAGACCACAGACTAATCTTGACTGCGCACTCATTACAGGTAGATCTCCTTTTCCGTTGACGTGGACCGTTGGTATTTTGATGCGGTCTTGAGTTAAAGAGTGATGTAAAACCCGAGGGATAGCTTCTTGGTTCCGTTTTTTGAAAAAGCTGGCTGATTCTGTTGATAAGCCTATATTGCTGGCTACCGTGAACGTTAGAGCTAAGTTTTCGACAAAGATTCGCTTAGGTTTAGTAAGTTCGTTGAATTCTGCCTCGGGAAACGTCTGAATTGTCTCAAAGTCTTGGTTAAGAAGACCTTCTACGATGGATTCGTAGCATTTCTTACTAGGTGAGAAAGCCGATACCGAAGAGAATAAAACTGCGAACTCAAAGGGTAGTTGTGTCTCAGGCTCACGGGCTTGATAGTCGAGTAAGTATGAGGCAGCCATAGAAGCACCTTGGCCGAAGCCCAATACTCCGTGAAAGGGGCCATTTTCTTTCACAAATTGATCGAGGTTATCGAGAGCTTCTCGAATCTCAAGGGTCGTGTAGCCCGTGGTATATGAAAAAAATGGCCCTAAGTAATAAGGCGCTATTCCTAATGGTGTATTGGCAAAATGGAACACATAGAAACCGACATATCTATCATCAAACTCACCTGGACCCCTTTCTCTTTCGACCGCTCCATCCAAGTAGACAAATTCGTATCTAGGGCCGAGCTCTCTTGCCAGTGGAACCAGTTGATCCTTAACAATCTCTGCGGAGGAGCCGATGCCGTGTAAGGCCAATACTCTCTTCATAGTGACTGGTAGACTCAAGGCGTGTTAACAACATCTGCCGAAGATTTAGGTACCAATGAACTTCTGAAAGTAAAGTAAGTGATATGAAGATATATTCAAAGAAAGCGATGTAAAATGCTTCTGGATAGTAAAGCTCATCGCCTTTTAGCACCGGTATCTACCTCCGTCCAAGATTTGCTTTAAGCTACCATATTCTCTTTCGAGCCTTTTCAGGTGCCATTTAGATAGGTCGCCCTAAAACGGGATTTGCCAACTACATAGCCATCTCCGAGCCCACCATCTTCGGCGTTTTAATTGTTTTTGTCTTTCCAGTTGCATCTACTGAAGTGCAGACTACACTTGACAACGATACGGGATATGTGGTAGATACATTATTTTATTCAACAAATCGGACTTTTTGTTAGTCTAATTAAGATATGTGTAGCCTATTGGCACTTCAAGGGATATAGGCCAGATTCACCATGCATGATAAGAAGCGATATTACCCTAATAAGTCTTGGCCAAAAATTGTGATACAGTTTCTTAGTACGTAGTTGTGAGATACCTTTATTATATGGGGTGGATAGTTAGAAACCAAAATCCTCATGCTTTCATGATCTTTGTCCGCTTCTGCCTTCATAGACTATCATCATCATCTAGTTGTTGTTGCTTCTTACTTTAGGTACCTACCTTACTCTATTATCAAAGCATAAGACCGCGGCGCAGCTGTTCAAGCCAAGACCTGAAAAGATGACTGCAGCTGCAGTGAGAACGGGCAGATCCCGCTGCACATCATATCACGAATGCCGCGATCGGTCTTGGCAGATAAGATTCGGTTGAGCGGTAAGTAGGTACGTATATCACTTTAAAAGGTGGGTTTTATGCGAGGATGCATCTGTGAATGCGGGATGGGAACAGCTAACCCCGCTAAGAGGCTGCTATGAAAAGTGGCGTGTGAGGCGTTTGAAAACGGTGGGTTGATAAACTAGCAACATTCGAGATTCTCTGGGCCGACATGGATTTTAACCGTTGTTAGTTGGGATGCCAATGGATAGGATAGGCGGGGTCGGTAACGGGTTGGGCTGTTTTGTAGGGAGTATGACAAGTGACAGGTAGTTGACCTATGAGGGCAGCAGGGTTATGGTCACACTTCATCCGAACTTTCCCCAATAGTTAATTGCCATGCATATACTTAGCCCGGATGGCATATCCCGCGAATTTGATGATTGAGCAAATGGATATCGTCGTGGGGAAGGCGTTGGTATAAGTATTTTAATCCCATAGATAATATCGCCTTATGGCAGTATCCGATTGAGTTGGCGGCAATAGCTGCCACCTATAAACTCATGGTCTATAGGTTTACCGAAGAAGATATTCGTGCGTAGCTCCCGCGGAGAAGCTGGTATTAAAAGGCTCGCCAAGACTTTAAGGGGTTGCTTCAGGGGGGCGGGGTCTCTCAGCTCGAGGATTAACAGCCTTATGGCCTAGAGCGGTTCGAAGCATTTAATATTTCCCTCGCGATTGGGGGGCGGTGGATGCGGAGATGAGTCCGAAAGACTGTACGGGCAAGACTGCGCAAGATTGTTGTCAATATACAACGTCACTTTGCTAGATGAGGTCCAAAATGCCAGCGCTGAGGTAGCGAAGTTTCAAGGAGATATAGATTCGTAACCAAATATTCCGCGAACTCAATAATGACATTTGTATTCGAGATTCTTAGCTCGGGCTCATTAGCTCGGGTATCGAGGTTGATCGCATCGCGAAGTCAGCTTATTCTAGGTAGTTCGGATACGGGAGAGCATATATGAAAAGTGATGTCACAAGACAATCAAAAGTGAAAGTAAAGACGAACAGAGAGATTACCTAGGTTAGTTAGGTTAGGTACCGCTAAGGGATGTAAACGCGACATCACGTGTATAACCCCTCTATACGAGGTACCTCGATTAGCCTATAAGCTTTTAATTAGGGTCATATTAAGGATCATATGCATTGTGTCAATAGAACTTGAGGAACTTTCCATTTTACAACATCAATCACCTCTAATCTTATAATGTAAAGGATTTGAGCCTCAGCAACCTTTCCTTTGCGAATATGGGTCTATAATACTTTGGTTTCTTTATTAACTATCCGATCTAATATCGTCTATCTTGCGAAATGTCACTAACAAGTGTCTACCTCATAGGAGCTCAATTCCCGAATGGTCTTAGGAGGTACATTGGCACCCTCTAAGACGATTCTGTAAGACGGGCAAATACTGGGCAGTGTCTACACGAGGCGCAGCAGACTTTCTATCATATAATATGACAGTCAATACCTATGCACATAGTTAATACTAACATAAGAGTTATTGTACTGTTGAGTCATGTTGAAAATTTTCATCGCTGTTCTAAAAGGGCGTTTACTACCATCCACACAGGTAGACAGGGAATCCAGGCGTGGCTTTATTTTTCCGAATTAGGTCATATTGACAAGTCGCAGGGCGCGCAAATATCATATGTATAGCATAGATGGCTAACATGGAGCCTCGGAAGTCCCGAAAACCGGATACCCTACATCATTAAACAAAGCTAAGTTCGATCGGTTCAATATAAGGTGCCCCTAGGACATTCTGCTTCCTTTTCAACTCGTATTTTGGTCAAATCTACAGGCTCGACTATAATTGCATTTTTCTATTTCTTTTCTTTTTTTTGTCATTTATATCATTCGCCACGACTTGTATTCACACGATGTCCACGAAAATTGCGTCAGTCGTTACCACCACCGAAGTCCAGGTGAAACAGACATGCGAGGTGACCATCGGCGACGCACTGGTGTCTGATGCGGCAGCAATAGCTCTGATCGGCGCCAACACTTTCACCGCTACCTTCGGTTACTCCGTCCCAGAAAACGACTTGGCAGACTTTCTAGCAGAGACGTACTCGTCAGAAGCTATTGAAGAAGATATCATAAGCGCACACGAGAACAATATCAGCACATTCGTCGCCCGCGATGAAATGGGCTCTATTTTAGGGTTTGTGCAGCTCGTTCGTGGCCTTACAGATTCATCCTTGAAGGGAGATCCCTCTTCGCACGCCGAGCTGCGGAGGCTTTATGTAGATACCACGGCCCATGGCAAGGGTATCGGGAGCAAACTCATCACCGTGGTCGAGAACAGGGCCAAGTCCGAAGGCTTTAAGCAACTGTGGCTTACCGTCTGGGAGGACAACAAGAGTGCACAACGGCTCTACCAGAGGCTAGGGTATTCGAAGGTAGGCGCTGTGGAATTCGCTACCGGAACCTGCATTCAGACGGATTGGGTATTGGTAAAAAGCCTGTGATTGATTTGAGTCCAGTCATGCCTCCTCTTTTTAAATATCAGGCATAGAGGCATGGATAGAAAGGAAGCGAGTTTGCATACATAGACGGGGCGTTGGTACATACAAAAGACTTTGGGCATTCGGTGGCAGTCTTCATTTATAAATAGGTACCTTACCTAGGTACCTAACATATCACTAAAGGGGGAGTTATGGCGGCAGCATTTCCATAGCTGGACAACGTACAAATAGGATACAATGAATTTCTATATATCAGACATATCAGACAAGTTTGATAGATCATAATTACAATAATTACAATTCAGATGAATGATTTACTCAAGGTGAAACGTTGGTTGTCACGTGAAAATTCTCTGGAGGCTCAGGGGTTAAACACTGTGTATTTTCCCCGCTCATTATTCACAAGCAGCCAAGGTTACAAAGACGTTATATGAATTAGCACAATTGTAATAATTATTACAAAGTGACAAACATGTGTCATATTTCTAGTAGAAGCTGGGCACAAATCGAACTTAAAACGATCATCTTCCCGCGGAAATACGAATTAATAGACACATATTCATAAGAGTAATTCGTCATTGACATCAGAACCAAAACTTTAGTAACACCCATACCCGCACCAAGATTGCCTTTGTCAAATAAGATTAGAGAATCATATCTATTTACTAAAAAGGACACTCAGGATGGCGGCAGCAAAGTCAACTAACCACCTTGTTAGCTTCTCTGATGAAATAATACCTTGGGTTGAGGAAACTGGGGCTCAATTCCACTATGATCCTCTACGAGATGACGCCATAAGGCTTCTAGAGCTTAAACCGTCTCTTCTTCAAGATCCAATAAGATGCAACCTCTTGCATGTGAACAGCAACGAAAATCACCAATATGAGATTCTCTCTTGCGATTGGCAAAGCTCAACAGGGCCGCAAGTACCTATATCTCTGAATGGCCACACTTTTGATACCCCATTCGAGGTTTACGTAGCACTGCGCAGAGTCAGATTCGAGGATCAGCCGAGATTCCTTTGGCTGGATGCTATCTGCGTCAACCAGCAACTGAATAAAAATGATCAGAATGCCGACGAAACGGAGAGGAGTATCCAACCCTCTTATATAAAGGGCATATATCAGGGTGCAACAGGCCTCCTTGCGTGGATTGGGAACGCCAAGGACAACTCGCATCTTGTGTTTGAGCATCTCGATGAGTGTCGCGAACATAGGCATATCAATTGGTGTCGATATCGGGGTGAAACGCGGGATGCCTTTCTTAACCTGTCTCGCAGGTCATGGTTTCAGAGAACTAAATCTGTTCAAGAGCTCGCTTTAACTAATAAGGCTAATATTCTATGTGGCCGTCATCAGTGCGAATGGCCAGACTTGATGAAATGTACCGACTTCTTAGGGATCGGGGACTACTATCATCCGTTAGAAGGGCCAGATGGCCGAACGCATCTGCGTCATCTTTGGGAGCTCTCTCTCGGTAATATTATACCGTTGAGGGACGTATTCCTATGGAGCCGACATGGTCAGGTTCACGACCCTAGAGATAAGATATTCAGCGTTCTAGTACTGGATACAGGTATACGGTTTGACATTCCTATTGACTATAGGCAAGACCTTGTCCATCTTTTCAAGAACTTCACACAGACGGTCATCGAATCAAGCCAAACACTCGAGATCCTCCACTGGCTAGGATCACAGAATAAATGCATCGATGGCCTTCCGTCATGGATTCCTGACTATAGCATAGTCAATCCCATAGGTACTTTACCAAGAATATTTAGCGCATCGTCAATATATTCCGTTCATTATCCAACTCTAGTACTCCCGGGGTTTGAATTCCGACTTGATGGCTCTCTAGCGATCCACGGACGTCTTATCGAGAAAATCGAGAAAATAGGAAGTGAGCTGGGAGCAAGCGTCGCTGTTGGCGGCAAAGCATTCAATTCGATATTGTCCGAATGGGAAGCTCTCGCTTTGAGCCTAAGCTATAAAAGGTTTCCACAGGCTATCATTGACGCCTTTGCTGATACTCTCATCGGGGACGATCGTACCGATATGCTAATTGAAAGAGACGGGATCCCGTATATTCGAGCGTCGAGACCGTCTAAATCGCCATCAGCTGATGAATTCCATGAGTGGTATGGGCAGTACGGTGCGGGTGTGCTGGGAGAAGCCAACTCGACACGCGCAGGGGACGGAGCTAGCAACTGGCTTTTGACGAGGTATGCTCGCCGGATGGAAATGACTTCCTACGGACGCAAATTCTTCACCACCGATGAAGGTTCGATGGGTCTTGCGCCACCATGTGCGAGAGAGGGTGATGACTTGGTGTTTATTCCTGGTGGAAAGTACCCGTTTGTATTGAGAGCTAGGGGTGACGGCACTTACAAACTTATCGGGGACTGCTTTCTATACGACCTAGACGTGTTTGCACTACTACAAAATGAGAACATAGAGACTCAGAAGTTCGTTCTCGTTTGAAGGGTTACGGGAAGCTATGGCCATTGTAATGGAGCGTTGACAATTCGCCAACTACGACTATCATCATAGCAATGAAGTCTTTTAGTCTAGCATTAGATTCCCTGTGTGAGCATATGAAATAATAGCGTATTAACTCTGTTTAACTTAATATAAACGGAAACCTAGGTATCTACCTCTCATTCATTGATTACACCTCGTGTCGTAAGGTGGTTATGTGTCAGGGGTAGTTACAGGGTAGCAGGCAGGCTTTAATAGATCAAGTTTATCTGTCCTGACATTTACTCTGTGTATGACTTCAATCAAAGTTATAATATCTGATATTCTGCCGTGATTTAGTAGGTTAAACTTTGAGAGCTGCGATGAAGTGTCGAGGTTTCATAAATGAACGTGGTGTTGGATTTTATGTGTATAAGAATTGTGACCTGTAACGATCCTATCAAAGCATAACGGCCGCGAAAGCTACCTAATCAAAGAAAGTACAGAATAAAATGCAACCCTATAATAACATCGACCCAAAGTGCAAGTAAATCATTCTCCTTAAACACACTCTACTACCTATAGAGGTCTTGCTCTTGTAAAATTACTAAAAACTCCATATCATCCCCTTCTCTCCCCAACCGAGAATCACTCCTCCGACCCAAAGTCGGGAAAGCGCAGGGCCGATGTGTCGAAGTCGCATGAATACCGGACAATCCAATCGCTGTCTCGGCCGGACTGGTACACGATGATGCCGCTTGGACTGGTAATAGTAAGGTTGAAGAGGCCGTACCGCTGACCGTTCGCGAAGACGAAACGCAAAGGGTAGAAGCGGTCGCCCTCGAGGTCCTTCCTGACGCTGGCAGAGCCGTGGCGGTTATCGTTACGCGCAAACGACCATACGGCCTTCGCGTCAGCATTCTCGTCCGTCCACCCGGAGACCGCTGTTTCGCCGATCCAGGCAAATACCACGTCGTCGACGTCTGTGATGTCAAACTGCCAGGTGCCGCCCTCGCAGGCATAGAGGTATGCTTGGTGGTTCAAAGCGAAGTACGTGCTGTTGAGCTCGACAGGGGAGCCGTAGAAGGTAGTGGTATCGGGGTTGGCATTCGTGTAGCCGAGGTGGCCTCCGATCCAGGGTGTTACGTCGGAATAGATTGGGATACGGGTCTTGTAGACATCCGCGCGGAATCCGGGGTAGTTCTCACCATTGTTGCGTAGGGGGTTGCTGTAGTAGGACCAGTCCCAGCCTTGGTTGCTGCAGTTCTCTGGCTTAGGCCAGCTGGGACATAGTTCTCTGGAGAGGATAGCTGTGCCCAGGGGTAGGGAGGCTAGTAGGAGGGTGCTGAGGTTTTGCAAAGTGAGCTTCATGATTTCGATGATTAAGTATAGTGGGCGAATATGTGTTTCTGGAGTGAGTTTAATATGTGAGCAGATAGACGGATAATCAATCCACTTTGACAACATTCGGAAATGTCCTTCGCTTAAATAATGGGAACCACGAGAACCTTTTCTCCTCCGTATCCTCTCTTCGGGTAGGTAGGTATCCGTTCGGCTCATCCAAACTTGCACCGTATCACTATAGAAAATCCAAAGGGGCGACGACATAGTTCCCACTCTTGAGTAGCACCATTAGTCGTTACATCAGGAGTTGAAGTTTGACCTACGTCAATATTTCGACCATTTGGAAATTGAAAAGGTTGAAATAGGATCGTTCAGCTGAGTCCTACTTGGTCCGCTTTGATGAAGACCGTGATGCTACTGCTTCTCAACGAGTAACACAATAGATGCCATTGAGCTTGGTATGTAGGGCTTCATCAACAGATATCTAGTCAGATTGCAGATCTGCGTCCATAAGGGAGATCTTTCACTCAGCTGAAAACACCAGCCTCAAGATGACTGGCATTTCCAGCAGCCCTGCAAGACCACGCCAATGATATAAGCTGAATGCTAGATTTATCATAATATTGGCGAGCGACTATTCCCATTGGGGTCATAATGATCGCACCGTAGAGATTTGTTTAACTTCCACTACCCATATTGAGTACCTAGCTATTCGTTAACTGGGCTACTGTGTTCTGGCTATGTCTCTAAGATATGTTCAGTTGGTCTTTATGATTGGTATACTTGGGAAGCAAAAGATCTATGTGCTATCTAAGTGATAGATGATGAAGCGCTTTTTGGCGTCTATCATTTATAAAAAGAAATCTCACCCCGCCTGTTTTTTTACCTTTTTCCTTCTTTATATATTATGAATTTTCGATAGAGTATCAACATCAGCAATAACTACCCCTTTCTATAAGTTTATCTGTAGAATGGCCATGATGAGGTAGACTAGGAGAGCCTCGAGTCTTACTTAAACATAGTGGTTTTATTGTGAGTTAATTCAAAGCATCTAATCCCGGGAGTTGCCTGGTTGTTGGTTTATTAACAGTCAACTATTGACTCGGTACTCAATGCTGATCTATTACGACAATGGATAGTGGTAAGTCTATAGACTTCTGTTTGAAAGAGACGATACGATACGATACAATACGAGTAGCTAAGAAGTGCATAGATTATCGAAGTAAATTGCTCGGAAATAAATAGTGTTGGTCGGGCTGGAGATTAGGTGATTGGATATCATATGATGTTGTCCAAGTAGTAACCACTCTACTTTCTTTATCTCTGGAATTCATTTACGATGCAGCAAACTATCGACTGCGATATGCGGGGTAGATATAAAAAGGGAACCTGCATAAAATGACATAAGATACGCACGGGTACATAAATAAGTATGCAGTTAATTGTGTATCTCATACTATCGAGGAGCGCCCAGGCTAGTGCCAGTATATAGTTTCGTATGTGCCGCCGTCGAGTTTATCTTACAAGCTGACCTTCTTGTCTTACGTTTTCTCGTCCTTGGCAGAATAGCTCGAAAAAGCAATCATCAAGAGGAAAAAAAAACATGGACGGTTCGTCAGCCTTAAGATCATGTACCCACAACAGCGATCCCAGACGGCAGGTTCCGGGGGACAATACTCGCTTAAGCAACCAATTACACCCCCGGCCTGAAGTGACAAGCCGGAAGCCGGCAAAAACGTTTGCAGACTTACCCGCGGAGTTGCGGGAGATGATATGGGAATACGCTCTTCCCGATACGCGTGTCTTCAACGCGCTAGTGTACGCCTCGAAGGGGCTCAAGATGTTATTGATCGATAGGAGTCACCTGCGCATGCCGCTCGCGCATGTGTGCTTTGAGTCGCGGCAGCTTGTACAGAAGGCTGGATACGTGCTTGCTTTCCGCGACGAGGACGAGCCTGATGATCCGGGGGTGTGGTTTCACCCGCGACGAGATGTTATCGAGAGAACGATATGGGGTCCTTGCGAGTTTTGGGGCTGGAAGTGACGTGAGACAGCGACGGTGAAGCTAGGTTAGTTGCATCGTGTGCGGTGTGTTTGGAGACGGGCTTTAGGGCTAACATGGTATATAGCATTCATCGTATACCGCTGGAGTGAAGTCTTGTTTGCATATAATTTCTTAACCTAACCTATGGTCTGTTGGAATATTTGCTTGAAAGGGATATTTTTGGTTTGGGTATAGATTCGCAATCATGATATATCCATCCTGCCAATAACCATATTAAACACAACGACTATATGATTAACTACCTATTTTCTACACAGTCTCAACCCTCCTAGTCATACAAGTATATCTGAGCCTTTTGAATGTTCTTTCCGGTAACCTGTACATAAGCAGCACCCTCACCTTCGACTTCAAGCTCGAGCTTCTCATGCGGCCATAGTGTGACATAGTTATCAGACCAGAATACCGGCAGGACGTCTTCTCCCTCTTCGTTAACAAGGTTGAGCCTGATGAAGAACGCAGGTACCGAAGAGTGGTTCTCGAGCACCACTCCGAGTCCTCCTGCTTTGGAGTCACTCCGCTTCGACGTCGCCGTAGTTGTGACAGAGACTTCAGCAGGCCCTAAGCTGTTCAAGGCTGTGTAATTGGCGTATTTTGTGACTGGCGTGTAAAACCAGTCTGAGTTTTCCCAGTCTAGAGTGTCGGTGCTGTTCGCTAGCCAGTACACATTCCGACTCAATGTAGCATTCTTGTCATCCGAAAGGACGAGCCGCAAGAATGCAATATCCGTTACCGATTTGAGAGCGTCTGTAAGGTCTATAATATCCGTGCTGGTATTTGGTACGGTATCGAAACTTTCTTGGCTGTTATGAACTGTTTTGCCATCCTTGTCGATGATATCAACAGTTACCGTCCTCGACCCCTTTCGATCTAGTGAGCGGTTGATCAAGTACACGAGCTTTCCATTATAGTCGTAGGCTACGTGCTCTATCCTAGATCCAGCCTTTGCCCCGAAGTAGGATCCAGCCGGGTGCAGGTAGTAGTCGAATAAGTTCCAATGCAAGCTTGGCCACGCATTGTTCAGCATCCAGTAGATAAGTCCTGTCGCTGGTCTGTCGGCATTCCATAGGGACGCAAAACCCTCGAACTGGGACTTTGTAGCCTCATAATCCTGTATCTGAGCTTTAAACAAATAATCCTCTAACGAAGTAGGTGCTCCGTAGCGGTTCCAGAGAGCAGTGTTATAGATCTTTCGGTCGTAGAACGATGATACGCTCGTGGACATGTGATACAATCCCTTGTTTGGGCTCTTCCACAAGTCATCTAGATCTGCCTCTGATAAAAACTTCTTTAGGCTGCTGATTTCCGGTGTCCCAACTCCACTGCCTAGCTCAGATCCAAATCCAAAAGCAGCTCCGAGACGGTCCTCTGATGGCTCGACGTCATACCAGTAGTTAGGCGGTACCCCTGCAATAGAATGGTAAGCGATCAGGCGTGTGGTAAGTCTCAAGTGGTTCAAGTATATCTTAGGCATAATAAAACTTGGGATAGGTTAAAGGGGTAGGGTTGGGATATCACGTACAGTCGTAAGGCCCCGCCATTTTCAATCCCGACGGCCCTAGAATCTTGGGATAACCCCTCTCTGAAGCTGAAGCAATGATGGGCGCCTGCCAGTCCGCCGCTTCGAGCGAATAATAGTACGCTCCCGCTGCTTTGTCGTCAGGCCAGTAGTCACTTCCGACTAGATACCCTAGCACGCTTGGATGGCTCTGCTGCATAAGAGCCTCGTGGTACATGCTCTTATTCGCTATAGTGTAGTCGGCGTCTGTCCATTCTGACTTGACGGCCAAGTCTTCGTTGTACGTCCAAGCCTCCCATTTATCGCAGCACTCCCAGCCGGGGAGAACCATTAAACCTAGTCGATCCGTGATCTCGTACAGCTCCGGCTGCTCATTCTTGCCTTCTAATCTTACTGTGTTATGGCCCAAGTCGAGCATCAGCTTGGCTTGTGTAGTGAACTTGGCGCTATCCCATCGTAGGAAGATATCCGCGGAATAGCCAGAACCAACGACTTGGAACGGATAACCGTTGACGAAAAATATAGTGTCGTTGTTTGCATTGAGCTCTGCCGTTACTTGACGGACACCAAACGTTCGCTCTATTCTATCAGAAATAGATCCATCTATGGACGCGGATAGCTGTCCCACGTATAATGGCTGACTTCCCCACTGCTTGGGCCACCAGACCGCCGGCTCGTTTAATGCTGTCGATAAGACCACCTCGGCGGATCCCAACGGAGGCAACGTGATAGTCTGGTTCAACTCATACGTTTGGCTTGCGCCTTCTAGGGAGATGCTGCCTGTTAGCTCAATAGTAGCTTCGCGATCCTCTAGATTCGTAGCTGTAGTCTTTAAATTCACGAGTGCGCTGGAATGTTCGATTGGCAAGTTGGCTTGTGTAGTTACTCGCAGGGGAGCCAAGGAAACAGGACCCGTCTGCTTAATTTCTACGTTTCGCCATACCCCCTAATGAATATATTAGTATTGATCAATAGGTATCATCATAAGAAGTTAGGGCTCTACGAACAGTCCCATTGTCTGGGGGGTAAGGGTTCCAGTCCACAAAGCCGAGCTAGAATGCAAATCAGTCATTGCTTATTACAACCGCAAGTTTAAGGGGCTTAAATACGCCAAAGTCATAATTGTAGTCAGTCGGATAGACTTGAATTACAAGCGCATTCGTGTTGTTTGCTATTTTGGTAATTTCGAAAGTATTCCCGACATAAGCACCCGCCTGAGACTTTCTGGTCACGACCTCCTGGCCGTTTAGATAAATATCGGCACTCGAGGTAATTCCATGAGTCTGCAGATGAAAATAGCGTTTTCCAGGGCTAGGTTCAAGAGTGAATTCTTTTCGATATATCCAAGGAACTTTGAATTGACTGGAATTGAAGCTCTGGAGCGCATTTGAAAAGAACAGCCCACTCTCGCGGTACACACCGGCTTGGATTAGACAGCCCATGAGAGTACAGCGGGAGCTGTCGATTTCGTGCCATGTTTTCATGTCTACACCAGGTCGGGATAATGCTGCAAGATCCGCCCCGACTCTTTCTGTTGATTGAATGTCCCACGATGGTATGATGGCGACCTCGCCGGGTTCAGAAAGTAATGCGGCGGCGGCGAATGTGTTGATACCAAGGCAGAGCCCCAGCAGCGACTGGTGCAAATGCATTATGGCCAATAATGCTTAAAAGTAGATCATGAGATCAATGGTATGTTGGAGACGTAGGTCTCAAGAGGGTTACCTATATAAACCACCATTGGGAACGGTTACATCTAGATAATCTGGGACTTATCGGCAGTGTGCATACCATGCCAGCCATGCCTGCTATATGCAAGTGACCTCTCGCAGATTTCCAGAGCCTAATAAGGCAGTTCAGGCTCCGTGGGACCCTTGTTTCGGTACTCCCCCGCAGTCTAGCTGTCATAATAGAAGGGATATCTCGTACTTGGCGCGTTGACGTCGTATTATAGTTTTGGATGCAACGTTGATTTATAGATCCAGCAAAAGAAGACAATGATCTAAGCCATTATGGCGACTTGGTTCTAGACGTACCAGCTATATTAACCATTGGAGGCCCTTGCAGAAAATTGCATCTATGTCTTAATTGCCAGTCTACAAGTAGGCTTTGATTCGGTTAAAGAGAGACCTGCAGTGCCGGAAGGCTTGGCTGCGGTTTTTAGTCATGCCAATACTTCTATGGCTACTCTACCGTAAATTCTGATTTTCCGGCTTCGAGGGTCGCCATATTAGTGAATTGAGATAATTTCGCTTGATTAATTTAAACAAGAGTCGCTTAAAGGGACATTGGTTTGGAAAAATATTGACCTAGCTAAATTATAGTCACGTTTCTTCTCTTTTGACAATGACTACCTAATGTAGCGATTATTGGGCTTATACCAAACCGAGAATGCGCATTACTGGTAGATATCCAATCAAAATATAATAATAGAGTAGTATTGTTTAGGTTGGTATAGCTAAGTCTTCAAAGCCACTATTAAGGACATTCAATGTTATATCGTGGAACATTTACGAGTATGATAAACTCCAAGTAAGTATTGCTCTCGAGGTATATCGCTTGGAACCTTTACATGTAGCCGTCCTGAGGCGAATCTCAGCGTATCGCTGCTACTAATAAGCATCAAGATCTATGACAGTTGAATCGCACATCTGAAAAGGGGGTGGCCCACAATAGGGGTCATTCTAGGTACAGACCTCACGACAGACACAAAAGTAAAGCTAAGAGACACATAAATACTAACAAATGAAAATAATTCAATTTTGGATAGAAAATCATTGAAGTTTTGTGTTTGAACTATTCGAATGCAAGTTATTACGTAAAGGATCATAGACGATCCTAGAGATACCACTCTAGCCAGCTTAAGGGGCAGGCTTCGATCATATATCAAATACTCAAGCGGTCTTAACGCATTACCAACTGATTGGCACAACATAGCCAGCCCACTTAGCCTCTGTATCAGCTTCTCGCCATTTCTCGATACCGCCTAACACGCCATCCGTGCCCACCTCCCATGCGCCACTTTCGACTTGCTTGAGCCACGCTCTCAGGACTTGAGCGAGGCGGACCTCGTGTGACTCAATGAATGGCACATATCCCAGTTGATATAAGTCGGCGTGTGTATTATGTGGTTGGCCTACGGCGCCCTTTTCCTCTTTATTTTCTCCGAACCTCGCTCCGTCGCTTGTTCGTGCATATCCGCGTGACCCAATACCGAATGGCAGCACTAAACGGGCGCCATCTTCGAAGCATATGGTTTCCCGGTCCGAGTCCGTTAAGTAAAGCCCCGCGGGGTATGCATTTACTTGAGACCATGGCCAGGGGAATGGGAGATGGGATCCCGTGCGATCGTTCGCTCCATGCGGACTGGGTAAAGCGTAGAACATATCTGAGGCCCGGAATAGTAATATAGGAAACTGGACTGTTGAAGCCCGGTCTGGAACCTCCTGAAGTGGAACGGACTCGACCGAACTGAAGGGCTGGTGGCGGAATGTGTCACTGGTGGGTATTTCCAGTCCCGGAGCTATATAACGGAATAATGGTCGTCGTGCTTTGCTTAGAAACTCCCAAGCAAATCCATCTGATATGTTCGCCGCGGCTAAAGAATCGTCAGGAATGAGTGGGTATGTACTCGATGGTCTAGAAGTTACAGGAATCCGAGACTCAATTACATCTAAGAGACTGTGGTAGACGGTAAGTGTTTCTTGTAGCTGATCATCGCTATATGGTAAGCTTATCCACGGATCGAATTTGTCGCTCGGGACGTCTATATCGGGATTAACGGCCTGCACCTTGCCTACTTCTACCATGTCAAGCCAGGCGCTGAGGATCACTTCAAGGGCAAACCATTGCTGGCGGCCATTATGGGTAATTGGAGAGTCGAAGATGGACATCTGCATGATTGCTTTATTTTCCATTTGGTCGAAGCTATCATTATATTAGCTGAGATACTAGGAGATGTACTGCAAGTCTTACACTAGGCCTTCTTGTTCGAGAGCGACACCAGTAGCGGTGTAAAGAGTTAAATACCGGTCTGAGTCTATCCCCATGTTACTCTCTCTCTCGTGGCTCGACCATAGGTAATCAGGGCTAGATAGACCTGCGACATAGTAGTGTAGAGAGTGATCATCTACGACTAATGCACGCTCTAGGAAAGCTACTAATGATGGCGAGAGACGACTGCGTACTCTCTCAGCATCGGGCCCGTAAAACTCGAACCAGTTGCGACGGTGTAGAACTTCTACTTGATCATCATTGGTATCATATTCCAACTGCTTTCCAGAGTCCACCCAGCCTCTCTCAAGGAGCCTGTTGTGTAAGGTGGCGCATCGAACATAATCCAGCTCAACAGCCATCTGTGCGGGGTCATTTAAGATGGTGCGCCACGGTAATGGCGGGCTACCTCTAATAAAGGGTATTTGAGCATTCATTTAGTTGTAATGAAAAAAATATAGGATTAGGAGAGATTCGGTTGCGTATAGACGTACCTATATGATATGATGTATACCAGGTAGGTACCTAGGTACCTAAGGTTCAGTGGGAAAGTATACCTTAGGTGCCTAACCTGCCTAACCTGCCTAACCTGCTCCTGCCTAACCTAGATACGTAAAATCATGAGAAATATTTCATTAAAGTTGACGCTTAATGTTTTGTCTTAAACCATCCGCCTCTTGACTCAATTCGGTAGGCAGTTACTCTGAGCCTGTCTCGTTCTTCCCCTCCTAAAAGTCCACAATCATTCTTCTCCTCAACTACTACAAGCCCCTGAATAACACTTAGACCCTTTACAATATTCGTCTGTGTTACCACAATATCCATCAGTGCTACAACACTTGCCAAATTGCGTTCCTGTACAAGTTTTGTTGCCCGCAAATAGAGGACCACATTCGCCATTAATTGACAATCCACCGTTGTCAGGATCGCAAGCCCCAGAGTAGCAGTTCCCAGGGCCACAGAATTTCTCGCCCTCGCCGCAGTAGCCATAAATGGAACAGCACGGTCCAAAACGAACGTTATTACAAGTTATACCGGGACCACATGTCCCGTTAGTAGTGACTCCAGACCCAGAGCCTATACAGGCGCCCGAAAAACAATTACCGGGGCTGCAGTACTCTTCTCCACCACCACAGAATCCAAAGATACTACAGCAGACACCGAAAGTCGTACCGTTGCACGTTGCAAAGTCGTGGTTTGGTCCACAGAGTCCGTTGGTCGATTGTGGATCTAGTGATACCTCTGCGATGCACACCGAGTACCTGAGCCACAGGTTCGTACAGTTGTCGTTGATATAGGTGTTCAGTTTCCTAAATTGATCGAAGCTTATGCCGAATCTGAGACAAATTTGTTGGCACGTATCTCCCGAGACCGCTTCGTAGTAAAGGCCACAATCTGGTATTGTGCCAGTCTGTGTGGGTGTTGCGGGTTTCGCCGTTGTGTGATAGGCGCTGGTTCCCGTGGGTGCATATACGCTTCCGTTGACTACCCAGGAGCCACCTGGTGGGCTAGAGTAAGTATGTTAGACGGTGGATGAACCACATGAATCGCGTCGTTGCGTTGTTCTAGAAAGCTTACCCGATACAAATACGCTGGTCGATAGAAAGATCGTCGCAACTACCTTGGATATTCTGATTCCAACCAAAGAACATTGCCGATGTCACATTGAGTGTCGAGTTGGAAAGCTGAGATGCGTAACCGTCACTGCAAATGGTCGATCAGTAAATGGCCCGATGAAGCATGGAACTTGTTATCACCTTACCATGTCTTTCCATACGAATCGATGATAGCAAGTGAACATGGTGCGGGGAGGCAGACTGTTTGGTGTATTTCACAAAAGAAGTCACCAGTTGCTATGCGTAAGTCGCCTGTTGATACGTTGTATCGATCTGCGAGTTGATTGCAACCTATCGGAGTTGGTTCTGGGCTGGCCAGTTGACCGGTACACGTAGGCGTAATAGACGAACCAGTCGAGTTAGATACCTCTGTAGGCGTGGGCGCTATGCTTACAAACAGTGTTGAAGGCGATGTTGAGTAAGGCATTGACTTTGAACAGTTCCCCTGCATATACTCAAACTGCTCCATTAAGAATTTAGTATGATTGCTTACGGGTAGAAACGGAGATATGAGTCTCTGCTGCCATAGCTTCATAAAGCATTCGCTGCAGTAAAGAGTTTTGTTGTATAGATTTGGCACAGCCTCCATTGCTGCATCAATCTGATCTATCGAGAAGTCTGGGTCGTTGCAAAGCTCTGGAGCTGGGTCTTGCCAGCACATGTCAGGATCATAGCGAATATAGTCACTTCCCACCCAGTTCTGAGACTCGTAGAAACACCATTTGCCTGATCTGCGAAGTATAATTAGAACCTCTGGCTTTCATTAAAGGAGTTGAACGTTTTGGCATACGAATCTTGGAGACAAGCCAGACTATAATAATACGTATACTGTAGCGCAACAGTCTTTGCTTGGACTAAGATCCCAGATTGGTTGATCTCGTCGGAGGCACAGGATGATTCAACTTGAGATAGCCAAGTCTGCAACGATTTTGAGCAGGATGGCGAACATAGACTCGTCAGGTTTTCTAAATACCAATCTAGGCAATATCAAGACATTAGTAAATTTAGTTAATTAAGACGATTCGGGAGTTTTACAGTTGTGATCAACTCCGAGAGCAGCCATATTGGCTGTAGCTGCATCGCATTCAACTGTCAAATTTCTAAGATTTAGGTAAGTTAGCTTGTATTCAGCCTCTCTCCTAGATAAACACCTACAAGGCTTCCATGCATGGTATTGAAATATTCAAGTTAATCCGGATGGATGGATCATATCCCATGAAAGCTTGGAATGAAGCATGGCCTATTACTACAAGTATGGAAAGGTTGATTATGGCAAATTTGGCGATAGTCATCTTGATGTTTTGCTAAATGAGTTGTAGAAAATGTTAAAAGGTACAGGTCAAAGCATCTTGTCTCCAATATACACCCTCTACATGATGATAACCCCCCCAAAGATGCGTTTAGAGTAAATCCCGTTCGAAGACTACGAGTCGTCTGTGATCTGGGTTTCACTTAGCCGGAGCAATCATACAGCGCACATACAATATAAGTCACAGATTAAGACAATTTCGTCAAATCTAGAACAGAGCACAGCCCAGTGGAATCTAGATCGATCCTTTAGATCACACGTCTCGCCAGAAAAGGGGGGCAAGAGGAGATTCAATTGTTACCCTTGAGTTTCCAAGTTCTTTGTAGAGCAAGGCTAGATTTTTGGATATTACAATACCCTTTTATGATGTTCACCTCCCCATTACTCCCACGGATCTAAAACTATCTTCAAGTTATGATGGGCTCAATAATAAAAATATCAGTATTACTCTTTGCCTTCGACTTTGCCGTAGAGGCTAATTATAATTCGAAAGGCAGCGGCTCGGGTCTTTATAAACCTCTCTTTGAGAAACATTCCAACTCTACTCCATCATTCATTGGGTTGACTAGGAAGTCTGTTAACCCGCCGGTCTCTGGAGGCTCTTTTCTTTCAAGGAGAGGCACTAGCGACCTACCTATCGGTGCTTGGTAAAGTCCTTCTCCTAAAACCCCTTAAAGCAAATATATTACTTATCTGTTTAATCCGCTGACTTGAAGCATAGTGCACCTGGAGCACCTTGTTCTAATGGAGCATGCTGTAGCAATACTGGCGTGTGTAGTTATGCACCGACTAGCTGTGGCCCCGATGTATGCATCTCAAACTGCGATGGTAAGGTTGATACAATACAAAACACTCGAAGTGACTAGAATTCTCATAACTTTCTATTTTAGCAAAAGCCCCCTGCGGCCCGTATGCAGAGGCGTCGAGCGCGGCTTGCCCATTGAAGGTCTGCTGCTCAGAATTTGGCTTCTGCGGCTCTACTGATGAGTTCTGCGGTTCTGGTTGTCAGGACAAGTACGGAGGATGTGGTCCAGCCCCTAAGCCTCAGTGTGAAGGGGACAGCACATCCGCCCGTACGATTGGATATTATGAGAGTTGGGCTGCAAATCGCAACTGCGATAAAAGAAACCCCGAAGACCTCGATTTGACAGCCATAACTCACCTCAACTTCGCATTTGCTTTCTTCCATCCTACCACGTTCCAAATGATGCCTATGAGTGCAGGCGACCCGGAACTCTACAAACGCTTCACGGGGCTAAAATTGAAGAAACAATCACTCCAGTGCTTCATTAGTGTAGGGGGGTGGAGTTTCAACGATGGCACCAACGTACCAAATACGCGGACAGCATTCAGCGACATGGTTAGTTCAGCGGCAAATAGGAAGACATTCATAGACTCCCTCAGCCAATTCTTAAATACCTATAACTTCGATGGGGTCGATCTCGATTGGGAGTACCCTGCTGCAGGAGATAGAGGTGGTGTAAAAGCCGATACATCTAATTTTGTGACATTTCTACGAGAACTTCGGGCTGCTTTTGGCGGGAGATATGGTAAGTCTTTTACCATAGGTAAAATGCTACTATTAATCATGACTCTAGGGATAAGCGCAACAATCCCAAACTCTTATTGGTATCTCCAAGGCTTTGACGTCGTGGCGATGCAAGATTCCCTAGACTGGTTCAATTTAATGAGTTACGACATTCACGGCGTATGGGACTCGACCAACAAGTTCACAGGCCCCTTTATCAGACCGCATACCAATTGGACGGAGATCGACCAAGGAATGGACTTACTATGGCGAGCTGGTGTCGATCCAAGCAAGGTTGTGCTTGGTCTAGGCTGGTATGGTAGATCTTTTACCTTATCCAATGCTGGATGTAGCGAGCCTAATGGAATATGTACCTTTTCTGAGGGTGGAAATCCTGGGGAATGTACAGCTAACCCAGGTACGCTTTCTAACGCCGAGCTCTATCGGATCATTGCCGCGGGTGGTACACAGCAAGGCTTTGACCCAACTGCTGCTGTCAAATGGTTAGTTATGCCATATATGTCTCTATATCTTACTCGCTAATATTGTTAGGATAACGTGGAACTCGAGCCAATGGGTAAGTTATGATGACGGAGAAACAATTCAAATGAAAACGGCAAATGGTAACAAGTTATGCCTTGGTGGCGTTATGATCTGGGCCATAGATCAAGACGATATAGAGGGCTCAAGCATGAATAATCTACTTGGTATTGGCGGTGCAAATGGTGTATCGGCTGAAGAAGCAGCAAATATCAAGAAGCAGTTAAACAACGCTGACTTAGCCACTAACATAGCCAGCTCATGCTACTGGAGTTTATGTGGGTTAGTTTATGGTAAACCTATTCGTGATGATTCATACTAACTATTCTATATAGCGAAGACTGTACTTCAGTAAGTTAGAAACCACCCCCGCCCTCCTCAGGGACTTTACTAAATATCTATAAAGGGGTATTTCCCAACAACACAGTCTCAGGGTCAAGTAGCTGGGGTATCCAGAGATTCAACATGCTCGGGTGACGATGTACAAACGCTGTGCTGTGCTCCGGGGACGACTTTGGGGACGTGCAAATGGGAAGGGTGGCGCGGCGTCGGTTTGCCATGCAGTCCAGCCTGTTCCGATCCATCGGCTACCATCATTGCTAGGAATAGTAAGAACCCTAATCTCTCATTTTTATTAGACGGAATTGATATGAGAAGTTCCATATCACCGTATCATTCTATAAGGTTGAACTAACAAAGTCGTGACCCGTCTCAGCAAATCACCACGGTAGTGCTGCAAGCATGGATTTAGCCGAAGACCAGACTTGCAACGGAGGTTATCAAGCCTACTGCTGTACGGGGTTTGTTCCATCTTCTAAAACAGATACTAGGAATCTGGCCTTATACGGTCAAGGAGGCTTTTCGAAACGTGATAGTTATGCCCTCCAAAAAAGAGGCAATACAAAGGGGGCCGGCGTCGGTGCGACGGCGGGCTTAGCAATATGTTCTGCATTGCCGCTCATGGCACTTTTTGGGCTTTTTGTTATTGCAATGCCAGTTGAATTTGCTCTTTGTGTCGCTGTTGGAGCAGCTATCGGGTACATCGCTGGCGGGATGGGAGGAGGCACTTCACAGCCAAATCCAAACGGATCTGCACCGAAACCTAAACAATCCAAAACAGGGGTAGCTGGTGATGCTAAGACTTATGGACAGTAGGTATCCCTATTTTGTTACTCAAATCTACCCCCCCTTCAAAGTTTGGCTTCTAATATGATATCTTAGATGGGAAAAGGTCGAGTATCCTGCTACAAAAGATTCAAGTTGTGACTGCGCCGTCACATATACTTGTCGCTACGACGTTGGGAGAGGAGGGCAAGACTTTGATGAAGTAAGTGTAGTTTCCCTCACTGTTGGAAAGATGATTTATTTATTTATCAAATCTTATATATCTGTTTCATAGATTTGCGACAACCAGAAGTGGGCTATTGATAAAGGCTTACACGGTCGGACTGTATACCATTATGAAGGTAATGATTCCTCTAATACCGGTGTCATGATACGACAAAGTCTAATACACAAGATAGGGCGTAAGAAGAAAGGATATTATTATGTGACAGATTGGAAAAGGCAAAGAATCTCCTTCCAAAAATTAGCTCAGACACCAATACATAACGTACCTCGCTGCCAGGTCGATGAGTTCCCGATGGGAGCCCTAAAAGAGGCGCTGAAACCCAACCCTCAATATGTTCGCTTGGTCAATGGGAATGCCAATCGCCGCCAAGGGAGCGATTTCAGCGCTTGGCTACGCGCGGTCTGGAGACCATGTAGCTTATACCGGCTCGCCGTATGTGGTAGCCCTACACCCCCTATTACGTGGGAAATCGGCAATCCGACAAGAGGTGATAAGCGCACAACAGCTGCGACTACCAAAAGTCATTTCATCCAAAAATATGGTGTAAGCTATCATGTTGTTATTGGTTTATTTCCACGATTGGCTAATGCTGGCACTTGAAGTTTGATTCCCAGACAGGGGATTCGCTATGCTACGGTAGGCTCCGATGATATTAAAGCCTAATAACCTTTTGTACTAACAAGAATGCGTACTCGACAGCTACATTTACCTACAAGGACGATAAAAACAAGGATCAGACATCAACTATTTCGGACCATGGCTTTCGTGTTATGGTTAATGACCCGTAAGTTTCAACAGGAAGGGATACGCAAGATCATAGTCAAGAGAGACTTATGCTAAATTTTACTATTAGCCTGTTCACTTCGTACAATTGGCCGATGCAGAACTACAAGGCTAAGCCTGAAAACGCGAATGGCCGTCCTACTGATGTCAACAGTGCGAATTGGCTAAGACGTCGTGCCGTACAATCAGTTCTCAACGGAGATATACCACTAACAATGTGGCATACTACCCCCAATAACGATAATGGACAAGACTCTTACGACATACTCTGCATGAACGGTGGCTCGCTATATGTCGATATCGAGACCGGAGAGATTTCATGCTTCGAAGATAGTGACATGGTTGAACTACAGGCTACAGAAAATGCTAACGAAGACCTTTCGTGGTACAGAACACCCACGGTAGCAACTACAGAGGACGTTATTGTTATATCTACGGTACCCCAGTCCGTACATGTGGCCAGGGAGACGTTACCTACTACTACACCAATTCCTATGTAGATGTTTAACTCAGTGAAAGTCTTATGAGATCTTAAAGCCAAGAGAGCTAGAGAAGAAATATTAAGGAATAATCAAATTACTTACTTCATACCCGGGTACGTACCAGGGCAATGAAAGGTAGATGATATAGACTAGAACTTGAAGTAAAAGATTGTTCTTGGTTACACTGACCTCCGCATGTCCATAACGACTCTCTCCCTTTCTTCGCGGATTTCTTTAGTGAATTTTCGATGCGTGCCTGAATACAACATTCTATTTTTTCTCAACCCCTCTTGTCTCCTATGCCTAACCATTCCATGATGTCAGATATCACCTGGAATGCTGCTCATATTGGGACAAGGACAATATGGAAAGCCATATCCAATGCCAGAGGAATACCTCCTACCATTCTCCTAGCTGGCTACATCCGGTCTACGAAAACAGATGATCTAGAAGACTGTTCATTTCCAAGTACCTGCCGAAGATCTGGCAAGCAGCATTCAATGCCGGCTGACTCGGGAGCTGTAAAGGTACTATCACCAGTCGTGCTAGCTACAAGGGCTCAATTTATAAGACTGCTGAAGACACCTAAATCAATCCACAGGCGTTACTTATAAAACTGATAAACATGCGAAGTTCTCTAAGTGCAAGGCAAGACTAGTTGTACGAGGAGATCAGCCAGCATGCGGCGTTGAAGAGACACACGCATCAACCCTAGCAAGAAGATCCTTTAGGACCCTGATAGCAATAGCCGCCTAGAACTGGTCAAATATGACGCATTCAACGCTTCAACGAACGCCATGGAGAATCATGACGTATTCATGAGGATACCACCAGGCTACAAAGATCCTGAAGGCCTTATACGGGTTGAGAGAATCTGTGAGATGTACCTAAGTACATCTCAACATGTGATCTTCGGTCACGTGTCATCCAAACACTCATATATGATACCTAAGTGTTTGTAAAAAAAAAAAAAATTTGTATCATTAGATTTTATTCAATCAATAATCTATTATCCAACAGAATCCCCCATATTATAGTAGAAAGAGCTAACAACAACCCTCTCTACCTTAGGTTTCAATCTCGTACCGCATGAGCTATAAGCCAAGATTTTCCAACATATAAATTTATAGGAACTATGGTACTGGATAGAACATATTCTAATGTTTAACATAAGCAAACCTGTTAAATCTAAGGTTCATCAAGCTCCGACAGTATCCCCGCCTTCAGCTCTCGATAGTAGGTCGGACGATGTCGGTTGCAAGTTATTTACCTCCTATATATGGCAAATTCCACCGCGGATACTCTCAACTAAGTCCAGTTTCGTCTTTACGCCCCCGAGGCTGTCGTACTCGGACGAGGTCAGGCTTCGTCGGGAGTTGGCCGCGTTCCTGAAGCCGGCGCGGCCTAGGCCGGCGCCCGCTAGGTAGCTGAAGACGGCCATGAAGGCGTTCTCGGGATCGTTGACGATGTCATAGACGGCCACGCCCGCGTCGCCGGTGGCGCCGATGAGCCGGAGCAGAGAGCGGACTGTTGCCATTCCTGCGGCCCCGACGGCCTCGCCTACGAAGGGGATCCAGAAGAGCAGTCCGGTAATGAAATTGAGGATGAACTCCTCGCGCTGCTTCTTCTCGATCTCACCGGCCTTCTCGACGATCTTTTCCATGCTTGAGACGGCCTCTTCCGTCGAATAGCCCGGCAGCGACGTGGCATCCACTAGGTCCGTCAGCTCCATTAGGTCGTCCCAATCCCCGTACGCCCGCACGATCTTGAACCGGTCGAGCATGTCAGTTGCCTTGGGGAAGGAGTCGCCGATGACCTCCTTGGGATTATAGACCGTGACCTTATCGGCGAGGGGGTAATTGTAGAAGAAGTTGTTCTGCCTGTCCATGCACTCGTTGACGTCTTCGCCCGCGTACTGGCACCCGTTGTTGACCCGCATGAGCCGCCTACCGAACTTAAGCCACGACTCCTCGATGCCGTACTCCTCTCCGATGTCTTTCCAGAAACCGTCAGAGTCCTTGAGCGTGAACGTGGCGTTGGGGATCGGGGTTAGGTCGCCGTCCGCTATGGATCGCTGGAACTCCATCTGAGGGCACTCGATATCAATCGTACCCCTGCCGTTCTTGCAGTCGCTGCCTTTGACGCAGTTCTCGGCACAGGTGGCATAGCGGCAGCTGCTGCAGCACGTAAGGTCCTTGGTTTCTTTACATGTGAAGTACTTGTCCACCTTGTCGCTGGCCATAAAATGGTTGACTTGAGCGGGGACCTGGTCTGTGACGTATTTCTCGTAAATGGAGAACTTGTCGTCGTAGCCATCGTCGATAAGTTTCTTGTACTTTTTCAGGGCTGTCTCCAAGGTGGCGACCTGGACGTCAAGTAAATATTGCTCGATGCAGTGGGCGGGCATAGAGTCTTTCCGTTGGTTGAGCTGATCAAGCGTTGTGTATGACCCCTGGCACAGAGACCAATAGTTGTCGTCAACTTCGTATTCGTAATCATCGTCGTAGCTATCGCCGCCACTCCCACTAGACGTTGTTAGTACGAAAGGAAACCAGAAGCGCGCAAGAATGTTGGTGAGACTTACTCCGCGAAATACTGCAGGTCCACGGCCCAGTCGGTAGTGCCCGCAAAGTTGTACGAATCGTAGAACTCGGCCCGTGTCTTCTTCATATCGTCATCCATATAGGCTACCCACTCGGTATCGTTATAGACCAACATGTTGGAACCTTCCTTCTTCCATTGCTTATTTATCTTTCCGCTCTGGATAATCTCGTCGATTTCGGCATTGGAGATGTAGCCCCCCGTATCCGTACAACGCCCTTTCGCAGCGTCGGACACGCGGGGTGACCCCGTAAACAGGCATTCCTCGGAGTCGCAACCCGCCTTGGCCATCTTGAACGATCGTCCATAGCTAGCCACGCCAACGACGACCTTGTTCGAGGCGGCGCCGGCTTTGGTGATCATAGAGAGGGCGTCTTTGGTCTCCGTCTCGTTGACATGGGACCTTAGACAGTTACCGGTCTCGCAACTAGGAGAAGTCCACTTGTTGTTATAATCCCACTGGCCATGCAGATCGTATGTCATGTAAATGATATAATCGAGGTCCTTGGCCAGGTTCTTGATAGGGAACGCCCTGAGGTACCAATATGATGCCGGTGCCGCGAAGGAAACTGATTTGGAAGAGCCCACGGATTTCTTAACATCGGACAGAAATTCGTAGTAGTTCTTACCATTGACAGGATCATCACTAGGGATGTCGGGAATATCAGGGGCCTGTATGTTCACTCATTAGTCCTGTCAAATGGAACAAGGGTGGGGATAGGTCACTCACTCCAGGATACTCCCAGTCGAGGTCGATGCCGTCGAGATTGTGTTCGTCGATAAATGCAATGAGACTTTTCTTAAACTTGTCGCGGTTGCCCGGCTGGACGGCGGTGCGGAGAATGTTGAAAGTCCCAGGCATCGTGCTGAAGTCCCAGCCACCGAATGAAATGATCTTCTTGACGCCTGTCATATCCTTGAAGATATCAAACTGCTCCTTGACTTTGCTGATATCAACTGCGAAGTCATTCGGCGTGATATCAGCGAAGGCAAAGTGAATGTGAGTGTAGACATCTGTGTCGATCTGGTCGACATCCATGGTCAAGCACTTGCGGTTGTGGTTCCAAGCCTCAAAGTAAGCAACCTTGATCTTATTGGCCGGCGCAGGTCCTTTGATGATATCTCTGCCGCAGTTGCTGATACCTGATCCTTACAGTTAGCTCGATGTCTTTCTCACAGCATGACTCTTGATGAAGCAATTTAGCTAGAGACAGCGCAACTTACATCCGTTCTTTGCGCCCGAGGTTCCAGGAGCACCTGTCTCGGACTTCTTCTCGACGCAGAAGTCATCCGTCGTACCACACTGGCCCCAGATATTGCAGCAAACATTAAGCGGACACGGATTGAGCGTGCTCAAGTCGGTTCCTGCTGACGGCCGTGCTGTGTCATTCACCTTTATATATTCATGTTAGCCTGGGTAATGTCATAATGACTATATGTAGTGGGATGGGGGACATTTTCTTACCGTTGGTCCGCAAATAGCGTTCTATTAAGAATACTCGTTAGTCTAGATACTTTAACAAAACGCTTATGAGAAGTAAGCAAGAAAGTACTCACAGGAACATTCGCTGGCATGGGTGGGCTTCCAGTGCTCACACACATCTTGAAGTCGGGCAAGAGTTTCTCGCAGCCGTTCCAGGCCCAGGTTTTCTTGTTGAAGCCCTCCAGGTCTTTCACGGTCAGGTCACGGGCTGCCCCTATCTTGGCGCAGTTGTCGTTCTTTATGGTCGTGTACACCGCACAGTTGCCGTCGGAATCGGGCTTGGGCTTCAAGTCCGGCATCTTCCCGGCCGTGCAGCAGACCTGTTGGCCCTCGGCCAAGTTCGCGCATAGATCGGCTTTGGTATTGGCCTTCATGAAGTCGGCAGCGCTGATACCACACTTGGAGGCCAGTGTGCCGCAGCTATCGCCGTAGATCACGCTTCTTGTCTTGCACGTGCCATCCGAGTTTCCCGGTGGTAGAGTGCTAGGTAGAGTGCCGCTGCTGCAACAGACGATCTCGTCGAGGATAAGGGTGCTGCAAAGATCCTTGCGATTGTACTTCTCCAAGTCTGTCTGGCTGATCCCGCACCTGTTAGCCACAGCCCAACATCCATCTCCAGATTGGACTTTGGTTGTTTTGCAGTCGGCCCTCTTGATAAGGTGCGACCTCGCGCCGAGGCTTGCCGGTGTAGTACCAGATGATGCCAACATATTAGTTGTACTATTTGATATGGCCTCAATGGGCGAGGGAACACGCAGGGTGACCGACATCCAAGGCTCTCCTACGGCCGGCTTAGTGACGCATTCTCCGTTGGCCCATGTCCTAACAGCTTCTTGGATGAATGGGAGATTCGCGACACTAGCAGCAACAATGCCGAAGCTGTAGTCTGCGCCGCGGTCATCGGTACCGCACAGCTGGACGACAGTGGCCTTAGATATGGCATTCTCCTCTGCGTATTTCAGCAGATTGTTGAGAACATCCGAGCTATGGCACTAGGTTAGTGGTTCGGCCTCTACGGAAACAAGTGTGTGGTGCGAACGTAGGTTATGAATAGGGAAAGGGGTAAGAAATATCAATGTAAAGGTGTTCATATTATGGCATCGATACAAGATGGGCATCGTAGGTTTGTATTCTGGAAGCTCCAAAGACAGATTTATAGCTTGAAGAAGTTCGGACCCCTAGGATACTTACGTTACTCCGTGTTGATGAATCTCCGCTCCAGCAAAGACGCCAATGGCTGCTGATTGGGAATATGCAAATTCGATTGCATTGTGAGCGCAGGAGGGTACCTGTAATGCGAGATGCCGGGAAATCTGACGCCCAGCAGCCAGGAAATGGTTGACAGAGAATTCAGCAGCATTGCTGCCGACTTGTGGTTCGTGCATGTAGATAGAGGCATCCTTCAGGACACGATTAGACGTTGAACATAGGGATGCCTTGCTCTCATCCGCAATGAATGCAGCTTTTAAACCCGAGCCATAGTCGGCTGTGCATGCCCTCATAGCCGTAGGAGTTGTTTGATCTTCATCTGTGGTCTTGACGACCATGTTGAGCAGCATAGTCTCGTTACATGACGCCAACTCTGCAGCATCTGGAAACAAGAACCATTCGGCACTCGAGCTGCTGTCTTTGGTTGCGCTGCATGACACAGGGCACTTTTTGCGCGTATCAAGTGATGCTCGCTGGGCCGTCGCGAGCCACGACTCAAGTTCTGCAGCATCTTCGTCTCGGCGGGAAATTTTGATATGAGAATGAGATGCAAAAGCCTCAGAAGCCAAGATGGCCCAAGGAACAAGTAAAGAACCCCTCATGGTGACATGGAACAGCTCAAGCAGGTTCACTGAGGGGATGAAAGCCTCTGACTCTCCAGCACGAGAGGAAGCAAATATAAGACGGATGAGAAAAATAAAAGCGACTGAGCACAGGCGAGCTAAGCGAACGTTGGACGGCGGAGCTCATGCATTCGAGCAGCTCAAGATATCGAGAACAAGGCCGGTGAGAATGGCCTTGGCATAGACATGGGCTGATGTTGTCCTACTAGCACTACCTAGATTGCTTCCGCCTCTTTGAATATACAAGTACGCTCATTTCCGATATAGTCAGCTCCATGAACAGGGGTTTAACAAATGAATCCTCACGAGATAAGAAATTTTGCGGCGAAGGAATGAATTTAGTACCTGCATATTATACGCCGCAGACTAAACCATCGCCAAGAGGCCAAATTAACACCAGGCTGAATAGAATGGCCTATCGGACAGGAGATCAGGATTATACGGTAACACGGCGTATACTAGTCCAGTTATACTTCTAAAAGAACATGATCAGATGTAGCTCTGCTGTGAACATGAGCCCGAAGAACGGTTTTGGAATCGGGAGCAAACTCATCAATCATTTTTCTTCACCCATCCTTTGCTTCATCTGGGACTCGACTTCTTCCTTGCTCTGTCGAGTCTTGTGCACCAGCAGCAATCATGAGAGTTACTCTTTTCCTCGTTATTTCTCACCTCTCCGTAGCCTTGGCCGGAGGGTACCAAGGATGTCTTGAGCGCGTGCTACTGTTCAATGCCTACGAGATCGATGGGCTCAACGATGAGAAGGACCAGACGATCGGCTTCAAGTGCGCCAAAGCGGACACGAACGCCAAAACATGCACCCAATGGAATGCTTGCAAGCCAAAGAAGAACTCGGGTCGCACCCGGTGCAACTTTGACGACCTCATGGTGTTCCTGGGAAAGACGCCGACTCCAAACGGTTGGTCAGTCAACGACTCTGATGGGAAGTTGGACCCCGAGGGGACGGCCAAGCAATGCTACAAGCTCTTCACCAACGCCCCGGGAAAGAACCCCAAGGTGCCCAACTTCCCGCCTTACGTAGCCGTGAAGGATACGTGGGAATTCAACGACTACATCAAGCGTGTCGGCGACACGGTTAACAATACTTACAAGAACAAAGGGAACACTGGAAACCGGGGCTTCTGGGATAGCTTCGACACGACTCTAAACAAAGTCAGCGAGGCGCGGGCTGGAGACCACGGTCCTCATCTCGTTGATGAAGCCAAGGCCCAGCTGGGTGGCAAAATGGACATACAAATACAGAAACTAGGAACTGGGAGCAATCCTGCTACTGGCGAAGTGTGGGAAACCGTGGATTGGAAAGAGACAGCTAAACAAGCTAAGGACAAGGGCGTGCCTGATGTCGACAAAGAGATTCAGGGATTTCTCAAGAGCTTCTACGGCGGGACTAACAAGCAGGCAAAGGACCACCGCGTAGTGATACAGTCATACAAGCGGGTGACGGACAGAAGCCAGAGTTGTCGTTAAGATGAGCAATTTGGAAGTGGTTATGTGTCGTATAGTAGGAAATTTGGAGGAGGCAGAGCATGAGAAAGGAGAATAGAATAGATAGCGCGATTGTAGATAGTGCAATGATTAATTTCCCTCGATGAGATAATTCCTAGTTCCCTAAGACGAACACTACTAAAGGTAGTGATATTCGCCCTCGACCTATGCTTCTTCAGCAGCCTCTTCATTTTGTCTATTCATCTCCTCCAGCGCTTCATCCAGCTTCTGTTCCATCTCGAAGCTTCTCATCATCCGACCATCGTCTGGATCGAAGAACCACAGGTTTTCCAGGGCGCAAGGCCAGGAATGCTCGTGAGAAGCTCCATGCCATGCCTCCATCCCATCTCCACAGACTACATGGATTTCCTCCGTGTTTACCCAATCCCGGAGCTCTCTTACTTCAAAATGGTAGAAGGATTCATCCGAGTTTTCGCGCTCAAACCTTAGCCGCTTAATGGATAATGCGACGGGTGCGAAAGCTCTGAACGAGGTTTTCCCGATAGAGACCATATCGATGTCCAAGTTGAGCCAGACATAGCGCGACTCCGCACCCGCAGCGGCGTTGACCTTAGTGGCGGTGACCTCAAAAAAGGCCTGCTTGTACAAGCCCAAATTACGGGCTTCTTGGCAGGTTTGGAGTATTGCTGGCACCGGCGTAGGCGAGACTAGCCTCTGAACTTTTAGAGGGTTGTCGGGCACGACGCGGACCTCCACGACACGAGGCTCGACTGTCAAGGCCCAGATGCACACGCGAAGTTCGGTTGGGAGGCGCGAAAATGGATGAAAGGTGGACATTATTGATTCCTAAGAGCAGGGCTCAACGCAGGTACACAGCGTAGTCTACGGTCCGTGACTTGAAGCGGAAGGAGAAAAGCCGCCAAGGATTATTAATAGTTAGCACAATGGGTTATCTCGTGCCTATATCGTGTAATCCGTATGATATGAGGAAAATTATAGATGTTAGTGTTATCAAGTCGAATGATTTGCGATGATAAACTGTTGGTTGCTTGTACGGCGCATTTCTTCTTGGCGGTCTTGTTATCTAGATTATCGTGTAACGGCGGCATAATATAAGGTAATTAGGTCTATATGTATAAGTCCTTCACGTAGGATCGATTAAATAGGTAGGATTATTAGTTCCTACGCGGCGTATTTCTTAGCTCTTGTGACTTAGACCTCCTTGTAATGCCCAATCAGGTACCGCAAAGTTGTTGTCGCAGGGGGAGCATCCTGACTCAGTCTTAACTCAGAGTCTAGACTACAACTGAATTGACACCGATATGAGCTGAGATATAAGCTGAAATATGAGCTACACTTGGCGCCAAGAGAGAAAATAAGGAGAGAAACAAACGAAGGCAAGCATGTGAGAATACCTATAGCCGTGATTTCTACCTGCGACTCGTCCATCGTCCACCCTTCTTACCTTCTTCACCGGCTCACCTAGGTAGTAATTCGATTTGCATCAGCGCTGCTATGAAGGCCTCCTTTTTGTTTCTGCTCGTGGCGTTTCGTCGCATCTGCGGTACCCCCAACCCGACGCTTCAATGGGACCCGGAGACGACTAAAGACTGCATTGAATGGTACAATAACAGCGACGGCGAACCGTGTGAACATGTACGCAGTCTGTTTGGGATCACCCCCGATGAGTTCCATGAATGGAACCCCTCCGTCGGTCTTGACTGCCAGCCATGGGAGTATCAGTCGTACTGCATCGTTACCATGGAGAAGATAAACAACACAATCACGACCACTTCATCTTCTTCCTCTACAGCGACTGTCTCTACTACCTCTGTGATCACGCCCGGGCCCTCTCCTACCTCTTGGACCGATATAGGCTGTTACGTCGAGGACCCCGTGCTGCCTATCCTCGAGGAGAACCTGAGCCCCGAGGGCGGTGATACAGCGCTGTCTATTCCCAAATGCGAGAACGCATGTTATCTTAAGGCCTATGTCTTCGCAGGCGTGCAGGAGGGAAACCAGTGCTGGTGTGGCAGCTACGTGGGCGGCGAGTGGGCGAGCAACCAGACTTACTGCAATACCACCTGCACCGGCGACAGCAAGACGTTCTGTGGCGGCAAGGGACTAGTCAACGTCTTTAAAGCGGAGGAGAACGAGGAGTCTACTGGCACTACTGCTACTACTACCGGGACTTCTATTACGACTACGGCAACAGGATCTGCTATCAGCGAGACACAGTCGTCCGGGGCAATCAGGAACCTGGCATTGTTATGAAGAATTGGGGTTGATTTAATTGTCTCTTCTCTTGTTTTTTATGTACATAGGCAGATTTAGTCGAAATATAACACCGGTGGTGGCGGTGGAACATATGGCCATTAGGACATTTGGCTGCCTAGGGCGTTATAGAAGGACACAGGAGGCGAAGGTTACCTGCCAAAGCAATACATGCATTATGCAGCAAATAATCATGATAAGCTCTGGAAATTCCCAGTTAATTTCACTTTCAACTTCTGTACATGGCGTGAAGCCGTTGGAACTGCCGTTTATAATAGGATAATTATAGGTCTGTGATATATTGAAATCTCCTGCATCAAATTGCAATCACAATGATGATCAACGGTAGCTAAGTAGCCTCTATCATGTATGTCCATATCTTATGCTCGAGTATTTACATAGATACACCTATGGTCCCGTAGATATATTCTCATTCTCCTGAATAGAAGTTAAACTGGGTTCTTCATGTAAACACCATTAAACCCGTCGACCCAGACAGTCAGTGAACACGTCGATTTTGAGGAATCGCGAAAAGGTAAATCCTCACCAGGCACTGCTAAATTGACCTCTGACACCTCTGTTTGGAAATCAGGATATCTGGGCCGTGTTTCTTTAATAGCAGATAATTATTAGGAGGTATCTATCTAGCCTAACAGACAAGTGATAAATAGAGTTCGGATGCTTTCTGGAGAGATATTTAGGCATTAGTTTCTAATAAAATTTATGGGCTACGAGCAATTCCCAAGGCAAATGTAAATCTAAATAATGTAAACTGTTCTTGTTAATATTGAATCCTATTTAATATATTAGTAATCAAGAGAATCAAAGAATAGGAGTAGTAAGATGACGGGCGTCACAAAGAGACATGAATATCCGAATATTGTCATAGCATTGCTATGATTGCAACCGTATGAGGGTATCTACCAACGTACGGAGATATTAAACTTAGGGGCTAGGCTTATGGGTAGAATAATTATCAGGAGGTGAAAATAATTATTTTCTGCTGAAAAGGGGTAAGAGGATGATGAAGGACAAACAGTCTCCACACGTCGAGCTCTACATAAAAAGGAGAATCAAAGGGGAGAATACACTGTTTAACCCTTATTTACGCCACGTTATTAGCTGCTCTTACTTTTAATTTGCATAAGAATAAATGTCGAGGGTTAAAAATATTATTAGTCTCTTAACTAAAGAAGTACGCAGCGTATTCCGAAGTAAACCCCTGAGGGTATCCTATCTGACATCTGGATGCATAAGACAACCACCTAAAGTATTAACCTCGTGCGTGAAAAATTATTAACTTGAACCATTTTCAATCTCAGTCGAAACAATAATGATAGTATTCCTTGTAGACGTCACGTATTATGACAATGAAAGAGTCGTGATCGTAGCAACAAAAGCAAATTTCCATCCAGCTTCCATCAACATTCTCACCAATACCAACCCCAATCTTCTTCTTCTTCTTCCTGAGATTGGTTGATACAGGCGCGGCTGGCCTCAGTGGTGAGGCCGTAGATTGCTCCGTCCAACTCTTCGTGGAAACGGGATGCCCTACGAATCAATAAGCTTCCTGGACGCGGATATCTTCAAAGTCAGAATCATACCGCTGCGCACCGGTGGAGGGGCTGGTGTTGCCGGTGTTGCCGGTGTTGCCGGTGTTGCCGGTGTTGCCGGTGTTGCTGGTGTTGCTGGTGTTGCTGTTTCGGTTTCTGGTAATCCAGCCTCGAATGTAGGATCGCTTGGCCTTGGCCGCCGTAGCCTTGACTCTCTTCGCGATGTACTTCGCGGGGGTTCGAATGGAGCAGTGCCACCAGCTCATAGCCCAGATGTTCACGTACAGACAAACGCCATCCTGTCCCGCTTGCGTTGGGTCCCATGCATCTCTTTCACGAATGAGTTTCCTCGTCATCCTTGCTGAAGGGCATCCGAGCAAGGCCTCCCAAACTCCGATGGCTACGATGCCATAGACGGCGGCCTTGCCCATGAACTTGAAGGCGGGCTTGAAGATAGACTTGAAGATGGGCTTGAAGATGGGCTTGAAGACGGATTTGAAGACGGGCTTGAAAGCCATGCTTGAGACGTAGATATGTCGTAGATATTCCATAGTGGCTGATGTTGTGATTGTTGTTGTGATATCTAGTTCGCAAGGATGAGGAGTTCACACTTGTAGTGTGGTAGTTGTGTGTGTTGGAGAAAGAAGTTTGAGATAAAAAGTTACTGTCAAGGCTGCGAGATTAACAGCTGGGGCCTGTGCACTTCAATGTGCCTTCTATCGTCTCGGCAACACTGTGAGTTGACAAGATCGTGGTCCAGTCAAACCCTGGTTGACGATGTGGGAAACCAAGAATCACCGGGGCGAACTGCTTTGACCTTTTGTCACTACACAAAAACTGGCAACATGTTGTATGCGTACTTGGTTTATTTAACCTTCTGAAGTGTATTAGATTAAGGCATCTATATTTTCAAATTAGGAGTAAGAAATAACTCTTCACTGCCTTGCCTTGTCATATAATCTTGTAGCTAGTACACCCCCTTTTTGTACGCCAACAAGAAAAGTTGACGGTATCTAATAATTACCACGCTTTCAGAAAAACCACCACATTCCTCTAAAATATTTAAGTTTTATTTACCTTATCCTGGTCCTGTATCTGTATTAAATACTTACTATTAGAGTAAGGTGCAACACGATAATAAGTTAGGTAGGTACCTACCCAGGTATATATTTAAGGCGATCCTAAACCAAAGGAACACAATGATATGCTTATTTTATTACCATAAACTTAATCCATCTTAGATATGATTTACTATCGGGATTTCGTACCGCATATTTCCCTGAAACTGTGAATATCCCCTTTTTGTAGAATTTTGTATCCAAGCATTTGGGCCTGTTATCCTTTCCAATCTGACCAGCATCCGATATTTTTAGTAAATATTAACTTCCTGGGACCTCAAATTAGTTCTTAGTTCTCATTTACCTCCTTAGTGATAAGTCTTTAGACTAATAATAGATGTCTAAGATGCTTAAAGAAAGGCTAGTCATGTTAAGTAAGTTTTGAATAGGCATTTGAAATTTCTTAACTATCTTTAAATTTTCACAACTCTCCTTTAGGCTCATCATGATTATGTCCAACTGTATTTAATATATAAAAGCCTTATGGCAACTTAGAATTCACCTATGATTCACATATGGGGGAATATGATATTTGCATTTATCCGATATGCATCATATAATATGACCAAGAAGATCTTCGCATTACGTAACTAGCGCCCCTCAATTGTGGCTCGAGCTTTACAGGCCTGCAGGCGTCTTTTAGACGTAAATCGACGTCAAGTTTCGACATTAGCTTCGACAAGCTCTCGAATCCTTGAAGTAACGACAAAAAAACTCTCCACTCCGACGCATTTGATGCAGCGTTGAAGAACAGCTTTACCACGACATCGAAACTCGTTGAAATGTTGACTCCCGCGACAACAGCAACGCGCCTTGGTGTTTTAGGCACTCGTGCCCTCAAATTGCAGGTCGCATTCACGAGAGGGGCAACTTGCCAATATTCTTCACTAGCATCTCGACAATGCACCATTCGTAGCACCAAGTCGATTCCTTCCATCGCAACTCGAACAGCCGCTAGAAAGCCCGCACGCAGCATACAGTGCCAAGCTGTTACCCGTCGCCATGCTTCCACTACGGCCTCTGTGGCAGAAGCTGCCTCAGAATCTTCTACTCCAGCTCTCGATTGGAATACCTTTTTCATCTTGCGCAAAACGCGGCGCCGCTTCCAGCTCGCCAGCGGTATTTTAACAATGGCAATAGGTGGTACGGCAGGTGCTATCCTGCTTGTAAATATGGATATGGACTGGCTATTGACCAAGGTCCCAATGGACCCTTTTTTTGCGCTGGGTATAGTGACTCTGAGCTTCGCGGGGCTAGGGTGGTTGGCCGGTCCGAGCGTGGGCTCTGCGCTGTTCTACACGTTCAAGAAGGGTGTCAAGAAGCCGATGGCAATTAAAGAGTCTGAATTCTTTGCGCGCATCAAGAAGAACCGAGTAGATCCTAGCAACAGCTCATTGAGTGGTAACGCCGGTAAGTTCATCTTCGAGGTCTGAGTTGGGATGGAGGGAAAGTTGAGTTCGCTGACATTATTTTGTTCTTTATAGTCCCTGATTTCTACGGCGAAAAGATTTCGAGCGTGGCAGGTTACAGACAATGGTTAAAAGACCAAAGGGCATTCAACAAGAAGCGAACAAGCTTCGTCTGAGAGGAAAAGTGGTCTCGGGGAATTGGCCCCATGCAAGGGAGAAAATGCATAGTCCACATACACTAACAGGATTACGAGTTTCTTATCACATTAGTGAGAGAATGTATCTCAACGTTCAGGTAAAAAGCAAAAGCTTCAAAAACCAACGGATTGGCGTTCGGTGGCTCTCCCTCCAATGTATCAACAGAAGGAACCGGTATGATTTTGAAATGGAACCCCCCATTCCTATATTGGCGTCGTTAAATTATATGCATCGTCGAGACTGAGCGGTTATGTGAAAGGTATTGTTTGGTCGACGTGATATTTCCAGGCCCTCATGCCTCCTTCGATATCACCTACGAAGCGTGCCCCATTCGCATCTAAGCCCATCTCTTTCAGCCTTCGGGTTACCAATTGGGAATCGTTACCCACTCGGCAGATGACATATATTGGTGCATTAGGTGATAGTGATTCTGGGATATACTCTGGCCCTGAACCCTCCTCAGTAGACTTTTTACTACGAGTCTGTAAGGTTGAGAAGGGCACATTGATCGCGCCTGGTATACTAGCAATGTCAAAATGCTCCTTCTCGCGGACATCTAATAGCAAGTGATTCTTATCGGGCTGTTTTGTCAGAATATCATTGTACTCTGTAGCAGAGATTCTTTCTTCGGGCTTCAACACGGCGACTGGCGTGGTCACCCCGCAGAACTGGACGTAATCCAACGAACCAGCTCTTAGTTCTCCTAGAGTTAATGTTGATGCGGAGGAACAAGCAAAACAGTTAAGCCTTCGACTCCTCATCCTAATTGACCGGAATGGTGTAGACGAAGTAGCAGAAAATAAAAGTAAACTGGGCGCGATAGGGTCTTTCAGTGCTGAGCCTGAGTCTTTTCCGACTCCAGCGACGACCAGTTTAATAGCCTCAAGTGCTTGTAGCACGCCCATAATGCCCACAACCGGACCGAGAATCCCTCCTTCGCCGCAACTGACTACGCTGTCGGCGGGGGGTGGCTTAGGGAAGATGCAGCGGTAGCAGGGACCACCATCCATAGACCCTTGAACTGCTGGTGGATTATTTAGGACAATTAACTGTCCATCTGTCCGTAAGGCAGATGCGGAGACGAGTGGCTTCTGTAATAATACGCAGATATCAGAAATTAAGTACCGAGATGTCGGGTGATCTGTACAGTCGAGAACCAGATCGTACTTAGAAGCAATACCCTCGGCATTCTGGGGCGTGAGATGTTCTCTATGGGCTACATATGACACGTCCGGATTAAGTGCTCGACAGTATTCGATTAGGCTGTCTACTTTCATCATACCAACCCTTAAAGTGTTGTGTGCGATTTGACGATGCAGATTTGATATTTCCACGGTATCGCCGTCAACAACTCCAAGGGTACCAACTCCTGCGCCAGCTAGATATGCAGCAGCCGGACAGCCTAAACCCCCGGCACCAACTATCAGTACTGCGGCAGACTTCAGGCGTATTTGGCCTTTGATGCCGACAGTAGGTAGTATAAGTTGACGACCATAACGAGAATATTCTTCTTCGCTCAAGGGCCACTTCCATTCTGATGGTTTCGGGTTTAAATTCTGAGAGGTTGGCTCAAGTTCTTCTAGTTGTCTTCTCAAGTCTTGAAGCTCTTTCTCTGTCTGAGATATTTTGTAGCGGAGCTGCTCTGCTTTGTCGGTTATTGAATCCATGATGTCCATAACACCATTACTCGTTAACCGGAATTTCAGATGTCAAAACCCATGCATCACTAGCGAGGTTGAGGCTGAGGAAATATACCGAGTATTCCGTATATAGAGGTGCTGTGTGTGTGTGCAGGTACCCGGGTCCTACATAAAAATGGTATGCGATTACTTAGCACTTGCAGCGCAAAAAAGGTGACCTTATGTACATCCTAAGCATTCTTGCACCAACTGGAACAGCTAATACGGTTTAACTAGAGGGTATCAAAACTCCACTTAAACACATCCTATAGATTTAAGCCTAACCGAAAATGTATTAGATGTATAGGGTATTAGGTTAGACATGTCGTACATTTAAAGGGATGCCCTAAAAATGGATACAAGCAAATTCAAAAAAAAAAAAAGAAAAAAACTTTTCGTCACTCAACTAAGGTATGTAAACTTGCCAACTCCTAACTTGTGATAGGCCTAGTTTCAATTGACCTGCTAAATAGGAACCTCGGTCAGCATGTCCCATGTGAACGATTCAAATTCCAAGGCTCTGGGTCTCCAGCTTATGTACAGTTATCAACCGGTGGTTCCCTTGGTCTGGGTACCATGGATATCACCGGATCTACAAACTTCGACATAACCAACCGTCTCTTTCTGCTTTCCACCTTGTTTCTGATGCCATTCGAATCATTTGCGTACTGATCAACGCTGGAGCTTCTATACACGTAACGGGTAGCCTCAACCTTGCTTCGAATACTTGCAAGATGGGACAAGCTTGGATCTAGTATATTCAAGCAATCCGGTCAAGGATTTACATATTAACCAACACTAGACCATCCATTACGTCCCCCGGTCTACGAACTACCTCTCTCGGCGTCCTACCCATTCTGGATGGCCAACCGTCTACTGACCCCCACCTTAAATGAAATGGGTGTGCTGCAGAAGTTTACGAGCCTCTTTTCTAAGACATCATCAGCTGAAGCCCATCGGATAAGATAATATAGAGAGGTAGAGTTCAAGTGACTCTACATACGAGAGCATTCGCCCACTGCTACCCAACATAAAAGATCTACTTGCCATTTCATCCAAATAAATATCTGTTACAAACCATAGGACTACAGGGCCATATGGTCTTTTTAACCCGCCGATGTCCCAACTCCACGGAGTAGAATGGGACCAACTGGGAAACGTCGTTTCTTTTACGTACGTCTTTGGTGGTATCTGGCTAAGCGACCGAGTAGTGGAGTTAAGGATTTGGACTGAAATTTTACTAAATTTCACACCCTTCGAAGTTCGAATACTAAGCTATTCGTCCGAATTTCAATCGGGACCGACCCAGAAGCTAGGTACCTAACCGAGTCAAGCCTATCTCGCCAAAACTTATAAAAGACGTTGACATGATGATGGTACGTAGCCCATCGATCGGACTGACTACCTAGACTCCTAACGAATGTGAGACAACCCTTGCATATATATAGCTCGTGATATCTTACATATCGTGAAATATGACGAAGGTAAGTGAAATAGAATGAAGGTAGGCTACACCTTGAATTGCTTGCATGCTTCTAAAAAAGATGGGTAGACTTCGTGTATCAGAAGATACATGCATTTACTCCATCCTTGTACGAATTGGGTCTGTATTACCGTTCCATTTTTATTTACAGAGGTTCATCAAGCCTTTACAGAAGGGACAGAAGGGAGCGGGGGGAAGTTCTGGACCCTACAGTAGCCCTAGACCGGATGTCGCGTTAGCTGCATGTGTAACCCCGGCCTGGCGCAGAAACCGTCACCTGCTCGCAGCGGCGCAAGTTCATCTTGGTTTTTCATGTCCCATCTGTACTTGGTACTAACCGTTTTAATGCGTAAACCCCCTCTGGAACCTTGTCATTATGTCCGACCAATAAACTTACCCGAATCCATCCCCCACTATCTCCTCGTCTACCAGTCTACCTAGTCCTCGTTTTTTTCTAGGAGTTCATTGTCGGGAGTCAAAAGTCATCTGGTGTCGAATCCGGGTTGATTCCTGTTCGCCAGACATTGTCGAGTTAAATGAAGCTCCATACAAATCATCCCGCAACTTTCCACCCACCTTTGGTCGTTAGCTTCAGTCTAATATTGCTTGCGACTACATAGCCTACTTGCGAGGCCTTCTAGTGGGCCGTTGACGGAATTCATCGAATCTTCCGCGCGGGTTTTGTTCTTCTCCTCAGAAATGTGTTGACCAACGTCCTCGAAACGCTTCAAGCTTTCACGCTTCACGCTTTATGCTGCGCGATCGCAGTATCGACGAAAAATATCGCAGCGAGATAAGATTATTCGAGAATAGGTTTGGCTAGCATAATTTTTGGGACGTTGTAGCCTCGTAGCGGGATACGGTGAACTTGCGAACCTGATCGCGGCGACGACTATATATCTCTTTCGACGGTTTGACAGCCACCATTGTTAGGTATGGCCATGATGGACCCAAGCGCTTGGAATGGACAAGACCAGCCCATGTCCTCGGCTGGCGAAGATGACTTTCAACAATTTCTTGAGATGGGAGGCATGTCTAATTTGGAAGACGGGTTGCAATTTGATTTCCATGACTTCAACGGTGTTAATGGCGCCTCGATGATGCACCAGCCTCATGGCGATTCTATTGATACTCCGATGAGTAACTCGAATGTACCAACGATTATTTCGAGAAATGATATGGGGCCGCAGAGCCAGATGTCCCCCATGACATCTGCTCCGAGTCACCCAGGAATTCCAACCCAAATGATGCCTCCGCACCACACATCCTCTGATGCCATCTCCGAGATAGATGCGCAGATACAGTTCCTGCAACAGCAGAGGCTACAGCAACAAAGGAGACAACTAGAGGAACAGCAGAGGCAGTTTCGGGAACAGCAAGCTGCGTTCTATGCCCAGCAGCAGAGAAACATGGTACCGCCCACCCCGCAAAGCCTTGAGATACAGGCAGCAAACCAATTTTTTGCTTCGCAAGACCAAGCGCACTCTTCGGGCATGTTCGATGGATATCATCAACATCTAAAGGAGCCACAAGATGCATGTCACTCCCCCCCAGCCTTGAATATCGTTGGCTGACCGTTCAGCAGATGGCTTTCACCCCGCTAGTATCTCCTGCGGTAACGCCCCTTGAGCCTCACTTTCCAGTTGACCCTGGATTTTCTCAGTCAGGACCCTACTTCAGCCCTTTGACCTCTCCTGCGCTACATGCGCAGAATGATTCTGCGTCAACATTTGACCATAGGCACTCGGGGCATACCACGAACTCCCCCATCGAAATGGATATAGACCCGTCTCTAGCGCAAAGCAGCACAGCAAGTTTATCGAAGAAGGTACGCAAAAGCAATGCCACCAAGGCGAGAAAGTCGAACGTCCGACAATCTCCGATCACAAAACCTCAAAGACGGAAAACGGGTTCGACTCCCATAATCAATGCTCAGGTTCTTAGTGAATTAGCCGAATCTGCAGCCGAGAGCTCAGAACACCCCCCGCAACCCAAGTCAGTCTCGGCAGTGTCGACGGAGGAATCGGAGAATGCCTCAGTATCTCCGGAAGCTCTTGAGATGCCCCCTCCGCCGCTTCCTCTACCACGTTCCGCCAGGCAATCTCCGTATATTCAGCCGCAGACTAACGGAAGCACGGCGCCTTCGGTGTTGCCTACCTCCTTGGGTGGGAAGCCATCGCCCGCAACTCCGGCTTCACTTTTTAGAATATCACCGAAGAGCAAGTCGGCCGATCCGAATAATCCCGAGCACGGCGGTTCCGAACATATAGAAAGCTTCGAACTTCCTGAATCAATTAACTTCTCCAAGCCCGACTTGCCTTTAATCGATACTCAACAACCGGTAGATCTGTCTTCCGAAGTAGAGACGGCAAAGACGTCCACATTTCAGTCTCTTCCATCCCCGGTTTTTCCTAAGCCAACACGCTCGGCAACGGCATCGGCAACGCAGAGTCCTCAGATTACTCCTAAATCTACCACTCCCAACCCTAGAAAGACTCCGTTGATAGCTCCGAGAGGTCCTAAGAAGAGGCCTAGCATTAGTTCTGTTTCACCAGCTCTACGGCCGAAAATATCCCCGAGTATCAAGCCGCTGCTCCCGGGGACACCTGGCTTGTCTGCAGAAGATTCCGCATCGAGGCTACTAGCATCCAAATCGAATTACCAGAACATATTGGAAGGGAATACCGTCCCAGGAGTTTCGTATCCAAGCGAGCTATCCACAAATCTAACTTCGAAGCGGACTTCGCACAAAATTGCAGAACAGGGGCGTCGAAACCGTATCAACTCTGCACTCCAAGAAATTGCAACTTTACTACCAACAAATGTTGCAAGAGAGTTAAGTGAAGGTGATGGCGAGTCTGGGAGCGGGGACAAGAAGGACGGCAAGCAATCCAGCGCGCCGAATAGTAAGGCTAGCACGGTAGAGTTGGCAATCATATACATCAAACAATTACAAGAAGAAATAGCCGAGGCGAATAGGAGAGCAGACGAAGCCGAGAAGAAACTTGAGGAGAAAGTGACGGCAAGTTGACAATGGCCGGATGGCGAGGACCGGGAGGCAGAGCCTCTATTTACTAAAAGCTAGCATGTGTCGGTTTACTTATACCGTTGGCGCACCGGATTGCTATACTAATTAGAAGGCACATTGCTAGCCGACATATTACATGGGAACAATATAATATGAATGTCCCTAGTTATCACTTAATGAAGCTAAAATGTATTGTCATATATTAGGTACTTTGAGGGAGAGTATCATTTTATAATATGAAAGGAGGTGGTTACCGCTGTAGTAGAGCGTTACGACGATCATGGTGGGAAACATTAACGAGGGAGTTAGAAGCTTTGTATCTATATCACGAATGTCGTATGTGTTACGATAGTAAGCTTGTATGGGCCTATGTATGATATATGTAGGTACTTGTTATTATAGAATGACCTATAAAATTATTTAAATTTTAATTCAGATGTTTTGTTTACCTAATTATTGTTTTAAAACCCAATCTACCAACAGTGCATATGAAGCAAGCCAATCAATTTCTTCCTGTAGTGTTATATCATATCACCTAATAAGGCTTGAGTGAAAAGGTGATGCAGCCTAGAAATTACGATGTATGATTGGACGAGGAGGAAGTACTTAGCCCTAGTTGGTACCTGCCTATCTGCCTCAGGCAAATTATGGAGCTTGAATGTAACGCAATGACCTGCTTAGTACCTAGGTACAGATTACGATCTAGGTAGAAGGTAGCTAATGTTTCTGTTGCCACTGCAACGGAATTTCCACTTCTTCAACTCTTTTTTATCAACACGATCAATCCCCCGCTATATTTTTTTCACCACCGTGCGTGTTCCCAATTTTGTCTACCATCGCTAGACCTGCTGGTGACAGTTTAGTAGCTTTGGTGACGTTCCGAGTTAGATTTTCAACGGCACTTAACCGAAAGCCGCGTCCTTGAGTACATTATATTTCGTTATACGTCACCAAGTCAGAAATATCTTGGTGCGCCTAGCGGGTATCCCTCAAATATCAGGTTTAGGTGTTAAACTGTGCGAAATCACAAAGTCACAAAGGGTTCTTCTTATTCCATATACTCTTCAAACTTGTAATATTTAATATAAGATAGTCGCCGACTATCTTATAAGCGATCCGCAATGTCCGACTCAGAGAGCCTCGACTATCTCCAGCCGGGCTTCGATGCGAAGACCCTTACGGTCCCCCGGCTACGATCGATTTTAGTTGCCCACAATGTTTCATATACATCGAGCGCAAAAAAGGCACAATTGATCGAAATTTTTAATGATCAGATCGTACCCCAGTCAAAGAAAATTCTAGCTGCACGTGCACGAGCAAAGCGCTCAAGCAAAGGCATTGTCGATGCAGAATCACAAAGCAGCAGCAATCCCTTTGAAGAGCAGGAAGAACTTGCACCACCTCCACGTACTACTCGTCGATCAAGGTCGCCTAGGAAAGCACCTACTAGAATCAAGACAGAAGAACCGGAAGATCAACCAATGCCGCCGCCAACCCCAAGTCCTACTAAACGAAAGCCCCGGGCTACAAGCCGCCCGGTTCAGGCTTCGGATACGGATACCGGTCCGGAGCATGACAATGGCAGAACGCTCAGTAGAGTCGGACGGCCCGTTCTTGCGCCTCGAATTAAGACTGAGGAATCTAATGAAGGCTTTTTCCGACGTACTTCGGATGTTTTCACCAATGACAACCCGTTCCAAAGTGGTAGTTCCCCACCAGCTGTGGATAACACCCCGAGCGTACGTCGAAGAACAGCCGGGCCTGATAAACCGCGAAGCCTTAGTAGGGGCGCGCGAAGGCGAACAGATGGCCACACTGTTCCTAAAGAAGAGTCACCTGGCTTGCCTATGAGTTTCAATCCTCCATTACCTCAGCAGAAAACATATCTAAAGGCCCCGGAGACGCCTGTTGTCGAGGCCGGGGAAGAGTTTACCCCAGAAGAGCAACTCGATCTTATCTCAGACGAAGCCGTAAATGGGCGCGACGCTGTTGTTACTCGGCAATCCCGACGCCGACCAAATAAGACTGGAGGTGGTACAATCTTTTCTATATTCTTTGTGACACTCTTAAGTGTCTACGCTGGGTGGTATCGACAGGAAAAGATTGCAGTCGGTTACTGCGGCGTTGGTCAAGTTGGAAGCTCGATTCCTAATGAGATCGAAACACCTGAATGGGCGCAGTCGGTACTACCACCTCAAATTACGGTCCCGCAGTCTGTCATAGACACCCTAGAGCCCGAGTGTGAACCATGTCCCTCTCATGCTTATTGCTATGCCGACTTTTCTGTACGGTGTGAACAGGATTACCTCCTCAAGCCTCACCCTCTATCACTAGGCGGTGTGGTCCCTCTTCCTCCAACCTGTGAGCCTGACGGTGTCAAGGTCCGACGGGTACAGGCGGTGGCAGATAAGGCGATCGAAGAGCTTCGCGAACGAACTGCTAAGTACGAATGCGGTGAACCCGTCGATGAAGAAGGTACAAGGCTCGAGACACCGGCGATTGAGGAGCAGGAGCTAAAGGAGATTATCAATAGCAAGAGAAGCAAGAAGATGAACAATCAAGAATTTGAGGATCTCTGGGGATCTGCGCTTGGCGAGATTAAAGCTAGAGAAGAAGTAGAGATTGAAGTCAAGGAGTAAGTAAAGTATCTTTGAGTAATTACTTTTCATACTTTATTCACCTATCTCATGGAAGATGCCTGTATCACAAGTTAAGAAGTCTGACCATTTGACTAACCAGAGTCCCTCCGGCCACCTTAGAATATCCGATTCCGGAAGCGTTCCAAACACCTACTACACGTCCACCTCTCTCGCTCGAATTTCAATCACCTGCGCCGTCCGCAGATCAATCCGACTCGGGTTGGCAAGATATCGATTCCATATTAGCGTCGTGATTGCTCTGATCGTGACAGCGATTTATGCACAGTCTCGATACAAGGCTAACCGTGCGGCGGCTGCTCAGGTGCCGGCCCTGGTTGACCTAGTGCTTGAGAGGTTAGCGAACCAGAAGCAGCTAGGGGATGAGGATATCGATGATCCGTGGCTCTTCCTTCCGAACCTCCGTGACGACGTCCTGAGATCGGTCCATTCGCTCTCACGACGCGAGAAGATCTGGCGGAGAGTTAAGGCAGTTGTCGAGCAGAACAGCAATGTTCGGACTAGCCAGCGGGAAGGACGCAGCGGCGAGGTCGGCAGGGCATGGGAGTGGATTGGCCCGATGGCTGGAGACCATAGCGCTAGGCGACGGAAGAGCGGACGTACATCATTCGGACCGGATGCGGGTGTGGATTCACCGAGTAACGGAGCAGGGGATAATGCGACCCACGCACGACACCAGAAGTGGGAGGAACCAAGACCAATCTATTAACGGAAGGGGTTTCAGACGGAAGCCATGTGGGATAGATGGACGAACAGTTATTCAGTTGGCTGGCGTTTTAGGCTTTGCTTCATTGGTACCTTGTGACTTGACGCGATAGCTACGTGCAATCAATTTATGGCATTCTCTTTTGTAAACAAGCTAGTTAGGTGGTACTCTATAATGTCTACCTACTTAATGTAACCTGTGATACGACGACCTTTCCCCCTCCCCCAAATTCTCTGTCTTGTGTCTTATGCTCTATACGTAAATGGTGGCGTTTCCAACCCGCAATTTATATAGAGGCACAGCCGGCATTACCTCGCAGTAGCTATAGATATCTACATGTGAACTTCATTGCGGCGTTGATTCTTCCCCTTTGGACCTAGGAGACTAGGCTAAGCTCGTTTCGAAACATCTCACGCTCCGTGCCGCGTAGTATGCGTAGCCATGCGTAGCAGAAATAACTCGGCCAAGATGGCCTAGTGTTTCACGGATACGACGACGCTTATTCGTCTACGTCTACCTTTCGAGGGTTCTAATTATGGGATTGGGGTCTAGGATTTATTATTGATTAGGTAGTTTGGGTTTATTTTTGACGATGTATGCGAGTCATGACGGGAGGAGGAGGAGGGTACGGCATTTGCGTGTGCCCGGGTTTGAGATAGAAATTGGGTTGGAATACGTACTTTGGGCTAGGATAGGAAAATTAGTTCATGTCGTGTTGCTGCGCTGGACTCTGCTATCACTCGATGTCGGGACTGACGCCTACTAGATTGGTAACGGGCGAGAACGTGCCTGGGTAGTCTGCATGTCGGCAGATGGATAGACACTTTACAGATACGTAGGATGAATACCAGATCTAATTAACCAAACGCCATCTATAGTTGCTTAGAGTAGGAAGCTTAAACATTTCTAAAATCTATAAGTTACAAAGTCTATTGGAATAATTTACTCAGAAGAGCAGTCTATAATTGGTATCAGAAACAAGAATCTCAAGGTCAGAATTTGTACAATTAATTCTCCCGCTACTATCCAAGTACTATACACAGCACGGAACCTCGCTCTTTGCTTAGAAGCCCGTGGGAATAGATCGCGTAAGAGATATTAGCTGTTAGATACACGCCTTAGACCTAGATAGATACAAGGACCTCCTCCCCCTTCATTATATCGCACAACCACGACGCAACTACACCGCGTTACGTCTCTCTTCTCATCTCCTCTTACACCTTCTCGCTCTCGAGCACGATCGATAAAAACAGACAAACAAAAAAGCTAGATCAGAACACGTCGTCGGGAGCAAAGCCAGTCGCCATCGCCTCGGGGACGGAGTCTAGTGGTATCATGCAAAAGAACGGATAATGAAAAGGGGCAGCCGGAGAGAAATAAATATAAAAATGTAAGTGAATATTGCTGATGACGAATGTCGAGAAAGTACCGTGGCGCCACCGATCTCTAGTAGGACGCACAACGTTCGAGCGGTGTACAGCATGCTGTAATTATTGAAGACCGAATATAAAATTGTATATGTTCAAGGTTAAAAATGCCGGCGGCTGCGCCTTTCAAATGCGAAGAGGGGTTTGCAAGTATGTTGCGGTGGTAAAAGATGATATATCCATAGGTTTATGCTGAGCTGCGCTTAGGCAGCTTGTGGTAAATGACGTCTGAACGAATGTGCGCTTTTCCGATTGACCCCCTTTTTTTTTCTTCTCCCGTGGGCGTTGTGAAGACTCGTCTATCTCTGGCCTGGCCTCCGAGTCCGAATCCAGAACTTTTGCTCCTTAAATGAGAATGGGTATAAGCGAAGGTCATGAAAGGTTTCGTAAGAGTATCATTAATGCGATGAGCAATTGAAAGGGAACACCCAGTCTTGGAGTATGTCTAAGGATTATTTAAAAGGCTGGTTTGTTGTTGTCTCCCAGGTTCAGCCAGCTCAAGTCGTTCGAATTAGATGCCTTATCCAATGGCGGCTGGTTAGAAATACCCGTTGGAGGTCTGTTCGTGGCAGGAGGCACAAGAACTGTCTGATAGATACTCTGGCTATAAGTACTACTTGGAGCTCGCACATCGCCCCAAGCCTTTTTCGCCGTTGCCGGATCCCAGGTATCGTGGACACTGGCTGGGATGCCACTAGAATAACCAGAGGATGATGCATTGGATATAGGTCGTTCTATTTGGCCGGTCATTCCCTCTATCTGAAGATTGTGCTGCGAGATTGTCGGGCTGTTTGAATTGACCTGGTTCAGCTCTGGTCGTCCTTGTGGGACTTGTAAGGCTGGTATAGATAAGGCTGGTACGGTGGCAGAATCCTGCGTTAGGCGGTTTTTATCCGAGTAGAAAGAACTTTGTTCAGAACCATTGCCACGCTGCGAGTTGCCATTCCCGAGGCCAAGAACAGACAGCGCGCTACCATCAGACCAGTATCGATTCCAGCCAGAGCTCCTTCTCATGGTATCATCTACATTATCCACTGCTGGTCGAGGTCGCGGCTTCGGCTCGCTTGCATCAGCAGCGAAGGACACGCCCTTTTCATCCCTTGAGAGGAACTCCGGCTCCGGACTCGTTTGAGGCTGCGGTCGACCAATGGTACTCTTGAATTGCTTACTGAAGATGCTGTTGATAGAACTGCGCTTCGTTTCGTTGCTCGTTTTGCGCTGTACGGCAGGTTTCTGTACCTTACCCATCAAGATGGCCATTGATGAAAATGAACCTACAGAGTCCTGTGGAACGTGCCCTCGGAAATGTCCACCCGAAGTTTTCGCAACTTCCCGTTCGAAGTCAGCCTTCTCATCCGGTATTCCACTAGCTCTTCGCGCATGTCCTGCGTCAACATGATTTTGTCGCTTCCGAAGATGTTTGATCCAGAATAGCAAGCCTAGTAAGATAATCGCGAAGCCAAAGATAGTCCCAAGTACTATACCTAGTAGAGTTGTCGCAGGAAGCCCGCTATCTTCAGCTGCAGGCGTGGTAGAAACAGGAGTAGTGGCGGCGGCAGTAGGAGCTTCAGTCGAGGTAGTAGAGGGCGCGAGAGTGGAGGAAGATATCGATGATGAGGTTGATGGCGTCGACTCGATAAAAAACCCTTTTTGTTGCCCAAGTACAGCCGTTGCATTTTTCCAAGCGTTCTGTTTCGCATTGAACATGCACAATATCTCGTCATCGTTCCCACCTGATATCACTACTAACCCATTCGCATCGGTAGCTATGGAATAATCATTTCGTATGCTTTGCGGCGCTAGAGTCGAGTTATATTTTGGCCAGTTATCCGCAGTAAGCGCTCGCTTCTCAACCGCAGCATCATCATCTTGTAATGCGCGGCTCGAAACAGTCGCTACCACAGGAGCCGCGTCAGCTATAGGGAGACCATTGCTAGTCAACAACATCGTCCTGTTGACCGTGTTCGGCGAGGTGCTCATATCAAACGTATAAAGGTGTTTGCTACCATCATCACCGGCCATGATAGCCGCCTTCATCAACGTGGAATTCTTAGGTAACGGCTCTGCTAAGGTTATTCCTGGGTCAGTCCACGAGGCAACTGGATCAAAAAGCATCACCCGCGTGTTAGTCGGGTTGCCACCGATCATGACGGCTTGTGTTTCCGACCATGGAAGTATTATTGGCGCGATTCCTGGTGGGGAGAGGGTAGACTGAAAGGCCAGCACAGAGTATGGCTTAGATGCCCCAACTGTGAAGGTCTGGGAAGATAACCCCATGTTTCCCTCGGTCGATCCCGAATAGACCAAAATCGAATCGCTGCCGTTGATGTACGCCGCGCTGTGGTATACCCGATTTTGCGTCACATTCACCTCCGGGGCTATAGTCTCCCATTTTTTAGTCGAGTATGTGAACTTTTGAAGCCCCGGGTAGTCGGACGATTTCGACTTTCCGCCAACAACAAACAACCCGGCCTTCGATAAATCTTTTGGTGTCGATCCAACACAGACGCCACCTTCAACCGAATGTCCACTGGCCAATTTTTTCCATTCTGCCCCTTCCTCCAATTTCAACGACTCGAGTCCGGCGGCCGAGTAGGAATATAAAGTATTATCGAATATGACGCTGCATGCGCCTGTTAATGGCAACAGCGGTTCTGGAAGTGACATGGTATGATATAAAACTCCAACAAACCCGATGTGATGACTCCGAATAAATGAGCGACAATGAGACCAAATACAGTGGCCTCCAGATTACCGTCGCTTATCAAAAGGTCATGATCATCTGTTAAAAGAGTGGAATGGGGCTTGGTATTGTTGGTTGCCGATGTTGTATCTTGGTTAGGGAAGTGTAGCACGATGTCTATAACATCCGCCGGGGGAACAAATATGCCACGCTATTAGAACTAGATAGTGATCTCTTGATCGTATTGGAATTGGTGATGAAGAGAAACCAAACTGCTTGACTTGGTTGAGGAACTACTAGAGTAATCCGATGCCGAAGGGAAGCTTGTCACCGTCAATATACTGGCTAGGGCTTTACTCGGTATAGCAAAGCTAACTCGATGCTAGAAGGCCGGCCCACGTAGGACAATATGATCTGCAGAACAAAGTTTGGTGGTTCCCTAAGAAAAAAAAGATGTTTCCGTCCCGTAGTCAAATGGAGAAGACAGAGTGGGAGAAGGGTGGAAACGGTCGATCTATCTCCTGACGGGCGTGGTGTCGCAGGTTGTCAAGGTATCTCAAGCCTAGCGGATCAATATACGCCTCCGGCAGGTCTAGTTGCTTAGCTGCTTTGCCTAAAAGTGTAACCCACTTCCGTAGTAGGATGGATTTATTTAGATGTGCCGCAATATCGAAATATTCATGCGCCAGCCTAGATGTAAAAGGGGAGGTTTACGGAAAGATTATAGAAGGCGACGATTAGAGGGCTGATGGATTAAAACGCTGACGAGCGAATCCTGTGGAGCGAAGGATGAAGGAATTAGGTACAAGGAGAGGATACCACAGCGATGGGATGGTGAGGTCCCGAAAGAGAGGCAAGCTGTAGTAGCAAGAGAGAGCAAGGCTTCGGCGAGCTGCTCAAAAGAGAGAACGTATGAGAGGGCGAAAGAAAGTTACACTCTCTGTTTGCGGTCGAGCACTTCGATGAGAAGGACGAGAATACGACAGGGGGGAGCGGACCAGGACCCCCCGGGCGATTATGGACCTCCCATCTCCTAATCGAATAGGAACGTAGCAATCGTCAGGGGACAAGCGATTAAAAGGTAAGCTATTGAGATAGCGTCAGGTACCTCCAACGACCAAGATACGTCTAAAATACGTTTGGTAAAGCGGGAATAGGTTAGACGCTACAAGGTACCCCAACGGGGCTACAGTACATAGATGCAATTACCCTGTGGCTGGGTATGTAAAGCGTGCCATACATAGTGGATTCAGTACTACACGAAATTTAGTGGTTGCTAACAGAAAAAAGGGGTAGACTTCTCTTTTAACCCCTGCTCATACGACCATCTGGTGGAGAGACTTTCTCGCGTGGTTATGGGTTCGAGCGAAGGATCCAGTGAGCAATTTGACATCGTTTCGCTCAGTCCGAGTTTGTTTGTTTCTTAACGAGGTTATTTAGCATGTTTAGCGGTATATTTTAGTTTGCAATAGTATATAAAATCTCATAGTTAATCTAAGTAGTTATAGTTATATGTAACTAGTTATAAAATGATACATTGTTAGATGATATATCCGTCCAGGTTGTGCGGAAAGTTTTGAATCGCCTCGTGTAAAAGGACGAAAGGTTGGGGGTAGTACCTAAAGAAGTGAAAGGCGAGAAGTGACTGGGTAAAACGAACGATAGAATTGTCCAATGGAACCCAACTTTCATAGCATGATCTGAATTACATCGTTTCTTACGAAATAAGCCTTACCTATTAGGGTTCGAACACGACGGGCACTAACCTATAAAAGAAGGCGTACATATTGTGAAACTCTAACCCCACCACGTACCGAACTCATATTGCAATGGTATGTAGTAGTTGCAGTACCTGTTGTGCGCTAGGCACCTCGTGTGCGACACACGATTGGCCACTGAAGATTCCGGTAGTATTTGTCGGAAATCGCTACCGATTAACTCTGGGTTCCTGGACTCTTGCTTACTGCGCAATAATTGATTAAACATGCAGTTAACATCGCTGAATTCTGCTACTTTCAGCTTAGATATTCTCTATTGCAGCTAAATGACATGGATAGTATACATTTATATTTACGACGTTGGATAGAGAGTTAGTCAAAACTTATAGCGTCTTGAAGGACAAGGGGAGTTGTACCTAAAAAGCCGTTTGCTTCAGAAATATTATGTGGTTTGTCATGTTTGCCTAACGGCCCTGAACATGCGACAACTGCTATTCTAGGCTAAGAAGCCATGTCTCATATTTAAAGTTATGCTGACTTTATACCAGGTAGATTCTATTCATATCGTATTAACTAGTCGAATATCGCATTTATTATACTAGAGAATATATACCTGTTAGTTAAATCATCACTATCCTACCAATTCTTGTCATACACCAACAGACTTTTCCACAAGTACCTAGTCGCAAATGACAAGTGATCGCAGAGGGGGGCCAAATTTAAAAGAAAAATACAGGCATGTCGTCATCCCGTAATGATTTCTTTCAGCAGCATAATGGATCTCTACATATGTACCGGGGACCACGTAAATCCACAGGGTCTATCGAGATGAGGCACGACTGCTGCAGGCTGCAAGCTGCAGGCCACCGTTATTCGTAAGCGCCGAGCTGCGAAACATCACTACGAGTTTCTACGCATCGCTTCACCTCACGGACCAATTGTCACCCTAAAATGTCTTCTTTATTGTAATTCCGCTTACTTCTCCCCGGGCGCCAGAGAACTTAAAAGCGCGCGGCATCAAGTCTTAATGAGCACATTAGATATTGGTTGGTTGCCCTTTATCTATTGGCCCTGGCGTCTTCCTGATAATTACCTCACAGGCAACTGGGTTAGGTATTTACATTCCATTAGCATCAGTGGCCGTCTACGTCAATGATACTAAGTCTACTTCACGAGATAATAGGGAATATTATTAAGCGCGTTTAATATTTGCTTATTAACTGATTTATTTTTCATGCGCGAAGCTTCGCCAAGACGTAGTTGAACCTGGCGGTTTCTGACCTCCAGTCAATGAGAGCTCGACATCCACGTGTTTCCGTACGGGGAGTCTCAGTCTGACTAAGGGAGTCGTCTCTAGACTCGAGAACTCTGCTTCGACCTCTCTTTCTTGAGGCCATGACCTGACTCCTTTCCTGTATATACATAGCTACACGCAGACGTAACCTGCCTAGCAAGATCCCATAATCGTTGTACAACGTAAAGACTCATAAACCATGAACTCCTAAGCCTATGCAGCATTTCTGCGAGAATTCCGAGCCAACCCAATCTAAACCCCGTCATCAGTTCTATTGAGACGTCGTAACGAAGGCGTTGGCTGGTAATTGTGCCTATTACATCTTTAGTTAGCTCAAATATCATCAATGCTACACGGGAGGTACTTACTCTTTTTTCGTTGAACATAAGAAGGGCTTGATCAAAGTTCCAGTTGGCTCCATCCAAACAGAACTTTGAGTATTCCGGAGTCATACCCGTTCGTTTGCAAAGCTCAATGACCATTTGTTGCTGCAAGTCTGAATTCGGCTGTGCTATCGGCTGCACTGCCGGTTGAACTACTACCGGTTGAGCCGTCGGTTCCGGCGTTGGCATTGAGCCTGGCGGCGGATTGAAGGCTCTGACGGAAAGCATGTCGCTGATGACGCGGATAGGATTTCTACCCGGAGCGCCAGGGCCTAGAACGAAAGTACGAGAGAAGCTTCGCTTGGCCGTCTTCATGGTACCAGGCTCTTGATCCTCGAATTCTCCATGTATGGTGATGATCATTCCATCTACACCCACCGGACTTTGACCAGCTGGGTCAGGGAGACCGTGGACAGGATGGCAATCGACAATATACTTGTTAAATTCAGCCAGTAGATCAGGGTGCCGCGTAGGAGGTAGCTGTTGCCATGCGCTTTGGATAAGATGTGTTCCGGCGAATAAACGCTGTATTCTAGTAGAGGTATGGGTGATCTTGTTGTGATTGCGGGAGAATTTAATGTATCCGCCCCAACCGGGTGTCTGACTGTTCTGTGGGTGTGGAGAGCTGTTGATAACAGCCATAGAAAAGGTACTCTCGTTGTCGTAGTACTTAGCCGCCAGACTATGTCGATCAACATCGTACATTGACATGAACTCCCTGATGAAAGCTTCGCCAATGCCATTGATATCTCGAAAGTCGGCACCGTGCTGCGGGATGGGGGTAGGCCGAGATGCGGCTTCCATTGCGGCGACTTGTTCCGGGGTCCTAACCTGGATGCCGCTGAGGTTTTGTAGTCGAGGAAACCAATTTGTTAACTCTGCTGCGTAGCTGGGATTTGCCGCCTCGATAGGGTTGTCGTTCAGGAGGAGAGTTTCGAGCTTCCTAAGGCGATATCGCCACTTTTGAAGACCCTTCAAATCCTTGAAGTGGTTTCGGCTTAAGTCCAAGTTGACTAAGTCAGGGAAGGTTTCAGTCAACGACATGATCTGAAAGACATCATCAATGTTGTTGCCTGCGAGGCTGACACTAACGACAGCGTCTCGTTTATCCTGGGCCGTCTTAAATAACCCATCACAAACAGCCATTAGTGCGCGAAACAGCTTCTCGGGTTTACTCTCGCCACTGAAGAAACCCATCTGGTTGAGCCCGGCATCTTCGCCGAGGGCAGATAGATTTAGTAGCTTCGCGCTGCCGTCGTATCGGAGGCTAAGGACGTTACGAAGCGCTTCTCTTACCTCGAGAGCGGTCGAGGACATGTTAGTCTGGCTAGCCAGGGGCAATTCGCCCGGCGCTTCTGTGATGGTAAGAGTTGTGCCGGCAAATGCGAATCCATTCAGCTTAAGAATTTCTTCCCCGTCTTCCTTGCTTGTTATGATGTATACAAAGTCACCATTGATGTGTGACTGCTAGACGTTAGCAAGGTAATGAAACCTTGATAATGCTCTAGGAATCCGGGATAGGTATGCGGCTCGGTTTAAGATTGTCTCTCCTCGTTTTTGCGAGCTATACGGCATGATAACGAATGCGGAGAATTTGTGTCGCTGCGTAACCCCCCAGATTCTCGGACGGAATGCTATCACATACCTTCTTAATCCTTATACTTCGTGTAGTCTTCGAGACGGCCTGAGCTTTTCGTTCCAAAAAGGTCAGCAACTCTTTGAGGCCGCCTCCTTCGTTACCAGCCGCCTTGCTAGACTTAAGACCCTGAACTTGGAGTGTCATCGTATTCGGCGCGTTGACTTGACGGGTGCTTTTAAAGGCTTTAGCCCCCGCAGACATTCCGGTAGCGATGCGGGAAGAAAGGCTACCACCAGTTCCATTGAAGACTCGTTGTATTATTTGCTGCGTCTTTACGTTTGGTCTCGGTGCGCGTGATCCGTTCGGTGCCGATCGTGTGGATCGCGGTGTCGTGGTAGAATCGTGCGCTTCGGTGCGCTTCGCCTTCCGAGGGTTACGGTTGGCAGCACCGGGAGCATCCATATCAAGGTCGCCATCTTTGTCCACTCTGCCTGAAGTATTACCACGACGCTTAGATATTCCACCTCTAGAAGCCGCATTCGCACCATTTGCTCCACCTCGGGAATTTCGCGGGCCAGTAGGGGCAGATCCCTTTCGGGGACCAGAGGGCGCCATTATTCGTCGTATGAGAAGCGAGCGAAACCCGCGAAAATTCTGCGTAGGGAAACAAATTTAGAAGCGATAAGAGGTTTGAAGGTTGCTACTCTAATAGAAGAGCAAGGAAGTGGTTGTAAATGATCTGGAGATGATTCCTTATGAATAGTTGTGGAAAAGTCGTCAATAATTGACGATTTTCAGGCAAGGCTAGCAAACCATGAATTGCAGATGAACGGATGGCGTTGCCTAGAAAAAGATTGTTGTAGGTTGTGAGAGTTGTGGATCCACCCGAGGCAAGTCAAGAGATTGAAGTAAAGGCAAAAATAGTTTCCCTCGTAGTATTTTTACGAGAGAAATGGTAGAACAAGCCTTTAGTTTCGTTGCATCCTTTGGGTGGGGATAAAGAAGGGAAAGATGAAAGATGTAAAAGGCTGTGACGTCGAAACAAAGGCTGACGAGAAATCAAGACACGGACAGAGGTTGATACCTAGCGCGCACGGACCACTAAAAGATGATTCCCTAGGTCAGCAGCTGCTTCAGCCACGAACCCAATTTTCTAGAAGTAACGACAGTAGGGGCAGCTTGTACCGATAGGGGATAGGTACATAAATGCTTAGGTAATATACATATTAAATGTACATAATTTAGATAATTCAAGATAAAGCCATCAGAATTACATTATAACAGCCACAATATTCACATGACTTCGCGACATTTCAATGCCAACTATTTTATAGTTGTACCCGCATTAACGCGTCTAACCCACATCAGCTCCCAACGCATGTTCAGTGACTCTCAGACAAAGGACCTATCACAAAGAGCCTATTAAATAGTAAATGGTCAATAATCTACCTATTTAGGTAATTATGTGATAGTTACTTATTAAAAAAAAAAAAAAAAAAAAAGGCTACCCTAAACTATGGATTCGGATGAGTTCGACGACGATATTGCCGACGAAGATCTTATCATCGCCGCCAGTCAGGTGCAAGCTCCAGTTCGTAGTCAACCTGCCAAGATCAACCAAGGTCGATTTCAACCCCATGTTCAACGGCCACCAGTTCAGGGGAACAAACCTAATTCAACTCACACAAGCTCCCTGGTATGAATATCTTGATTTCTATTTTCTTGGGCATGACTATGAATAACTTCGAATTATGGTATTATGACTATCACAGTTATCGGCGTTGCTCAACTGTATCTTAGTTTAGGATTTCGAAGGGCCGCACTAATACACATTTCAGCAGCGATCAAATTCTAATGGGCAATCTTTTATTGACCTTGACGACTTACCTTCAGATGCATTCTCAAGTCCACTAGCAAATCCTCAGTCTGTGTCTCAGAAGGGACCAGCAGGATTTCTACAGCCACAACGTATTGGTGACCCAGTCCCTACCTATCGACAGACCACCTTATTTGGTCAAACAATTCAACGAGATCCTGGCCCTGGATCCTCTCAGTCCAATAGAAACCGAGTATTTCGTGTAGATTTACCACCTGAGCCTCCAACTCATCATGAACTAGACTTGGAAGCTATGAAAACTTGGGTTTATCCTACAAACCTGGGGCCCACTCGAGATTATCAGTTCAGTATCGTTAAAAATGGCCTGTTCAACAACACTCTCGTCGCCCTCCCTACCGGATTGGGCAAAACATTTATTGCAGCTACTATCATGTTAAACTACTTTCGCTGGATGAAATCAGCCAAGATCGTGTTTGTGGCCCCTACCAAGCCGCTTGTATCACAGCAGATCGATGCGTGTTTCCATATTGCCGGTATTCCAAGATCGCAGACGACCTTGCTTACAGGAGAGATACCGCCAGCTCTTCGAGCAGAAGAGTGGGGGTCTAGAAGGGTCTTCTTTATGACTCCACAAACGTTGGAGAATGATTTATCTTCAGGGTATGCAGATCCCAAGTCGATTGGCTTACTAGTAGTAGACGAAGCCCATAGGGCTACAGGAAATTATTCCTACGTAAAAGTCGTCAGCTTTTTAAGGCGATTCACTAGTAGCTTTCGCATACTTGCCCTGACAGCAACCCCTGGATCCAAGGTTGAGTCGGTACAGGAAGTTATCGACAACCTCGCTATTTCACATGTGGAGATCCGCACTGAGGAATCCATGGATATCCGCCAATACGTTCACCAGAGAGATGAAGACATTGTTCTGTTAGATCCATCAGATGAGATGAATTTCATTAGAGACCTATTTTCGCAAGCCTTAAAGCCACTCGTGGAAAAGCTAAGTCAGCAGAACATTTACTATGGTCGCGACCCGATGAGTCTCACAGTGTACGGCCTCCTTCAAGCCAGGAAAGATTGGATGGCTCGTGCTGGGCAACATGTCAACCAAGGGGTAAAATTCATGACCATGGCAATCTTCGCTGTTTTAACAAGTCTAGCCCATGCTATCAAACTACTAAATTTCCACGGCATCAAGCCGTTTTATGACAGCTTAGTCCAATTTCGAGATGAAACCGAAGGGAAGGGTGAGAAGGGTTCCAAATATAAGAAGCAGATTGTCGAATCTCCCAGTTTTCAGGAAATGATGAGTAAAATCGCCAGCTGGTCGAAGAAGGATGATTTTGTCAGCCACCCAAAACTCACATATCTATCTGATACAGTCTTGAACCATTTTATGGATGCAGGTGAGGGTCGAGAAAGCGGTTCTACGAATACCAGAATCATAGTCTTCAGCGAGTATCGCGACAGTGCCGAGGAAATCGTACGGGTCCTTAATATTCACAAGCCACTTATCCGCGCCGCAGTATTCGTTGGACAAGCAGACTCGAAAAGATCAGGAGGCATGAAACAGTCTGAGCAGATCGAACGAATACAAAAATTCAAGAAGGGCGAATTCAATGTCCTTGTCGCCACTTCGATCGGTGAGGAAGGACTGGATATTGGTCAAGTAGATCTGATTGTATGCTACGATGCGTCCGCATCGCCGATTCGAATGCTTCAGAGAATGGGACGAACTGGAAGAAAGCGCGCGGGGCGTGTTGTTTTACTCCTGATGCGAGGGAAAGAGGAAGATAATTACGCAAAGTCTAAGGACGGTTACGAAAAAATGCAGCTCATGATATGCGATGGAAGCCGCTTCAACTTCCGTCATGACCTCTCAACAAGAATAGTCCCAAGAGATATCCGGCCCGAAGTTGACATGAGAGCTGTAGAGATTCCCGTGGAAAACACCCAGGCTGAAGGTCTCCCCGAGCCCAAGAAAGGAAAGCCACGAAAGAAGAAGCCACCCAAGAAGTTTCATATGCCCGATGGGGTCGAAACCGGCTTCACGAGTGTTGCTTCGCTACTAGGGAAGAAATCAGAACCCAAAAAGGCAAAAAAGGTCCCCGCACCCGTACCCGTACCCATACCAGTCGAAGAGGATGAGGTTGTCGATATACCGGCTCTTGACGGAATATTACTCGATAAACCCAAAATTGAAGAGTTACATAAGAAATACAAGAGTCTCTCATACCACCGAGACTCGATGGAAGATATTGAGCAAGTGGATATGGCTGCAAATCCTACCGCGCAAAGGACATTACGGAAGACTGTGCATGTGAAGCATGGGGCGTACACGAAGCGTTGCGTGAAGCTGCTTAAAACATTTGCGAGATCACAGTCTCCTTCAGACCGCTTCAATAAACCGTACGATGAAGCAGATGCGCGTCGTTACCGTCGACTACCACTTCCAAGCTACGGACCTGATTCAGATGAAAACGCCGCAGATGAACCAGCGTGTAAGAAGAGAAAAATAACATCCCCCATTCCAGAGGAAGATGTCGAAGTCGATAAGCTGCCAGCCGCCCCGTCTCGTCCACCGCGGCCGAAGAAAGCCTCTCTGCCCGCGAAGCAGAAGCCCCGCGCTCGAGCACGCTCCCCAGAAGAAGCTGATGACAGCGAAGACGTGGAAGAACTTCCACCGCCCCCCAAGAAACGTGCCTCCAAGTCAAAAACAAAAACTTCGGCACCACAACCACGCGGGCGGGCGAAAAAGAATACACGGACCCCAGCAGTCTACGACGAAAGTGCCGACGAAGGCGATGATTGCCGCCGCACCAGTGACCTAGATCTGACAGACGATTCAGACGATGGTGCCGACCTAGTTGGTTTCGTCGTCGCAGACGAGATGGCGACATCAAGCAACCCAGCCCCAACCTCATCTCTGCCACGGAGAAACCGACGCTCAACATCGCCCACATCACCATCTACGCCATCTACCATCGGTAGTCGTCCCGCAAAGCAGCAGAAGAAGTCGCTATACTATGAGCCTACGCACTTCGATACCACGCAGGACAGCGCCGACGACAATATCCCGTCCATGAGCCAACTCGTTAGGCAGAAACGTACTTCAAAAAAGCCCAGTGCTCGCAAGGATTCAGATAGTGACGAGGAGAGCGAGGACGATATCCCCGTTCGGAAACGCGCGCATGCTGCGAGAAAAGGGAACAATGGGAGAGCTGGGCCGTTTATGCTCGATGACGATGACGACGACGGTGATGATGATAATGAAATAGTCGAGGAAAGCGATGGGTATTAACGAATAAATAAATGGATCCCTCTTCGTATCCATGTTCTTCCTCTCTTCTTGTCTTACTCCATCCTATGTAGGAAAGACATGGCTCTTTCTCTAAACCACCTTACCTTACCTTACTTTATCTATCGATACTTAGATACATAACCTACAAGCTACCTCTCTAGGTAACTATCACGATCTTCCTTAATCAAAAAGTGACAATGTCTACCGCCTACTGAGTCTACATCGTACATACCTACCCAATGATATATATACATAACAGGAATATGTAAGTACCTAACATACGTATTGTTCGTCGCATTATATTGCAACCTGGTTCCAGACTGGACATCTATTTGCTACCTCGCTCCTACGTACAACGTGATAACTGAGCACAACACTACGAAAATTAACCCAAGCCAAGCCGTAACATGGTAGTATGGGTGCATCAGCGGCACTCTCCTCATGCAACGCGATTATTCAGAGCCCCTGCGACTACTATACTACCTATTTACTACCTATATTCTTAGACTGCCAATTGTGTTTTGACTTATACCCAACTCCCAACTCCTTTATTCATACCTATCTATCTATCTGTTATAGCGACCCAATGTTAGCATTTCGATCCCCCTTTCTTCTAGAACAGGCAGATTCAACAAGTCATTACAGCTTCAATTCAAGTCAATTCTCTGCTTTTATCCCTTCCCTTCCCTACCAGATATTCAAGATCTATGTTAAATGTGATTCCATTTCAATTAAAGCTACCCTAATCCTAAACCCGTCAATCCCAGCCATATCTGCAAGATCCCAAACATGAACGAAATAAACGTATGTCAACTCGTCCTAGTCTAACTACTACATCATCGTTTCCATGATTATGTCAACGGTATACTCACATCTACTCGACTAGTTAGCCGTCATATCGCTCAAAAATATCAACCCCAACTCCAACCAGGTATAAGAACAATGCTGATGGACGACTTCGGTATATCTCCGTCTCCCCAAGCATCAGAAACAACCAGCTTTAACAACACCTATAATATAGACCAGCGTCATACTCTACTCCGGCAGGTGTCAAACTGATGAGGTTGACGACCGCAAAAATGCACACGGCGTCGTGAACCGCGGGTCATCGATTCGTAACACGTCAATACGCCAATCCATCCGCTGTCGAATTTCAATGCAAAAGCGATAATATCAAATCCAGTTTCGGGTTCCGATTACGCTTTGCATCTCAAGCAGCCACGCTTCTGCCCACTGCAGTGCCCCAGCGAAATCTTCTCAGAGTTCCACTACCGCTTCTAATCACGTCTCTTCCACAATTACTTCCGTCGGCCACAGCGCTGGCATTAGTACCCAGACTGCCGAGGGTTTCCTGGCGGCCGACTTCTCTTCCGATAACATAACCTGCCCCGAAACCTACGACGGAGACAAGAACCACAACACCAGCACTTACAACCCACGTCAGAAGGGTTGGGCTAATGAGAGCATCCTCGCCCGAAGCTACACTAGTCTTCTTCTTCTTGGTTGCTCGTGGCGATTTTGTAGCGGGTGTGGGTGTGGCTGTTCGCTTAACCTTCTCGCCCGCGGATTCACGAGCTGTAGGCGCAGGTGGGTTTGTTCTAGAAGGCTGACCAGCTTGTGTTTGGGCCGGTGGTGGTGGGGCCATTAGTTCGCTCTCGGGAACGAAGCGCAGCTCCATAGGTTGGCTACTAGTGGTTGTAGGAGAACGTTCATCCATTTGCTTTTCGCCATCCTTGGTTCGCTTACTTGCCGCAGCTGCACAGCTAAGCAGGGTCGTCAAACTGGCACGCAGTGCCGCATCGTTATCAGCCTGATAGTGTGGCGACATAAAATTAGGGGCGCGACGGTCGATTCGAGTCTGGGATCGCTGGCCGAAGGACGGCCGGTGATGTTGAGGAATGGTCGAGCTCGCTGAGTGTCGGTGGGTCAGATGCGAAGGCGGGTGCGAGAATGCATTTGGTTGAGGTTGAAATGGCTCCGAAGGGCGTTGAGCCAATGCCGTCGCACGATCGTCGTCACTCGAGTCATCTTCAACAGGTTGAGCCGAGTGTCGCAGAGGAGTGGTCCCAGTAGGTCGAGGGGAAGTAATATTCTCGGCGGAGCTGGTTAAAACTCGGTCATCCTCGCTCTCGCTCTCTTCGTACTCCTCTTGACTGCTGTTTGCACCAGCCTGACCAGCTCGGGCGACAACAAAAGCGGGTTGTCGAGCGTCGGGTCGGGCATAAGACTGCGGATGTAAACGTCGTCGCCTTCGAGAGTTGTAAGAGGAGCCCACTTGTAGCCCCGTAGTGACGATCTCGTCTCCGATAGACGAGACGGAGGACGAGGAAGGGTGCGATGCCACCTCAACCCATGATTCTGATATAGTTAGGTTTGGTTTATGGCAGTGTAATAGGTTAGACTCACCATCATTTCGTTGGCGCTGTTGGTCGGATGCAGGCCGCATTGCACCAGAATTAGCGACCCGCTGAGAGTCGTTGCTACGTTGCCAGTTATGGCCCGACATTTTGTTTGGAAAATAAATGAAAATAAAACACGACGGCTTAGTAAAGATAATAACAAAAAGGTATAAAAAAAGACGCCCTGGATAGATGCTTGGATAAACCGAGATAGATGATGGGCAACGACGGTTAGGCAGTTGAATCTGAGAGTAGCAGTTCTATTGACAGGTACTAATGACAAGTACTAACAATGAGCGCTGTTTACCGACCGTCGGCGATTAGGCTTAGGAGGCTTGAGACTTGGTAGGTTTTGGGGGGATTTGGGGGCATCAAGTTGCCGTCTCCAACAAGAGGCCAGCAAAGGAATGCCCCGCGCTCACTGAAGCACTGAAGCACTGAAGCAGGGATCCGCTGATATGCGTTAGTTTATTCGTGCCAGGTATTAGGTATATTGTATTAATACATGCATAGAAAAGGTAGAGAGGTTTATTTTATGTACGTACGCTTCCAAGTTTTAAAATAAGCTCAGGATAATAATCGAGAGGATCGAATCAACTTGAAGATTCAATTTGAAAAGAGCCAAGGGATGAGGAATCTGGGTTCATAATAGGATGGTTGACGCGTGGGATGTTCCTAAAACGAATGATACTGGTTAGGTGATAGATACTGGTGGTAGGTGGTAGGTGGTAGGTACTAATGGTCGAGGTCACACGCAAAAAGGTAATGAGTCGGGAACAAGTGATAAAATGACAAAATGACTGAATGACTGAATGGTGGAATGATAAGAAGAGAAAGTGAGTTTCCCTAATAAGCCCGTCTTTGTTTCCAAAATGTTCCAATTCTCCTTATTGCCTTATTGCCTTAGACAAGAACAGAGACGGAAGTCCCCTGGATGGATTATGTCTTAAGTCCGCTATCGCAATCGGCCAGTTCCAGTTTATGGATATATGATTTTGGCGGGGTGCTAATAATAATACTTCATGAATGGTAAGAAAGGGACATTTATCGTTGCTGATGACGATTCCAATCCCAACCAACCGTTAGAGGGAAAGTAGAGTACAAAATCTATGTACCTACCAAATCAGCAACTATATCTACATCATATTTGGAATAGCGTCTTGGCAGATCTTGCCGATAACGTACAATATAAGATGGGTCCACTAATTTATTTGAACTATTCAAAGTGTTACATATTATCACTTGCACTTACCCAAACTCTTCCAAGTCTATCTAATTTATTTGTACAATAGAGATCATCCGATATAAACATCTGACTGCTCATATATCTTCATATATATATGTCTACCTAGGTACCTATTCATATACTCATTAGGTTGCAGATAGGTATATACATAGGTAAGTATAAATGTACTAAGCATTCCCGAGACAGAGTCAACACTAGGTTTGATACCATCGGACATCGGATCACGGGTCGGGCAGTGCAGATGTCACCAGCCCCCTGGAGGAACTGCAGGTGGTCATAGATGTGTCAGGCACATCCACACTACGCCTTATTTGGTACGCTAACCCCGTCTTGCCTATCATGCTTACACAGATTGGTATAGGTATCTAGACTTACATAGTTCGAACCTCCCTTTATCAAGTGACTTCGAGTCTCTCGTTAATACTATTAAACTTCTGATGTTAGACTTGTTTACCTCATAATCTACATACCTGACTAACAATATCCAAGGCACTCAAGTTACCTTCGTAGAACCAACAAGAAATAATCAAAACTCACAACTTGGTTCTGCCTAATGTCAAAACATATAATACAAGATAAATGACTGTTCCTAGTAAGACTATAACCATAGGACATACATACGAAAAGACAATATATTAGGTAGGCACCTAGGTTACTAATATCCAGTCACATCACTAAAACTAAATGTTAATCATTCCCATTAATGTCAGCTTTGATCTCACCTCTCGCATATATAGCTTATTTTCTAATAAGCTGACGAGGCTAATAACCCCAGCCTAGAAGTAACAATACACCAATAACAACACCTAGCCAAGAAGCTGCTAGATACCATATTTTATACTCTTCCATTCAGCTACTTGTAAATAAAGGGGAGGCATACCCTCCTTAAATAGATCCAATATCTAGCGGGTTACCATACGGGATAGCCCTGAATACCTAATAGGCTTCTTCACGGGCAAATACTCCCGGCAATAGCAGGGTGAATCTATAACGTCCAGTCATTAATTAAGCCTAGTAGCTACAGATACTTGTTTGTTATAATACGAAAAAGTGTAAACACTATGTCGTTGCATGAATTATGTGTTAAGAATTGAAGCAAGAAGTACGGAAATAACTTCATTACTTCGCAGGGAACTTTAAACCGAGCTATGAAAGCTTGAGCTATATACAAGATACCATTTGTTCTAGATGTCTCGTCTACAATCGTGACACTATGGCCCTAGCTAACTAACCAATGTAGTTACAGGTTTGTTATCAAGCCCCACGTCGGGCTACCCGGTCATCCTAATAGACGAATAATCAAGATCAAATCTACTAGTAGGGAACATATCTTGCAGAACACTTTGAGTGGAGCAAGTTAGAGCATTACTCGTTAAGTCATGCATGTAAACCTCATTCAAATACTTCTCTGCGCAGAAGTTGGCAATAGTCTAACCTAGACATATCGCTGAATAGAAGCGATGAGTTCCGCCATAGTGATAGTTGGCCTAAGCCGCACACACCACGAGGACCTTCCACTTAGTGCTATTAGAAATTTACCCTAACAACGTCGTCTCTCTCTTCCGCTCTCCACTACGCCCTTCTTCCCCTCACATCTCCCACCCAATCCAAAAGAAGTCGTAGTCGAAATCGTAGTTGTAGCCGCAAACGCCCATACCGAATCCTAACTAAGTCATTAATCGGTTGTAGCGAATTTTTAGGCTTCGCATTACCATCTGCACGTGCACCTGTAAGTAGACTAGGACTAGCAGGCAGAAATGAAAGCCGCAGAGGAAAGTCGCGGTGAGCAGATTATCCGCTCTCACGCACATCGCGCATTCGTCGTAGATAACCCAAGCGGGAGGATACTGTGATAGTGGGGAGTAGACCAGCACGGAGTCGCGCGTGAGGATCCAGTAAGCGTCTTTTCGTTTTTCCGACGATTTCGTCATCAGTATGAGCGCGTTCTAATGGGTTAGGCCTCTGTACTCGAGGGTTGGTGATAAAGAGTATTGTATTTTACTCTTAACGTACGTTAAGGTGTCAGTTCCGCTTTGCCATATTTAAGACCAGGACTTTGAGTGCCTTGATAATATCCTCGCTCGTAACGGAGTCGCGTAAGATATTATTTCCTTGTTCAGAGGCGAGGTAGTTTGTGACATACTTTGTTGCGGCATCGTAAAGCTCCTTAGTTACTATGAAAGTCTCGACTTCCTCCTCAGTTGGCCCAAGCCGCACACACCATGAGGCTGCCCTACAGGGCTATTATCGTCTCCTTTGTCTTCGGTATATCTACTCAGCTAGTAGGGTTTCTCCTTGTTGTCCTAGTAGCCCCAGTTATTATTTATGTTGGTATAGTTAAGGGTTTATACGTACATCTAGTGGGTTCCATTGGTAAGAAGTGTTTCTTATGTTTAAATCACCAATGCCACTTTTAGAATATGCAGTGTAGAGGAAAGTGTTCCGTTCGAAGTTGCTATTGTAATCGTATTGACTCTGGGTGTCCGAAGGAGGTTCTAAATTTCAAACACTTAGCCATCCCGGCCGTCTTTGTTGCCTTTGTGTCTGGATAAATTCACCAGGATGGTTACTGTTGTGGGGGAGTGAGAAGTGTTGCTATTTTCAAGGAAAGTATTTTGCGACAAGCGGGCTGGCAGTAGTGACGATCAAAACCAACACCAAGCAAACGGTGGCGACCACAGCTACCGCATCAGTAAAGAGTATCAAGGAGACGGCAAAGTCGACATCAAGTGGCGAATATTGGCCAAATGGGTCGACAACGCCATTTTCGGCGACCTCCATTCCAATGTCCAATATCCCCCCACATCGTTGGACTTTGGATCGCTATCAGAGTGTTCCGTATTGGAAGTATTGTTGATAATAGCTATAGTTCTATTAATAATAGCTTTGAATATGGTCTGCACGGATTAGGGGTATATATTGTTCGTCGTAGAAGGCAATGGATAACGGTTTCCTTAACGCCTAATGAGTAGGTGATAGTATGACAACTATCCAAGCCCAGGACCCAGTAAGGTTGGACGAGGAGAGTTACACCTTGGCTGGGCATCAAGAATCGGGAATCCTGTGAAGCATCAATCCGGAACTAATGTGCGGATGATATTCTTCAACTGGGCCTCAGATTCTGCGTTGAACAGCCACAGATCTTCCCAAAGACACCCGTCTAGGTGAGGATTAGGTAGGCATGATAGTGAAGTTAAATATAAGTGTTTGTTTCGAGTACCGTGTTGTGAACAATAGGTATGTAGTCCAAAGGAGTTTGTATGCTGACTCTCAAGACTAAAGCTGTAGAATTACTAAGTAGACTATTAAGTGTTGAAGAAAGTAAACTTCTTAATATAGGTGAAGTTGGGATTGAAATATGTTTGTAGGATGGAGAGTTGAAAGTTGGAAAGGCAGATGCGAAACTGTCTAAGGTTAAAAAAATTAGAATGGACCGGGACTTGGAAGGAACAAAGGGTAGCAACAGTCAGAGAATCAATTTGAACAGTTGCATATGAGCCTGTTGTATCACCTTAGGGTAGGAACCTAAGGAAAGAGCTATAAGTATGTTTGGATACGAAGGTGCGAGTTTAGAAATACGCGTAGCACGGCAACTGCGATAGCCCATGGTGAGGCATTTGAAAAGTCCAAGGGCCTACATATATGTACCTGTTAATAATAATATCAACTTAGGTATGTAGCCTCTGTATAAATAGTGCGTGTCTATCGGCATAGCTTTTCTATAACGAACCCTCATAGTTCACTGCCTCCACCCAACCAATAATTGCGATTTGGTATATAGGTACCTAGGTAGATATGTAGCTGTGTATTATTGGCATTATAAACAATCACTTAATAGTTCTTAACATCTAAAATATTAACAACAACTTGTTCCATAAATAAATAGTCTACAACAAAGGGTATATATAAGGATACATATAGGTTCGTAAACACTTCCAACAAGGTACCTTATCAATACTCTTCGCTCTTATCAGTGTTTAGAACAAGAGACTGGTTGTGACCTTTAAAGTCCCTTTAAATCTCAATACATAATAAACAGGGCTATGGCGCCCAATAATACTGGTGTGGATAGGGGATCATGAATAACTAAGGGGTTATATCTTAGAGCCATAGGTCGAGGTAACATGGAAGCTTTGCGACCTAAGGCCTTATGGGATTGGCACAAGAGTAGCTGGTTAATGACTACGGTTTTGAATAGAGAAAACTCTTAATTGAACTAGCTATTACAAAGTATTGAGCACATTTCACATATACTGAATTAAAGACTACACTTTTCATGAATTGGTATAATTATTTCACTTCTAACCTAAGGAAGTTGTAGGGGTAGTGACTATTAAGCTTGTGGGGTGTACAAGGCAGAGTATACTCACCGAGATCCGACTGACTAGAATGCCAGAATAATCGTAAAGAAACCGTAAGTCATTCGCATTTGCAAGAGAAGAACTTTTTTGATGCCCTCGAACGCCGTCATAAAGCCCTCGTAGTCTAGAAGCTTGATCCGCCTCCAGATGCTGGGAACGCGTCCCGAGCATAGGGAGGTTCGTACCAACTTCGTTGACTGAAAAGCCCTCAGAGCCCACAGAAGGAAAAGCCGACTGGATAAAAAACTGATATACGTAGACGCATATAGCGCCAGCACAGATGACTGCACTCAGTTTGAAGCCCTCGAACCCTCAAGCCCTCAGAATCCACATGGAGGTTACCCTCCGATCAAGCCGACAGGTCAAATCACAGCCTCTTATAGAAGCCTAGCCCTCAAAGCCCACAACTCCAGAGGAGTTTATAGTTTCGGAGAAGCCGACGAACCCACAAAGCCAACCGTCATGTGTGTCAAAGAACCCTCAGAATAGAGTCTAGTGCGGCTATGCCACTTTAAAAAGTGGTCTTCTTGCCTTGGAACGACGCGCCACCTCGAGAACCAAAACCACCTCGTCCACCACCGCCACGACCCCCGAAGCCGCCGCCACCACCACCGCGGCCGCCGAAACCACCGCGTCCACGGCCACCTCCGCGACCACCACCGCCACGACCTCCAAAGCCACCGCCACCACGGCCGCCCGAGTTACCATCACGGGGGGGTCGCTGGCTGGCGAAGTCAAGACGGACAGCGCGGGAGTTTCGGCCCTCACCGATGTAAGCGCCATTCTTGGCATCAAATACGGTCTTGGCATCTTCAACGGACTGGAAGGATACGTAACCGAAACCCTTACGGTTGCCGGAGTCACTACTCTAATATTAGTATCAAGGCACGGAGATGAGAAATTAATAGAGATACGTACGGGTCGGTGGGAAGTCGAACACTCTTGACTTCGCTGACCTCGCCGAAGAATGCAGTAACCATCTCCTCATCAACATCCCATGGGAGGTTACCAACAAATAAGGTATCGCTCTCCGGGCTCGCGACATCGCCGTGTTGGCGGGCACGGTCGGCGGCACGGGCGTTGGGGGTAGCATCCTCAGCGGGACGGGGCTTAGAAGGGTCCAGTCTCATGGGACGGTTGTCTAGTTCAACGCCGTTCATCTTGTCGAAAGCAGCCTGAGCAGCCTCAGGGTTTGCAAAGTCGACGTATCCGAAGCCACGAGAGCGTTGCATGGCCTTGTCAGTGACGACGCGGGCGTTTGTAAGGTCGGCGCAATCCTTGAATGCGTCGTATAGCTTCTCGTCATCAACAGCCCAACCGAGGTTACCGACGAAGAGAGTAGAGCTCTTCTCCTCAGACTCCTCGTCTGTCTTGGTCTTCTTGAAGGGTGTAGAAGCCTCATCTTCGGCCTTGCGCTTCTTCGGCTGCTCAGGCTTCTTTTCAGCCTCGGAATCAGCTTCGCTGGAGTCATCAGAAGCTTCCTCTGCATCAGAAGAGTCGGAAGAATCAGAGTCGTCAGAGTCTTTGGCCGATGACTTGAATTCACGTTAGCTAGGCACAATAGAATATGTTTCGAGAATTAGCATACCTCTTTCTTGGCCTTAGCCTTGTCTGCAGTAGGCTTAGCGTCGGCAGCATCATCACTGTCGTCGCTGTCGTCGGAATCGGATGAGTCGTCTGACTCGGACTTGGCGGCCTTAGCTTTGGCCTTGCCGTTGGTCTTGCCATTGGCAACGGGCTTAGCAGCCTTGCCGTTAGCCTTTGCGGCGGGCTTCTCCTCCTCGGACTCAGAAGCAGAGTCGTCAGAGTCTTCATCCGAAGAGCCGGAAGCATCATCAGATGCAGAGTCGTTGGAGTCAGAGTCAGACTCAGAATCCTCGGACTCGGACTCGACCTTCTTCTTCTTAAGATCCTTGCCCTTCACAGCCTTTGAGGCGACATCCTTGGCAATCTGCTTGGACTTAGCCTTGGGGCTGTCGGTGGCTTTGGTAACGCCGGCATTCTTGACAGCAGTGAGGGGCTTGGAAGCCTTCGCGGCTTTGCCGTTTGCTTGTTTGACCTTGCCCATTGTTAAATCTAAGTGAAGAGATTGTGGTATTGTTTAAGATAATCGTCTTCGACGTGTGAAATGTTGGAGTTGAGGAAAGAAAGGATTGTTGGAAGAAATGAATTGAGAGCTGTATTTTATATATTATATCTTGTAGAAGAAGGCGTGGTTGGTTAGCTCTCTAAAAAATTTCGAGGGACCAGAGGAAAATTTCATTCTGCCGGTGGGGCATATGCGGGCGGTAAGCCCTAGCTTGCGTGATAGCTTGATTTGAATTTTGTGATAGCACGGCCCAACAAACCACATTTGTTCATGCTAGTTCACTTAGTTCACGGAAGTGACGCTCCTCTTGTTAATCCCCACTTTGTACCTAGATACATAGGTACTTAGGTATCTGGTACGTACAGTTTTTATCAACAAATCACGTGATTATACTATGTAACATGTTGGAATTGCTTGATTGCTGACTGGGTGGAAGCTCTATTACGAAATAACGGAGACTGGAGATTCAACCCGCACTCGACAGTGCTGAACTACCGCAACTTAGAACTGTCTTCTTAACACCCAATCAATCGCGGATTGAATTGTCTGAGACTCTTCATAACCAAGATGCCGACTCCCGAATCCGAAGCTTTTTTGGCGAAGAAGCCGACCGTCCCTCCTACCTTCGATGGTGTTGACTACGACGACAACAAGCGATTGAAGCAGGCGCAAGATGCCATAATCCGAGAGCAATGGGTTCAGGTTATGATGGGACGACTTGTCCGAGAGGAACTGGGTAAATGCTATTACCGAGAGGGTGTTAACCACCTGGAGAAATGCGGTGCTCTACGAGGTTAGTTAAACCCGTCGTCATTCTAAGCGACTCGAGAGGTTTTGGACAGGTATTCCGACATATCAGTATGAAATACCAAGGATATTTAATTTGAAAAGAGAGCACCGGATTTGCTTATAGCTATGAGACTAATAAGACAATAGAGAAATACCTCCAGATGCTCAAGGACCACCGGGTACGAGGTTACCTATTCGAACAACAGAACTACATCTCGAAAACTTCGTAGACGGAGAAAAAGAAAGGCAAAATGAGTTCTACGGCTATCAATGGTATAAATTACATTGTGAAGATGCATGGGGTACGAGGACTGCTTTGGACATAGCTCTTTACATGAGGGTGTATCCGGTGCGATGCGGACACTTGTCCGTCCGCGGTAACCCGTGTATTGTACATATTCAGCAGCAATCTCAATGTGAAAACGACATAAATCCCGCCTAATGATTTAAAAAGCAAATAATTTGGTTATACTCGTACCTAAGATATCTACCTTAGGTACCTAACATAAAGTAATTAGCTCATACCTGTAAAGAGGCTGGTACCTAGGTAGGTAGGTAGGTAAACTACATACTTAACATAAGGCTCTTATCTCTATCATAACCGGGTCCGTAGCCGCCCGCTCCAATTGCCAATTACCATCGGCGAAAACTAACCTAAAGCTCCGACCCTTACAAAATTTCTGGAGCTTCGATAATTCGTATTCTAAAATCCATACCTTATCCCACCAGTACCTGCGCAATCCCACGCAAGTAGCAGCCAACGGAATTCGCCATGATCTGCCAGCGGTGCCTTCAGCGAGCCTCCGCGCTTAGCTCGCGTATACCTCTCAGATCCCCGGCCCCGTTCCTACGGCCGTTCTCTAGCACGATTGCGCGCCGGACGTCTTCTCCCGCTCCCGAATCATCATCGCCGTCTACGAGCGAATCGCCTGCGTTCAGCACGCCGCTAGCCGACGTTGCTACCGAGGAAAAGCCTGCGCTATCGGCGTGTCCGGAGGGAACCGTACTGACAGGCCTTAATTTCTTCAAAAACCGGACAGATCCCGTTGCGCTGGCCGACGATGCGTATCCGGTGTGGTTGTGGAAATGTCTAGAGGTGCAAAAGAAGGCGGACGAGGAGGCTGACGACGATGCCGGTGATGAATTCTGTAAGCCCCCTCTCTTCTTTTTCTCTCCCTCCTTTTTTTCGTTGCCCTTGCTTCCCTTGCCCTACCCTAGTCTATACACACCCTATATATTCAAGCACCCAAACTCCTGGACACCCCCACTAACCCTCCCCCTCTAGCAAAATCCAAGAAACAGCGACGTCTAGCCGCCAAGCGACAACGATCCATGGAAGCCCGTCTTCTAGCCGAAGGCAACCTCGAAGCCCTAGCGCCCAAGATCCCACTACAGCACCAGAGTATCAACTTGCCCGCCAACGAAGAGGGCACGACAGAGGGCGCCGTCGCGGCGCAGCAGGCGAGAGAGGATCTACGCAAGGCTATGCGCAAGGAGCGGAGGGCCAAGATCAAGGAGACCAATTACCTTAAGAGCATGTAATCTATGGCTTATGGCGTGGTCTGGACTGTAACCCACGAACTCTACTTCGGAGTGCCCTTATGATAAAAATGGGCGAGAAGGGGGGGAAACGACAGACCAGCGAGTTCACGCGGATAGCGGAGCTAGACGCTGCGTCGCTTTTCTACCCGAGATGTATGTACTATACACCATTAAACCTGTATACAAATCAAATATACCAAAGGACAGATACTACCCACTATAACAGACAGTTTAACGTCATGTATATCAAATCCTCGGTGTCACGAGTACGGGACAATAAGTAAAAGAATATTTAACTGATTAATTGAGTATTCAAGCTACCTTGCCTATGTAGCACTAAGGGGTATCGTTCCGAGCCATGTTCTAGTCTTACAATGCCATTTTCCTTTTCATCAAGTAGACGTCAACGCCTGAGAAAGAACCAAGAAAAATTAGGATTCCATCTTCCCCTATTTTCCAACACACGCATTCTATATTATGCGTTCTAGCATTCAATCTTCATCTGTTAAGCCCAGAGCGGCTTTCTTGACAGCAATCTCCTTTTCAAGGTTGGCCTTTGTGAGAAGGACACGCTTCTTCAAGATTGGCGCTGTGACTTCAGAGAGTTGGCGTAGGGTCTCGTCGAGCGACTTCTTTAGATGCTCAATCTCGTCAAGCTTTTCCTTGCGTTCTCGCTCTGCCACTAGCTGCTCCTCGTCGACATCGTCGTCGTCACCATCCTCCATATCTTCATCGTCGTCATCGTCATCTTCATCTTCTTCTGATATAATCTCTTGCATGGCTGCGGGAGTATTCGCTTCGACTGTCATAGGAGTTTGTGCTTCTAGTTGCATGGCTGGCGTGGCCGCTGTAGGCTCTTCATGATGCATCCCGCTTTCTGCGAGCTCGGCTTCCATGGCTGCCAACATCTCATCGTCTTCAGCATCGTCTTCCATGTCGTCCTGAACACCTGCATGATCTCCAAAATAGTCCTCCTCAGCTTCACCTTCAGCATCTTCTTCGTCGTCGGAATCTCCGGAGTCGTCGTCCTCATTTTGGATGATTTCAGTATGGGATTCTAATGCGCTCGCGTCGTCCTCGAGTAGTTTGGCTACTTGAGTAGCGGTACTCTGCCACTGCTTTTCTGATACAGTTTTTCTGAATCGTCGATGGACAGCATCGTGCATGGGAGGAGTAAGACCATGAGGCCACTTATAGTCGTTCTTAGCAGCCATAGGTGGAAGCGGGATCGTCTTGGCTTCAGTTTCGCTCTTAACAGTTGCAAAACATAAAAGCATCTCGACAATATCAGAGTTCTTCATCATGTTTTTGCGATCCCAAGACTTCATCGCCTCCGTAATGGTCGGTAGTTGGACAAGAACTGCCGCGTAATGGGTTCCGTCGATGGTGACCATAGCTCGTCGCTGCTTAGCATCGAGAAATTGAACACCAAAGTCCGCGCCTCCATTTTGCTTGGGCAATCCGATAGTGCCTTCAGCCAACGCCTTTTTCAAGTACTCTGTCGCGGCTCCTGGCAGGACGCGAAGAATAAATGTAGTTTCTCGGACAGGATCAACCTCACGGTCGCTAGCTTCAGAGTCGTAAGCATCTCCAGGATGGTGTTGAACAGGTTCACCTCTAGGCTTGAACTTGATGGTGCTAATAGGCGTCGATACCACATTTGATGCGCGATCTGGCTTTGATATGGTTGGTCTAATCTTAATCGTTTTGCTAGGCCGGTTCGATTCATGCCGAGTGACGGATAGTGGTCGATCTTCATCGCTATCATAGTGGCGCTTCTTCGACTCAACAAGCTTCTGCGTTGGCTTGGACGTCCTACCGGCTTTGGATTTGGTTAAGGTTGGTGTTTGGGCGACGGGTGTAGCGGCTGGTGTAGTTGGTTGACTACTGATCTTGATCTTGATTTTCCGACTCTCTCCAGATGGTGTAGGGGTGCCAACATCGCCGCTGAATGAAGGTTGTCGCGATGCTGTATTGAGCTTGAGGATAGGTCTCGGGTTTTCAGGATTCGATGGAGGTGGCATCTGTTGCGACGTGTCAAGCTTGAGGGTTGGCTTTACGTTGATAGACGACATGATGAAGAGAAGAGTGTACTTGAATGGGCGAAAGTAATAACTATGAGGTAGTTAGACCCTCAGATGATGAGATTTAACCCTCTATGATATGGACCAAGCCAGCATCTATAGAAGGTAGCCGGTAGATGCTTTGTTAGGTAATGAAGAGATGACATTGAATCGGGACATGCGCCGCGGACATACAGATGGTGGGGCCGTGGGTTCAAAGTACGTAGGTACCCAGGTAGATACCGCGTAGGTCCATTAGGTACCTAATGGACCTACTGGAAACAAACGAAGGTAAAGTTAGTGCCTGCCTCAGGTGCCTAGCTCTTATGTACATATGTACCTACATATACGTGTGGGTCAAAGTGGAGCTTCTTTAGCTTTGCTTTCCAACCTTTAACTCTCCCAACTTTCTAAAGAATGTGCAACTTGTAATAGCACGGATGCTGGCTGATATGGCGCACCTGCAACGGGTTGGCAACTACTGCTAAGACTTGCTGATCAGATGGATAATCAGACAGTATCGTTCGAATACGGCTAGTAAAATATTTACTCGATATATTCTCTCGGTTTTCCTCGAACTAGCATATATTCAATTTCCAAGCTCTATGCTTCAAGCTCTACGTTGCAAGCTCCAAAGCTCGACTATACGAATCGGCGAAAACCTCAATCCCAACCTGGCCACTCTGTAGCTACTTTGAGATCAAGTACTAGTACTACATTATTGGCCAGTCATACTGAGCCAGGTCAACCTACCATTGACAAATCAATACAAGTTAATGTACGAAACGAAGTCCACGATTGCCGATTTGAAAGAAAGCTTACATCCTATAAAGATCTTCGATACGACCTCCTCAATCCTTGTCCTAGTGTTCCAAGCGTCCGCTCCTTACGATCAGATAATACTAGGCGGGGCGACGAAATTCGTCCCATCCAACACTCTTGACGGTCGTGCCTCGCAATATCAGATAATAGGAGATATTCACAATGTCATCATACGCTCAGCAAGTCCACCGCGCGCCCACCGCCTCTGAGATCCACCACGCTCTGCTACGTCCAGCTATCCTACAGATCCTCCGCGCGCAGGGCTACTACTCATCGACACCCAGCACGGTTGACGCGCTAACCGAGCTCGCTGCAAACTACCTTACCGCCATTTCGCGACGCACCGCGCAGCACGCGGCACTTAACAACGAGGTGGGCGCGCCAGGCCTCCCCGACGTAGTCGATGTGCGCCTCGCCCTCGAAGACTGCGGCGCTCTGTGGCCAGAACGCGACTTCACGGCTCAAGAAGTGAGCGGGGAGGAAGACATGAGAGGGATTGACGAATTCATACGCTGGGCCAAGGGGAGTAAGAACCGGAGGATTCGCATGGTTGCGGCTCTGGACAAACCAGCTGCCGGCGATGTTGGTGTAGAAGGAGTAGAGGAACAGCGCGAGACGGACTACTTGAGTGGTTTGTTCTGTACAGACCCCATATATACCGTGCTTTATGTTAACAAATACAAACCACAGCGCTTAAGCGAAAACACAACAAGACGGATCAAGACTCTAAGTACGCGGGTACGATCTTGGGCCGAGGCATCGTCGAAGGAGAAGTCGTCCCAGAAGGTGGAAGTGAGAGCAGCATACACGCCTGGGCACGTAAGATGCACGAGACGTCTCAACGCCCCCCTGAACCCGAAACCGTCGACATCGAGTCAAGGCCGCCTAGCTCGGGCCTGAGCTCACTTGCCGACGAGGACGTAGCTATGATAGATATGGAATTCTGAGCTACCCTGATTGCTACCGATTCAGATAAAATTCTAAACCCCGAGAGGTACTAAGGGATATCAGCTCTAGTCTGAATACGATTCTCGTCTTATTGTTTCTATAACACACCGAGCTATATCTTAGCCCCAAGACACGATACGAAGGTTTATCTATACATAGGTACCTTACGCATGTGTTCTGCATGACTTACGGCGTTGGCATCAGCGGGTTTGAGGGACCACGGTTTGGCGTTGCTATTGGTATATGAAGCATACTCTGCTTGGGTGTGCGTTTTGCACAGTGGAATACCCCCCTAATCCAATTTTAGTCTAAAACTATCTACTTCCCCGTCTATTGTGACTACCTCCCCTAACGAAGGAGGTAACATTGGCAGTGATGTAGTTTCTATATCACTCTTACCCTTAACGTTGAGATGGCCGAAGAAGGAATTGGCGCCCTTGTGCTTTGAGCGTTGAGTTTATCGAGATAGACTAAGCCGCTTGGCGGTCGAGGAATGCGATGATATTAGGTACTTAAAATACCTAAGTTAGAGAGGTACATATAGATATCTAGTCGTGTATCTTGTAATACCTCGCTTCAAGACCATTATCAAGGTCTTATTCAAATCTAATGTCTCGTAATAGAAAGAGCCGCGGAAGGCTGGTCAGCTGGTTTAGGAGAAAGGTATAAATCCGAAAGAGCTTAACATATGTATATAGAACATTAGAACTATACGTTTTGAAAGTACGCATCTTGTATATTAGAAATGATATTGTTATCAGCTACTAATGAGGTCTCTCGTAAACGCGGTCGTAGATATATTACCGTCTTACCTGTAGCTCCAAATAGTAAGGGTTATTGATATACCTGTACGTACTTAGTGTACCTTAGAATGAAAATGAAAACCTACCATATAATCCTCTTACACAGCAGAATTTAAGAACAGTAAATTGCCAATCGGTATGGTGGTCTTCAGTTTAGAGACAACTTGAATTATTCATATTTTATCGTTACATCTTTTTTACTCTCTTTTAACTCTTATATCACGATTTTTTATCCTAGTATCAGGCTAAGCCATGCATCACACTACGAAGGGTCAAATATACAACTCTAGATCCTGCGGGATGCACAGGATGTCAAACCAGGCATAACGGACAGGAAGCCGAGCCCGGCAGAGTATATGTGGCAGCGAGAGCACGTCAAACAGACTATTTTGTGGAATTGGCCATTTACTTGTTCGAATATGGCGAGTACATGGCTGCTTATATGTAGGTATCGAAAATGTGTAGGGTATAAGTCTACCTTTTATGCAGAAACAAAGCCACTTAGAACGACTAATAGTACCTGGGTAGTGGCAGCAATGACAAATAAGATAAAGAAGACGAAGAAGACAAAGAAAAGAAGATAAAACTAGGCGCAATTGATAGAAATAAGAAAATATAGTTACCCACCCGTACACAACCATCTCATTGCTATGAAGGCTATCACATTCGGCGATACCATACTATACGAACCGCGCTATATCTTACCGAAGTAGGTATTATATACGTGACAGACTTTTGAAATGAAGCTTAAATGAACCTCCATATACTCCCTATAATCTATCCCGTCGCTAAGGTGAGCGATACAAGACACCCGTGAGCGCTCTTTGCCGTCAGAGCCACCTGCGCCTGATAAGGTCTCTCGTCTTCACTCTTGATTCCGCTAAACTCTTGCAATATCCGCGATACTATATACGAGGCCTCCATAGTCGCCTTTTGCTGAGCCAAGCACTGTCGCGGTCCAGCTCCAAATGGCACGAATGTAAACGGGGGAGGGCTATACTCGTTTTCCCAGCGCGAGGGACAAAACTCACTGGCATTGGGACCCCAGACTTTCGGATCGCGGTGCAGCGTAGCGAAGCAGGTGTCGAATAGAGTGCCGGCTGGCGCGAACACTGGAGCTGTGCCGTCTAAGCCTCCTCCGGTAGGTAAAATTGTGTCTTTTAAAGCAACGCGGTTCATCTGCGGAAATACGGGGTACAGACGAAGAGCTAGTCATCACGTTAGCGATATCTTCCAATATAGAGCCAAATATTATGTTAGCAGGCATACTCTCAGTGATGACATGTTGTAGGGACCTGATCCGCGGTAACTGGTCGAAATCTAGCGGCTTGTCACCTACGGTCAGAATTTCAGCTCGCACTTGGGCAGCTATAATAGGGTTGCTGGCCAAGTTACGGATAACGTGGCTAATTAAAGAAGCGGTTGTTTCGGTTGCTGCCATCATGGCCTGCACTATTTGGTTCCGCAGAACAGTCCTATCAGCAGTCGCTTGTGCCATGTTGAAAAGCAGAGTGCGTCGCTTTGTATTGTCTTGGCTATGTTCGACCGAGTTGATTTTGCTACTGTACTCGATAGCTCTATCGACATATATATCGGCGAATTTATGAACCTTGTCGCATGCCTCGAGCCAGGAACCCTTTGGCATCAAGAAGCTCAGAGGTCCCAGGGCGATGCGTATTCCACAGCCATTGAAGCCCGCCTGGAATGCATCCAAAAAGCCTTTTGCATGCGATGGGGGCGTGCCCGAAAGCATTCCGATAGGCTCCCCGAACAGAAAAAGCGTATTTAAGTCGAGATACTAGTACGCATACGTTAATACACCAGAAGCGTGGGCAGAGATTCACAAGACAAACCAGTCTTAAGAGATATGGTTGTAAATCAAACTTGGAGCCGTCCTTTGGGATCTGTTCTAGTAGGATCTGGAGGTGCTCTTCAAGGGGACCAAAATTAGAAATATTGGACCTGTGGAAGCCGGGTTTGAGTAGGCCGTGGGAAATCTTCCAGTCAGAGCCGTCAGTCGTGATAAATCCCATGCCGCAGAAAGGGCTCATACTGTGTAGTCGCAGAGGCTGAACGCCCCAGTCTGCAGCATTTTTAGAGAAGACTGCCCGTAGGTTTTCTGGGTGGATAGAGGATATGCCATGCGAACCGAAGTTCAGGCTTTCAAATGTATGACCATATGTATCGTATCGCCGTTGGTGCTCGACCAGGAATTGGTTCTTGGAGATAGCATCTCCGGTTCGCAGAAATATATCCAGACCGAATAAGGGGTCCTTATGCTTGTAGCGAGCTGCGGGTTGGCATCCATGCTGTTGGGCCGTGAGTCGCAGCGTGTAGGTTAGATACAGGCGATAGGCAACAAAAGCGGCGATAGAAGAAGCCAGCAGTGCTAGCAGTGTCACGGCAGTCATGACGATTTTAATGTAAGAGGTAGTTAAGAGTATAGCAAGTATGGTTAGGGAGAAAAAGATATGAATAATTCTCACATCCTTTATACGTAACCTTCTAACTAATATTCATTGTTTTGGCTATGAAGTAACCGTTACCAGCTTCGACGAAGACATAAAAATCATTTATTCCGATTATTGAGGGAACCGTTTAGGAAGTGTAAGCGTTCTGAAAGTAATAGTCATGATGCGTGTCTGGATTTATAGTTTTATCCTATTGTTAAGTCTACGGTTCTATTATTGAGCTGGATTTGAAGTTTGCTTGACTCCTTGAGGCTTAGTAAGCATTTGGTCCATGTGGTATACAATTACATGCTGTTTCGGCGACATTTTGAATATGGCCTACCAGGCAGAACGGAGTCAAAATAATTAGCTGTACTCAATTAAGCATCTATTGTTTAACAAGATGTGACATATTAACTTGTCAGCATGTTTAAAAACCCCCTGTAACGGCAAGGAGGTATGTTTGATGGATTTTTGGTATCATACACACGTATTGCTCTTTATATCCCCAAAATTCAACCCAAGTTCGAGCGAGTGAAATCCATACGCCAGCCGCTTATCCTGAAGACGAACCAATATATTCGTCCGAAATGAAATAGTCCCTTCCTCCTTTGGCCCGCATGGGCATGGAACTGGTAGTAAGATTTTTAGTTGCCCAAAACTAAGAGCCAATCGAGTGGGCTCTGGCACCAAATCCAACGTCTGGTATATTATGATACTTATACGCCAACATCTTGCTGCGTATCCAATTCCCTTCTTCTACATCACGATACATTTTTTATCTTTACCCTGGCCTCTCGGGATGGCAGTTGCCCAAGTCACATCCATCCAGCCATCAGTATCATCCTTTTTCTTATTCTTCCTTCGTCCCGTCCATCCTCGGAGCTTAGCATCCTGTATATTTTTTAATGCTCCCCTCCTAGCCCGACTTTGTCGGCGATTTAAACTAGTATGATGGCGTAGTGACGTTGAGGTAAGCTGCGAAGAAGGAGGTGGCGGTGGAAGTAGGTGCGGTTCTCCATTGGCTACGCCGGAGATTGTTTCTAGACGCTCGACAGTGGGGCGCAGTAAATGTGCTCCTGATATTGGTCGGGGATGTCGAGGAACTGGCGCATGCAAGACTAATCCCGCCTGTTGTCTACTCACATCTAGCTGGCCGGGATCATCAAATGCACCAGTTACACCCGTGGGCGTGCTAATTATAAGCGGCTGGGCCGGCTCCGATGCTGGCTGTATTGTAGGAACACTACCTCGTCGAAGTTCCCGAAATTGGCTACCTCGACTACCTACAGGTACGCGCGGTAGGTGGAAACCACTTGACATAGGACGGGACACATCAGAACTATTCTGCCTACTATGCAAACGTGTCGTTCGTTCTGAGTATGGCGTTGGAGGTAGAGCCGCAGCTATAATATCCTCGTTGGTCCGATCCGTTGCTGGAGCAGAGCGGGGATATCCGGTAAAAGAAGCCGATGAAGCTGTATCGGGTCGTGGTGGGGCCCTTGGCCAAGTATGAGTATTTGAAAGCTTGCCCGTGACTGGGCTGTTACTAGCCTGCTCGTTATTGCATCCCGGGACGTTCGTCATAGATGACGGGGTAGTGGGGTCGAGAGGATGAGGAATTACCGACCCTGGACGGGAGCTTCCTACGATTTGATGCGATCCAGACGAGGCAGGTGTGCATTCAGTAGCTGAAGACTGCGCTACCGCTGACATTTGGTATGGACTACGCCGCTCCGGTGTTAAATTTACCGTAGCTTGACCTTCAGATACGTGAGAGCTTGTAGCCCTGGAAGGAGATCCAACGGGAGATACATCGTAAATATCGTCATATTCATCATCCGCTTGGAGTCGTCGTTCTTGCGTGAAAGAATGAGCTGACACAGGTCTGTAAGAATGAACCCCAGCAGGCCCAGCAGGTCCAGCAGGTCCAGCAGGTCCAGCAGATCGACTGGCATTTATAGAGGCATCTGCGACCTTTTGCTGCGAAGCGTGAGGATGCCAAGACATGTGGGATGACCTGTCCCGTAGAGGAGTTGTCTGTAGGCGAGGTAACTCCGGACGGCTGAAATTAGGTGTCATGGTCATTCGCGGTGGTAAGTTAGATGAAGCGGACGGGATCGGCGGAATCGGCGGGATAGAAGATGGAAGTGGAGGAACAGGGGGGATAGAGTCTCTCCTGCTACCAGGTAGGATTCCAACACCGGGAATGGCGGAGTGGTGTATGGAGTGACGCATAAAATCGGGTAAATCACCAGGGTCCTCCTTAGTATATGGTGGTGGTGGAGGTACCCAGTTATCAGCATCACTTTCATGAGGATGCTCAGCCCTTCCGTCAGCTCGTCGATACTCAACTCGACCAGCCACAGGCTGCGGGTTCCGTCGACGATTCACTGCTGCCGCAGTTGCAGCGCGGCGTAGCGTTGTTCCGGATCGTGGATTGGCATGAGCATAAGGAGCATCGAGTGCTTCTTGGGCCTCCTCAACAGAGACATCTTCTGTTTCCTCAATCGCAGCTGCGTGGGGATTAGTACGTGCTGTGGCCATAGGTCGTGGTACTAGCGGATCCTCCGAATCATCATTATGAGCAGTCGACGGACGTAATAATACATCAACTTGACGAGACGTAGTCGTTGCCATAGTCATCACACTGGCCCGGTTCCCTCTCCGCTGCGCCACGGTTCTCCGCCTAACAATAGCTACTTCTGTATCGATGTCGCGATGCTCCTCTTCTAGTACTTCCGGTTCGTTTGCGCCAACCTCAATTGTAATTTCCTTTTCTTCGCCATCCACCAAACTGTAGTCGAAATCAAGGATTGTAATTCTACCTCCATCCACGAAATCGATGCCGTCTTCCTCAGTTACAAGTTTAGGGGGCATCACACCTCGAGCAGCAATAATCAATCGTTCTTGTGAAGACATATTGCCAAACCCGGATACCCATTTCATATGGCTAACACCACATAATTGTGTAATTTTGCGCCCGCACACGAATGTGTTGCGATACTTGTCGCATAAAATCTGCCACTGCGGAACTCGGCCACCGTTGACTTCTTGTACTCGAGTAGATGAGCGTGCCGAAACTCCGCTATTCATACGGTTTAATGATGGGGGTCCATTTGGATCGGATGCCGCATGGTTGGCTTCCGGAACTGCTTCTAGGTCTTCGGGCACACCGTACAACCAAACATCTTTCCCTTCGAATCCAGCCGAGACGAGGTCTCCTTGGTAATTGGCAGCGGGTAGGGTACATGGCAACAAGGGTCCAGGCGAAGGAGTATTTGGGACCGGCCCTGTAAAATAAGTTGTTCCATTGCGAAGGTCATCAATCCGCACGGCGCGAAAAGTCTCAAAACTTCTGTCATAAGCAAACGCCCAAGTTGCCTCCATAGAACCTGATTCTTGCAGTAGGACAGCATGGCTACAGTCCCGGCTCGTGTTAGGAAATAGAATAGAAGTAGTCCACAGTGCACTAATGTTATTTTCTTCGGACATTTGATTCCCGGGATCATAATACGGAGCTGTCAAGATGACCGTATTAGGCGTGTAGGATGTTGTTGTCGTGCCTAAAAGCTGTGTTCCATCGAACGAAAAAGCGAGAGAATCGACACCATCACATTTCACTGCCCTTCGATCTGTTGGAAGAGCCCCGGGGCTTATAGAAGACACTTCAATGCCGCCTTCGTACGCAGCTGCTAGCACACTTCCACACGGAGACAGGGCAATCGCACGAGGAGCATGGTCCAAGATCAGTGACTGCGTTCGGCGAGGTGGAACTTTTCCCAGGTCATATAAATCAACCTGCATGTCAGTAGATAATACTGCTAAGAGACTACCATCATCCAAAATGCATGCGGCCGCTGGGCGGCGTAATATTTTAAACTCCCGCTTAACGGCCAGTTCGAGTTCTCTAACATCTAGGACAAATATTCGAGACGAATTATATGCGAGTAGATGATGACCCCTAGGAGAGGAACTGAATTGCATTCCTTCGCCACCAGGGGCAGAGGACGATCCGATACAGTTCGAGATCAGCCTTATCGTAGTTGTCTTAGGGCGTAAGTAAGCCTCAAAAAGGTTTCTCTTGACTTCTCGGGCGAATAAGCGGCGGAGATTAGGTAAGTTATCATCATCCGACTTTGCGACAGGTGCGACGGTATGACTGGCGCCGTAGGATTCGCATCGAAGGAGGTGATGTGCGTAGAGATGGGCTTGCTGGGAAACACGCCTCCATTTTGAATTAAGAAGGACGAGAGATGCGAATGAGTCAGGGTCGGTCAATTGAAGTATTCTAAATTAATCAACATGTCAGCTGCTAATAATCGATGTAGCTAATAGTAATTAATAGTAACATCAAACCTACTGCTCTATAATCTCATCGGGAAGTTTGTCAAAAGCTGAAGGCGAGAGCTTGCCGCTGGAAGCACTTGGCTTTTCGTCCATACCGGACGTTTGAATTTCGGCAGACATGAGAGAGTGCTACGAATGACACCAAGGACAAGAAGTTATAAGTAAGAACGTCGCGATATATTAGAATAGTAGTGCTACGCCATGGTTCAGTAGAAGTTTATTTTTTATTTGGTATGGTCGCATCCGAACAGAAAGGGGAACAAGATTATCGTTTCTCATGAACGACTTGTCTCGGCCTGTAGTATTGCACAAAGTTGAAGCAGATCGAGCGGGGAACCAATAAGAATAGAAATGAAGACGTGTGACAAAGAAAATAAGAGGTGACGCGGCAGATTAACGCTGGGGTAAGATAGAATATTGTAAACCTTCTCGCCTTTGCGCGCGCCCCCTTGTGATCCTTGTGATAGGAGACGATGAAGGACGATGAAGGACGATTAAGGACGATTGGGGGGGCGGAGTAACAATTGGTAGCAATAGTTTTTTAGCAATGCGAGCAGGCAATGGTAACAATTGGTTCTGACCTGATTAAGGCAAGTAATAAGGTGCGTAATGTACCCCCATGTCCCTTGTAGGTTCTCATGTACGCCGTAATACGCTGTAGGTAAGTGGTACCGGCATATATTATGGGCATGTTTAGGTACCTACCTACCTACTACCTACTAACCAAGCCTTGCGCAGCAGTCAGCTCCCCTCGGAACATGTCACCTAACCTAGCCTTGTTTCGCAACTACCTAATTTAGGCGATGCAATGGGTAATGGGTGCTGTACCCCGTTATTAAGCCTAAACCCAGCTGAAACCATAATGGCCTTATAAAAGATAGGCCTCATGTACACTTTTGGTTGCACCTAACTAATCAGAATAGATATATCGACCAAAATGGTAAGAGTTATCGTTAGTGCATCGTATACAAGTCTATGCTTTGTCTGTATTATTACAAAAGGAGAATATATATTATATTTGGGAAAGTGCATCAATATTTCTTAATATTGACTAGCCACATGCTTTGTACCAAATCACTCCGGGTACTTGCGTCTTCATATATCACATCTTGGCAGGTCTTGAGATAGTGCATGTACCTACCTCATGTGTATACATATATGTCATATGTGGGCTTTCTCCGCAAGCAGACGTGCTTGCTCATGTACATGGGTATAGTAGCCCTGTTTAAAACATTAACTAGCTTGATCGAAACAACTTTATTATCACTTAAAAATGTAAATCAAACAGATCAAATTCTAATACAAAGTTTTAAATAGTTATTCATTATAACTGATAGAATTGATATTTCTGTCTTGAACTACTACCCAGTTAATAACTTTCTTAATTAATACAACATTAAAAGTATGTACTGATACTAAACGTTAATCCTGCGGGTACTTAAGATATACGATCTAGCCAACCATCTCCATATAAGGCTAGATAAGTCTATTTTTGGATCTAAAGTTCCTCATATATCAGAACCTTAAACCCAACTATACCCGTTTATCTACTCGTAGCCCGTCGAATTATACGACTTAAGGAAATTTGATCCTTTAAATACACTTTCGGTCGCATTTCTCCCATATTTGTATTAGCAGGCTACCATTGATATTACTAAGATGTTGCCTTATTCTGCACCTAGGAATAAATACCCGTCAACCGTCCCCAGCTAGTCAATACGATTTACAGTTTACCTAGGTGTATGTAACAAAACCTCAAAAAGCGATGTGACCTAAGCTTAACTTCACGACCCTTCAAAATATACAGGGTTGCCTTGCAATACGCCGAGATTACTCCTCTGAAACTGCTATAATCAACTTGATGACGTATGTAAGCAACATACCTAGCTAAAACTTATCCATTAACTAACTAGTTAACTATTAAGTACCTATCAACTTATGTAAGCTAGGTAGCTATTTCGTACCTAAGATTTCAAAGTCCCTCTAGTTAATCATATATCAATCTCAAATGTCTTAACTATGCCATGGGAATAAGGCACACGCGCATAAGCTGCCTTTATGCAGTGGCCTTACTAAGACACATAGTCCTAATGTCTGATTATATAATACAAAAGACACTAACAACTTAGCTACCCCGGGGAAATCATGGGGAGCTTACACTAAAGCTCTCTCTTAATCCACTTCATGACTTTAGTATGATGTCAGGTCTATAGCTAGCAACTCAGCTTTATTGTTCAAGACATTGACGTATACCATTTCGAGACTTACGGATTAGGAAAACTAGTCAAGTATTCTCGTAATAATACTCGTAATAATATTATACGCGCTCAAGTTGTTGATAGATATTCTAAGAAGAAAATAGGCATTTCAAGACTCCGAAGCTCCCGTTCTCATAACTTAACCCCGACAGACCTCATTTTCACTCAACATGGCTACTGCTAAGTGTAATACTCTCAACGTCTCTACAAGAGACGTTGCTGGGTATCTTCCGATTGAGAATTATGGCATGATTGGGAATATGAGAACTTGCGCGTTGGTAAGCATGGATGGGAGTATAGGTGAGTGGAACCCTCTTTACCTACTCAAGTTTAAATATTTTATTAAATATCAAGAAAGCTAACAAGAGAACGCTTTGCCTAATAAGATTTCATGTGCTGGTGAGGTTTTCTTATTATGGTGTCTTCTCAGGTTTATACTCGACCTGAATCCACCAAGTCTCTCGCAAAAGGGGGGGGGTTCTAGAACATGAACCAAGGCAACCTATAATTAACTGTCTCTTACTATATGAGCAATTTTAGAATAATAAAAGGCAGTTTTGATGTAGAATTTAAGCTAACTCCATCCATAGGCCAGACTTTGACTCCCCATCCGTGTTTGGCCGTCTCTTGGACAAGGATAAGGGGGGCTACTTTAGTATAGCCCCCCCTGAGCCTGCATCATGCACAACCAAGCAGCAATACCTCCCATCAGCCGCCATCCTACAAACTCGTTATATTAGCGAAGAGGGTGTCGTCGATGTTGTAGACTTTTTCCCTCGTCCCAAGGAGTCTACCGTTCTGTCTACGAAATACAAGCACAGTGCCTATCGTGAGGCTAGGAGTGTATACGAAGAGCTGAAGAGATGGCTTGTTCGGCGAGTCGAGTGCATTCGCGGTCAGATGTCATTGGGTCTGTTGTTCCTCATCCTTATCATAAAAGTCGGGCTACTAATATGCGTTAAGACGTGGACGTCTTCCCAGCGTTCGACTATGCGAGGGAGTCTCATACGACTACCATACTACAAGACGTGCAAGGGATTGACAGTCCCCAGAGCAAGACTGTCACTTTCCACAGCAAGAGCCTGAAGCTTCAGCTTGATGTCACTATCGACTGCGGCGGTGGAGAGTCAGATACTTGCCCAACTCTTCTTTTCAAAAAGGTGCAGAGAGAGGGTATGAAAGGCGAGGGGGTTGTCGCCAATTTTACGCTGCAAGAGGGCCAGGCAATTTCGTTCGTTATTCGAGAAGATATACAAAACCACGTTACGGAGAACATCACGAGTCCGATCCTTGATGCTAAACAACATGACACGCAAGCGTACTGGTTTAACTGGCTCTCTAAAAGCAGTTATAAAGGTGCCTGGCGCGAGGTGGTCATGCGAAGTTTCATGATATTAAAGTTGCTAACCTACGAGCCCACAGGAGCCATAGTCGCGGCTCCTACATTCTCGATACCCGAAGCGATCGGTGGAGTTCGGTAGGTTCTATTTCTGTTATGTAAGCTACGAGGAAATGACAATAATTAACTAGGTATAGAAACTGGGATTACCGTTTCTCCTGGGTTCGAGATTCTAGCTTCACAATCTACATCCTACTGCGGATGGGGTTTACGCAAGAAGCGGACGCTTATATGGAGTTCATCAGTGAAATACTACGGAAGACTACGGCGAAGGGCAGCGATCTGCCGATCATGTTTACTATTAGGGGTGAGACCGATATACCGGAGCAAGAGCTTGACCATCTCGACGGCTACAAAAGTAGTAGACCGGTCCGAATCGGCAATGGAGCCGCATTCCATAAGCAATTCGACACATATGGCGAACTTATGGACGCGATATATCTTTACAACAAATATGGAAAGCCTATATCATGGGACACTTGGGTTTCGGTCCGCAAAATGCTTGGTAAGACGTATAGCCAAATATCCCCAGATGGAAAATATAACGACTGACTTTAGACAGACCACGTTTTAACAATACTTCACGGTATATAAAACACCACTATCTAGAGGAAACTAAGCACTAACAAGAGAGCCTCTAAGAACCGGATATGTCGATATGGGAAGTCCGCAACAACAAGCAACATTTCGTCTACTCGAAAATAATGCTCTGGGTCGCTCTCGACCGGGGTCTCCGCCTCGCCGAGAAGCGCTGTCTTCCGTGTCCCAACCGCGCAAAGTGGCTCGAGGCTCGAGACACTATTTACGAGGAAGTCATGGAGAAAGGTATCTACATAGCAATCCTTCTTTTCACATCTCCACCCTCACCAGCATACCACGACTAACTCAGAAGATTAGGCTATAACACAGAAATGGAAAGCTTCATCCAAAGCTATGAAAACAATACTATCCTCGACTCGTCGATCCTAATCGCGCCCTTAGTCTTCTTCATCACCCCCAACGACCCGCGCTTCCTCAACACCGTCGACCGCATCCTTCTCGCGCCGGAGAAAGGCGGGCTAACAAGCGCAGGCCTAGTCTACCGGTATAACACGGAGCTCGCCAACGACGGTAAGCCCCCCTCTCTCCCCTCCCCCCTAACATCACCCACCTTCCCACCCCTATACGTGCCTAATCTACTAACACAACTCACCCACCCCAGGCGTCGGCGGCCACGAAGGCGCATTCAGCATGTGCACCTTCTGGCTCGTCGAAGCGCTAACCCGCGCATCAGTCTACGAGCCGCGGTACCTCGAGCGCGCCGTCAACCTCTTCGAGAACATGCTCAGCTTCTCGAACCACCTGTCCATGTTCTCCGAGGAGATCGCCCGCAGCGGCGAGCAGCTAGGCAACACGCCCCAAGCTTTCAGCCACCTGGCCCTTATCAGCGCCGCCTTTAACCTCGACCGCGCCCGAGGCTACGCGAGGAGGTGAGGATTCAAGAATCGGCCGTGACGCCCAGATTGGTTACTTCCGTAGTACTGTCGCACTAGGGTGGCGACGGAGAGAGAATAGGGGCTGTGGCGAAGTGGATGGCGATGGGAGGAATATGAGCTAAGATGCTTTGATACGTACCTACCTAGGTACCTAAGGCTAGGTATTTTAGATATTAGCAATAACAGGATATTTCCAAAGCGGGCAAAGTCAAGCTACATACCTCTTTAAAGAAGAACCCTCGTAGTCGTGAGACCCGTCAGCGATTAACCCAGCCGACCTAACTGTACAACAAATGGACCGCCTGTGCCATTTCCAAACGCACGTAACTCGGGTAGCAAGAGATACAGATGCACTCGCTCGCCACCCTCTTGCGACCATTCATACTCCCTAATGACATCACGGAATATTCCCTAGCATCGAGGGACCAACCGTTATGATTCTAGAACGAACAATATCATGTGCTTTCGAAGACCCAAGTTATCGGGCCAACGCCTAGATTCATCCTGAGAGCAAGAGTTATAGGTTTAGAATGCAATTCGCATGTCGAGGAAGCACGAAAGTACAAGGAACAACGTTACCTACGTACACGCATAGGGGGGTACCTAACGTAAATATTGATTTTATTTGCTCTAGCTACAATAGTTCCGAGCACAGAAATGTAGGTACATTTGGCAGTTTCTTGCTCACTTATTGGACATTCTTAGGGTGGTAAGATAATCAAAGTTAGCATATGATCTGTTGCAAGAGTGAGAGTGTACCAAATGAATATCAACTAAACGAAAGACTCGCATTCGGGTATCTTCCACCAATATTAGGCCTTGGTAAGAGTGAATATGACTCGCTGTGTTAGATAGCGCGACAGCTTTTCAGATAACTTACTATAAAGGCACCTTGCGTCCTTAGCAGCGTATAAAGCGCAGTATTATCGAATAGTTTTTCTCAAACGACCATACGATCAGGTAGCTCGAGTGATTGCTTACCATTTTGATAACCCAATTCCCGAAAGAATGACTCTGCATGCGACGTCCAACCCTTCCTCTACTCATAGTTTTCATATATGGTAGGAGTTAGGCTAGGATGACTGCCTATTGTTTTTGACTGCCACGATGTGGGAGTACTGCCAGTAGGTCCCCCTTTCAAGACATTCCTGAACTATGTCTTCCTCCTCCCACCACCATCGCTCGGCGTGGACAAATTTCCCCCATATCTCTTGCCACAACATTCTTGAGATGAGACATCGGAGCTCACTTTCTACTGATGTTTGGTCCTTCATATCTTCCGTCGTAGTAGCGCACTCATGCACCGCACGTACGGAGATAGTTGTGATGGTGCTTCCGAATCCACGAAGTTTTGCAACAGCTAACCAGGCGGGAAATGTGTCACTTGGTAACGTAGTACGACACTTCTTTTCAAGTTGTATCAAGAGATTCTCAAATAACCATTGCCGCAGTTTTGGACCCATTGAAGATGAGACTGGTTGGGGGTCTATAAGGGTTAAGTGTAGAGCACCGCCGGGGGCGAGGCAGCGGTAGATATGACGGAGAAGTGGTGGGATCTCGCTCGAAGGAAATAATGCAGGCATAGGTAGACATGTTACAGTTGAGTATAGCTGCGGAGCAAGCGGCCGAGAACCTGCCGATGCAGATATTGCTGGCACAAGTAGTGGTTGGACGTTTGGAAATAAATTTGGTGATATTGGCTTTGGCGATAAGTGTGATATCGAGGCTTGCGGGTGTAGAGCAGCAAGAAACGAAGCAGATGCTAGTCAAGAATATGTTATTAGGAAAACTTCAAATAAAATGCCTCCTCAATAGGGTACATACCTTGAGATTCGTAGAGTGCAAGGATCCTAGCAGATCCAGGGGGCTTTGACGAATCTGGACTCCCGGGACAGCTATCTGTGCACTCCATGAGCGGAACATATCCCTCGTGTTGTAAGGCAGAAAACATCCAACGTTTCTTAGTCATCTCAAGTTCTTTGTAAACCGTTGCGTCTGAAGAATGGCCCATGCTAGATTTGATATTGGCAAGCATAAGCTCTGGACTTGCTGCTGCCATCATTCGAACTTCACGTTGTAGCGCCGCAAGACTCGGAGACATACATCTGTCGGAATCGTCACTGATCAATGAATTATGTAATCCTTCTTCGTCGGATTGGGCTGTCGCTTCTCTGTTCGGAGTGCAATCCCACTCGTGGGGGGGCTTCCAGGCGTCCGCATTTCCTAGCCTGTCGATACCATTCCATCCCGGTGTATATATGCCGGTATTATTCTGGAATTCGATAGGAGGTGGCGTATGCGGCGACCTAGAAGAGGGCCTCGTAGATCCAGGATCATCAAATGCTAAGAAGTTCCTGGGGAAAAAAATTAGGATAATTTGGGTCACCACGTTATAAGCTTCGTAAACTTACGTTCTCTCCGAGAAATCCGGTATTGGTGGTGTTGGGGCCTTTGTCTGGCTAGCTGAGATGTGGACTTCGGAAATCAACTGGTTGATGTCCGTGTCTGGATCATGGGGCGAGTACACGACTTCGGTAGTTCTTGTGATGAATGAAGATGGCCCTAAGGTCTGAATCAAATACTCCGACTTCGTACTGGTAGTGGCGTCGCTCATGGAGGCCCCGACGCCAGTGCTATTGGTAACTGCAGATGGATCCGTCCATTTCGACAATGTGGAATCTACCGTAGCTGAGAATTAGTGATTATATATATCATCTAAAAAGATTTAGGCTTCCCACCTGGCGACGACAGACTAGAGACATCGGCCGCTTCCGAAACTTGGGTAGGGAGATAGCCTCTCTCGGCGGGTTTTACGGTAATCTCCGATTCATCCTGATGGTGAAGCAGAGTCTTGACACCGTAAGATGATGTTCGGTTGATCTTGTTAAGATTACGAACTGGAGGCGCGGGTGATGTGGTCAGGTCCTTCGACTTAGGCGACGTTGGGGTCTTCCTTCGGCTTCTAGCCGAAAATATTCCAAACCCCCGGTCACTAGAAGTTGAGCTCTCAGTCGAAATAGATTGACGACCATTCTCAGACTTTTGCTTTCTCTCTTTTTCTTTCATCTTAGCCTCTTGCTCTTTTCTTACTATCCGCTCGCCCACCAACTCCCGGTTGGGATCAGTCCAGAGAACGTCGAACATGATGGCTACTTATGGTCAACTTGCCATCTAAAAGCTTCCTGTAAAGAATTGGTATCCGTCACGGTATAATCGGTATAATGATGGCAGGTTTGGTGGATGGGGACTTTCAAGGACTCGGTGCAATCGTGACACAAAGGTAGTGTAATGACGGGCCAAATTTTCATCGGCAGTCAAGTTAACTTCTAAGAGGGATTGAATGAGCCATGTTATTATTATCTGGGATTAGAAGAGTCCTCTTCATAGATCCCTTTCGTGTTGGTTTTAATCAGGTATCGGATAGATCGGATGGTTAAGGGGCTGGCTGATTAGGGGGTCAGAAGAATAGAGGTTCACCAAGATGGCTGAGTTTCGTGTACGGTAGTATTGGTAGAAGATTCAAAAGTCCCGCCACTTGCTGTTGACGAATTGAGTGCCTCAATTGTTAGAGTGACACGGAATTAGTGATGGGACTCGAAGTGAAGTAAGGATGTAGAAGGCAGTAGGTAGGTTTTGTAAACCAAGACATATAAAGTGGAAGATAGGAGAAGTGATGAGACTGGATAACTACTACCTGAAAACACCTGAGAATTCGAAGAAGGTTGGAAACTTAGATTGAAAGGTGAGACAAATTTGAAGCTGGATCAAATTCTAAGCCGGTTTTGCATCTCGAAATCATGGCAAGTACTCATAGCAAGTACATCACCTTCGTACCTGCTCGACCCGAGAGATAGACCGCGGGAGCCTGCACTAATAAGATCGAGAGATGCACCTTCCCGTACATTTTCTCTCCAAATGCCTCTTTGACACTTCCAAATCCGCTTCGAATTATCCCCGACCTTTCCGGAATGACATATCTAAGTGTCAAACGATAAACGCCTCTACTCCACTCTGGTGTTTGTTTGTGTTTTTTTTTTTGTGTGCGTATGTTTTTTTTCTCATCAGTGGATCCGTGTTCAGTTTTACACCTCGGTCTTTTAGGCTGCGGCGAAGATCGTGGTCTTTAGGAGGTAGACATAAGAGTGCGTTAAATTACGTGGAACAGATAAACCAAATCACTGCTTCCAGGACCGAGAGTTCTTCATCAGGATAGCATCATAGAGCAAGTTTAAGGTTATTAAGCTCTTTTTTTCTCCTTGACTTCTTTTTGTCCTCTCCTTAGTCATGGTTTATATATACCTGTTACTATGAAGGATCATCCTTACCTAATAGACGGCATGGAGTGCGTACACTCGCAACCAACATATTGCCTGGCCAACCTATGAGGCTTACGATTAGAACTTTAAGTAAATGCTCTTCGTCCCATCAGATCTATTCAGTAGCTTATAAATGCCCACCTACACACCGTTTTAAATCTATACCTCTTTAACTCAAATCACATTAGCCGTCACCTACGTTGTAATACTTAATGGCCCTTATTAAAGATATAACTGCCCAAGCTTAATATACATATGATCCTAGATAGCTAACAGTACTACTAATGGCTACGATGAATGAAAAGGTTGGTTCTGTAAAGGGTGGGATATAAGAAGAGTCTCACCTCCTATCTGGGCAATCTAATTACTATCTTATTCAACCCTCATAGCAACTATGCCACAATTCTATCATCTTAGCCAAAGACCCGAAATTAAAATATATATCTCTATTAAATTCCTTACTATAATTAAGCCAAGAGGATGAAATACTTTCAAGATAGGCCGAAAAGTCGAGCTAAAGCGTTACGCCACAAGGTCGCCCCCTATTATATATGCTACGGAGAGATAGAGTGTTCCAAAACGCATCGCAATTTTCAATTCATTTAGAGCACTACCAGAAGCGAAGCGAAGAGTCTTAACGTAAAGGTCTAGTCTCTCACGAACACGGGAGTCCCAAACGACCCCACCAAGCACCCGACTCCTTGGTTTCCAAAAACAATGTCCTCGAGATCCGTAGACTGTAGCAGGATCGCAGCAAACATTAGAATGCGTACCAGGATACCCGAACCACGCACGTTTGGAGAAGCGCTGCAGCGACCCACGCATCGAACCCATGGATCGGGTATCTGTGGCTGGAGACAAGGTGCTCGAGCCGTCACTACTCCGCAGCAGATCTTCAGATCTAAGAAGTCGGGGCCGTATGACGGCTTTCAAGGCAAGCGACCTACTTGGGGGCTCAGGTGTTCCCGCGGGTACTTGCTGAGGTAGATAAGCGATGTGTTATTCTGTTCTGTAGATGGTTGTCTACGGGACGAGTTGAAAGACGTTACATTAGGTGCATATGTAGGGGCCATCCCATGCGCTTGCTTGCTTTCGTACCTGCATATTCCTACGCAGGAACAGCATCATGGATCTATAATGGGTGTTTGCGATTGCGCCTCGGTTTGTGTGTTCCTATATACGCCTCCTTATCACACATATGATATTGTTAATACCCTACCTATCATCTCGTATAGTTAGAGGTAATTAATAGAGTAGAGCTTGGGCTAAACATGTGTTTTGACGTTCTCTAGTACGCGGGTAACTCGGACCTTCATCGTATAACCTATGGAAGCGAATCCGACGAATCTCTTCCAATTCCATGGTTCCCACCAGAGCGTGTTTGCTAGATGCTCTATATACGAGCGTACAGTACGCGCATGCTGTGGATGTATTCGGCCTATCGTCCATCTGATAAGCGCATAGAGATCTTTTGGGCATATGGTAGAGACACTAAGTGTCTAACTGTCGAACTCAAGGCTCGAGCCAAAAGAGCGCTTCGACAGCACGGACGACGCCACTGCATACACTAATCATCTATTAGGAATAGCCGAAAGTGATAGCCTTACGGAGATTGACGGTCATGATCAAGGGATATGCTTGCAGCTTTGTAATTCTCTCGAAATGATGACCTAGTACATAAGTTTAGCCGTTGAGCATGTGAATTCATAATTGACATATGTAACGAGGCTGCTAGAGGAGACGAGTAAAAGGGAATATCTTGAATTTTGCACGTCCCTTGCCACCCCCCTGGTGGTCCATAATCAATTGCCAGCGGAACCGAGCACTCTGATCACTGCTGCATCTGGGACGCGATGGCACGTCATGACAGGTCCAATATTAGGTCCAATTCGCTAGACCCGAAGCCACGGGCCATAGCTGCATGGAATACGGATTGCGACGGTGAGATTTCTGCGTTACCGAGAATTTTTCCTCCTTGCGTCGGTTTGTAACCCTACTTCTCCTTTTGACGTTTCTCCGACAGCTGGACTAAGAAATATTTAACATTCTATGGGAGACTAAAAAATAACGGCATTATCATTCCGTTAGGCATGTCAGATCTAAAAGAGGGAAAGAAATCTTGTCTTCCTCATTTGGGGATAATGTCCATCACTGCAGAGAATTCGTATGTTATTTATGCAGGTACATGGTTCTTGGGGCAAGTAGCTTTACCCTTTCGAGCCTGAAAGCTCAAATTCGTGATACTTGATTGGCTAATAGATCCCCAGGGTGTTTCATCAAATACATCGTATGTCCCTATGAGAAAGTCGAACTTAACTGCCGTAATCTTGAAACTTCTTATGGGACCTTCCCTCCTCGGACTTCTATCCTGCAGGTTTTATAGAAAACAGGTTTGTTTTAATGTGGAAACTAATATTGGGAAGGGTTTAGAATATCCTAAAGATGTATGCCGACAGTAGAGGGTTGTTGATATAGCCAAGTAAACATTAATTCTAGAAAATCTTCAATCTTGCTACGCCTCTTACCTGCGCGAACATTTCAATCTCGCGTAGTATTTATTAAGATTGTAAAGCTATAGTACCACAGTAGCAGATCAGCCTTATGGGCGCTATATTCTTACTGGTCCACCTCGCTATAACTTATATAGCACATACTATAGCTTACCTACCTTTACCCCAACAGCTAGGTACGCCAATATGCTAAAAGGACCCTTGTGTCTGTCATCAGGAACGCAATGCCTTAATGTATGTATGCCAAGGGAACCCGACAGGCAAGTTCCGCATCCTATTATGATCTAGGCCGCCTTAATGCTTCTACGGTTCCTACGGATACTTAGCCTAGCATAACTTACATGGGAAAATCACCCTATTCATACTCTATGCCTTAGGTTAGATAGAAATCTATCAATGCTAGCATTATACCCAGGTAGTTGTGCTTTTCAAACAGTATTGATAAGTCAATGTCTTGAACAGTGCGCCCGACAGAACTAGGATAGGCCAGGAGAATACTCTCCAAATCACACACGATGTTACGTCTCTAACTAGATATTCTTCTCCCGGCGAAGATCTTGCCTTTCACCGCCACCTCCTCTCCTTCTAATTGTAAGTCGGTAATATCGGAAATAAAGAACACACATGCAAAGAGGAACAAGATACTAATGAAGCATGCGATGCTCAAAGTTGTATCGCTGGGCTAGATCTATCACTATACATATTGGGTACCTGCATATGTGGCCGCTCAGCTACACATCATTAGACCTAATAATTCGTACATTACAAGCGTAGTATACGAGTATTTAACTCGGTACTCAAGTAGGAAGGTTAATAAGAAGCTTTTGGCCGCTCTCGACCCAAGAAAGCTTGAACTTCTCCATATTTTGACTACTTTAGCGTTAAGGGGAAATGGTCGACCAACGAATCTTACTCCTCTCGTCCCGCTATGTCGAGGGGCAATACTACCTCATAGCGGAATCACACCTATAACCCAAACTAAGCTTCTATCCTAGTTTGTCCCGAGCCATCTAACTGACCTTGGCAAAAGGCGAAACTCAGGGGCGCTGCAACAGATTGACTAAATCGCGTATCGTTCAGTTAATAATTCATCGCTGGTAGAGTTTATATAGTTACAAGGTTTCGGTATAAGCGAAAGGCATCGCTTGTTAAGATACATATGTGCGCTTCAGAAGGGGGATAAATAATAAAAATATAAACCAAAATCTAATATTTGACACCGTTATATCGTCTACCCTTTCGCATCCTGGTGAGATTGCGACGTCCTGCTGCTATTAGCTAACTCCGTCATTGATTCGCTCTCTATGTCTTTATGTGAACTTCGGCTTGTAAGCCTGAATGCGAAATTTCGTTTATCCTGGTGTTCGTTGCCGTACTGGCTCAACTCGGGGCGTCGTCCGGTGATACGGACCCGGATATCTAAAAATGTCATCCTCACTGCCTCCCAACTTGTCGCGACGTATATCAGGCAGTTCCAGAACCCCTGAAGTGGTAAGACGATTGCGCTCATAATCTCGAGGGATGCTAGCACGCTATTCGTATTGACGATACTGTACACGCGATTCGCTGTCGAAGGAAGCCAAGTAACAAGGAGCGCCGTAAAGAAGAGGATGGCACACTTGCTATATGACCACGCAGCATTATTGGCCTCGAAGTTCGCCCTTCTCTTTTGCGATTTTGCTCGTGACTGGGCTGCGGCTGGTGTCTGCGGCACGTTGCTCTGAATAGGAATCACGACGTCCCCCTCTTGTGCTTTGCCGCTACCTTTCGCATTATTCGACGATATTGTTACCGAGTACGACGGGTTGCTCTTATTCATGCCGAATCTTCCAAGGGGTGCGAGGTCGATTCCACTTCCGCCCTCTCCAGCAGCTTCGGACGTGACTGTTACTTCGGTCGTCTTCACTGAATAGGGGTCGTTCATATTCAATGCATCGGGATCGTGGGCGCTGCTGCTAGCGCCAAAATTTCGTAGTTGCTTGCGCTTCTGATATATGTCTTTCCCTGCTCGGATATAGATAGCCATTGTAAGTAAGATAACAACCCTGAGTAGTGTTAGCAATGCCAATCTTAGAAGCATTAATTCACGAGCCCTTACCAGACAGGACCGTAGAAAGTAATGATCCGAAAGATATCCCATCCCGAGCTAACCCAACACCATAAAGTGGCATTGCCATACATCCTTCCAGCCGACTCCGTTCTCACAAAAACGTAGGTGAGCGCGGGAACGAATGGAACGCCGTAACATATTAAGAGGTACCTGAAGTTGGTATCGCGTGAGTTTCCATGCTTAGCTTTTAAGGGGTAGCGGTTGAGCTTGAACTAACCATTTTTCCATCATACGGAGTTTACCGGCGTCAAACTTGTAGTAAAAAGTTAAGTAGACATTAAATGCCATAGCCAATGTCCAAAAGGCATCAGCGGGCAGGAACCTTGGATAGTTTAGCAGGTTGAGCAAATATGTATTGGCAAATGACATACATTTGTATAAGAAATCCTTGAAATTGGCATCCAAACGTATCAATCTCCATCACGTATCTTCTTGACATCAATGTTCCAACGTTGGTCATCATATTACCGAAGGAGGCATAAAAGACTAGGCGGTTAATAGGCTTGTGGAAAGCCTTCGAGAAGGTGAAGGTAATGATAACGAAAAGACATCCCAACAGCGAGAATACGGAGCCAACTCGTTCAATGACACTGATCGCCTCCAGCTCCCCTTCTGTTAAATCACGCCCCATTTTCGTATAGTAGCTAATCTCAGATTCGAGGGAATTGGGGTGTAGTTGGTTCGATGGTTGGGCTCTGAGCTAATATATCGTACGAACAGGAACGGCCCGCTACCGAATGGGTAGTCAAATAGAGATATAGAGATGTTAGATCTATGTTTGCTTCACTCGATATAAATATGAAAGCTGCATAACTGGCCGAAGGAACGCCTGAGCCATTAATCAACGTTTTACTTTCCAGCAGGGCGGGCGAGTTGACATCATCCACGTGAATCGGATGTGCTAACTAATATAAGTCGTCAGATATCGATAGGGTTGAGTTAGTTAGATGTGTTTACGATTCATGAATCGTAACGAAGTTCCGCGGCCCACTTGTCCACCCATAGTATCAACAGTCGGGTCTCAAGAGAGTCTTATAGCTCTAGCGTCCACTTACACCGGACCTCGTAAACGTATTCGAGATAACTGGCATGGGTCTAAGCCTTGCCTATCGATGTGGATATTCTGTAGAACATCTTTGGAGGGACAGAATAACTACTAGATATGTATCTCCTGAATTCTGACTAGGATGCCACGCGACTAATAAAGAAAACCCTGTGTATATTTTATGGCATGGTCCAAATGCTTGGCTAAAGCGAACTAGAGAAAGGGTTTCGACTCCCGGGAGGGTTCCTCAGATACTAAGACCAATCAAATAAGAAATTGAACAGTAAAGAGAATTTGCGGCAAGTATTGAGAAAAGGGCCCGGGCATGACAAGCAAGGATAGCAAGTTGACTATTCTGGGATTTGACCAGCAATACCAGCCAGAGAAATAGTTACAAGCTGTACATAGACAACCAGGATGTTTCCGTCCTGACCTGTAGGGTGTTGACGCTGACGTGCGTCTGTGCCCACTTCGTTGACAGACAGAAATTGTACTACACAGTATGCAAGTGTGGGCTTTTCTCCAACTCATCTCGAGCAGCTAAGGCAACCCCAGGATATGTGGATAATAGTCGAAACATATCCAGGTAAACCCGGCTCCATAGTCCCTTAGTAACATTTTACCCCAACTTGGCGGACGATGGTGTCCTCGCCAAGCAGACGGTTAGCATGTCGAGCGACAGGAACTAGGAACAGTGTGGTTAAGAGAAGCGATTGAGAGTAAAATACCTATTATGTAGATAAGACTGCTGATGATGATAATATGTAAAGATTATTGGAAAGTGTGCAGAAATGCGCCTCTGTAGTCATCTGTGGATGACACGAGCTCAGTAGAGTAGGGGGAATACTACTGTGATAGGCAATAATGGTTGCTATCAAGAAAGCCATGTTATTACCGGTGATTCCGACTGTGGATAGGCTGGCTGGCTGGCTGGCTGAAGTAGGCATTACTGATAGATACTACATAGTATTAGAAGAGGACCTTTCCAATGAGAACAAGCGAATTGATGTTTGCCCAGGCCGCGTATCTTCAGTTTTCCTGCAACAACGATATGGATGTGTACGTGTTTCAGACGTGAGCAAGCTGTTCTATGTTGCGATTGTTATGCTGATGTAATTATACTTGATTATAATTAATGCTCACGGTTGATGATCACGGTTGGAATAAGTGCTGACGCCAACCGTGGTAAGAAAAAGTTGGCTTGTAAATATACTAGTGTATGCAGTTAGCAAGACAGGGAATAATCTGTTTATTACCTAATATGTACCAAGCTATTAGAGTAGATTCGTCTATTGAGTAATATGTAATATGGCACGTGCACGTTTTATTATGCGGCCCAAAACTTAGAGGATTTTGAATGAGGTCAACCACGATTTCGCAATCTCCACGTGGTAATCTATTATACATATCTACCTAACCTAGGTATATACTAAGCTCTATTTCAGGGGCCTTACTATGGTTTGAGCGTTTACCTGGTTCATGCTGCTTCATCGCCAGGAGATCCCTAACATCTTAAAAGAAAAGCTATGGTTAGGGTACAGGGACGAGATCAAATAGATCAAACCCATGACCAAGACTTATACACTAGAAAAGACCTCCAAGTTAACTTCTACATAGGAACTAGATAGGTAGTGATAAGTCTACGATATCAGGTATTTTCTTTAATCGTTCTCTTTGTCAGACTTTGGAATCGCCTAGCGTTTGTAGGCTAATATAGGTGCTTGCAAGCTATTTTCGTCCCGGTTCCGGTCCGAATTGTCTATCGAAATTAGTGTTCCTTATACAACTTAGACAGAGCTATGGTTTATTTACTTGATCCCTACTAGATACCCAGGTGAGCAATACAGCTACATCTCGCAAGAACTTATATGTACTCTTTATCTTGGTTGCGCACCACGATATCTAGAAAATATTTCTAAACAGGTTTCTCCCGTGAACCCCTCGTCTAGCGCCAAGAACCCTTGTCACGTTAGTATTGAAATAACTCCCGGCGTCGGTGACTTCTTTTTGATACCTTGGGGATCTGGGGGAAGTATTCAAGCTGTCTCATGGCCCAGCCGCCAAGCAGTTAGACATCTTTTTGGATGTCAAAGCGTATGCGAAACCTCTTCACTTATCGCGAGAACACACAGGGCTGTGCAGAGCACTGCATAATCCGACGTCGTTGTCTTTATAAAATCTCCGTGACTAGTAAACCCACCCGGGGAATCCTAGAACTGCCGCGGGTACTATCTCGGACCCCCGATGCAGGAGCAATCACATCTTCAAGGTTGTGCAGAACTTCGTATCCTATCGAGATTTGGATATAGCACGATGAAGGTAAGTTGGAACGTCCGTGCGATGTAACCGTGTCGACAATAGGTTCTATCAACTACCGTACCTGCCTATCCATCATTTTCGTGATGGCAAGAGGTAAACCGAGCGCGGTTAGAATTTCCTAGAGAGAACCCGATGGAACTTCGGGATACTATCCTTTACGATGACGATGTCGAGGTTTGCTAAATATTGCTTATATTGATTAAGAAGCTGTCTCTTACGCCCTTGGGTGAAACATAAGAACAGGAGAAGTTATAGGCCAACAATAAAAGCGAGCTTATATGTAAAATGGCATTACGAGCCTTTCCCAGCATCTCAACCAAGCATATTACACCCTCACTCAATACTTCTTCAAACCTAGGTCCGAACAATGGACCTTTATTTCTCACCAACCAACCTTATCAGCGTTGAAACTATGTCTCATAATAGATATTCGCCTAGATTCATAAAGGTCCATGGCTTTCAGCAACCGACACAGGTGTCAGGCGCTATTCGTTCGTTCAGTTATGACTCTCCCCACCTTCACATTCTCCATTGTCTCCTAAGTGAATCTTGAGAACTGTTGCATGACTACTGACGAGTTCTTCCGGACTGTCTGAGGCCCTCTTTATATACCAAGTTAAATAAGACGACTCAAATATCCTTACTATGGAAAACTTCTAGATCTCGCGGTCCCTACGGCATCAAATTTCCGCGGGTAGTTTTCGTAACCTACGGGGGACATCGTTACCTTATGTACGGAAATATCTTCCTTTATTTTCTAGAACCTGCCTACTGACTTTATAACACCTATGTAGTTGGCTTGCACCCTTTCAGGAGATAGAAATCAGAGAACTTCTAAGATGGAGGAAGCCCCCTTTAAGAGTTACCAGGCTCCTCTCAGTTGTCCTAGGAATCGCAGTGTCAATATGCCTACCAGAACCTCCCCAGCAACCTCAGTCACTGGCGGAACTTACAGACGTTTCGCCTGGAAGAACTGGTCATATCAAGAAAACGTTCATCAAATAGCTTAGAGAGGCATCATAGAGAGAGAGTATTATAGAAGTCATGGCAAGGAAAAGGAATGATAATAGATTCCGGGGCTCAACGACTTGTGCTAACAATAGGCGAGGCCCGCGAAGTGTAAACTTCGATGATGATTACCCCATGGGCGGTGTTAGCTCTTCGGCCGCGAATGATCGGCACTCATCGAATAGAAGAAGCAGCCAGAACAACTACAATCCGCCGCATGGTCGAGGGCGATCGCCATACCGCGGAAGTAACAGGAAAAACAACCATGCCCCATCCTTCTCGCAGGACCAGCACTCGCGCAACAATCACAATCCTCACCACGGCGCACAAGGACACAGAACCAACTCTCATAACAACCCCAACGCCAACCCTAACAACAAACACAACCGCCGCAGACACCCCAGGGCCGCAAGCACAGACAACGCCGACGCCGAGTTCGACGAGAGCACCAGCATCGACGACCCGTTCAACTCTTCATTCTTCTCCCCGCGACACACCCACAACGGCGTCTACAAAAGCAAAAGCAACAACAACATCCGGTCCTGCACAGAATGCAGTTCCGTCCGCCGCGCGAACCTGCGCTTCCGGAACTGGGCCGTGCGCGCCTTGACCCGGTGCAACGAGCGCTTCGCCGCGTGGGCCAACGAGGTGGGAGTCGAGTTTGGGACGGGGGATGAGATGGACTGGCAGCCCGAGCCCGTGGTGCGGGTGTTGCTGGTCAGTGGAGACGTGTCGCCTACTTCTACTGCTTCTCTGCCTCTTATTACCCAGTTTACAAGCATGGAGGGCCAGCAGCAGAAGCAGCAACAAGAGCAGATAGGTCCGGTACCAACACCTGGGCCGTGGGCTTGGCCCCCTTGGTCTGCGCCAACAGCATGTCCGCCGCCTGAAGCCGTTCCGGCGCAAATACAAGACGGCGGTGGGCTTGCGACGTCCCAGGGAAATATGCCGTGCGATGGGCTATGTGGGGGCGATGGTAATGGAACTTTGTCGATCTCAGGTTTCGGATCGCTAGGTGTTGGCTGTGGCGAACTGTCGGGGCCTTTATCGAATCTCAACCCTGACGTGGGCCTCAACCAGTGAAGCATAAGGGATCAGGGTAGACCCTGGGGAAGTCCAAGACGACTAAATATGTGCGCGCAAAATTATCTAGACAACTCTCTAGATAGTCAACGATCTATCAAAGTAGATAGTAGTAAGTAGTAGAGCTAGAGGTATGAATGTTTATGTTAATCATTTGAGGAGATATTATTCACTAACACCTGGCCCTACTAGACGTTGAGTATCGTAGAATTAAGCTCACGCAAATAGATAAGGGCGCTGGGGCATGTAGGGTGAACACAAGTGGAATAGATAATGGTCTTTTTCTCTCGTGTACTATGCTGACGGTTGATAAGAGAGTAGAGCTACTGGTCTCGACATGCTAGCTAGAATCACAATGATATAGGCTGAGATACTAGATCTTGACAATACGGCGATGATATACCTTATAACAAGAGATTGAATAGACAAACGTGTGGATCGAACTGCTTGCGTGGTATTGACCAGATAGACTTTTCCCTATGGAAACTGATGCACAGATGAAATATCAATAAACCGACCCTCCGAACGCCTAGTCGCCGTTGCCTGATGGGAATAACTCCATCCCACGAACCACGTGGATTATGATCGTTACATCAAGACCGTAATATAACACAAAATAGGTTGCCTTCCTCTTAGCCTATAAGGTGCCTACTTCGCCTCTTGGTATTGTCCAATCACGATACAATGATCTCGTTCATAGGGTTCTAGTTACGATAGTTAGTGGTAAGCAACTTTGATAAGAGGAACAGAATTCGTACCTAGTGTCAGTTGTTCCTGGGGCTTGATACGCTCTGCTCTCAGCTTCTGCACTTCCTGCGCGAAGACTGCTTCAGGGGCAGCTGTGCTGTCAATGCAGTTCGCCTTGATAGAGATAACTACACCACCGCCAACTTTCAGGAACATGTGTGCGTTCAGCGCAACAATACGGGCCTGATCAGGTTGAGCAACATCGGCAAAGATGCAGTCGACCATAGGTACGAGCATGCGATACTTCATGGGGTGTCGTGCATCCTCGACAATAGGGATGACGTTAGTTCGGTTTTGGGCCATGTTGACCAAGTCTCGGCCAGATCGGTGGGAGAATTCAACGGCGTAGACATTTCCAGTAGGGCCAACAATATCGGAAACGTGAGAAACCGAAGTACCAGAGGCAGCACCCAAGTACAGAACCTTGGACCCGGGCTTCATGTAGATGTTGTCGATACCACCGATAATACCGGCTGCCAACTTACTTCGGAAAGGATTCCAGATTCTGTACTCGACTTTGGTGGTAATAGGCGTACCATCCTCGGCCTTAGTGGTATTATCAATGGTAACCCTCTTCTCGCCGTAGACTTCGATGCCAGGGGCAACGCTTCGGGTGAGCAAGTGATCCTCCTTGCCGCGCGAGACGAAAACGCCTTCGTGACGGTGGGGCTCCTAAAATATAGTTAGTATGATCATGTTCACGAGCCAGCATATAACGAGGCCTATGACTTACAACAACGACTCTGGCACCACCTCTTGCGCCGCCTCTCCCGCCACCGCGTCCAGCACCGCGAGGGGCACCTCGTCCTCCTCTTGGGGGACCGCCGCGACCACCACCACCACGCCCACCTCGGTCACCGAAGCCGCCTCGGCCACCACCTGTAAGAGTAGTTAGTTAATAAATAACATTCTAAAATATAGAGCTCTTAGGATTCGACTTACCTCGTCCACCACCTCCACGGCCGCCAAAGCCACCTCCACCTCGTCCACCTCTGTCGCCGAAACCACCTCGGCCGCCTCTATCACCAAAACCACCGCGGCCACCGCCTCTACCTCCTCGTGGAGTAAAACCCATGTTTTAAAAATAAGAGTATAAGTTAAGTATTATTCTTGCGATATTTGCGATAAGTATTATCGCGTCGTTTGTCGCGTTAGGGGTTTCGCGAAGACAATTGGAGAAAAAGTTATGTTAACTTTAAGCTCCCATAAAATTTCCTTCGAGCTTCAGAAGAAAAAAAAAAATTTTGGAGCTAAAGGTACCGCTGATAGAGTTCAATTGAGAGTTTACATGGCCCGAGCTCCTATCATATTAAAGCCGAATATTTACCGTAAAGATTCATGATAAAACTTTGTTATCGATAAAGGAAAAGGCGCTTTGACCAAGTGGGGCTCTCTACATCCAAAAATTTGAACAAAAGCAGAAAAAGTACGTACCACTCAGGGCAGTAAGCGAGGGCACAATTCAATTTCCACAATTTGAACTTCCCCGAACTTTGACTTCGCGAAAATCTTCAATCCAACAAACGACATCGAGTCCATCTCCCACCTCAACACCACACAGCAGCCAAGATGGTACGTTTAGAATCCCGCTCGAGTGAATTCGTCGAATGCACATTTGTTTTACGACAACCGCAATTTCAAATTCGGTATACGACTTGAGTGCGCACAGTTGACGACTTCTCGCGATGCAAACAAAAAAAAACACCCACGAATACAGGAAATTGGGTAGCTAATGGTGATATATTCGCATAGGTTCGATACGCTGCCACCGAGATTGACTCCGCGAAGTCGGCCCGCGCCCGTGGCGCTTACCTCCGTGTTTCCTTCAAGAACACCCGAGAGACCGCTCAGGCTATCAACGGCTGGAAGTTGACTCGCGCCGTCAAGTTCCTCGAGAATGTTAAGGAGAAGACTGAGGCCGTCCCCATGCGACGATATGCTGGCAGCACTGGCCGAACAGCCCAAGGTACGAATATCTTATCTTTACGGATTTACCTCTACAAGACTTCAGAGTATTGGTGGGGCGGATAAAAAAGAATTCAATAATATTTGCTATGCGGTTATAGCTATTGCGATAGACGAGAAAGCTAACATGGTCGATCCAAACAGGCAAGCAGTTCGGTGTCTCTAAGGCTCGATGGCCCGCTAAGTCTGCCGAGTTCCTACTCGGCCTTCTAAGGAACGCTGAGTCCAACGCCGATGCCAAGGGCCTCGACACCAGCAACTTGATCGTCAAGCACATCCAAGTCAACCAGGCCCCCAAGCAGCGAAGACGAACTTACCGAGCTCACGGTCGTGTACGTATTCCACATTTCTTTCTTCTGGCCACTAGGTTTCACAGGGCTAGAAGAAGTTTTACATAAAGGTGGTTTTGCTAATAAGCCATAACAGATCAACCCTTACATGTCGAACCCGTGCCACATTGAGCTCATCCTGACCGAAGGCGAGGAGGTTGTGCAGAAGTCCGAGTCAGTCGTCGGCCGCGAGTCGGCTCACCTGAGCTCGAGACAACGCGGTGCCCGTATCCGCAAGGCCATCACTGCCGCATAGATTCCCAAAATAAGATAACGGGGACGAGGCGGTGAAGGTAGGGGGGTGTGACGATTAATGGAGATTAAAGGTTCGGGGTTAAAGTTGCTTTCAAACTCCAGGTGTCAAGGCGGTTATCGTAAAGCATGGGTCTAGGTATTCTCTGGCATGCAACTCCGCGAAATCAAAAATCTTCGTGGATTTTCCCCCAAATAACGCGCAAAAAAGTTTCTGAACGATCATCTCTTGCGTCTTCTGTTTTTATTGTGACAAATTGCTAGCCCTCTACGTACTTCTAAACTCTTTACTGTAGTCCGTTCCCTCTATCTGTGCTCTTTGGTCCGTCAAGATTGCCAACCATCAGCCAGAAAAATAAGGTAGAATAAGATACGAAGTATATTCTAATCCAAGGCATTTGTGCTTTTATTCCTTATATGCCTCTCTTCTTAAACCACTTGTATGAAAAGGCAGATGTCCTCCTCTACTAGTAAGTAGCAAAGCTTACGAATGGCTTCCTCATTTATATCTTAGGTGAAGAATTACATTAGCGTAGTTAGACCTACTGAGGCATTCCAACTACCATCGCCTCGCTACGCTTAAAATCCCACATTTACTTGAACTACGAATTAGTATGTTATCACTTTTCAGAGGAAGCATTTCATATGGGGGTATAATCAGTCATTATTACTGAATGTATCTCATCGGGGGTCTACAAAGTATGTAGTACCCAGAGACAAGCAAAAACTAGCAAAACATCTCAAATCCGCACCGTATCTCTCAAGAAAGATGAGCCATGAGCAGTATGTCAGGCAAAAATTATAATACAAGAAGCAGTCCTCCTTATGCAAAGTAACGTTCCCCTTATGCAAAGTAGAGTCCCTCTGTCCTCGCGTCTCCAGAACAGAGACAAAAGTAACCAATCGCCCATCCCGTATGGCTCCCAAGGATCCATGACTCGTAAAAATAGTTCGTAGAACGGAAAGGGGATATGTAAAAGTAGCGAGCTCAACGCAAGTGCGCTGCTGTTGCTGCTGCTCGACGAAGTGAATACACACAAAGTATTAGTATGGCCCTCGGTTGCCAAGTGCCTTTCCGAACCTCCGATATTGTTCTTGCCGGTATGCTGTTTTGCAGCCCGGTGATGTGATGCAGAAATCAAATTTTTTTCTTCTTTCAACGCCGCCGCCGTTGATGCGCGAAGATGGAAACTGACGCCTGATCTGGTAGGTATTAATCGTCGATGTCGATGTTGACGTCGACTTTCTGTTGTGTACAGAGTATGACTAGGAAAAAACCAAAGAAATAGTTGCCGAAAAAAAGAACCTCCTGAACACCTATGTGCTGTGTGCTGTATGCTGTGGACCGTATGCCACCTGATGCGCAGATAGGTGAAGGTGGTCATGCTGAAACATAAGAAATTGAACTGGAAAACATGAAGACTGAAAGTGGAAAAGCCTGCTGTGGTCGATGCGTGAATAGTACGCAAGCTCTTGCGAGGCGGGATGTAATACATATTAAGTGTATCGTAAGTAGTTCCGAATAACCAGTTTAATTGCCATTGCCATTGTTATTCTCATCATCGCTCTCTTCCGGCGGGAGTTCATAAAGCAGATCGCTCTCGAGCTTCCTCATCTCACCATTGAGGGTCTTTTTGTCCTCGATCTCGTAATCACGATCAAAAAGTGTAGTATCAAACCTGTAAGTTTGGAGTTCCTCTTCAGGAGCAACTATCTTGAAAGGATCATCCTCGATGGTGCCACTGAAGCGACCGTAACCGGGACTAGCGATGCCGTCTTGCAAGGCAGATCGGATATGATGGACTCCGTATGCATGGAACCAGCCCGCGCGCAGTCCAAAGACGATTCGCATGGAATGCTCCTCGCGAGGATCAAGTAGTTCGCATACTCGGCCTAGATGTCTGTCGGTGTTGACCTGCATGTAATCGCCCAACAAGCGTTGTTTACGAGCATATTTTTTGGACATAGTCCGGACACTTTCTCTGAGTTCAGTCGGGTATTTCAGATTCTGAAAGCGTCTGTCAGAAACGAAACGGGTGTCCGGTAGGGATACGTAGCCGCAGGACGTGAATACAAGCTTTCGGAGCTTCAGTTCCTTTTTGATATGCAGCTGCGGCTCCATGGGGAGCAGCTCTTTGAAGACGCGCTGTCTGATTGTTGGGCCCGGTGTCAGCATGTCGATGATATGGGACCAAGAAAGGGCCAGAGGGTTTTTAATCAAGCCCGGCTGGTCTGTGGGTAGTGGGCCACTGAGGGACAAAGGCCACGGTTGGTAATCCGCATCATAATCTCTCACGCCTTTTTCTTCTCGGAAGATCGGAGGACCGGTCAGAGAAACCGTTTCCAGCTCAAGAGACACGAGTTCATGTTTCTGAGCCATAGTGTGGATGATTCGATAGAATACGTTCGGAGCGAACCAGCAGTTCTTGAGAGACAAGTGTGTAATGTGAGGGAGGATGAGAAGATTCTCAATTCCTGAACAGATCACCAGTCGATGCTTCTTCAAGAATGGCGCCGGTAAGACGTGCTTGTTTCTTTGGAGCCAGCCGGGAGCTAGCTCGCCACCACAGAGCCACTCGAAATGAAGGCGCTTGATTCCTTCCTGCCGACCGATATAATCATTGAGTAGCTTGAAGACTTCAGGCAGCGCGTCGGCAGGGTAAACCTGTCTTGACTCGTACATGGCTTCGTTGTGCATGATTATTGATCTCCAGTCAGGGACAATACCCAGAGACACTTCCCGAAGTGTAGGTACTGACGCCCACAATTCATCCAAGCACAGTAGATGTATATGGAAGCTTGAAAGACGCGCGATATTGATCTTGGTTAAGGATTCGTAAGATTTGCCGTGGTCCATCACATTCACCAAAACAGACTGCACAAGTGCTTGCTGTGCTGTAACATGTTGGTATATGAGTCTTATCTGGGTGAATGTGAGTTGATCCGGCTGCAAACGGTATTTACTGTGCTGAGAAGGAGATCGGGTGACCCGGCTCTCTCCATAACGGCTCACGGGAAGGGCAGCTCGTGGTCGCTCCTCATGGATAAATCGCTCCATGGTGGTTCCTTCGCTCGCTATGATAATATTTATCGTATTCGATATATCGCCAGGGGCAACTCCCAGAGCAGCTAGTCGCTTTTCCATCAGTTCTACCTGATAAGGCTTGCTGTATTTCGTCTGAAGAGACGGAAGAGACGTGTCTACCACCTCTCGAACCGGGTTGGGTTCGCCGAAAACTGGTTGCGGACCCGGGGGTTGCCGGGGATTGAGATCCGGACCCTGGAGATAGCCTAAACCGCCACCGACTGATATAGCGAGTTCATGGATCTGCGAGACTTGGTGCATGATATTGGTGATTCCTCTCACGCGCTCCAACGAATTGGTAATCCTTCCTAGACGTGATCCAGCACGACCACTGCCGTAACGAACGGGCCATCTGTAAATACCCCAGTCGCGGAACTCGATGACATCCTCCGCGTCAATTTGGGGAGTTGCCAGCTCTAATTCACTTAACTCGAAAGAAAATCCGAGGCGAGAGACGAACGGGGCCGCGTGGTTGAGAATGTTCGTTTTCATGATGTAGTCCGTCATGTCATCTGCTGAATCATCGTAGTTTGAGCCCACGTCGATTACCAAGTGCTGGAAGTATGCATATTGCAAGTTTCTGTAGAATTCCCGGTTGACAAGGCGCAGTGTCTTGAGAGTATCGCGCTTGGGCGGCAAGTACTCTACGATCATGCAGAATACCTCGACGGGCACGCTACCCGAAGGCCAGCCAGGCTTGTCTTTTCGAGCAAGTTAGCAACAGTACTAATCTATACACATGAAGGCTTTGAATGGTAATAGAGGTAGGTAGTAGAGATAGGTAGTAGAGATGTGTAGAGATGTATAGAGATGTATAGGGACACGTGATACGGAAGTAGGGGAAGGGGGAAGGGGGAAGAGGGCAGCATAGTTGCGCGAAAAGGCAGTGTATGCATGATATGAAACGTATTTGAAGAAAAAATGAATTATAAAAGGGATAATAGAAGATAATGATAGAAGATAATGATAGAAGATAATGATAGAAGGGAATGGTAGAAGGGAATGGTAGAAGGGAATGGTAGAAGGGAATGATAAGGATAGATGTAGTAGTGTTGAAGAAAGTGTAGGTATAGGATAGTGACAAAAAGAAATGTTACTTACAGAGAAGCGGATCCATGGTAGATCCCAGTCGTAGACTGGCACGAGTAGCTCTTTAGTTGATGTTCTAGGAAAGAGAAACTCGAATGTGCGTGTGTGGTCAATAGTTGGTAGTAACAAGATTTGTAATTGATGCCCTTGACCTGTAATACGGAGCGTGTCAGGTGTAGCTTGGGAAACTTGGGCAAAGACAGAAAAGAGTAAGAATAAGCGTAGAATCAATTTGTTGATGCGTGCTTATGAAAGAATGAAAGAAAGAAAGAAGACTCTGTTAAGGAAAGGCTAGAAGGATGTCAACAACACGTGTGGTGCGTGGTGTATGTTGTATCCTTCTGGAGTAGATCCTTCTGTTGCCAAAAGGTATGTGAAATGAAAGTGAGAGTGGGAAGGGAAGAAATTCCAAGAATGAACTGCAAAGAGTTCAGTGCTTGAAATAAGGTGGTGGCAGAAAAATTGTGCTAGTGCTGAAGGTGGTGAGATAAAAAAGGCAGGAAGGGAAAGGAAAACAGTCAGGAACAACAGAAAGAACAGAATTTAGGACGGAGGGGCTGTTGTCATGGACAGACCTTCTTGTTTCCACCTTACTCGACTGTGGTTGGTGTGAGGCAACTGACAAGGCGAGAGCAGGTGGGTAGGAACCTGAGAGGTGTTTCCTGTTTTAGATGCTAGATCCAATATATGAAGTACCCAGGTAGCAAATTAATGAGGTTTATCCCTGACCACTATAGCAGGAAAGAACTCATGGATAAAATGCTGAGCTTGTTTAAAGAATGGGAGACGAAATCAAGCAGTGGTGGGAAACAAGTACCTCGCTCTTTTAGTAACATCGCCAATGAACCAAACTTACCAGGAAGTAAAATAACAGGTACTTAGGTAGATGGTAACTGAACAGTTATTTGGCATACGGCAGTGATTTGATTCATTATTTCATATTAATATGCTCGAAACGGCGAGCATATATCGATGCCTAACTCTGATTAAAGTATTAAGAGGCTAAGCTGAGGCTTTGAGCCTCAAGCTTGGCTTACGCTAGTTATAGGAATGTATGTGCATATTGGCACGGACTTGAGAACTACTAGCTAGGTAGGAAATAAGTAAAGCGTTGCTCATTCAATGTTTCACCAATACGTCAACCCCTCTTGTCAATGCGTACAATCTTGGACTCTAATTGCTCAGATAAATAAATAGCATTGACATACCTCCCGTACAATCTTCTAAGTATGCCTAGGTCAGGGGAAAGCTATGGAGAACTGATGTAGATAAATAAGCTTTAAGGCTGATGGCCATGTTGAGGGGGTCACTATGTCGTTTATGGCATGGTAAATGGAGGCATGTACTGCGTGTAAACAGTGGACAAATTTAAAAGCCACGTTATTTTCAGGCTAGTTATGTGTAATCGAACCTATCATTCTTAAAACAATAATTACTTCTACTAGAGAATCGAGTTAGATTTCATGAATTCACTTCTTAAAGACGTAAATAATATTGTCGATCGGTTGTGCTGCAAAAGTTCAGAAGGCTCTGCCCTACAAACAGCTATACGATCGATTGTAAGTATGATATATTGTCTTTTGTTGCCTCAGCTTGTGAGTCTGGTCACAGGAATTAACAGGCGTACTTTTATGTTCTAAGCTGCAAGGTTATGAAAAACTTGATTAAGAAGAAAAATAACTTGATTAAAACTACCTAACTAACTTATATTACAAAGAATAGCACATTAAATGTCCATCGGAATTAATCTGGTGTTGTAGGAATAGGTGCGTTGCTGCCGTCGGCATTGTTGTTATCACATTTAAGATGCCGGTGCCGGTTCCGGCGCCGAGAAGGCCGGGAATTTGGGCCGGAGCCGGGGCAGTCGCGGAGGGTTGCTACCGCATGTCCCTTGGAACTGTGGAACTGTGGAGTTAAACCCGGCAACACATAAAGCGGAGCTAAGAAAACACTTCGCCAGAGCAGATGACTCACCAAGGCGAATTTTAATACCATCATGTTACCTAGGTACACAATATTATTTATTAGGTACTATTTACATACTCCAGACACCACCACTATTCATAAATGTGGCTTATACCCAACAAATCGACCAACATAACAAACATCAAGGTGAAACAGTAAAACTCGGTTATATAGAAAAGGGCTTTCGGTGTCAGAACCACAGAAAAGCAACGCTGCTAAACACGACACGTCTCCTTAAGGAAGTTCTTAATGCAGGTCGTCGGGTGAAATCAGGCGCAGGCGCAGTCGCAATTTCCAGATCTGCACCTCGCTACCGGCCAGACGTAGCAATTTTAACTGCGGGTGACTGAACTGACTTGGGTCTGTCCGTGGGCCGCCGATATGTAGTTCGCTTTCCCCCCCCAGCGGCCCACGAACGTCTGCTGCAGCGCTGCAGGTCGGGCACAGGCAGCAGAGCGTTTCCGACGCGCGTGTACCTTGCAGGAACCGCTGTTGATAATGAAACCTCATCTAGGTTCCATCTCCAGCCCGAGTCTACGTACGTCCGGTTACTGTAGAGCCTTGGAACAGCAGTCGTGGAATTCTGGGAATTGGCCACATCATAGAATTTTTATTTCTCTCCTATCCCCACATCGCAAGGGCAAAAGAGAAAAAAAAAAAAGCCCAACACACCTGAGTTATGGATCCTTCTCTCTGATGTTTGCTGGTTGTTGAGTTAGTTGGACCCTTTTTCCTCATGGGATTCCCAATCACAAACTTCCTAAAATGCCGAATTTTCCGATTCGGCCAAACCCCACTGACTGCCCACTGAGCTCAATTTTTTTTCTTTTGTTGTGCACAACTTCTGTCGTGCTGATTTAGACGAGGGGCGTGTAGCTAACATATACCTTAGCTATAATTGCCCTTTCTTTTTTACAAGACATACACGTGTAGGCCGTCGACAAGGCAAAGGGGCCAACTTATTATACATGTTTTTTTTAGAAGTTTGGCCCCCTTGTGGTATCCCTCCACTAGGGGATGCAGGCTCCGGATTCCGTAAGGCGAAATGGGCGTATTGCATCTTGCCGCGACCCCTCTCGAGAGGAGTCGCTCCGCTCTGAGAAACATATGACCCCGTGTCTAGCAATCAGCACGAGCCGGATTGGAGGATTATATGGGCTGCCGAATCCTACGGTGCTTGGCGTCGCCGTTCGGAAGTTATGGCTGGATACGGAATAATTACGTAGGCCGTTTAGGCCGTGATATTTTGCTCGAAGGAATGGCGGCCGAAAATACGTGCTGTTTCTTACGGCAGGCCGGTTAATCAGGTTTGGTAAGTTAGTAGTAGGATGAAGTAAGAACTAGTAACTTCAAAGTGCAGCATTTTAACGACTCTTGGCCTATTTAGTTATGGTGTCTTAGGCTCAAGACCCTTGATTTGCTAGGTTCATAGGATCCTAATGGTCGTGCATCTTGCTTGCAGCAATGAAGATCCCATGCTATGAGTCGTGTAACGTGAGCACTAAATAACATATCTGGAAGTACTCTTTTGAAAAGATACAACATGTATAATATAATGGGGGATGGAGGCGTATGTAGTAGTCCCCTTGTGCATAATATTAATACCGTTCCCCGCATCTAGGTAATACCATAGCAGATGGCAAATAGGATTGGTGGAACTTAGAAGCATTCAACTCCATGGACTGGCCGAATAGATCACCAATAGATCACCAAGAAACCACCAACTAGGTTAGACTGCCCACTTCGCTTTCACCGGGTGGGACGGCCCGCCGATCTAGTCTAACATCACCAGACTAACGGACCGATGTAGATGTGTAGATGGATAAGCTACTTGTGATACGTGACATGACATACATTCATACGTACATTCAAGACCATAGAATCGATATACTAGGTACTCAACTGATTCTTATGGACGACAACGCTTGCGAAAACCTCACTCGGAGTTATAACATTCTGGAATAAGAGCTCTGGGGGGGTATGAGTATGACCGAACGCCTACAAAGTAGCACAGACAGCCTCCACCTGTAAGTTAACATAGGATCCGTACATGAAACAGCAATCCAACTTTGGCCCTTCCTAGCCAATGGCTAAAACTCCATCGTGATGTAAAATCGCACAAGGGGTATATAAAGTCCATGAATTAATCAATCTTTCCCAACGAGGTTTGCAAGTTCCGTTGCCCTCCGCAAACCCAAAATTTGACGACATAAGCCACCAGTGAAGTAACAAAGTAAATGAAGCCATGAGCATAATGGCCATATATATACTGAAGAGGGTATTGCATTATAAAAGAAATCCATGTTTTTCAGCCCCACGCATCTTCGATCTCCCAAAGCTTAAGATGATCAAGCTGGCCAGAGTCTGAATAGCGTCTAGCAGGAAGATCTGTCCTTGGGTTAATGGATGCCGAACTACGATCTTCGTATACGCCATCGAACTGAGCCGGCGGTAGATTGGCAGCCTGATCTTTCCACCACAGGTGGAGGACATCCTGCTGCCATCTATTGGTATCGCGGACCCTGAGACGGGAATGGAAAGTAGACCACAAAAGCTCGGCCTCCATGGGCGATAAATGAAGCTTATGAAGCAACCAGCGATTAATATAGCCCCTTTTGTCAACATCTCCAGCCTCTTCAAGTAAAGAATGGATGTTGACCTCGCGGGCCGCATCATTAACATGCTTTTGACGGGATGGCATTCCCGGGGGAAGTGATAGGGCGAGTCGGAGCGACTGTTGAGCTGTCATGGGGAATGCCTCTAGCAAGTGCGTAGGATTTGACAGTAGTTTGGGGAACACCGAATGCGCCAGGGTCTTAGGTTGCCCTCTCGCGTGCGTGTCGAACGGGACATCATCTAGCTGAATATCGTCCTTAAGGATGGGATTGACTCCAAACCCTTCCTCCTGGAAAGGTGTGTTCTTGGGCATTACTCTCTTTTCGCGGCATTCGTTCTCCAATCTTATAACATCTTTCGTGAAACGATCGATATCAAACCGAGCCTTCCGCTCCAACTTGTCGTAATCCATTAGCATTTCAATATCGTCTTCCGACATTACTCCCGATCGCTTGAGTTCGAGAGCTCGGTTCTTCCCCGCATCCCCGTACTTCTCCAGCAGCTCGATACTATCAGGAGATAACAAATGAGACTTTCCTGCACTCAGGGCTTTCCTTTTCATTTGGGTATTTACTAGAAGCTCCTTGGCTAACTGTATGTTCCGAGAAGCCTCTCGAAGATCTTCAAATAGAGGATGTATATCCTCCGGGCGATCACCAGTGATTCCTCGCAGTGCTGAGACCTCCGAGGTCACCGAACAGCTTTCATCATCAGTCTCGTCATCAGTTTCATCTACGCCCGCCGCGACGGTATAGAACCTTCGCTCTTCTAACTCCAACTCTACTTCGCCATGCTGGAGTTCATCCAACATGTCGTCGAAGCGTTGTTCTGCTTCCTGACACCTGAGCTGGGCATCTTGCATATCCTTGAAGAGATGATCTAGCTCTGGATTATTAGGAAGTATAGCCTGCACGGCAGTCATAAAGGCGAGGCTAGTTTCATCCTTCATGTGGCGTAGATCTTGAACTTGGACTCGTTTCAGATGAATGCTGTCGAACATTTCCCATAGATTAGTCCTCCGGTCTCTGAGCCTCGAGTAGTGTTCCGTTAGGCGTCGGAGACCGCGAGAAGCATGGCCGGACACGTTGTCCTGATCATCGTCCTCATCCTCAGAAGAAGAATCAGCCAGTCCAGTCTCATCTTCCTCGTAGTCGCTCTCCTCACTCTCTGCTCCAAACCCCTTCCAACTGTACGGCTTAGGCTTAGGGCCCCTGGCGTCAGGAAAACCTATCCGTCCCGATATATTGTCGTGGATTCCATGTGGAAGTGGTCGTAGTTGCCGACTCGATGGCACACGGAGGAGGTCCGGCCGATTTTGCGAGTCCAGCGGATAGTTGACACGGAGAGCGTCGGAGATGAGAGACCTCCTATGGATTTGGGAAGGTATAGACGGTGACTTCACACGTCGAAAGCGAGAAGAAGGTGAGTGAGATTTGCTTAGGTTATGTTGCCGGCGGTTTAAGCCGGTTCCCTCCGCAGCGGCGATGGTTGCTGCTAGCTTCTGTGGCAAACTCTTGGAGATGCTAGAGGACGAATTTACGGAGGGTAGAACAGGGGGGAAATGTGGTCGGCGGGCGATGCGGGCATGCGAAGTATCAGACGTGACGGACGAATCGTCATTGTCGTCTTCGGAATCAGTCCAACCTTCGGACCCGGTTGTTAGGGTACGGGATAAATCTAAGGGTATGTCCTCGGCCGACATGATAGATAATTGACTACTAGATTCAGTGGAGGGGTCGTATAATACGTCATGATGGCGGTCATATTCGAGGGGACGAGGTTCGAAGCTTTCGAGAAGAGCCAAAGGATCATCAGCCAAATTTACATGACGATGGGCGACGCTAGTAGCCATTCAGGACGTTTCAACTGTGAATTCCGTAGCAGCATCGTAAAGGGAAAGAAATGGATACGTTATTCTTTTTTCTTTCTTCTTTCTTTATTTGTTTTTCTGGAGACAAGGCTGTTGTTATTTCCTATGGACCAGGGACCAAAAGAATCGATAGGTGAGCAGGTGACGCGGAAGTGATGCGAGAGGGTGTTTTGATGCAGATTGACAATAGGTAAGGCCAAAAAAAAAGGAAAAGAAAACACGAAGGCTAGATTCGAGGCCAGTTACACAAAGCCCACCCCCCTAGCACGGCGGCGTAAGTAACTTGAAGTATCAACTATTCGTGGCCGTTGCAGCTATTGGGCTTTATTTAGGGAAGATTTAGCACGTGGCGCTAAGGCTTGTCGGAACTTATTCAACTTGTATCCCACCCTTGGGGCCTATTCTAGCATCTTACCTGCCTGGGCCTGTCTAAAAAGCCACCTAACTAGACTGGTAGTATCTCCCGACTCCGGCTCCCCCGGGCGGGACCCTCAGAACCTTAGCGTAGACCCACCCACCACAGCGATCAATTGAAAATACCCTTACCCTTAACCTTTAACCCTTAGTCTCTGTCCTTCCCCTCCCCTCCCCCTAGCTTGCCCTATCTGCCCTACGATCAAATGTCTTATTGAATTATTGAATTTAATGTAGTTTCCTTATCTACCTAATATGTGGGTAGGTGCATTGGAGTTAATCAGGATAGATAATTAACAATTACTAACTATATAAAGTTATAGTAGTCGCTATACCTTTTATAGATTAATAAGTTAATAAAAGTGGTAAAAAAAAGATTGGAGCTATCAAACTTCTACTTTACACGTGCATGTTTTTCTCCAACCCTCCAGCCGTCCTGCCGTCTAAAGCATCTAAGCGCTTAAACATCGTGAACAAGCGAAATAGTTGGGAAAACACTATGAAGCAACCCCCCCGTCTCATAACATGACGAGGCTCTCAACATCCACGAACGATTGTCCATGTCTGATGACATATTATAGCTTGTACACAAGATGAGCAGTACTTTAAACAGAGCCTCATCTTGTCATCCTAGATGCATCTGCCCGATTTCTCCTCACGCACCCCTCCGGTCCTCGCACACACCCTAACTCCTCTAACTCATCTGTTAGTGGTCATTGGTTAGTGGGGGGTGTCGTTTAGAATATGGAGACTTCTGCATTGCTACAATACATGGCCTAGTTGTTTGGCTAGGCCGTTTGCGGCTGCTACAACGTATTCGACAACGTACCCTACAACGTACTCTTGCAGTAGTGTTAGTGGACATCCCAAGTGGCATTCTAAGTTACGCCAAGTGGCTGCCGCTTGATGGTCCACGATTCCTCTATTTGCTCCCTTTTGTCAGGCTGCAGAGGTTTAGAACTCCCCTCCCCTTGTCGAAAAACGAAAAGTAAAACGGACCCTAGGATACTTACCCTGGGAAGACCCAGACTCCCGCTCGCTCGCACTCCCGCTCTACTTGCTCCTCTTTACTCCTCTTACTTTCTCGATAATAGAAAGTAACAAGAAACTCCCAGACCGGAGAAGAATAGGCGAGTATAGGTGGGCCGGCCCGCCAAGGGAGTGAGAATTGGAAATTCCCAAAAAGTTGATAAGAACGCACCACACCCCCTCTCCATTTTCCACCATGCCTTACTAGTCCTTTTTTTTATGAATACTGTTGTTTATGTCGCTTTCCGTCGCGACAGTATGTCTCGGGTTTCTTTTGTGTCCCCGTTCTGATAATTAACCGCTTAATTCGGCCGTCCGCTTCTGTTACCTTTCTCTATCCTCGTCCCGCGTCCCCGTCCTATCCTCGATGCGGGCACACTCTCACTTACATCTGAATGTCCCTCTCCTCTCCGGAGAGCCCTGAGGGAAACTCCTCCGTCCGTTATACAAACGCCGAGGTTGCAGCCACTACCATCCCCTTTGATGATTGGCTGCCCACTCTCATGCCTACATGATAGTCTTTGCCTACCTAGGCCTTACAAGCTTCCAATTCTAGTTCACCTACGATCCCTGGCCAGTTCGTCTTCTCATTCCCACATTGTCGACGCTATTTGATTCCTACGAGAGCACTGCATCTTTTTCTTTTGCCGCGAAGCTGTCACGGCCAATGACCTTTAACCGACTTTATCACGAGACATAAAGTGTGACTTCGAGCCGTCAAATCAGATAGATTTCTTCTGTCCTTAAGAGACATTTGACGTGCTGGCGTAGTGTTCACCAAAAACTGTCCCACACTCTTGGCTGTCTTCTCGACCGAAGCCATCCTTATAACGGTCTAGGGTTATTCTTTTAAGACGAGAGAACGTATCAGTGACAGAGCCGCATAGCTGATTTAAGGCTCAGTTTGCGTCGGCTTCGTCTCCTCTTCCCCGATTTGCTCGTGATTGCTTCCTCTGCCCACGACTTAGACATTGCGCATATTTCTTTGCCTGTTGACATTTCCCATGAGAAGTAAAAATACAAAATGTCACAATGCAAAAGCAGAAACATAAGCAAAAGTCGTCGCGCCCTTGGAGCGAACCCAAGTGGCACGACCAATATCAGCAATGGTATTCGGAACGAGTAGGCCGGCATGGTACGTTTTATGGTATCCTGCGAATTCCCGGCCTGGTTTGTGCTAACGAACCATTCATCAGGAACCATAGAGTATAATTGGATTGGGCCAACCCTCCCTAACGCTCCTGACCAAAGTATCCCACGGTCTGACGCTATTAACAACCTGGTTGACAACCTGGCTGTAGAGGTCGGTCATCTTAGTGTCGACCAAGGTATATACGACCAAGGCCAGTATCCTGATTATGGGGGCCACCATGCCACCACCATCGATCACGCTAGCTATACACACGATGCACGCCAGCCCCAAGATTCTAATTACCTTGATCATGTGCAGACGCAGCAGCAAAGCAGCAAAGGAAAGGGAAAATCTCTTGAAGTTGAGCAGCTTGCGGATTATGGCAGTTCCTCGGTGGATAGCAACCAACCACAAGTTACCCGTGGAGTACAACTGGCAATGGGTGACTACAGCCAAGGAACGCGCCCCCAATGTAAGATGCAATCATTACGAGCCGACCACGAGAGGCTAATGATTTTAGATACCGGTTCAGATTATTTAAGTGCTGAAACTATCGTAGCTGGTACAGCCGGAAATGTTTCAGAACCACAAGTGAATCGTTACGACGAATCCGAGGAAAACCAGGTTTTTAACGACGACGAATATCAGGAAGCTATCCGCAGGAGCCGCAGCGAGTATTACGGAACTCAAAAAGCAGGCGAACCATCTTACTCGACGCCAGTGGCAGAAGCAGCCACATCATCATCCTGGCCTACTGCCGTTGACCCTAATGCATACGAATTAAGTCCGTACCACGTCAAACTCTAGCTGACACAGTGGCTGATACTTCCAAGCAGATCCATCCCTAGTAAACGGAGACGACCTACCAACACCCCGTGGTGGTTCGCCAGTTTCGGGTCCTATGATCCCATCAACTCTATCTTACGCCAATTACATTCAGGGAACACCAGGAATGGAAGAAATCCTAGATAGCCGTAAGCCCACTTTCAGACTTTCAATTTTTCATATTTGACTAAGTAGACAATAGGATACAGAGTAGAACATTCAGCGCGGTTTCAACCAGGCGAGGTAAGTAGTGCCCTTTTTTTCATGTTTATTGAAGATGGGACAATAGCTAAATGTGTCGTATAGGTGTTCAAGATTCTTTGGTCAGAACCTCTCGGCCAAATCGGTGGCGACGACCCAATTTCCGATGTAACGAAAAGAAGGACCGCGGCTGGTAGTAAATTCTATGTTGGTTTTCGTAGGTTCATCATTGTCACAACGGACGAGAGCCATCATAGCACTTGCGTGTAAGTTATCCCACCCCCTTTTATGTTTCAACCTACTCACAGCAATAGGCCAATCCTAACGTACGACCGAAGAGGATGTCTAAAGAAAGGCGTTAGACCTAGCAAACATGGAATAATATACATGGCAGGGAGTAAGCCTAGACTTTTAAAGAATGAACCCGAACTTGGCTTCACCCCCGTAGCACTTCAGGTCTACGCGGAAGGCGAGAAACTTGCCAAGGAATCTCGAGTCAACTACTCCAAGTTAGTCACTATTGAGCACAACGTCAAGGTCTTTTTCATCGGCTCGATTACCGGAGAAGATTTCGAAAATGTCAGCTATGCTGTTGACGTGTGCTGGGATAAGAAGATGCGTCTATCGAAAAAGTCGAGGAGGTAAATCCGCTTCGCACCTAACAAACTATACGTTCATCCACGGCCTAGGCCACCATGGTATTGAACGGCACCACCCTATACATACGTTTTACACAATCTACCCCATGGCTTTATTGCCTATAACTAGCGTTCACCGACTTGGAGATCGGTAATATTATAACAAATTACGTTTCACTTCCAACGGCGACCCGTTGCCACCACATTTTTAGCGAGATTTCCACGATATAGATATTGGAAAAACAGCACACTGGTACGCAAGGACCAACAACTATTAATAGTTAGCATCCTGCTTCCGTTTCTACTATGCAGCACCGTCCACTAAGACAGCATATAACATGGCATACCGGGGTTTTCAAAAATTGGGGGGTGGCAGAATGACGCATGAATCTAAGGAATTATCATGACATTACGACTACATGTCTTACGAATTAACCAAAAGACAGACGGGGCGCAGGATACTAACTTGCAAACCCGATTTTTTTCTCCTCTTTTTTTATACTACTTAGCTTTCTGCATCTATCGTTGACACATTTTTGGCTTGCTTGGATTAGGGGTTACCACTAATAGTCCATCATCTACTCGAGAAAATACAATTCCCAGCTTTCATTTTACCATGTTGCTTTCGTACCGTATTTATCTACCTAGGTAGGTATCTATCCGTGCAGGTTTTCTGTCGTATACCTATGGATATAGACGTAAAGTCTAGCTAGAATATCCGTCGTTTTTATTTCATTCTGTCATTGCAAAACATGTATATGAGAAACTACCTAACCTAAGGGAATAGGGTTTGTATTTTGCCGTTGTCTATCTTGGCGTGTGCTCTGTATAATACATGGCAGGTATGTCAAGCGAGTAAAACCCGACAAATCAAAGCACGTGCAAATCTATTCGGCCATCGTCTTCGTTCATGTTCTGTATATTTAACAATTGTGCTCGACCTTATGCTATCTAATTACATGAATACCGCCGAAACAGTCCAAACCTCCAAGCACACACCCTCAAACCAAGAAACGCCATTGGTGCCATTTACTTGAAAGTCGCAGGGGTGTTTATTGCTCTGAGATACTCCGTCGGCATCGTTCCATACAGTTCGTATTTCATCCATCCGGCCACCCTCTTCCACTCCATTTGTGACTTATGCTCTTGAAAGGAGAAGTAATAACAATTATTCGTAACCGTGAACCCGCAACCGCCGGAGTAAAGAGGAAAAGAAATAAATCAATGTCGTCAATATGGATCTATCTCCTCCCCTAGCCTGGTTTTTTACATGACGAAGAACCAGAAGCCATGTTAAACGGCAACGATATCCTTCCTTTACCACCAGCCTTCATCATTTGCCTTGCACCACCAGTTGCAAACCGGATGAAATTAACAATCATGTACCTTAACTCATCCCCTATTCCTCATTTCCCTATCCCGACCCTTATCCGTATCAACCATCCCCCTTATCCACATGCTCATTCACCGCCTACTCTCTCCGCTGCCCTCTCGACTCACGCTTCTTCTTCTTCTTGTCTTTATCCTTGTTCTCCGCATAATCCCTGACATCTGTACCGCTTACCGTGCTAGGCGACAAGCCGGGGATAACATGGTGGTACGACTTAGTTCCCGTATCGGCGCTCTCGGCGCTGACCTCGCTGGGAACCCACCCGCTCGGCGGCGGCAGGAACCGACCGCTCACACTGCTCTCAGCCATTTCCCTCGGCTCCTCCTCGATCGTGCTCGCTCGCACCCCCGATGACACCGCGCTCTGCGGACCCGCTCGAGCGCGCTGGAAACTATAATCACGCTTCACGCCGCTGCCGCTAGCACTACCGCTGGCACGGCTCTCCTCGCGCAAGCGTCGGGCCTCAGCGCGTTTCTCACGATCTGCATTACGATCCGCAGTGCTGTATACCTTGCGAATACCGCCGCTCTTATGTCGTCCGCTGTCAGCCGTGGTCTCGCTAGCGCCGCTATGCTTGCTGTGCCGATTGCTATGGAGGTCACTACCCGCCGTCGAGCTTTCGGGGTTCGTCGAGCCGTCCCAGGTGCTGCCTTCGCTTTCCTTGTTGATGCCACCGACGCGGGCAGCCTTCTCGTTGCGGTATGCGCGTAGCTGATCCTTTGCTTCGGCCTCGGCTTGTTCGTCAACTAGGACGCCGTCTTCGCCGACGCGACGGCCGGCCTTCTCGCGGTTCCGGCGGTCCTTTTTCTTCTCGCGCTCGCGGTCTTTGCGTTCGCGTTTCTGGCGACGGCGTTCGCGCGCAGAGAGGTCGGAGGCGCCTGCTGTGATTCCGGTGAGTGTGCTTCCCGTGTCGCCTGAGATCTGCGTTAGACCGCCCGTGTACTCGGTGCGGCCGTCGTCGACGTCTTTGTACACAGAGCCGCCGCCGAGTTGAGTGGTGGGGGTAGCGTTAGATAAGATAGTGCCGTTGGGGCCCTTGCGGCGGAGAACAGTGGACTTGTAGTCATCCCAATCATCTTCCTTGAAATAGAAGCCACCGTTCTTAGCCCAGAAGAAAAACCAGATGCCGGTGCACACGAAGGCGGCACCAATGAGACCGAATAGCACGAACACGAATGTATTGTTGATATCTTGAGGCCGCACGGCACCCTTGTGCGGGTCGACCTTCTGCTCGCCATTATCGTCACCGTCTCGTGCTAATAGAATTGAACGGGCAGCTAGGGGCCCTAGTTGTTGTAGAGCATCCGTTGGAGAGCTGGGGATGTTGGTCGTCGAGCGGGAGGCGAGGTCGTTCGCTGTGCTCCGAGCTGCGGATAACAAGCTACGCGCGTGTGCCGCTAGACTTGGCAGTAGAGGTGCCATCTTCGTGGCTTATGAAAGTGTCGAATAAACGACGTTATTATTTCTGGTTGGAATGGGAAGTAGAATTGGTGAAACTAATGACTCGGCTGGTATTCTACTGGGAGAACCAGCCAAGCTGATGTTGGAAAGGTGTCTTGATTGAACCCACCCTCGTTACAATCTGGAATGCACGAGGTGAGAATTGCTGGAAGTGTTGTTGACAGGTGCTCGCTCATGCACCTTGTTGACGTTACGTTGTGAGCGGTTGTTTTTGGTGAGTAAGGAAAGAAAGAAAAAGGTAAATGTTGCACGGTTACAACGAGGCGGTTGTCCGGTGGTTTCTATGGCTGACAGCGTGGTTTCGGAAATGTGTGGCTGGGGCAACTGGGGGGGAGGTTGGTAGAATGATGTCAAAAGTCAACAACTTGGAATTGACCCAGCAACAAGTGGGTCTATTGCCAACACACTTATCGGTTGTTATCGATAATTGATAAGATCCTTGGATTATTAAAGAAGTTAAAGAAGTACCTACCTGTGTACCTAATTTATCCCAAAGAGGATAGTGGGGTTCTCTTCCCACTTTAGGCCACTTAAGGTCATTTAAGCTCCCGAAGCTGATCGCAAATCGCAACAGAGCTGAAGTTTGCCCAATGCTTATTCGTGCGTACCTTTCTGTTGGGTATTATTGTCCTATCCCCATTACATCTACATTACAAGAACTACACGGAACAATTCCACGCGTCGATTGGTGAAGCGTCTGCCGATTTCTTCGTCTAAAGGTACACCTGTTAGCGCCCGAGTCAGCTACCAACCGTACGGCTAGAATAGATTAAAGGGTCCAGTTCATGCGAATATTAGAACCCCGAATCTCTCCGTACGCTCTTGATAAAACCCAATCGGTATCGCTAACCGCTCAAAAGGCATCAGCGAATAAACTTATTGCGGCCCGCCGTCCCTCTCGCTACCTATTAGGCAGTATGTTGTAGGTAGTACTTCGTATATATATTTCGTACATATATTATAGGTATATATGTAGTAAGCTCCGTACGACAATGGAAAGGGAGAGACGTCACGTTTCAGATTCGCCTGAGCCAAGAGAACAGCAGCAACAGATTAATCGATAGCTAAAGCCAGTCGATCGACTTAGTGAACATCATAGCATCATCGTTGTCGCTAAGCGCTGAATCCCGATACCCATTAGCCTGGATATTGTCCCAGGAGCTCGGAACCGGCGGCCAGCTAGGTCTGGTTCTTTGCTATATTTATCAATCGCCCTTCAAGGGGACTATGTATGGCATAATAGGTGTCAAGGTGTGTTTCCTTTTTCGGTCACTATTTCAGGCCTTTGTAGATCATACGGAGCTTTATTACGGTGCTATCGAGAATTCCGTTTTTTGAGTAAAGGAGTAAGGGGTAGATAGATACCTTGATACCCTAATACTACACAATTCCTAAACTCCCCAACTCCCCATCTTGAGCTTGAATCCTGTAAGACTCCCCCATAAATGCCAAATTACCCCAGTCATCCTATAGGTCCTTCGGTAAGAATACATATAACCCAAAGACTCTATTATACTTAAGGACTTTATGCATAGTATTATCGTGAACAGCACGTAAACCCGACTTCGAGATCGACATAGTTAAGTCAGCATCTCCAATCCGAGGAAAGGATATGAAACAAGCCAACCCCAATCCCACAATTCCTCTGGACCGACAGGCCGATAAGTCAGACCCCTATGTATGTATGTAGGTATGTATGTATGTCAGCTATTCGTCATTCAGCTACGATCATAATAATACTCGCGCGACTAGCTGCCGTATTCGATAAGGCGTCATTTTATGTATCATTGTCGGACAACAATAATACCTCAAGCTAATATCGCCCCGACTGGCTGACTGGTTGACTGGCTAGTACATAGCGAGCGAGCTCGGTTAGTTCGATTCTGCACTAGAGTACATATATATACATACATTATACATACATTACATATGTAAATGCAAAAAGACGTGGCACAATCTACGTGGGGAAACGGGGAAACCCTGCCAACCTGCATTCCGCGGGACCTTCGAGATGATGGGCTTACGGAGTACGGACGACTCCCTTGTGTGACAATGGTGTCGTCAGTCCCTTACGCACGGCGGGATGGGACATATTTGCACTTGATTACACGGATTACATGGGTATACACTATAGACTAAGCTGCACAAGTGACGAAATCTTTAAGACATAATTCCTTCATTAAGCAAAAAGAAAAGGGAATATCCAACATGACCCGCGTAAGCTACCTCGAAATCATCCACGTACATACGTATCTATACATAGATCAATAATTAATGGACATTCCGATCAAGTCCCAAAGGCCATCCCAGGTCGTGCGATCGTGACGAATCCCTCCGCGTGTCGGCCGTCCACCAGTCAAACCCCAAACCATGCGAGCTACCACGAGGGCCCAGGCGGATCGACCGTCCTTGTGCTCCTCGCACCAAATCCCAGTGATAGCAGGCCAGGCCACACAGGGTACAAACTAACTCCTGGCCCTCTCGAGTCGACCCATCCATCCAATTGAAAACAACTCCGTACCGAAGGAAGACAACAACAAAAATCCTCCCTCGGCGCGCTTTGCAAAATCATAAACGTCCCGCTGACAGCAGAAGTGCGAACTTCGTTTTGCCCAACGGATTAAATCTATCAGTCCAACTCTTACTCCATGTGAATGCGAATGGCTTGGCTTCGAAAGCGCAAAAGGTATCGCACAACAGCATGGCACGGCCAGTTCCTGCGAAAATAAAAAGACAAAAATAGAACATCGTCCCCCTATTCCCCGATTGGCTTGAAAGGATTAAAGTGGATGTGAGGTTAGAGCCCAAGTTAGAGCCCGCTCGATGTACCTCACAGCCACCTACACATCCTCCCACCATCCAAATAAATCCCTAGTCCATGACCCGACTATCATTCCACCTCATCCGCTCGTAGATTCGTGTACACTGTTAAAAATCCACCGACCGCTGGGAATCTGGTAAGGGAACATATGCTTGTGCTTCCATTCCGCGGGCCTTTTATGATCCATTTTCGGGTATCCATAGTTTTCTGAACCCCCTTTAAGGTAACAAGTATTCAGGCCAAAGGTATATGATAGGATATAGCAGAATAAAAAGTCGAAAGGTTGAATAATGTATTCAAATGCCCAAATGCAAATAGTAAAAACAGAATAGGTAGATCGCTGCCCAGTAAAACAAAACCAAAGCGTAAAATTCATAGATTCCTTCAATTTAGCGACTTGGCATTAAGAAGAATACTCGCTATCATCATCATCATCGTGGTAAGCCAAGTAGGGAGCTGGGTACTGAGAATTGTAGTAGTCATCGTAGTGATAGGAAGACGGCGGAGCATAAGAAGACGGGGGGGCATATACAGGCGGCGGAGCGTGGCGTGTACGGGAGTATGATCCGGCCTGTGAACTAGCCCGAGTTCGCGCCACTGATCGATCCGCCCGACTCTTCCGGTCATCGCCGTAAGTAGAAGCTGGGGGGTCGCTACCTCCCGCGCGGGAGGTTCCATTACCACGGCCAATGTTGATATCGCCACCGTCCTTGCAATGGATCTTAGTATTTCCGACTTCGATAACGGCACCCATAGGGAGTTTGATCGTGATATCATCATCTCCACTGCTCGATCTTGTCGTTCGTGTTGTTGCAGATTGCTTATAATCGCTCTCGTCACGGCTTGCACTGCTCCGAGTTGAGTGGCTGCTGCCATCATTCTTCACACGACGCAAGGCCTCGGCTGTCAATGGCGGTCCACCTCCTCCACTGACGTCTTCTTGATATCGAGAAGCGTCACGTACCTTGTCCTCAAAGTTGTAGAATGAGTTTCGTCGGCCACGCGGTGCTTGTTCCATGTCGTATGAAGGATCAACGTCGAAGACCGACTCTGCATCGAAGCTCTGGTGTCTCTGTCGAGAAAAGGAAGGGAGAGCACCAGAACCGTATTCTACTTCACGCCGTGCCACGGCTTTATACATAGCAGGATCGGCGTCAACGAGTTCGTCGTCTTCAAACCCGACAGACTTTCTCCTTGAAGCTGTGTGGGAAGGTGGTGGCGGGCGGAATACCAATCGTTCTCGAGGTGGTTGTGTAGAAACTGGACGTGGAGGGGGTGGCATCCGGTCTCTCTCGTCGTGGTTCTTGCTAACCTTCCTTGATACAGACGTCCTTCTTGTGAGGGCCTTCTCTTTCGATGGCTCGTACTCGGACGGTGGAGGCGGGGGCTGAAATCCCATAGCCGATTGAGGACGACGGAATCGCGATGCCAAATCTCTGTTGGGAGGGTTCAATTCCGAGTATGTGGGAGAAGGAATGGGTTGATGGACTAGTGCATGCCCCATTGGAGGCGGTGGTCCAGCCATCCATGGAGGCACAAATGGTGGTGGAGGTCCCATATGCGCAGAGTGCGGCGGCGGCGGTTGATGAGCGTATGCCGATGTTGATAGGGGTGGTCGTTGGCCATAGTAAGACTCAGGTCTAGTACGAGCCCGTGGTCTGGAGGCGGCAACGGTCTGCTGAGGATGAATTCCGTAATAAGACGACTCATCAGAAATTCGGGATGGGGCTGACGGAGCGGTCTTGTGCGAACGGGGAGCAGGACGCTGCTGCTTGACAATAGGGTCTCGTTTCTTATCTCCCTTCATCTTGCTGGATCTAGAGTCTCTCTTGGAGACGATAGGAGGTTCGGTAGTGTCAGAATCTGAAAAAGAAGGAGTAGGTGATCTTTCTCTCCTCGTCGAATCTTTGCGTGATCTACCGGTGTTAGGTTTTTCTTTAGAAGGACTGCTCGGAGTGGAGCGGGCGTATTTAGGTTCAGAGCCGGGGATGAGATGTCCGTCGTCGTCCGCCTCCTCAAAGTATGCAACAGAAGGAGTTGACTTCTTCGCCATGCCGAGGGCTTGCGTGCCTGATAAGTGAATCCAGTCACTGAATCAGGAATGGCGGAGCTGTCCTGCTACCCAACGAAGTGGGTTTCCGAATGCGTGGCAGTTGTCCTATGCACTAGCCGTACAGTGCTGATAATGGTGGACGAGTGACTTGGAAGAATTAGAAAGGAAAAGTGGTATGTAGGTATGTATGTAAGATATGGGAGGCAGGCTAGATGAATGGGGTCAGGATCAAGTGGGGACCTGCGAACAGACGTTGCGGGCGAGACTTGTAGCGTCAGAAAGTCGGGATGGAGTCGATCATGTAATATGATTGAAGGAGATAAAAATTGATCGGTTTGGGAAAAAAGAAATGTGGTCTTCGACTGAGTGACGCAGGGTTAAGAGAACCACAATATCCCGCAGGAAGTAAGGAGACGTGTTGACTGTTGTTTTTTTTCTCTTCTTCTATTTATTCCTTTTTGGTTTTCCCTTCCTTATTTTTTTCTTCCCTTATTATTTTTATTGGAAGATGAAGAAGAATCGGGGATGCTGCATGAGGAAAACGGAAAACGGAAAAGTGGAAGGGTGTTGCCGGGTTGATGAGGAGAAACTCACAGGTACTTAAGGGGTGCCTTCTTTTTTAACAAAGTACCTCGTTATGCAAGTAGGTACATGCAACCAGCGACTGCCCTGTCTCTTTTTTTGCACTCACTTAAGCTATTGGCTATGAGTTTGAGTTGTGTGGTTAGGTACTGTCTTATACATACAATATAACACGTACACGTATTATACTGTCGTACAGATATGTACGCTGGAGGTCGGCAGGTGGATATCTGCAGATATATGTATGTAATGTGGAGAGACACGGAGTAAGAGAGAGAGCAAAGCCACACCACCTATGCCGATAAATGTACAAATAGGTAGTTTTTTTTCTTCTTTCTACTTGTACTTGCTTGTCGTAAAGATAGCTATGGTAGCTATGGTAGCTATAGTAACAGCTAATGAGAAAAAGATGGATGACGACGACGGAGGAACGGGAGATGAGGAAAGAAAAGTATTGGAGTATCGGTATATGTCGTATGTCAAATATGTCCAATATGTAAATTGTGGTAACTCTCTTTGGTCAGGCTCGTGGTTTGTGGTTTTTAAGGTGGCACCGACCGTAGGATTGAACAGGGAAGACCGATGTCCCCTCGAACAACGAGGGGTCCTGGTGGTCCTAGTGGTCCTAGTGGTCCCGGTAGCGACGTTTTTATCGATACGGTAATATCGATAGCCGAAAACTGGGGAATACCTTTTTTTATATTCCTTCCCTTTTCCCTTTCCCACACAACTCTTATTTTTCTTTTCGTTGAGTGCTTACAGAAAAATAGAAGGGTAAAATTGGGCTTGGCGGCTTATTACGCAAAGCCACACCCCTGGGGTTTTTCGTCAGAAGGAAGACTTCCAGCCGGATACGGAGTTTAGAATCCTTGAAGTTTTTTAATGCTCCCAGCAAAGTAAAAAATAAAAAATAAAAAAACGGGCAGCGGTACCCAACGGTGGGTCAAATTCCCGCAAGGCGGCAGAGATTCCCACAAAAAAAGGATCTCTTGATCAGGATGTTCGATGTTCCTGAACGACAGTGGCCTATTGACGTGCCGCCTCGTTGAACCAATGGCTATCGTTCGTTCTCTCTTATAATAAAGATTTTATGGTAAAGTCTTGTGGAGGCAAGGCCGCCCCTCCAGGTCTTTGGGATTTCTCTAGTTGTTTCGTTTTCTTGCAAACGCTTACAGTCTGTCCCGAATGTAGTTGCCGGCCTATAATTTTCCCTTATAGGGAGATTTGTAGGATCGATTGGTGCTAATAGTCAATGTCGCCAATCTACCCAATGGATCCTAGGAGTGTAGATCATATTATCCCGCAATGGCTTTTCCGTTGGTTGTGGCTGTCTCCAGATCGACGTCGCAACCGGACCAGTGGCGACGTTAGGGATGAAAATGAACGATAATTGGAATGGAAAGCCCGTGGAAAGGAATTAGAATAAAAACAACATCCGTCTTAGAGCGCCCGGGAGGCGAAAGGGACAACCAAAACAGGCAGTTTTACTGGTAGAGGTAAGACGCGGTGCTGTTAATCTGTCTAATCGGGTGTCGAGTTTAATGCCCGATTGTATATCTCGCGCTTTTGGGTACCAATAGGGCCGCCGAAAAGTTTGATAGAAAAATAATTTAGGCGGGTTAAAGGGTGGGCTTTTTTTTCTTCCTTTCCTCAACTAGCGAATTGTCTCCTTACTGAATTATCCCCAATTCTATTTACTCTTACATACTACCTAACTTATTTGTTCGTATATCGTTTCAACGCTAGCTTGGAAATAAGCAATAGGCAGACATTTCTGAGACAGTGAGTAGTGTGAATATGATGATGACGACGAGCGCCCATTTTGTGAGTTTTCGCGTAATGCTATTTGCTAGCAGGCAGACGGCAAAGAAGCAGAGAGGCAGGGAGGTGCAGGCAGAAACGGGGATGCCAACGCGCCAACGCACCATGGCTGCCATTCCGAATCTGAAGGACCGAAAAAATATAACATGTCATTGGACTGGTCCCATCACCCTATGCAGGACGTAGGGTGCATTGCATAAGTTAAGATGTCAGCATCGGCTTCCCATAGGACTAATCTACCTGTGTAGTTCGAACTACTACATTGTTTTCGCCAACCAGTCGGCCACGGTGGGAGGAATTATCGTGTACCTCGTTATTCTCTCCATCACTTTCTATTGTTTATACTGTTTAATATATACATATGTAGGTAAGGTAAGTATGTAGTCTCTTGACTCCGGACGTATACTTTCGATGCAACATTTCCAAATCAAGATAACATTACGCCATCGAGCATAAATTTTAAAACCGCTGGGCTCTTGAGGCTGGATGAATCCCAACCTAATGTCTTCAGTGTCGGTGGCCCTTACCCAGGAACTGAGATCTTATCGCCGAGTTACCACTTGGTTTGCGGCGCACCACGTTTTTTATACTAATATCTAACCTAGTATCCTATATAGATAGGTAACTTATTGAGCCGACGTATATGCATAGCGATTGGTGCATCTAAAAGGATGGGAGTACTTAGATGGTCCTAGTGTATGTGGCGAGAAGTTTGTAATTTGAGGCACTATTTGATGTTTCATTGATACCTATATCATACTCCTATAAGAAACCATCTCGAGTACTTAGATATATGAGCGATAAGCTTACCTTTATCAACTGCCATTCTCAGGTGTTGCAAAAACGGGCAGTCTCGGAGCTATACGATGCCTCGGGTAGAGGAAATACTCAAGTGAGAACGTCGATCCTTTCAAATCAAGGCGAAGAAGGGGGCAAAAAATCTCATGTTCATCCAGTACATGCAAGTTGATTGGTTCCAGATAGATTCTAGTACCTGTGTATTCTGGACCTCCCGCATCGTGAACATCTCTAGTCTGAGACTGTGCCAACGACATATCATTCAACTACCTACATAGACTAAGCTCTATCGGCACACACATATATCCGACTAGTCGCTTAGAATTACTATGTATACTGTAATCATTCACGGTGGTACGTTTCGGACGAAGGCTTTACGCCGTGGAAGGACTTGCTCATGATCTGGTGAAGTTTTTCTTCTTCTACATATGCGAGACCCCTCACTTTTTCCCTAGAGCAGATAACGACTACCAGAAAGAATGGAACCTCCACTACATATATCTTACAGACGTAGATCGTGCTATCACGATATCACGAAGTCATCACGTAGCATACATATTATGAGTCACTTCCTCTACACACTTTATGTATGCATGTACTGTACCTAATAGTTATGGCTCGCTCGGCTCGGTACAAGATGCTACGCCACCAAGCCATAAAGTTACTTATAGGAACATGATCGATACAACAAAGCATTGACGCAAGTGCAAGGTTCTAGATGCAGCATGACAACCTCTACCGTCGATGTATACGGGTAGGTGCATGATCCTCCTATGGACTAGAATTGGCTAAAAACCAACAAAAGCTAGATCGTCAAATGTTCTCGACTGCCTAGCATAGCTTAGCAAATGAGAAACGGGAAGTAGGAAATGTGGTATAATTACTAGCATGAGGATTCTCAATAGTACAGTGTATACGTTGCGGATAGGAACGTGACTGTTGAATTGATAACTGTATAAACCAACCAGCTGATACGACATTGGTTTTCGGTGAGAATCTGGACTTGTATTCGTCGACTATGTCGAACATGATTGGTGTTGTGTACCGGCAAAATATACACGACAGTATCCAACTTGCCTGCCCTGTAGGGGTCCTTGGCAATTGAACAGATATGATTGGATTAATACCACCTCATCTCAATCGGGAAATCACCAGGTTTCTCACCGCCCTTTTTATAGGAAAGGCTTCTCGCGTCACAGCTCAAGAATATTAGGGCGAGCAACGCCACAGGAATACACATTTTGGACTAATCTTAAATATTCCGATACGCCGCAAGTGTACTGCTCGTTTTGAGTGATGGGAGCCATCGTATTTCATTCTCAAGGCTCAAGTAAAGCCGCAAGAGAGCGAACACATGTCAATTGATGTTGTACAACTCTCTGCCACGCCTCAGCACTAAAATAACCAGCTTCGACCCTGTCGTCGGTGAGACCGCATTTAACATAGCGTCTCCAAGCTATTATTATTTAGAATTTAACTGAGTCTCCGAATATGACTTGTAAGTTTGTTGCTACTATCTTTGGATCAACTTATCAGCGTTCTTCGGAGAAAATGCGTTGGACAGCTTTGATGCCATTTGAACTGTTGACTTCGTATATATTGGATCGGGGATTTCGAAGACAATCTTACCCGACTTTCGAAATAGCAATGTAGTTGGTAACCACAGGTCACCGGCAAAGGATAGTCAAATGCGGCGGCATAAATAAGGGTCCGTCCGAGTCCTGAATGAGACGATTCGCAAACGCCAAATTCTCACGCTTCAGTGTGTGAATGATTCGGCTACTAGTCGCCAACCCCGAGATTCCGATGCTGACAGTTAGGATGAGGTAGCTCATAAATGCCAATAGCCTTTGGGAATTTGGACAGGATTGGCGAAAGAGGTTACTGAATCGGAACAACTGGCTCTAAGCGGCAGTGTCCGAGGCTTCTGCGCCGGGAATAGCGACGACAACTCATCAGTACATCATCATACTTCCCGGTTATGAACCGGGCGCGAAGCGAGTGGCTACCATATCTCTAAAACCGAATGGTCGATTCATTTTATTAGTAACCCCGGGATAATGAGATCTCCTAGATCTGTCGCGCCAGCTCCTAGAGGACAGATTCGGGACTTTGGTCGCACGCCTTGCGGTTTTCCCCTATGTCGTGGCCTCTTAAGGAAATTACCTGGCCAAAACCACAACCAGGGGACGACGAGAACGTCATAATCAGCCAACTCTGACTGCTAACCAGCTGATGGCCTATAGCTACAATTTCAGCACATTTTTTTATGCCTCCCAAGCCTTAGTCCCTGAGGATCCCAAGGGGTGCTGCGATAAGCAAAGGCTCACCCCTTCCTTAGCGAGGAATAGATTCAGGACACATATGCTATCTCCCAGAGGGGTATTAGGGTCATTCTAAGCGATACCCGAACAACTCGCTGCCTAGCCTTGGTCAACGGTCAATGAAACTTGGCGAGTCATCAAAACTCAAGGCATAATCCAACCCCCCAAGTAGCAATAAGGCGGCAATCCACAGATGAATATCTCCACATAACCATATTGGCCATACGTAGGATGTCCGATAACGGCCTTTGGTTTTGTTGAAGTGTTCATTACTACAGGTTACCATGGAAGTCTTATTGTAACGTCGACAACAAGACGGAGGTTTTTGGCGTCATACCTACTAAGAAACTTCTCGGGCTGCTACCTTATATCGGTCAAAGTAGCAGACGCCTGACGACATCTGGGTTCCTGGCCATTCGGGATTTGGACACATCTCAGTTGGTTGGATTTCTGATTAGGCAGGAAATGTTGGACCGTAGCCTAGTCAATGAAACCTTGATACCCCCGGTTACCCGTCCTTGCATAGGGCGAGATCTAATAAGGGATGTCAGGATTAGGGAGTAATGGTAAGTCCATAGAATGATGGCCATAGTCATTGTATCTGTAGTAGTGTTAGATAACTCTTGGGCTATCACCCCGTAGAGTGACAGATGGCTGGCTGATAGACAGCCAAGGTATACAATATATTGAAGAAGCCTGTTAAAGCCTACCCATATTCAAATCTAAGGGCACCTCAGCACCCTGTTTACTATCCAGTAGCTAACCGGTGATAAGCTTCCGTCTAGAACTCCAACCACGTCACTGAACTTGGTTAGCGAGTGCTGGCTCTGGTATTTTACCAAAGACGCTTTATTGGACGCATGGTCAACCTCATCAGAAGGTAGTTTGGTAAGCCGCCACATCGAAAGGACTTAAACAATCTTCATGAGAACCTACGTAAGGTTAGGTAGGTATTCATATTACTTGGAATTTGAGCAATACCTAGGTTAATGATCAATAGCTGCAATGATAAGAGTAAGAATTTGAGATCCCGATGTCAAAATAGAAGACTAAGGAAGCTTATAAATGAATGTACTAGAAGCTGAATAATAACTATCTAAATATAAACGTGAACTTCAAAGTGGAAGTCATTGATCATAACAGCTAGCGATGACAACGATTAAGGAACACACGTGATCATCGAATTACCTTAGGAGGTACCTATGTACATATATTAGATAAGCTTAGGTAGAGCCACAGGACACAGGTCACAAACCTTACTAGCCACAACAAGACCATGAGCCCCATTTTCTAGTGACCCGCCTGTCAGCCCAATTTCGCAATTTCAACTTTCAGCCCTACCAACCAACAATCGAGATCTAGAGAACTTATCGCTACTTCTAGTCATGCTAAAGCTTTACGGTAATTCGAATTTGCATCCCTCCTTGATGTGCCACCGACCATGTACGGTATGCATGTCAAGAGATGATCTGCAGGGACTTGCAGCTAACAATTCTATACTCACCGTTTCAAGTTCCCACCTCGAGTAACCATTCGCTTAAGATCAACCCAAGCTTCTTCAGTTTCTCTCTCTTCTTCTTCTTCTTCTTCTTTACTTTTCTACTTCACATATTGATAGGGTCTTTGGTGACGTCATTGATTCATAGTGGGGACAGTTTCTCATATATATGGCTCATACTTAAGACCACATGGACGGGTGTCAAAGATACCCAAGGTCATAAAACCCGGGTTCTCGTAGAACTTTCAGGGCAATTCTGCACTAGCAAAGACAAGTTCTAACCACACCAAAACTAATTTAGTCGTATTAGTTTCCAATAACTAAGTCTCTAGTTGAAGCTGTCAAAAAAGTTGGGCTCCCTTAAGGCTAATGCCAACTATCCTTATCGTTAACTTCAATTACCTTCAAAATAAGCGAAGGGAGGTTATTCCCCGGGATCTAGGAGGTGACCGCCGGTCGCTTATCCGGAATTGCCCGGGGTTGTATTCAAATACCATCATGGTTGTGTATTTACGACTATGCTGCTACCACAGTCAAGACAATTTCCCCTCTTCCGGTTGATAAATCTCGTCATCTGATACAGCTTATAGAGTAGGAATACCAGCGCCACTTTCGTGTTGGGGTGTTAGCGCTACTCCAAACTAAGAAATAGTCACCCCTCCTACGAGCATCCCTTGGAGTCAAAAGGTGGTGGTGTACGCACTTGCAAGTCGCCGGGCGTCGGGCGAATAGCATATCACAGCCTCTTCAACAATCAATAATGGAATCTATCACATTTCGCATACTTCTAGCGGTGGAGTGCATATACGGTGAGTTCTCCCTTGTAAGCGCTATATTCAGCTTCATCGCTTTAGAGTATTTGTGTAAGTGAGAACGGTTACAATGGTCATTCCGCAAATGTCTGGCAGTCTAGTACGACATCGCGTAACCCCGACTTCTGTATGAAATCACAACTCAAGTAACAACTCGAGTAAACAATCGTCAAGGTAGCATTTTCGACATCAAACGAACTCGTGTTCTTCTAAAGCTTGTGCCGCACTCGAGCTTCATGCAAGGTACGATGACGATGCATACGTATTCGCCGATCCAAACGCAAGTCAATTCGATCAAGTTCCGATATTATCAAATCACAAGGGCACAAGCCTCAAGACGTCGCAATCATAGCATACAGATGCAATTGAATTGCGGTTGTTTCGGCTGATTTTCTGTATACAATATTGTCAGATGCCTATCTGGCCGAACTTGAGTTGGTGGCCTCGATGTCTTAAAAAGCCGGCTTATGCTCTATCATTGTTGGTGACCCCCACCCACCAGCCCAGTCTTCAAATCAAATCCACACACCATCTCAGACGCGTGATGCTCTTTGTGGAAATCAGCTTGAAGTTCGCATTTGTCTGAGCCTCCCACGGCTAAGCACTTAGTCTAAGTGATTCATTGCGAGATAGCGCGTCCGTCCACGAGCTCTGCCAAGTTCCCAAAGGGTTGCCTTTCCCCAGTTGGGAACCTCAGGCATGACCACCATCTTCTCCAGCCCGCCCACTCACAAGGCAACCTCTTAAGCTAACCGGTGACTAACACATTCCTTGACATCTTCTGCCTAGTGGTAGTATATATTACGCGGCTTTCCCGCGCTTTCTACACTTCGCTTTCGTTCTACTTATATTTCACGACTCGTCAATTTTATCTCTCGAGGTGGTTGGCCGGTTTCAATTCTCACCTCCCGGATCATTTTACCTGAGCCGGCTCGAGCCCGGCGACCTTCGTTAAGGTTACAATAAGGCTCTTTATTCCATTTTGTTAAAGTTATCAATCCAAATTTCTAGTAATGGTCACGCTGCGGAATCCGGTCTCTTGCTCCTAACCCCCTTTTCCGGGCCCCGTCACCAACAAATTAACTACCATGCCTTTTTTACCTACTAGCACATCTATGCGTGGCCAGTCGGAGCCGTCTTGGCCGCCGAGTCCCAGCCGTCTTCCTCCGTCGTTGGAAGATGATACCAACTCAACAGACGATGATGAGCTTGACGCTCAGTGGTCTAATGAGAATCCCATGATGTATTTCCTTACACCACCAACTCCAAAGGAAGAAGATCTCGAATTTGATTTTGAGTTTGACGCCGGGATTGAGGACTCAACTAAACCTCGGGAGATCATCCGTACCGTCTCTCCTTCTACTCTCGATGGGCTAAGGAAGTACAAGCCTAGAGACAAGATGGCAGACTGCGCAGTCTTGGATGACAATGAAGATGACGACGATGATGACGAGGATTATATCCGCTTCCATCCTCATGGCCATACATCTCTACCATTTGGGTTTGAAAAATTCTTCGATCAGACAAGGCCGTCTTCCACCGTAACATCTCAGACCACAGAGTCTCTATTATCACCCGCCGCATTTCACGTCGGTTCACCCAAACGTACCGTAAAACGGTTCGCACCCCCACGGCGTCCTCTTAGAGGAAGGGCGCCTCGCCAATCGCTTCAACGACGACATTCATGGCGTGAGCCAAGTCCCGATGTTTATTCTATAGAAGAGGAACCAGAGAAGGAAACGATGAGCGAGATGGGCTTAAGCGTTGAAGACCTGACTGACGATCAGGAGAAGACGCGACCAATAGATATACCGGCTGCAAAGCCACGGAAGAAGGTTCGGTTCGTGTTACCGGTTAAGGATTAATTGCATATAGTGTTTACACTTGGATATGGCATACCTTGCATAGGACGGCGTTTGTTGATTTTCCCCCCTTTGGATTTCTTGGGCTTTCTTATTCTTGTCACATTCAATCTGCATACGGAACGGATTGAGCATCTTTAGCATAGGCATATCGGGTTTCTTTCCTAGTCTTGGAGGATACTTGAAGCAACAAAATCCTGAGGGTGTTCGGGCAGATACCAAATCTAATCTTACTTCATATTCATTAACTGCTCATCTTTTAATTGTGTGACTGGCGTCGTAATATCCCTAACAAGACTGCTCCTAGGCACCTAATAGATATCTGGTGTGTAGTCGAAACTAGGGTACACCCCACGAAGTTCGGAGTCACATCCGTATATGCACAAATATGAGGTGAAATCAGGAATCTGCTCCATCTTGCTTACGCATGCTGCAACGTAAATCAACGCCGATCCTGTAGATAGTCGGCCACACCAACTACAGGGGTATGGTAGTCCTGTCACTATATCGTCACTGGCACACCTTATTTCCATATGACGAGATAAAGAACCAAATAAGGGGTTGCTGAGACGTGCTTAGTAGCTTCATAGTTACTTGGCTGCAAGGGCTATTGTCCTACACGCCGTCCAAACCGGCCTAGAATAGATGTGCTTGTACTACTTGGCTAATCTGGATGAGTGAGTGAGTGAGTGACTTGCCCGGCCCGACTCGGATTACACAAATCGCGGCGCGGCGCGGTATCGCCTTCTGTTCGGATCGAATCGCTTCCGGCAATGGGATATGGGATGTGATGGGATGGGATGGGATGGTACTACCCAGGGAGGTGGGAAGGGTAGAAGATGGATGTATGTATGTAAGAAAGGCAGAGGCTAGCGCCAACTGCTTCGTGGCTATGCTCATGCAGCCCTACGAGCTTACATATGTATTCCCCGACGCGCATACATACATGTAGGTATGATGATCTTCGCGTCACACGACGGTGCTTTGCGTATGTAATGGGCCTCTGTGTGTGTGTATGTGGGTGTGGGCAATATGTTAGGTACATACATACATACATACTTACAGAGAAAGAAGTTCACGTAGTGTGGCCTTGGCGTCAGCATAGATACCATGCAGAGTACGCTACATACATACATATGTATAGTAAAAAAAATTAAGTTCCCAAAACAGACAGCCGAACAGACGACCAGCCAACCAGCGCCGCGGGATGCGCCCCCAAGGCACGGGTTTAGACGAGAGTTTCTATGCTAAACCCACGGCCGTTGACCGCTCATCCTGCGTGCTTGGGGGAGGCGCCAGGCGCACGTGGGTTGGGTGAGCTTCCTCGGGCGTACCGGGCTACTGGGTCGATGGCTGGGCTGGAGGTTTACGTGAGCAAGAGCTGGTTAGTGAGTAAGTCGAGTGAGCACTAGTAGAGTCCCTTTCGTCCGCAACTTGCTTTATATAAGATGCGCGCGGGATGTCTACCTACCTATGGAATGATTTGAGAAATTGGATTCTAGTTAATATAACTATGGCTTAGTCTGGTAGTCTAGCACGTTCTGTGACGATGATGATGATGATGGAAAAGCTAAGAGGTAGTGGGTTGGGTTGGGTTGGGTAAGGTAAGGTAAGATGGCTAATAATATCTGGCTTGGACCCGGTTCTGATAATGGGCCGTCTGAGCTCATGCTTTGATTTGCGAGTTTTCGCCGCGCGATTCCGAGGCTGTGACTGTTTTTAATTTCTAGCTGTTGCTCATCTAGAAGGCGAATATATTCTGTATTAGATACACAAGCTGGTTTTTGTTAATTCGTAAGCTGTGCCTCTGAACATCCCCCCTATCTTGCTCCTACTTGTGTCATAAGACAACTCCTCGTTGAGTGTTATGAGCAATAACAATTAGAGCACATCATTCATGACTGACTCAAGTAAGGATTAGGGCGCTTTGAATATATCGTATGGACGAAGCCTCCATATAAACTTGGTGTTGAGATAACGGAGGTAGATAGCGATGGTTCATCGGACTTTCTAATACCTTTCACATGTCACCGCACTACTAGACTGAGACAAAGCTGATGGGTAGTCCTAACAGCTTAATATTATGCCCATTCCGAGAATCAAATAGAAGCGTATATGTTTACGCCTCAGCCTATTACTTGTTACTTATACGACAAGGCTGCTCTGCCCCTATCAACACATCCTTTACGCTAACCCCCACCCCGTTTTCTTTAACATATATTAAGATGGATTCGCTTGTGACTAGTTTAGTGGCCTTGCAATCAAGTATCTCTGATGTAAGGTAGGGCTGGAAAAGCTACGCCACACCCTTTGCCTCTTATAGGATGGAATATAGTCAATCTCGTAACTTGGCCATATGTATCTAGAAGATATGATATATCGATAGTATCATCCAATAATAGCAAAAAGCGTCTCTATAATATGAGAAGTGCTATGACTTGTAGTGGTCGGCACAGCTGAGAACGAATTGTATATTGTACCGTTTAGTAAACTGTCCCATGTACGAGACTATTCCGACAAATCTTGAAACCTTTGACTTTTACACTTGGCACGAGCTACGCCTAGAATACCCAAACATCAATTATTCCTTAGTTCAGCCAAGATAAAACGAAGGAGTGCGCGTTAGCAAACTTCGAGGAAGGGCGGATGGATAATCAGAAGAGGACAATTTATCTGCGACATCAGTATTTCAGAGCCCAATCTTAGAATAAGGTGGGCGTGACACTTCCATTACACAACAACAAGAGAGTAATACCATCCGAAAGCAACGTGCGAAGGAAGCCATAGGGATCTTACTATCAAGTTCCACCTTAGGGGTTCCCTAACTATACGAGATAGCCTTATTCTCACCTTCTCGAATCCTAACAGACAATATCGTAAATTTCACCTAAGGAAACAGGGATATGGGTATGGGATATGATCACATTATGACTTATAATCCTATCGTGATAGGCCAAATTTTGTATTCACTTAATGCTAGGGAGTTTATATTCTGAAGTAAGGGATAAGCTGCAGTGTAGAAAAACTATTTTGTAGGCACGCACGTGTTTGCACGATAGGACTCATCTGTAAAAAGTAATCCTATTGGATACAACCAATTACCAGCTGTTATGAAGGGATTTTGTATACGAAGCATACGCATCTTATTAGGTTATGAAGCTCAATAGCCCTTGCCGCAATATTCCTCGTCGGTATAGACAACTACAACAATTCATCCTCTTCAAGGATAAATCACCCCTTCGGTTACCAGTATAGAACGTACCATAGTGAAGTATTCATAAGTTTAAACATTTGTATTTTCTTCAAGACAACGGGTCTTTCGTTTTCCTATCATCCTAAGTACACCGGAGTCTATGTATTCCTCAGCCCCTAAAGTGGAGACCGAAACAGTCAAATATTCTAGCGTGGAAGAATACCGCCCCAATAATTCATGGTATAAGTCCTATCGTGCCGGATCCTCAATCGATCCGGTGTGTTGACTAGGGACGCGAAACTCCAACGCCGCCAACGCCTTGCCCTAATGCAATTTTCGTGTGAATACAAGTCAAGAATGCAGCTAGAAAAGTGAGCACTTTGCTTTACTCATCTTCTGCATCCTCCGTATCATCTGCGTCTTCAACCGTAACCGCTTTTGCCTTTCCTTTCGTTTCACTCCTCGTTGATGTTTCTTGCTCGTCGCTTGAATTACCACGCGGACCTTCTGATGTTGAGGGTTCTCCTGCTCTCGTTCCAGGCTCATTTGTAGAGGCTGAACCACCAGCCCCGCTGTTAGAATATAGCTGAGAAGCCCCGCCCCAGTTAGGCACTACCGGGATAGGCGCAGCCACTGCAGGGGGTTCTCTCTGCGGCTGTGAGGTAGTTCCGGAAGTTTGCTCTGCTGTATACCTATTAGATGCCTCGACAATCCGAGCAAGGGAGTCACCAATTCTATGAATTGATGGCTGGGGACCACCGGCGAGGCCAGTAGTTGTAGCATTCGTATTCGCTGTATCGTTTGTTTGTAACTGCTGGCCGCTAGCATCAACTTGTTGACTGGTTGGCTGAGCCCCTACGGGAGCTTGTGGTGGCTGGCCATCAAGGCGCTGAAGAGGCAATAGTGACCAACCAGGGGGTATGGTAACACCTTCGGGTAGTTCTGAGCTACCGGCAGGGATAGCAGTCGAATAAGATACACCTCCATGTCTAGTCATTGTCGGGGTTGCTACACGAGGTGGGAAACCAGAAAGTGAGGGAAACTGTGGCATGGGTTGAAAAGGAGCAAAAGGGGGTTGTGGTGCAGTTGCATGATCAGAAGCGAATTGGACGCTAATGTTCGGGTGTCCGGGTTGGGCTGTCGGCGCGGGTTGAGGATCATGTTGCACCTGACGAAGACGGTTCAGCTCTGCTGTTAGAGCATATAGGATGTGTAATTCGGATTGGCTCGCCTGTAGGGTTTGCATTTCCATTTGGATTCGATTTGAGATGTCATGAAGTTGTGCCTGTATTTCAGTAATACTGTTCGGATTATTTGGATGGGTAGCGCCAGGGGGGGCTTGAGCGGTCGGCGTTGGTGCCGCAGGAATGTTGGCGCCATCAAGAGGGACACGAAGACGTTGAGCCATCTCATGGATATTCTGGGCGTTACCTTGGGCAAAGCCTAACCTAATAGGTCCGAACTGGAACACCCTCATATTACCTCCTGGGCGAGCTTGCGCTGGCTGACCAGCATTTGCACCCCTATTACCTGGTGCTGGTTGACCTGGAACATTAGGCTGGCCACCAGGAGCTGCGCCGTCATTAGGTGCGGCATCCTCGATAGTAACTGGGCGTCGACACGTTGGGCATACTTGTTGTCTCTCCATCCAGCTCTTAAGACATCCAAAGTGCAAGATGTGGCCGCATGGAAGCCTTTTTGGGCGGAACCGCTCTACTGCGCCTGCGGCAGATGGATCCCACGGTCTCATGTCTTCTCTGCAGATGATGCAAGTATTCTCGCGCGCCAACTCTTCTTCAGTAGCGTCAGGGTACTTAGTCATATATTTAACAGCTTTCCGGTATTTGATCAAGAGTCTGAGCTGCCCCACAAATGAGCGAGCTGTCATGAATAGGTCACGCATAATATGAATAGGTAGACCGTAAAACATCATCAGGATGGCAAAGAAAGCAGAATAGATGCCGAGCTTGACGAAGTCTGTATGCGTGTTAGTTAATAGGTAATGACAGGATCAAGAAATAGGTACTTACCAGTTAACAAATCAAGGCTTAGAACCCATTGCCCCTTGGACTCCCATCCCGGTACATCGATATCCGTCTCATCAATATCGTCCTCGTTGGGTAGCTCTTCCTGCTCCGCAGCTTCTACTTCGGCGGGATCACCAGACTCGCGACGTCTCATGATATCGGCACGCTGCTCTCGGACTTGCCTATGTCGTTCTTCTAATCTCTGCTTGGTCTGTTTCCTCACTATATCGGCCTCAATCAGTGACAGGACATATCGGAAGCCAGTGCGGAACGAGCAGGCGGTTAATATGGCGAACTCGAATAAGAACATGACCATCATGTTGGGCCGGGCCTGTTGAATAACGGCATTTATAGTATACGTAAATAGCCAGGTATCATATATGACGCTGAGCAAGAGAGATATGCTGAGTCTCGTATGGAAAAGACGCGGGTTCACCGGAGGTTGCTGTTCCAAAACTTCGACACGACCTTCGCCTATCCATTCCCAAACTTTGCCGGTGACTAGAGCGGTAAACATAACAAGGAACCAAGCACCGACTTCTTCCCGGAAGATGGTCATGGCGAGACAGGTTTCGGTAACGGCGAACCAGGCTTTCTCGTAGAGCTGCTCGATCTCAACCGGTCGGAGGGGGCCATAGCATAGTCGCTGAAGACCCCAGACAAAGGAACCATACACCAGTAGGACAAGGTTTATGAGTATCTATGATCGGACGACAAAGGTCAGTAATTCAGCACGGTGGCAAAGACTATCAATGATGGTGAGGTGTACCATAAAACATACCATAAGACTCAAATTATTCTGCGACAGGTAGACCATAGCGGAGTAGAAGTTAGCCCGCTGGTTAAATGCATAGGCAACGACACCAGCCGCCAGGGCCGTCGAGGTCTGCGCAAAGAATTGGATTAGCTTGAAGCTCCCTAGCAGCACGAGACGATATAGAGAAGTATAAAGAAGTATATATATTAAGCTTACCCCTGCGTACCAAAGAACGCGCATTATGTCAATTGTTAGCAGCAATAATTAAGGAAACGTAGAGTATTATAGATATGGATTGGTAAATGAATTAGGTGCCCATCATTTCGATGTGGAAATAAAGTCAAGAGCGGATTAAGGATCGTTTGTTCGTAGGTGAAATGGGAGGTTTGTTACAAATATTAGGTACTCAATATGTAAAGAGGTAAGTACTCAACAAATGGTTAATGCCACCTATTGAAGTTACAACTTGCAACTGCCAATACCTCATAGAAGTAACTAGAGATGACGCGACTGGGGTCACTTTTCTAATTCTGATTGGTTGCACGGATCATTCGGTCCCCGAGATACATAGTACTTAGGTACAGCTATATAAATGAGATGTCCCGCTCGGTCCGACGGCGTAACTCATATCCATTACCAGAACTTGGAAGTTGCTGCTATCTAAAATATGTAATTAGCTGCTGCTTTTGTTCCTAATAAAGTCTCCGAGTTATAATTGCCCAAGTGCTTGATCAATTCTTGAGGCATCTACAACCTTAACCATTACTTGATGCAGACGCACGTGCCATATGGAATAACAGACTTGGTACCTAGGTACCTAACCACCATCGCAAAAGCAGACGATCATCACATGTTTAAGGTCTTTTATACGTAACTCCGGTCATAAAAAAGTACGTATTCATGCGATCAGTCCTTCATCTTTTCTGGTTTAAATAATTTCTTCCCACTCTTATAAAACAGTTTGTATAGATAAGTAAGTGATAGAAAAAAGACTTCGATACTATGCTTATCTCATATTAGTCAATACAATAACTAGGGGCTTAAGCTTTTATTTTATTTTCTTAGGCTTTTATCTAATACACTCGGGCCATCTATTAGGATGGATGGCACAGATCCTTGTCCCCCCCTTGCTATCAGACGACACCTTTTGTTAACTGTTTAAGTCGCCTGGGTTAGGGTTAGGGTTAATCTCATATCATCGTTCAGTAGTTAAGTTTGACAGAAATTTCTACTACTGGGACGAGCATTGCCGTTTACATCCCAGCAAAGATCATCTATTTGACTCACAGCAGCCTGGTTTTTCTATAGTTTACAAATAATGTAGGTGATATACGGAGTGATGCATCATCAGGATAAATCACGATGATCCGCCTCCTGATAAATATATATACAACAGTACCATAATTAAATTAGCAATTAATGAGCTTCTATAGATGACAAAAACGAGACTCGGATTCTAATACTACTACTAGGAAGGTACCACATAACTATAAAAGACATTACCTAGCAATCATATCCAGATGTCAACTAAATGGTATTATTTTAGCCAAGAACGATCTTCGAGCTCTGCAAGGATTTCTTATAAACCTGTACGTTAGGCAAGCGTCAAAATACATCGACATAGAAAGGGTGTGGTAGATTTAGATATGTAGTAGAAAAATACCAAAACCTCAAATGCTAGGAGAAATAATAGGAGAAGACGAGGAAGATAGTTATAACCTCACTTAGATAAGGATGGTGACTTAAAGACTAGGCATAGGCCTAAATACGAGCAATGTAATGATATAAGGTGTGATGAAGTTTACATGTAGCAGCTAAGTCTTGGAATTTTAGCATTAAGGGACGTCCCGACTTCGAAATATTTATTTTATTAACATATCAATGTATATCGATGTATCAACTATACTTGCCTGCTTAACTAGGATAATTAGAGACAAGAATTGAACTATGCCCATCAAATAACACGTCAATCATCTCCTGCCTATATTGCGAATACAAGTTATCTTTTCGTGGGAGTTTCACCGGTCTTACTACTGCATTGTTTGCCGCTTAGGGCTCCTATGAAACCATCACCATTAGCAGCAGCCATGGCTACAAGAGGAGGCTAGGTAGTGGTCCAAATAGCATATGTATTATATGTCCCCTTTAGTCATTAATCTACCCCCATTTAGCTAGGTAAACATAAGAGGTAAGAAAGGAATATCTTCGAGAGATAAAGTCCTCTTCGATGACCATAAGCCGGTGCAAGTAGAGTATATGGGATTCATATGCTTCCAAGATAACAACCGTACTATCCTTCTGGAAGACAACATCGTCACCAACATTAGTAAAGATTATTCTCGGTGGCCGTTATGAGAATGAGCTCCCTACTGGTCTCTGCTTTGATACTAATGCCATCATGGCCCTCAAGATTAGCACAGCTTGTCTGTATGTCAGGATTCTAACATCTAGAACAAAGGACATGTTCAGTATGTATAGACATAGACTCCCGTAGTTAGGTTAGAGTTCCCTGCAGAATAACGAAGTTTTTTCCACGCTGTTTAGTCCCACCTGGTGACACTGTGGACTAAACACAGCGGGGGATCCAGCCAAGGGTTCGAAGCTTAAAGTTTGGTAATTTCCTGAGGTCTCTTAGAACTGACGCCTAAAGAAGCGTTATTGCTAACGATGGCAACAGCTTGGTTTGGTATTTCCCAACCCAATCCTTGTTAACGACTAGCGGGAGATTCTTGGGCAATAGGTACTCGGCATTATTACTCCTTTTATGCTAAAAAGTGATAATTATTTCATTAATAAAATTGACCATGGCTGATAGGCTACTTACATGAGGGTATCTTTGGCAAACTGCTCTTCGGATTAACAGCTCCCCTTGACGGCTGATGTATATCCTAAAGCCATGCAAGTCCAATTATCTAAGTAGGTAGCTTCTACTATTTGTGATCCGCACCTTCCGCTTCGAATTATTCAGCCACTCTTTATCTCCTCAAGTTGATTTCTACATCCTAGTTTTTGCTTGCCCATAGGGGTAATTACACTCGAATCTTTTAAGGGGCCTTCAACTCCTCTGAGTGACAGTGCTCCTAAAACCGTAAATCATCTTATCCGCCATCCGACTGACCATATCCAAAATTTTGCGTAGTATTCGTCGCTGGACATACACTTCGGCGGGATCAGCATCGTTGGCAATTATGTTTCGTATAGCTGGCCCTCGAGGGCAGGAGGGGAGTATCCATAGTCTATAAAACTATCTAGAGTTTCGATGGATACCTATGTTTTCTATTTTCCAGGTGGTTAGTCTAACATTAATCATGCCTGCCTAGGCACATAGCGATGAGTATTCCACTGCCATATATGTACACGCTCAGGAATGTATTGACTAACTTGATGGGCAACATCTACCTATTTAGTAGATTCGACGTAGGTAATGATATCGATAGACATAGATGAATCTCTCTCAAGTTGTACCTCTAACCAATTTCCGCTACCTACATGTTATACTGGATGCCGTTGTACATTGCGGAGTCTCCTGGATCGGCGAGACATATGAAGCTATATCCAATAGGCTGGTGCTGTACTGTAAACCCTGAATAGCGATGATCGGATATTCTGTATTGTTGCGTCTTCCGCAAGCTCCTATAGGGGTGGCATAGACGAGAGTATCTAACAGAGGTTATATATTGATTCGGTAACTAGTAGCTCCTAGGATCGCCATTCGTACACGTCTCTACATATATCCCAGGTGCGTAACTAAAGCCGAGAAGTCCTTAGGGGATTAAGAGTATATTTTCTAGAACATAGATGTCTTGCGGGACCAGAAGGTAGATAGATTGTGAATCGAAATTGAAGTAGGTGATCCCCTTTTGACGAGAAACCACGAAGATAACGAGTCGGCTTATTCGAGACGGATACTCTAAACGATCAAGTAAGCGAATTTATTACAAACGATAATGAGTCATGGGTAGTCCATCTCTATAACTATTAACTCTCATCTCGGAAGAAAACTAGTAGGAAATACTAGCTTAACTACCTAGTTAGTAAAAGAGGCGTGCGTATACGACAATTGGCGATTCCACAAGAGCGATCACGGTAATTAAAGACAACACCTAAAGAACTCGAGTGTAGATATGGTATTATCAATTATTAGATTGATGGAGCGTACAAGACTTAACTAGCTTGCGTCTAGTCAACCCGTCGCAAAGTAGTAGCCAAATCAAGAATCATTCTACAACACTGCACGACGGTCCCCCTATCCAGCAACGCCATCAACGGCCCTATGCACAGAAAGGGGCTTGCAGACATACACAGATACGACTAGTTAGTCCCGAAGGGACAGCTGAAAGACCATTACGATGCTATCATTCTATCTACATGGCAATCCCTAAACTGATGTAGTACGTGTGGCTTCGAACGAAAGCTATCGAACGATCAAATCTACTAAATCTCGCTATACGAACAAACGACTTCTGAGCAACACAGTCTCGCGCGAACCACGCCTCGGAATTAAACATGCTATCTCCACGCGACTCGATACGAGCTTCTCCTCCCTTCGCCATCGGGGCACGGCACACTGCTGCCGCGAGCGTGTGCTACGCATGGCTACGTTGACAGGAGGCTCCGCGTGGGAACACCGAGGACCAAGACGGTATAGTAAGTCGTCGCATTAAACAACATCTTTAGGGGGGGAGTGCGGAGGGGAGGGGTAGATGGTAATCGTTATGGACCTGCGTCTACGTGGACTTGCATTAAGACCGGGAAAGTCCAGCATACCGCTGCTAGACGCGTTACACATGTGCGTCGCCGTCGCCCGATGACTTAGGAGATTACGGTACGTTACTTACTGTGTCATGAACATGCTGGAGGCTTGACGCTAACGGCGTTGAAGAAAATAATAATAATACATAGTAGTTAATACTAGGTAATAAAAAGAGCGACTTTAATCTCCGACGGAGACGGGCGCTCCCCCTTCTCGCTATGGCGGGAGAGAGGGGAAAAAAACGAAACGAAACTTGTCTAAGATGCATGGCGTACAGTTCATGTAAGGCGCTGCTGCTGTAACGTTGGCTACCCCCTCGTGCGCAGCGGTCTAGGTTACGGTATTGCATCACCTTCGCAACCGTTCGCCGAGCACGACCGAGCGAGACAGAAAGTAGTAAGTAAGTAAGAAGGTCGGTCTGCGGCAATTTACCCAAGCATCACTATCATTCGCAAAGATTCCCACTCATCGGACCCATCCATCTACATCAGTAGCTCGCCCAGACGAGGGAAAAACTTCGGACGGACACTCTCGGGCGAAGCAGCAAGCAGTCAGAGTGTGATGTCGCTGGAGCAAGATGCTACGCTGTGCTGCTTGGAGCCCGACGTGTGTCGTGGTAAGCCAAGCAAGCAAGCAAGGAAGCAAGAAATCCATCAACCATGACACCTTGCGGCTCTGAGCGCAATGTCGTGGTGGTAGAAGTAGGTACTGTGTAGTATGTAGATAGATAAACAGGTAGATAGGATAGGAGGCCTGGGCCAAACTTTTGCCCCAGCCCCCCAGAGCCACCAATCATCTCGGCGATGCCTGCGATTGCAGGAGGAGCCGCGCGCATGGCAACCCCGACACTGGCGCTGCAAGACATCGAGCATGCCGCGGTTGGCTGGGAGCGCACCGCTCCCGGATGGAACCGTAAGCCTATCTAATAGTATACATACATACCTACCTCATACATAGATACCTGTCAAAAGTACGAAATTAAGGTCGGCGACATGTAAGTATGTACGTGGCCCAAAACGGGGGTCAGCCGGCCGAGAAATCTGGCTCTACGAATAGGGTGTCGTTGTCGACGACGACGACGGCCTCGGTTCGGATCTTAGCACAGACGGGGGTGAGGGGCGGACAACGGTGACTTGCTTTTTTTTGGACTGACGAACGCTCTGCTGCTTGCTGCTGCTGCTGCTGAACCGGCAATCAAAAAATCTTGGAGTGAGGTGAGGTGAGGCCTCTATACTATGAAGAATGCACGCATGCTACGGGAAACCGTATGTAAGTCTATGTAATAGACTGCACTATGGCGACTCAAAGCGGTGTAGTGTCGAGCAATCCAGAAAAGATCTTCAGGCAATGCTACGCCAGAGGCTGCTGAAATGCTGCCAAGCGATGATCTCGCTTCTGCATGTAGGTAGCATCCAACGCACGACTGGGGATCGGATTGGGGATGTGAAGGAGGGGGGAAGAGGGGGGAGGGGGGGGATGGAAAAGATACTGGTTTTCGGACCGTAGGAGACTGTCCTGGGTCCCTGCTGACTGAGGAAATTGAGGCTCAAAAAACACGTGTTGCGGGAACAGCCCAGTCAACTCGATAGTCTAATTACCCGTCAGGATTCTAAACATCCGACCTTTTACCGGGGCTTCGCCCCTAAGGTCAGGGACTTTTAGATGGAAACGTACTTTTAGATGGAAATTTCTGTAGCTACTTTATTTAGTATGGGTCCCGCACCTAAAATCCAAGTACCACCGGAATAATGAAATATCACATTAGTTACAAATCCAAACCCTTCATTATTTACATTTGCCAATCTCAACATTATCAAATACGTTGATTTTCAACATCTAAATCAGTCACCCACAACTGATTCAAATACCCTAATGAGTCTAAATGCGATTTTGACGATAATTTCGAGTAAATAGCGTATTTTAATCAAAGGCATCAAAAGGTGTATTGTGTGTAAATGAAGCATTTGTGAATATTACGATAATCAAATAAAATGAGGGGTTTATTACATAATATGAAGTTAAGGTATTAGACACTTGCATGTAAAATAGACTATTCATTTTAAACGAGATACAAAATTTTGTATGAGAAACGCTAGTAAAATTTTGTATTGAAATTTCTATCTAAAAGTACGTTTCCATCTAAAAGTCCCTGACCTTAGGGGCGAAGCCCCGGTAAAAGGTCGGATGTTTAGAATCCTGACGGGTAGTGTTTATTTTGTTTATAGATTGGTGGATGGGTCTATGATGATGGTTGGAGGATATACGGGCTGTCAGTAGGTATGTAAGATGGGTCTCCCCTGAAACGGGCCTTGGCGACGACATCGTTACCATGATAGGGACACAAGCATTTATCGTACCGTACTGTGCGATGCCCAAGATACCATTGCCACCTACGTTAATTGAGATGGAGGTGGGGGTTTATTAGACCTTCAGCGCTGCTTTTCATCAAGTTACCCCGGTCTCGAGACCGGATTCAGAGGAAGATAGAGGGATTACCGAGCTCCACGTCAGCCACGCGCATGATTCCCAAATGCCTAGACGCGGAGTAGATCTTGCGTCGGCGATCGATGGCTGGCTTTTAAGGTTGACGGCCTACTGCATCCGCGAGTTGGGGACATACATAGGTACACTACTGCTGGAATAGTACACAGTGGAGGTCTTACATTGAAGCTTGACGTTACAATATTCTATATAGGTAATATAATATTAGATATAATAGCAGCTTTGTTATAGGGGATCTCAGCAGGGTCGAGAGTTTTTTTTTGATAGCGAACCCAGCTGGCATATGCGCGTCAGAGCAGGCAATGGTTCTTTTGTCAGTAAATGCCAGGACAGTGTGGCGTAGAAGCGAAGGGCAGGGGGGGGTTTTAATCTTGGTACAAGGTAGTTATTATCTCAAAGTAAGTACATATCGAAAGGCATGGTATACTATGTACAGGCTCGCACTAGACCCTCACGGAGCGAGGGGCCGTGGTCTGAAGCTTATAAGTCAGTCACCTGGTAATAAAATCATACTCTACTGAGATACGGTAGATTGGGGAGGGGGGATAAACCCTGGGATAACCCTCCCCACAAACGTTGAGGCTTGGGACTAAGACAAGACGGGAATTGTTAAGCGCACAGAGTCGTATCCGGCGGCAGCTAACACGGGGCGGCGCGCGGAAACCAATTCGTCGGGTCTCCGCTAAGAGCTTAGCAGTGCGGAATTGTAGGGCCATCAGTGAAATCCTTCTGGGTCCCTTTGATCTAATACTTCATATCATACCATAACATCGCGCTATAAGTCCACAGCCTCGGTAGGTCCACACGATATATCATAGTAAGCCGCAAGACTCATTCTTAGTTCCACATGATATCGAACCATGGTCGTTGACTATGGAATTTACTTGCGGTTGTAATAGACGTTTAGGGGCTTGTCAAAGGGTCTAGAATTGCCGTATCTAGGCGTTCCCGTGGGTTTAACGCTGTGGCTGCGATGATCGAACCGGCTAGCTGGGACGGTTCCATGGGTCCCTTGAACGCATGCTAATCTTGGAATCCTGTCATCTATGTACATACAATACAATACATAACTCCTACACCGGCTTCTTTATTCATAATCGCAACCGTCCTGACGATACATTAGAAACTGTAATCCTAGATCTTTCTTATTTTGGGTCGTTATTGTGAGGTAATTTCCATCAGCTAGGGTCTACCGGCCGAGAAATCTAGAATAAGCCGGGATTCGATGATGATTTCCCTTTATTAACCATAATATATTCATATCTACATAGGTACCTAAGGTAGTGCTTTGATATTGATATGTATTCATGGGTATGGGAATCACCATCAACATCACAGGCGGTAGACTTTATTGTCTCATTTGAACTTCCAGGGGTTTGGCCAAGCAACACACGGGCTTCCGGGAATTGGCGCGTGATCTTAGAGTTCTTCATCCATGTCCGCGACACGCATAGACCTCCTGACGATTTATTACATTACCTAGATCCAGACCGGTTGTTAAGACGATCAAAAGAGGCTCTTTCACGGAACCTACCGCTGTAGTCAAAGAACCGTGTCACAGTTAATTTGTACTTAGTGGCAGGGAACTTAGCAGAGGTGTAATCTTGGCTTGTGCAGTGCGACAAGAATTACATATGGTTTATTCCCTCGTTGTGATATGTCGTATTGATGGCTGTATGGATGTAAGGTAGGTATACCAGACCTAATCCTGGCCAAAACTATCCAGGTACTGACCTAGGTACCAGTTAAAGGTACCAGTTAACTTGAGCAGCGTCAAACTAAGACCTGTCCCGGCTCTACGTGCCTATACGAGATCTTAGGATGGAGTTTTCATTACAGGTAGATATGAAGCAATAAGTCTGTTAATAACGACCAACGGGACGTATATCTACTAGGTCTGAGACATACTGCTGCATCCGAAGGATTTTATGTGTAGTATGCGTAATACTTTAGCGCTATTCCGGCGCGGCAACGGGTTTTACCACGTTGTGCTCCGTGCTGATCTCATCCGCTAACTGGGCGCATCTCTAGACTTGGCATAAACTAAAGTTCATATAACATTAGAGAGGCTTGATGTTTTATGCCACAGGAGCAGCAGTGAAAGCAGTGAGACGGTCTGGACCTACGGCGATCATTTCTCCCAAGCCTGTGGCACCCAACCTCTGCATAGCTATTATTTATGTTTAAGGTTCTGAGAGACATGCATACCCCTGACTCTATGATATATATATAGAGAGAGATAGAGAGTTAGGTAATACGTATAGTTATTATCTATATGTTCCAGTAGTATTATGTTGTTACAAAGAAGGATTAAGAGACGGAGGTTTCTAGTAAATTTCGGTCCCGAGGCGATGGAGCTAGGTCCGTGAGAAACGCGGGCACGTGGAGCCTTGGACTCCTTATGGGCATAATAATGTTAAAGCATGTGAGTTTTGTTTTACTGTACTGTAGCATACATAGTGGAAGAATATGTAGGTAGGTATAGTCGCTGGGCGTTCTAATTGCGGGGGATCTAAGATGTTTCTTACATAGGGGCATGTCTCTCGTTTGATGTGTAAAATCGATACTGTGCTTTGTTTTAAAAAATGCACCAGTTCGTAGAATGCAAGCCAACATACATATTAGACATGCATCTTAGCGGGCGGTTGCTTGGCTCATAAGTCACTAGTCACCAGTCACCATTCAAAATCTAGCACACTCGCGTAGCTATGCTATACCCATGTGCGGATATAGGCACCTATCTATAATAACTAACTTAGATATTGTTACGTGCCGCAGGTACAATACCAAATCTCGACACCGCTTAATAAATGATCGATTGCAAAAGTTCGGTGAGATCGGGTAGGGCTAGGTAGTTGTTACCGAACACTCGGAAACATGGCGTTCCGGTAAAACCCTTGGGGATCAACTAGAAGCGAATTTTACCCATGACGATATTGGAAAAGCAAGTTGATTACTGTACCTACTCTAGTATCTCCAGGGGCTTGAAGATGGCTTGCGAAGATCCTCATGTTAGTCCACAATGGCTCTCTTGCATGGATAACGGCTGGCGGCATTGGGAAGTACAGGATGCAGAGAAAGGGATTGGAGCTTCCATGCATCTTTCTAGATCTACCGAACGCTATTTTCTTGTCTTCAGGGCTTGTCTTTAGGCCTGTTGATTCGGTTAAGTCATCATTGAAGTATGGTTGGCTGCCTCGCCGGGCACCTGCAACTTCAGGTCGCCGATGTGGCGGAAGTAGGAAATGATTGGCGTTCTAATACAAAAGAACACGGACTCCTATGCAAATTTACCCAATAACTCATTATCGGATCCTTGCATAAATATTCCATAGGCGGTTAGACCAAATACCCCGTAAATACGTAAAATACGAAAATACTAACGTCAGATCGCAGCTTGGTCCTCGGTATTGCATTTACATGTACCTACCTACGTACATATATATATATCAATATCTTGCTGATCTACATATCCATCTGTGTTAGAACCTGGTAACGAGCCTGAAGGATAGATGCTAGTTCATCTCACGACCTTAGACCAGCAGGCATTACATGGTGGATCTCGTTCCGCCGTTACATTTCTGTGACATGGCGTTGCGATAGCGTCACAATCCAACTTGATCGCCCTGTTTTATCTAAACGGCGGATGAGATCATCACGATTCCTGTCCGTGAAGTTAGATTATCACGTCGGGTGCAGAATTATGGACCGTTGATCTATTGACTACCTACCTACGCAGCCACGACGGTAGACCCCTTTTCATGCGTTGAAGGGGCGTAGGAGGGAATAGCACGTTGATAGTTCAAGACAACAACGGCCAACTCTGCAAGGTACGCGCGCTTATGTCACTCACTAACTTAGGTGGTTTGAAAGCTTGTGCATCCTTTCTTTGACGTATCATCATCCCCGGTTAAGCCAAGCCTTCGCCTGCGGGAGGAACTAGGCGGGATTGTAGGTCTTATAAGGTATTAGAACCAAGTTTTATGTTACACATGGCGCGCTGTCAACGCGCTCCTTGGTGCGTTACTAGGATTGCGTATCATAGGTGTTCGTCTAGCTTGTATGCGTTCATCCTCACCTTAGACAATAGAAAAGGGGAGGCAGTTTGATAGTAGAGAGATAGGGGGTTCACCGAGATGAAAGATGTCTCTTCTGGACACCGGACCCATCCAGTCTCGCCCAACTACATAGTATGAGTATCAATATGCAGGGTCCCCAACCGAGCTTGTCTACGTCGATGTGCGGAATCTTTCCGAGAGGCATGTAGACAGTAGAAATGTCTCGTTCAGGTGACCAGTTGGTAGGACGAGGTTAGTGGTGATACAGTAATAGTCTGTGTATGTATGTGTATTGCAAATTCGTCCGCTTAGTTACACAATGACCTTTAGAATCCTTCAACTCATCTCCGTTCATCCGTTTTATGCTCCGATGTCCGCTGTGATATCTCTAGCGGTACTAAAAAAAAAAATACTGATTATGTGGGCAAATGTGGATTCTGTACGGCATATACTCAACTCCATACATCGTCTGCGCGTGAAGTTCATACAAGGTTGACTGTTACGACCCGTCAGTCTGCCTTGGCTCTTGGCCCTGGGGTCTTATTAGGCGCAACAACCAGGGAGAGGGACTCCGAAGTGCTGTACTGTCTGTACCTTGTACCAAATACATGTCGTAGAGGCTCGGAGCAGGGACCTCAAATAGGGCATAGCGTATACATGCCGTGATGTAGATATGGGTCTCTGGGGAAGAACCTGTAACAGGGTTCCTGGTCTTAGACGTATCTTGGACGCCAAACCTTTCTTGTAAAAATTCGCTAAAATTATCCGTTTTTGATCAAGCTCGGGCTCACTAGTGGTTCACTGTGTATGCACAGATATATTATAAATACGTTATGGATACCATAATGGGATATGTGAATGATGGGCGGAGCGGGGCGGAACTTGCTGAATGCGAGACTAGTGTAGGGGTATGTATGATGAAATACATGTAAGTATGGACGATATTGTACAACTTATGCACTCGTATGATATGAGAAAATCAACATTATGAATATCTCGAAGTGTCATGGTGCTGTCACGAATTTCCTTAGTTATTTGAAACCCTCGTTTATAATAATTAAGTTCAACTAATGCTATCTACGTGTTATTCTAAGAATACCTTAAGAATATTATTCAACCAGACTTGAAATATCATCTATCTAAAATTATGGCTTCGGTTGTGCCGTCTTGGCAACTTTATTCTGCCGTCGGTATAAATAATATTAACACTCATCATGTGAGAACTAGGTTGTAGATGATCGTAGGACTGAGGCTCTTAACATATGCCTTAGTTTGATATCTATATGCTTAACTAAATTCATGCTTGCGAATAGGCGTCTTTTTCATATGTTGGGTAAAAGGTGCCTATAAGCTACAGGGTGCAAGAAATGCTTAAGACTTCTTAGTCAGAGTCTCAGCGACAACACATCTCGCATAAATACCTATATTCTATTATCTTATCTTTATCATCATCCGTCCGATATTAGAAAGGCTATTGTAAATAGGTGAAGTGTTTGTTTGTACCGTGCTCATTTTAGGTTCCGTGGTTCGACCCGAGTAAAAGGAAAAGCTTGCGATTGGACGAACAATGCATAATAAAGTCAGATAATTACATGGATATGGCGGAGATCACAAATGACATTAGGACCGGCACCTTGTTACGACAGCTCAGCCCTATACCCCAGAACTGCGGTAGAGTTTTCAAACTATTCTGTTAGTGTTTTTCAGCTTGTCAAAATTTTTATTAAAACAACTACTATATATATCAATGAAATAAACGGTAATAACATACTTGCCGAGAAGCTATAATACGCCACTAGTCGCTCATATTTTCACGTGTCTTCATTGTAACACTAGAGAAAAAAAAAGAAGATTTATTTTTAGGAACGTGGGTTGCATACTCAATAGTTATGGAACAATTATGCATAGAATTTAGTTCTAGGCTTTCCAATCAGAAAATTGCTGACATTCCCGTGTTGCGCGGTATCGTGTCAGACAACTACGTACTATGGTAACACCCACAAGTCCTGCAGTCCTTCGAAGGATTTGGTCTTTGACAAGGGTATCTTAAAAATGAGACACGAGTTTTGTTCAGTTGTGTAGGATTGCAGGAACGGATCGATTCCTTCTGATCTATTATGTAGTTAGGGCTTACATTTCTACCCCTGAACCGGAGGGATTAATATGCCGCCGTGTAACATATTCCATGTGGGCGCCAGGGATAGTTGGGACATGTAGGCGTCTGTAGGCGTTGGCCCCCATCTTCTCCAACTTCTATGGCCGCGTCGAAACAGGCTCTCCTTTCTTTCGCAGGACAGTCTTAGACGGTAGGACCAATCAACCTACTTGTAAATCTGCTGTTTTGAATGAAAGGGCTGCTAGACCTGGTCGGTGATGAGTTGGCGCATCAAATACGTGCTTACATTTAGTACTTGTGGTGCAGAGGCGCCGGGTTTTGCATAGTGATGGATGGTACACGGAAGACGATGCTGCCTAAATTGGAATATTCATCGAACATTCGATTATCGTTCCTTTGGTACGAAAGTCTAGCCAAGAAACGCAGATCAACCTTCTATTTTATGGAGGTGGCTGTGAATTTGCTTACATTTGAGAGGCGTTGAACTGTTGTTAATCGGGGTTTCTCTCATTGACCCTCTTATAGGGCTGAGTACCTTATGCTAATCGCATCATCGTCACGATCATCTCATCCTCCGCCATTAATCGGGGTTATGATTAGATGAGAACTTTAACTAAATCTGGTTAATTAGGATAATTATCGTGAGAGATACTTAATGCATGACTGGTAAGCGCTCTTGTTAAACAATTAGTTATACGTTTTTAGACTGGGTTTCGCCAATGATGCTCAACCTTTTTATGATAGGGGTAGGCATCGTTTTATTATTAGATGATTTCCGACTTTATGGAGAATGCTTCATTATCTGGCTCGGTATAGGTTGTGAAGCCTCGCGCCGGTACTCCGACCGTAGTGATCTAGATAGAAATTGAGTCAATTGTTTGCGAACAACCCCTGGTGACATCCTAGCCCTTGGCGCTGTTAGACTCTTATTACTGTGTAGGTTACCGTAGGACGGTAGGACGACAGGAGGATAGGAGGACATGAGAATTGACAGCCCAACCGCACGTCGAGAAGACGATATCGTTCATGGCTTGAGGAGGTGGAGTAAGCAGAATTCATGCAATGCGCATCCGTCACGAGGCGATCCTTCGGATTTTCACGTGGCATCATATCGCGTGTATCACACATGGAGCATGGAGGAGGCAAATGCATATTGCAACACGACATGACGTTTTTAAAAGCGCTGTCTTAAAGTCGGACGGTGTGGATGGCCTAAAAGACTACCTAGGTATGTATTGTGTAAATGCGAACGGTGCGCTTTACCCTGTTGAGAGGTATGTACATACATAGATCTGGTGTGGTATATTAGGATGTATGTATGTAACGCGCCTCTGTTGTAGTAGCACATAGTGGACGCTCTATCACAATAACATCTTGGCATATGGGCGTAATGTTGTAGTATGTTTGCTTGAGAAGGATTTCTCAACTTGACCATTTTAGTTAAGGAGTAAACGAATAGATTTTACCTGAAACGGAATATGACATCAATATTTTCGCCTATTAATTTGGCCTATACCATGGTTGTCTATATGTCTATATGTTTATATGTCTATAATGCCTATAATGCCTATATCTATATGTTATGATAAATAATCATATTGTCATAACACCGTTCTAATTGCCACACTTATTCCGATGTGGAACTTTTGTACTCCCTTCGAGCTTCTTTTTTTAGATCGAGACTAAAGTAGATTAGGTCACATAGCTTGTACCGTGCGCGACGTATTTTGACCAATCATTGCTTATTATTCGAGTTGCCATCATTCAAATTCCCATCTTAGACATACATGTACCTAATTTACCAAAAGGCCAATGAATGATCTTTTGCTCGGACTCACAAATTGAATTGTCTTTCTAAACGCTCTAGAAACTTTCCTAACTAAGGCGTAAATGCTACTTACGGATCTTGTTATGAGCAGTAATCTTTACGGAAAACAACTTGAATCTGAGACAAGAAGCATGAAGTATGGTTCGGTATAATCCCGGATGATAATAAGTTTTAAAGGTTGTTGTAAGCTACGATGTTACATCTTTTCTTTTTCCCCCGCTTGGAAGTTTGAAAACTTGAAAACTTGGGACTCTAGGAACTTAGGAGCTTTATGAGATTTGCGGCTCACGGTACTCTATGCGAGTCTTACATCCCCTTGCATCGTAACTCTTCATCCGAAATACTACTAAATACTGCCAAATGCTACCGGCTGCTTACAAAGATATTGACCGCTTCACTTGTCCGGACATGTGCGAAGTGAAACTGTCACCAAGGTAGCTGGCTGGCTCGTTTTGGACATACCGCCGCTTCAAAAACGGAAGATGCATATATTAATGGTGTTGCTATGTGCAGAGTGAGAAAAGTAGTGGAAATGACAAAATCGCCAATCAGACTTCATAATGGTATTATTTCATACTATTACCTGCCTGACTTCACAACACTATGGGCTGGTCCGCAGTATGACACGTGCATCCTGCCGCAGAGCCCAGGAAAAGGGGGCGGTGCTTACATTACCGCACCGGAGATATACATATATACATGGCTGTGTAAATTGTGCAAAGCCCGAAAGATGACGCTCCAATATACACAATGTACTACTCTTCATGTAACTACTATCTTTTATGTACTATCTACAGTATAGACTGATAGGTATGCAGACTGATTGATGTACCTAAGATGCGATACGATACGATCGGACGTTTGAAACCTCCACACTAAATAAGTTGACGATGATATCGGCAATATAACTGACTATCTTACGTCGGCGGGGAACATAACGGCGCGAAGCCTCTTTAACTCTTTGCTATCTACCTAACCTAATGTATGTAGCGCCCCTGTCCTCCGCCTTAGCCATCGTTCGGTCTGCCGTTCTGCACCAACGCTACCGTTTTCCGGACCCGCTATTAGGCGTTCTTGAGACATATTTCTCGTCTCCTATTACTAGATTCAGAATACCCCGACAAGATACTCTAGCCTGGAGCATAGCCTAGAGAGCTAAGGAAGAAAATGTGCGCGTGGTAAGCATACATAGTGTAGAGTGTAGCATACATTTTACTGAAGTAGATATGAGACACATCTATCGATAGGTTAATTCCAGAAGGTAGATGTCCCCGTCTAGTTCTCGCCTTTTTTCGGGTTCGGATTCTGGCTCTGTTCCTCCTAGGAGCTCTAGAGCGTTTCTGGGGTTCTATTCGTCAAATTAAAAAGAAAAGGGAAATGAGGAAAAAGGAAAAATAACATTTCAGGATCCTAGAACCTTATACTGGCAATGAACCCTGTTTCTTAACTACTGTATTTACACCATCGAGACTACGGGGAATATCTATACTAAGCAAGGACAGTTCTTCTCGGCTTTAACTGTAATTAATTGTCTTCATTGCTTAATCCCATGTATATCCGTCGTTTCCGTAGAAATAATGTAAACAAACGACTATGCTTGTCGTGAAGATGAATTCCAGTGATCTAACGATGCCAATTAGAGATGACCAGCAGGGCTCCCAGACATGCATCTCCTGGGATTTAGCACGGTAGCAGGGGGGGAAGATGGTTAACGGGGACTACTCTCTTGTACCGTATACAACATATACTACCTGGGTATATTATGCCTATGCTAAGATAAAAAGGACATACCACTAGTACAAATCAGGTGTCTACTCGATTGACGGGACCTTTGGCGACTGAAAACAACGATTGACAACAGATGGGAAGACAGATTATGCCGTGTACTTTGTAAATCGTGGGTGCCAGGGGTCATTTGGGGAGCCCACCGTCCCACCCTACCTCTTTGCAAAAAAGAACAGGCCTGCAGGCCTTAGGTATTTTGGTACTCTAGGTCTAGGTACTCTAGGTATTGAGTCTTGGTACTTAGCCTTAGCACAACATTAGGTGTGTGATGCTCTACCAATAACACCAATAACGGGGGCCGCCTCAAAGCAAAACAACTCCACGGTCCAGCTTATCATTCGTCTCTTTGAATTATTGACGGGCGGGATACTAATTGTACCCACCTAGGTCCTTCACCCACGCTACTTGCTGACGGCCTCGCCTAAGAATGGAAGAGACGCTAGCAAGGTGACCCTATGGGGGGTCGAAATGATGTACGTAGGTACCGAGTATGAGTTGAAGTTTGACACACGGTATGACCCAAATAAGGCTCTGGATCGACTTTGTAATCCCTGTTCTCACCGCTGCCGCGGATTCTGCCCTTCTGCCCTATCAACCCACATCTCAAATGGGCAGCATGGAGATCTACGTACCTTGAGAGAAAAGCGCGGCTGTGCGCGCGAGTGTGTAGTGTATATAGAATAAGAAGCCCCCAAAGCATTACCGGTTCCTACTGTCCCATCTCTATGACCTCGGACTATGCTAAACTACTTAACACTCCCGCTCTACCCTCCCATCTTACCATCGTGGTTACTGGCCGCTTAGAGCAATATATATAATAGACTCTGTTCATACCCGTGCTTGTCGTGTTCGACACGAGGACCCCTCCCAAGTCATCGCCATTCATAGCCTCACCGTGTGAGGTCGTATGTTAGAAGAGCTATAGGATTGGAAGAAGAAGGCATCACGAATTTGTGTGGCGCGACAACTCACATCGATCATTGCCCAAGCTTTGCGACTTATATAAATTCTCATTACTCCACTGGCCGTCTTAGTGACACTCCATTCGAACGTCACACTACCAACTCACCAAGTCTATACTCGGTTCCATATAGATCTTAGCGGGTCTTGATATGGTATAATTCCAGACGAATGTGAGCTTTTATTTCACCGCATAAACTGTAGTCATATCCTGTGTCCGGACTAAGACACTGACGAGAGGGGAGACGATTAGCGTGAGCATACCGGCCGGGATTCCTCTTACAATTCACTACAAGTCTATCCCCGGAATCGCCGACAACGTAAAATTATAATGGCCATGGTTGGCGACCACCAATCTTACGATATGTTCCCTCGACACGAGCACGATTTCAGGCTTTACCCCGAAGCCCACCCCCAGACGGGCTACACTTCACCCACGCTAGAGATGCATATGAGTCCAGGCGCTTTTAACATTCCCCGGAGTGTCCAGGAAGACTACCGTCCAGTCTCGGGATACGAAGCCGGCTCCATGTACCCGGAAACGCACCTCATGTACAGCAATAACCACAATAGAGCTTCCCCTAGCATGTTCCCTGAAGACTACGAGATGCCAGCCTCAAGCCTCTCGGCTCCCTCAGAAACGGCGTCTTCAACCGTCGGGTCGCCTAACTCAAATCACGGCCAATTAGCTTTCTTCCCCGAGTACCAACAGAGTGGTCTCGGTGTGAACCCGGGAATTGTCGACTCAAGCAATTACTTTACAGGAACGGAATACTCTACTTATCCCACTATGGATGAATTTAACATGGCTTTTGTTGACAATAAGGCTATTGGTGAGTTGGCGCGGGTTTCATTTTTTAATAATTTCTTATTCGTCACCAACCGTAGCCCTTTTCTATCATTGTATGAGAATTGAGTTTAGTGTTGGTTTTGTCAGGCGCCGTCATTTCGAGATTGAAGATAGAGAGGGGGAGTTGGATACCTATGTTGATTTCTTTTAACCGAATACTGAATTACACAATACTTACAAATGAAGACCACGATGCGCTGACCAAGAAGCCCATTCTACAGATCCTTCACTAATACGCGGAACGATGGCCCCACCGATGCAGGGGTACGACAACTTCTCCCCTCAAAACCCTTATCCTACTTCTCCTGCTCTCTCTGGTACTGCTTCACCTGCGCCAGCCATGCGCAACGGCAGCCAATCTCCCTACATGCACCCCTTTCAGCAATACAGCCCTTTCCAGGCACCACCTGCTGCGCCAGCCAGGCGACAGTCTCTATCATCTTACCAATCACATGGGTCGCACGAGTATGCGTATAACAGCGACGAATCGGAGAAGAAGCAAAGATGTCCACACCCAGATTGTGGGAAGGTCTTTAAAGACCTTAAGGCCCACATGTTAACACACCAGAATGAGAGGCCAGAAAAGTGCCCCATTCAAACGTGTGATTATCATGTTAAGGGTTTCGCGCGGAAGTATGACAAGAACCGACATACATTGACCCATTACAAGGGTACCATGGTGTGCGGATTTTGTCCTGGGTCAGGCTCGGCCGCCGAGAAGTCCTTCAACCGGGCTGATGTCTTTAAGCGGCATCTAACCGCCGTACATGGCGTCGAGCAGACCGCCCCTAACAGTAGGAAGAAGGCAACCTCGGTGAACAGCGGCAAGAAGTTAACTGGCTATGCGCCAGACGCCACAGGCAAGTGCTCGACATGCTCAGCTACGTTCGAGAATGCCCAGGACTTCTACGAGCATCTGGACGACTGTGTCTTGCGCATCGTTCAGCAAGAAGATCCAGCAGAGGCCATCAACGCAAAGCGGTTGGCCGAGGTGGAACATGACGAGGATGTTCACCAAACGCTTGAGAAAAACCAACTGCCTCTTACCACACAAAGTGTCCCTAACTCCGATGACGAGGAGGATGAGGATATGGCTGAAGATGACGACGCCGGGGATGATGAACACAAGCCGAGGAAGTTAACCTCTCCCACATCAAGGAAGAAGGGGAACCCGCCCAACGGTGTTCAAAAGTCGCGGGGCATGACACATTCGCGAGGCGGCGTACAATTATCAGGCAAGAGCAAGAGCCGCAAGAACCGACGCGAATACCCATCTTCATGGGGCTTTGATAAGGGCCAGATGACCATGAAGAAGCGGGTCATGGCAGTATTCGACGGCCCTCGCCGACTAGCTAAAGACGATATGATGCTTTCGACAGAGCACGAGATCCGCCTAAAGCTTTCTGACGACAAGTCATACGTAACAGACCTCGACATCCAGACGCTGAAGCGAGCTAACGGCTTCCTAAACGCCACAGAGGAAGAGAAGGGAATATGGATTTCGGATGATCCTACCGAGGACGACAGGAAGCGCATGGAGTATGGCCATTAGAGCTAATCGCGCCCGTATATAAATCACATCCACCTACATCCCTAATCACTACTGTATCGATATACATAGCATCATGACGACCGAGACGAAGATTGGGATAAGCATGATTGGCGCAAGGTCTGTTGTACGTTGGAATACTTAATGGCATACAAAAACCTATTAGGGGGGAAAGGGGAGGGGGGGACTTCATTCTCCGTCGGGGAGAAAGTTTATAACTGGCGAACTATAGAAAGGGGAGAAGCAGAAATATCTCATGAAGAGTATATCTTCCCCAACAGTCGCTCAGCGGCTGATAAAAATGTTCTATTATCTTTTGATATATTATGTAGTTTTTGATGGTCTGTATTGATACCCTATCTATTTTCTATCACGACAGCGCTGCGGAGACCGAACAAAGATTCGGTTTCGATCTTGAATAAAAGAAATCATCTCGCATTCGCACTACCTATTTTGACTACCTATATTCTTAGACTATTATGAATGTGAACGTGAGAGTGTGTATAACTTCGAGTAATAATACGTTGTCAAATCAATATTGATACTAGACATAACCCAATAACCAATAATCAATAACTATACTCTAGGTACTTAGAATCTTCCCCCTTTACACGGTTTAACTACAGTATACATCACCCAATCTCTCCACACACGTCAGTATATTGACCATGCAAATCCCGACGCATATTTTTCAAATCCCATCTCGTCCAAGCGAGCAATATAAACCAAATCCAGTGAACCAGTGAATGACCGTTTAGCTCATCTGATTGGAAAACCAAGACGACGGCATCTAATAACGAGGCTTCCCGGATGAATCCTCCTATTGCCTGAAACCGCAGGTGGTTTGGTATAATAGGTGAATATTTGCAGCTGAAACGGAGCATGTCATTTCCCATAATGTTGCGGTCGCAGCGATGGCAACCGGCGACCGGCAGCGAGATGAACGGGATAGCCAATACCACGAACCATTTTATTACCCGTCTACCTCCTCCCATCATCGCAATTGGATGGGGAACGGCTGCTGCTACTGCTGTCATGCTGACAAGTAGGTATATATCATTGTCGATATCAATGTCAGTATTAAACTTGACACCTTCAAATGCAACAATGCAACAATGCAACACAAGCGCGGCCCCGATAGAGGCCTCCGCGGATTAGGCCGTGGCTTTTTTGATGACCGTTTCGTGCATTTGCGCACCTAAGGCGCAGCTCCCGCATACCACGTGTATTGCCGGGGTATAAGAGAAGACAATTGTGGTTGGCAAGAAAAAAAAAAGGGTACAAAATTAACGTTAGCCTACCCTTCCGCATTGGCTGCCTGAATCAGGAAGGTTAGGGTCTTTTCATAAGCGGTGTAGGGGCGCAGCTTTTGCTTATTTGCAGCAGGACAATAGGCTGCTGGCCGCTGGCTGCTGGGAAAGCATAACGTAACTGCACGTTTGCTTAGCAGCGGGTATCGTATTATATGGACCTATAATGTAGGTGCCTACCTGGATTAGATACCTTAGGTTAGGTACATAACGAATAGATTCAAATACGCAATAAAAATGGAATAGGTACCTAAACGTAATATGTACCTGTCTACCTTTACCTAAAGCAAACGGTAAGGCTAGAGACAAGCGTCACTCGAACCGAGCCGATAGATAAGCTCTTTTCCCCACTACAAGTTCCCAATCGTGTTCTGTAAAAAATTCAATCCGAAACACGACCACGGCCCCATCAATCCAATATCATCATCATCATTATCACTTGATATATTACAAAATACAAACTCACTATAAATGCCACCGGCAGCGCCGTAGACGTACATATACCCACGCAGATGGGCGTTGATGAGCGCATATCTCTCTGCATTCCCGTAGGCTCTTCTAGACGCTACATATATACAAGTACGGTAATGGCGAGATTGATGTCATGTCATCTCAACACTGTAACACTGCATACATACATTGGTGTTGTGTACATACCAATATCTTGTTGCTTTTTCTTATTTTCCCCTTCTTCGTACCTATATTATATATTACATCCATGTACATACGTGCATACATACTAGTGTAGGTAGGTATATGGTATGGTACACATTTGCTTTTTTCCTTCTGTTCTTGTTCTATTTTAATATCGCGGGGGTGTGGCGTGCACACACACACACACACTTATAATACAACATTACATAGACGGTGTCACTTTTCCGCCCGGCAAGGTTCGCAACGGAATAGCTCCGTCTCTCTCCCCCAGTAAGTACAGGTTAGTATGTACCTAACCTAACCTTACCAGAGTACCTAAACCTTGTACTACCGGGGGGTGTCTGGACTGACCCAAATCTCTACTACTCTCGGTTTCGCTTCTGTGCCCAACTTTTGATCACACGCGCTTGGGTGCAGAGAACAAAAAGAAAAGAAAAAAAAGTTCTCTAGCACCCCAGCACCAAATCACACCCCCCCTGTACTTGAGCCTCAAATTACTCGGCCGAGCAGGATGGCCCTCACGAGCCGCATCTCCCTTCACGGTCCTCCATCGTCAGATCCTGAGGACTACCTTAGTTCTTCCTTGGGCATCATATTTCCGGATGATGTGACGAACCAGCATGGCGACGCGGAGCACTCGCTACTCTACACATCGCCGCACCTACCCAAGCCCCTGCACATCGCCCTCGCGGATCCGGACCGGGAGGCCGATCGCAAACTCTTTAGTCACTACCTGTGGAACGCAAGTCTGCTGCTTGCCGAGCTCGTCGAGGCCGGCACCCTTGGTTTACCCCTCGACATCGGTTTGCGCCGGCTCCAGCCCGCCGCCTTCAATGTCGCTAGCCTTGAGACACTTGAGCTCGGCGCCGGTACCGCGCTGCCTAGCCTAATGGCTGCTCTGCTCGGGGCTAAGGGCGTAGTCGTAACAGATTACCCCTCTGAAACTGTCTTAGGTACTCTGCGTAAGAACGTCGCGGCCAATGCCAAGACTGAGAACTCGCCCGGCAGCGCCCTTGCACCGCTAACAGTCGAGGGTCATTCATGGGGTGAGTTAGATACGCCTTTCGCAGCAGAACATCGGGGTCGGTTCGACCGTGTCTTCGTGTGCGACTGTCTGTGGATGCCGTGGGAGCACACCAACTTACATAAATCCATCGCGTGGTTCCTGAAGGATTCCTCAGACGCTAGAGCCTGGGTTGTTGCTGGGTTTCATACGGGGCGCGCTAAAATGCGCGGTTTCTTCGAGGACGACGCTCTTGCGACTGTCGGGCTTGAGGTCGAGAGTATATGGGAGCGCGACTGCGATGGCGTTGAGCGCGAGTGGGTTTGGGATCGCGGCCAAGAGGACATTAGCATACGGAAGCGGTGGCTAGTCGTCGGCGTACTGCGGCGGAGGGCGTCGACAGTTGAAGGGTAAAATACATCCCATGTCCACTGGCCTCTGAAAACTAGGTTCCTAAGTCGCGAGCTCTGGGTTATCGGCTCAGGGGCTTTATACTCTAGATATCTGAGAGTTACATGTATAAACGGTAAGGTGATGCTGTCTGTCGTCCACCTAGTTAATGCAATAGGAATCGCGACCATATGGCTATAAGCCTAGGTAGTCTATGTATGGCAATGGGTATGGAACTAATCTCCGGGTGGTACTAAGCCAGCTATTAAGTAGTAAGACTATTGTATTAGGTACGAATAGATATCTAAAGTCCCGTAGACAAGACGATTTAAGGCCTTGCTCTCCTATAGCCACTTAGACATATCAAGTATAAAAGACCAATCTCAAATTACTCGAGATAGATGCTTACCAAGAAAGAACGTAAGAGGTAGTCTACACAACTTTATTAGTTGTAGCAAAGACCCCGATCATATCCCTATTCCTCTAAATACTAAAATATATTTAAAATTGTTCGATGGGTGAGCTCCGGCTCTATTTCTCGAGCCAAGCCAGTCATGGCAGGTTTATGATTAACTAAAAGTTACAATAGTGAACCTCGACCGAAGTAGCAGTAACCGAAATCGACATCTGGTTTGATGCAGCACCTACTAATTCGTAGAAGCCATCGCGCATTGTGAAAAGTATAGTCATTATTCCGTCGACCCAAGTGGATAGTTTTACCAACAGCGCAAACGTTTATCCATTACTCTCTTTCTTGCGCTCGGCGACCATACTCGATCATGGCTTCCTGTATCAGGTAAATTAGGTACCTAATGTAGAACTTATTCGTTATTAGTTTGGCCTGCCAACGCCGTAGCTCGTTAATACAAGCCGAAAGCTCCTCACCTAATCATCGTCCGAATACGTCAAACCTTTGCTATGTATAGTACTGCTTGCTAGGTATATATTTTCTGAACTTACTCGCTATAGGGAACGCTTCTTGAAAACATCTTGTAATTACTGCTAAACTACCCGTCTATTAAAGTCATCCAGGTATACCCATTCCCTTTAATAGGATAAATCTAATATGCGTCATATACTTTATATATATTTTATGATATGTACGTGCTTATCTGTGTCTATGTATATAAAGCCCGACGTCCCATCTCCAAAAGTCCTATTCATTAATCTCATTGGTCCTCTATCTAACTACCTAATGAAGAAGACAATCCAATATATAGATAAGCTATGCTAAAATAAGATGCTCGCTTCATACCAGTCTCATTCATATGCCGCCGATATATAGATATGTGATAGATAGTATCCATATGTGCGACAAGATAAGGTATCTTTTTCTGTGTGTAATGTTGACGTAAATGCAACTGCAGTAGCACCTTGGTCGGGATAAAGAATTCATATATAATGAAATAAATATTTCCGACCAAAAGATAGCAGCTTCCAACGGGAGAGCACGAACAAGCTGTCGGGAGTAAATTCCATATGCAATCCTGCGTGCCTACTGCTGGTCTGGTATCCAAGTAGAAACGAAAAAACAATAAAAGAAAAAGGTATACTGCGTAAGGGATACTAACCAATATCCCAAGTGATTAGACCTTCGTTGGCGGGTCGTTCATCCATCCATCCATCATGCGGTCATTTTGTTTTTTTTCCTCCTTATATCGTGTACCAAACGCCAAACAGTCCATCCATCCACCTCCTCTATCCTCCAACTCATCGGGAATATCTGTAGCCTTCCCTAGCTGCTAGATAAACCTCGTCTGACCTCTACGCTGAGCATATTAGCTCCGAAGAGGAAAGGCCCTGTCGGGCTTGTGGTGGGGTTGATGTGATATATTCTAGATTACTGCCCAGCCGATAGCTCTAACGGCATATTCTCGCCCTTCTCGAAAGCGGGGCCAGGACCCGAGTAGCTAGGCGCCGGTATGGGTGTTACGCCTCTCGATTTACGATTTCCGGTCGTAATGATCCGAGGTAACGCTTCCAAGTTGGACTCGAGGCTATGAATCGCACTCGAATTGGCGCCAGCTTTCACCGGCTGCGGGCTCACAAGCGTGGACGGCTGTGCGGCGTGGCTAGCGTGAGTAGAGTGTAATTCACCACTGTCTTTGCCATCACCAAGCTTCTGCAGTAGTGAGTTATGCCACTCAGACAGCTCCTGTAGCTTGACTGCAGGGTCCTTTTCAGAGCGTAGTATGTTAGTTATATCACAGAGGCAGGCCTCAGGGGTCCACCGAGTCCCGTGCTCACATACCCATTCAGACTGCGTCGGCACACCTTGTGCGGCCGGCAGCAGCGGGTTGTCATTGCTACCGTCCCATAATTTCTGTCCACGGACGGGCGCTGGAGTGACTGGCAAGCTAGGACGTTCAGCTTCGCTGGGGAAGTCGGTAACCTTGCTTCCTCGCCTGCGATGAGTCACCTCAGGCTGTTGGACAGGATCCTGCAATAATACCGCGCTAGGAGGAGATTTGAGGCTCGGCTTCTGCTTGTGCCTTTGTATCTTATCAACATAGCGTTCAATTTCAGGCACATCGTCCCAGGCATTGGTCATCGTAAACGAGGTCCAAGTAGCCGGTGTGATGTGAATAGTTGGTGTGGTCGGTGTGACTAGCTCGCTCCTCTGGTCATCTGTGGATGCATTTGTAACAGAGGGCGCATTCCATGGTCCACCCGTAGGCGTTTGTGCGCCACTGGACAGAGCCTCCTCTTCTTCCTCCTCCTCCTCTTCTTCTTCAGGTTCCTCCTCCTCTTCGGGTTCCTGGGGGTAATCTTCGGCGAACACGCGAGAAGGCGCTGATCGCTGAGTCTCCCAAGGGAATATATGTTTCATGGGGGGCGCACCAGGCTCCCTAGGAGGTTCATACCACTTTGGTGCGACCCACTGAGTAGTATCTTGAGACATATGATATACAGTAGAGGGGAAGTTCATAGCTTCCGGTCTGGAATTTTGTGGGGGAGCATGTCTATTTTCAAGTTAGTTCTTTAGCGTTCTAGGAATAGGTAACGAGGTTGGTAACAAACCTCTGAGCGTCCCAGCTTGGGGTGCTAGAGTGGAATGATGAATTCCCGTTTTGCCCACGCCCTCGGATGTATGCATTTTTAGTGGTACCGTTGGATTGGTATTCTCCTTTGGTAAGGAATTGCACGATCTCTGATGTGGTCTAGATATGGTAAGCTGAAGATCTAACATATGGAAGGGTTAATAGGGAACGTACCGATCCACGGTAATGTCGGTCATAAACAGCCCACCATCTTCCGGCCATTTCGTCATAGGGCGAGCTTCCAGTGCTAGCGCGTCGCCCTCTGAACCACGGCTTGTCGGGACCGATGAAATGAACCATGCTAATACCAGATTGGAAATGGCGATAAGCAGGGACATACTGGTAGTGACCTGAGGGGGTAACATTATAGGCGAAGCTGAGGCGGTTGTGGTTATTCTTGAAGTGCATGTTGATAAGACCCTGGTCAGCGCCGTCGAAGGAGATGCTCCTCTCAGCCATTGCCAACATGGCGTGGTAGTCACCCAGGTTAGGAGTTAGAGCCATGACACCAGTGTTGAAGAGATCCGGCCAGCCAATATCGGGAGCTGCAGAGAATGGGTGATCCAACCCAAAGAGCTCATCCGGAGCTCGGTAGGCGACGACATCAGCATCGATATACACGATCTTTCGGAATTGGGTCTGCTTCCACAAGTTGATCTTGGTAAAGGCAGAGTGCAAGTCGGCTCGGTTCATCAAGTGAAGATTTGCCGTTTGGGTATTGCGTATTGTGTCAACCGGAATGATATAATCGTAGACAGTCTATTCAATTAAGTTAGTCGGCTATAGCAATTAGGTGTTTGTGAAGCAGTAAACATACCTGGAGCTCTGTTATGACTTCGGGCGCTACGGTATCCTGCGTGACCAAAGCGGCCAACTTCTTAGTTGTACCAGCATCTCGTAGGGAGTGCGCAAGCACCAAAGCACCAGGCAAATATGTGTCGCTTAGGAGAAGCTATATGCGAACGTGTATTAGCTATTATTCATAGGCTCACTGAATGTATTCGGAATTTACTAACTGTAGCGTACACATCCTCCTGCGGTCCATCTTGCGCAGACATTTTGTGCAAGAAGTGGCGGTCAAATCACGCCGAAAAAAAGGTATGGTCGAGAGGGGTAAGATATGCGAAGAATATCAACGCTGGAGGGAAGAAGTATATTTGAGCTTAAAATTCGACAAAGCTATCTGCTCATAAAATAGACTATAGCTAAATTCGAAGCAGTGAGGAAAGTTATGTTAAGCTAGAAGAATTGTAAATAATAGTTGTAGCAAGGCTTGTTGTTTTTATCTATGGCGATGAAGCGGGATGGCTGGTCTAGCCAGTTAGTTGCAAATAACCCTGTAGTGTATGTATTTTTTTTTTCCTTCTTTGGACTTTGGACTTTGCCTTCCAAGAGACAAGGTTGAAGAGGAGATCATCAAAATGGACCGTGGTCGATATGCAAATGCAACGCTAGCGTTACTTTCATCAACAAGATGAACAAGGATTTATGTGGATTATATGTATTTACTTACATGTCCTTGGTCCAGCGATGCACTTATCTGGGTCTCAAGCTTAGTGTTTTGTCTGGAATAGTTTAAGGCATTGCTTAAGGCGTTCAATATTAGGCATATGTGCTTCAACCTAGATTTAGTTTGATGGTTTAGAGATAGGATTGGTTCAAATATACTAGGCTATGGTTCCCAACTGAAATTGATAGGTATCAAGAGTCGTATGTTCTGGAAGAGTTTGAAAGTTGAAAGATATCAAAATTTTTGAAAAATACGCAATACGCGGGGCATATGCATATGTACTCGCATATGTATAATTGAAAGATAAATACAATAGCCTTTGAAAGATGAAAGACGTCTGCATGTTTGGCGGTATCGCTGATGGAACCTTAATGATGGAACCTTAGGGACTACGGACCCACTAAGAACCATTATCAGCACCTATCAATACCAATCAATACCTATCAATACCAGAGCACAGGCCTATATTATCTACTTAAAGCTCCGTAGCTCCACACAGCTATCCACTACCTCTATGTCCACTACATACGACCTGGGGATTTAGAACTGGATAACTAGAAGTTATCCACCAGCCCACATCGTGAATTTTGCCATTTGCTATCGTTTCTTGTCTCGGACTTGCTAAACCTTGAGGCGACTAAGACAAGATCGTATCCGTTGGTGAGGGGGCACTTCTTTTTTGCTTACGACCCCTCCATGTCCTCCCTGTCCTCCCTGCCCTCATGGCTGGGGAAGGTCTCGAACGTTCTCGTCTTTTTCAGCATTGACAGTTATCCACAAACACCACATGTATCCACAAATATCTACGAATCCTAACAAAATTTAGAATCTTTTCGCCTTTCTGTACACCAGTAAACAACGATTAGGACCCACGAGCACAACAAGCAAGTTTAACATAATAAGCGCGCCACCCAGCATACATATAGATAGATAAATTACATCCAACCATCAACGAGAGGAGAGAAGGGAGAATATCAACAATTTTAGGATTTAGGAAACATGAAAATTCTCAATATTGAGGTATGAGGTATTTGGGTGGTTGGTTAAGAAGAACGTTATGGTTCGCACCACATGTTTAACAAACCCAAGGACTTTTAGGTTAGTGCAACCAATCTGCCAATCTGCCAATCTACCCAATCTACTCCTCTTAAGCAAGGAGGTACATATGCCATCCACCTATCCACCTAAGCACATGTAAGTATTGTTTCACACATGAGATCTGTACATATTTCTGCATGTCGATCCCGACAATTCAAACTCGGAGATACACGTATTATGCATTCAAGTTATATAATCCAGCTTAATACACGCACACATGTATATATAGTTATGTAAGCGGCTTGGTAGAATGACGACACTTCTCTTATAACCGTAACTTCATTTGAATGGAACTATCCGATGGCGAATCAGGGGTCAAGTTTGGGGGAGCCCCGCAAAGCGATCTTGGAGAATCCCGTGATTACATGTAGTTAACCAGTTAACCAGCATCGATAGACTTAACTAAAAATCCCTAGTTGGGAAACAACTCTAGCTTTTCTTTCCTTTCTTTGAAGTAATAATAAAAATGGTTGAGGAATCTAGGGAAAGTCTAAATTGCCACACATCCAGACATCCCGCCTTCCAATGTTCTAGCATTCAATGTTACATGTGCACTAGTTACGTGCACGTATCCATACAGGTACTTCGTACATAGATCTTCAATGCTCCCTCCTATGAATTCCGAATGGTCTGGGTTTTACAACTCCACAACTCCATATCTCCATATTTCTTTACACATACACTATGCAGTCTTATTGCTGGTCCATCCAACATCTGCCTAACATATCAAGGTATCTACGGAAAACTGCCCAACTTCAAATTATTTGATAACGCCGACGTCTCTTATAGGTTAGAAGCATCTTGAAAAATTTAAGGCATCGCGGCCATTCGACTTCAAAAACTTCTCCAAACATTATTCATCCATTATCCATCTATTATTCATTATACACCAAACTAGCAGACTAGTCGGACCACCGGGAAGTGTGGATCTTTCTTATTTTCTCTGCTCCCTATCGGCGGGCCGGACCGGACTCGAAAGCGCCATGTTACGAACGGGAAACAAGAGAGATCCTCATAAGAAGGTTACTCGCCCCTCTCTAGTGGTGACCACGGAAAGCGGTCAATATAGCCGTACTAGTGAGAGCTCCGCAGTAAGCACGATGCATTTCCATTCCATGGGACTTGATATCTCTAGAATATATGCGATCGTCAAGTCTATATCATATAGACACGCAAGTGCGTTACTACAACCCGACCCCATGGCTCTTCATATCCCCGGACCGCGTACTGGGGTACTCGATAATATACCATATAATTAATAATATACTCATATACATTAACTGGTCGTGTCTATACTCATTACACTTCCTTCTAACGATATGCTATCTTTACGATATAATATAATGAAACTAATGAGAACGCCTTCTCTATCAGGTCGGCCCTTCTACTACACACATCGGCGATGACGATACAGGTAGCTCAGGGGCCAACTCCCCATTCCTCGAACTCCCGTTCGAGTTACGTCTAGAAATATATGAGTATCTTCTATGCTCACCGGATGATATTATAATATCATCGAGACGTCGCCAGATTTATTGGCACCGTCCACAACTGCCTACGTGCGAGCTTCGCTGCCTCCCCCACCGAATGCCACACATAGAGTTGCTACGTACCTGCAAGCAGGTAAATTCAGAGGCAACTCCTATTGTTTACAGGAAAAATAAATTCCTCGTAGTCTGTACGTCCCCTGAGTTCATACAAAATAAAACTTATATTGTATACTAACGACGTGGGCGCTATGGAGTGCCCTATATGGCACCATTCTGTCCCATGAACTTCTTCCTGTGGAGCCTACGGCGATCGACCATCTCCAATGTGACCTCTATCATTTTTGTCTTTGCCTGTCGCGATAATTGTCCACTGTGGCTCGATTTATGTCCCATCATAAAAGGAAAGTTATTGAACCTAAAGAAATGGACTACAACGGGACCACAGCTGGTCAAATTATGTTTCCCATATTATAGCCAGCCACATTGGCTACCTCTATCAAGCAGAATATGGGACGTATATGCTCATATTCGTATTGAAGTCTTCAAGGATAAAACTGCAGTACTGAAGGGATATGATTGTGGCAGACATAGGGAAGTGATACTAGGCAGACCGGGCCGTAAGAAAGAGTTGGCACCGATGAGATTCTGATTCTTTAGATTGCTCATATCTGTCTGGCTGCCTAAACCACACCCGCCAGCACACTTAATCTTGTTTCCTTACGTCCACGGGTTTGTTGTATCTCAGCGCGGATAGAGCGTGGGAAAAGCAAGATCCGGGAAATTTCTCAGGGCTAGGTAGTGAAGGTAATATGATACCTCTCGAGTAGCGTAGTTAGACTTCCGAATACCCCCTAGTTCTCGGTGAAAAGTTTTCACTGGGCGAAAATCCTTTGGATATACGATCTTACGTTACGATGACTGATCTTATATCTTCGGACAACGAGGGAGGCTACCAACTAACACATCTTGATTGGCTTGCAACTACTTATTGATGATGACGTGTCTGCGTTCATGTAACCTGCTCGCAATTTATCTTGGTCAGGAGGGCCTATTATATCAAGGTAGGGAAGAGGGTTGGGGTGGGATTCCTATAGGATGGAAATTGGTAACTTAGCCTCGTATTACTTATTAGACAACCTCTATCTATTATCAAGTATCGCGAGTCATACCGACCCGACCCCTTTAACTATAGGTCTCCGGAGTTTATAATACTACACTTTCCTAGAATAATAATACACGCAGGGCAAGCTTGAACATATAAACATCTAGGAATACTCTGAGGTGTGTTGGATATCTGATATGAGGTTCACGAAAAGCCCGAGCAGAAACCTCGCCCAGACCACTATAAACCAGTTGTGATACACCCTCGAGACCGAAATCCCACCTTCTGATTCCAATACTGGCTGCCAGCATATTGCTCTCGCCAACGTGTTCTACTGCTAGAAGTGAAGGCTTATGGACTTAATAAATATTACTACTACCTTGATAACCCTACGCCCATATCTTTCCCGGGGACGACTTTTATTCTTTCCCGCGTTCGTTTCCCACTCCTCTACGTAAAAAAACGCCATAACGGTTCACCATATGCTCAAATACCTCATAATTCACTACGCTTGCGCTATTTGAATATCGCCGGCAACTAATCTTGTCCCGGACTCCTTGTAGGTAGATACCATGCCACCTCACAACACATACGATCATAGATCCTTGCGGAAGCTATGCTCCGGCTTATGCGTAGTCTCGTAGTCAACATGAACATAAGCGCGCTCGATATTCGGAAGCTTCTCAAGCTCGGTCTGCAGACCCTCTGAAACATCGTGGGTAATGCGCAGCGGGTCGGTGGGATCCATGACGATATCGATCTCGGCGATGAGCTTAGGGCCGGCGTGGTAAACGCGGACGGTGTCGATGCCGAGGATAGCATCAGAGTACGTCAGACACACGTACGTGATGAGGCGGTGGACGTCGATATCGGCCGCGCGCCCCACCAACGTCATGAACTCCTCGAAGGCTTGGTGCAGCCACGCGCCGCTGATGATCAGCGAGATGATGATCGCCCCCATAGGGTCAAGCCACCATGCTAGCTTCGATCCGCCGACGGAAGTGAGTACACCGAAGCCGTTGATTAGGAGGTCGTTGCGGTGGTCCTGCCACAGGATGTTCACCTGGCTGTACTTGTCCTTAATACCCCAGCAGTACATAAACAGGCCAAATTTCGTTGCAAAAGCCACGCACACCGCAATCACCGAAGGCAAGTGGAAGTTGTTAACTTCAGTCGTGCCTCGGCGGTTCGAGATATCCTGACATGAGAAGGCGATTAGGATGGCGGACACGGCCGTCATCATGAAGCAGAACGCGATGTTCCCCACCGTCTCCAGGCGAGCCTTGCCGGATGGGAACCTATTAGGATCTACCCGTTTCATAGACTGCTGAACAAGGATTAGGGTGAGGTTGCTCATGGGGTCGAAGATGGCGTCTGCCATAGTGGTGAAGAGAGATAGAGAGCCGGAAGATACGGCTCCGTAGATCTGTAGACCTGCCAAGAATACATTGGCGACAAAGGAGCCCATGACAGCAATCTTAACCCGTAGGTTGTCGTCACCGGCCTCGTTCTGGGCTTCGGTGGAGTGCTCCTCCACCGATTTGAGCATTTGCTTGATCGTGTCATTCTGCTTGTGGTAGAAGGTCTGGACCCTTCGTGCTCGGAGGTTGGATGTAAGCTGGCCGATACTTGAACTGACAGCACCCGTGCGCTTGCGAGCGGTATTAGCTTTGATCTCGTCTAGCTGCTCAGGCGTCTTGAAGGCCGAAGACAAGTTATAAGGGTCACTGCCGCCATAGCGGTTAGGACCGGTCTGCGACTCAATATCTGTAGCTGTACTAGCTGGATGGCGAGCTACAGGGTGATCACCGTTCTCATCCATGGCTTCTACACCTGTGCTTGTGGCATTGTGGTGAGGGACAGGGGAGTGATGAGACTGCGATACAGGTGTATGGACCGAGGACCGCGAGCTAGAAGCTTGCCCGTGCTGGTAATCGCTTAAATGCGAGCGCGAGGCCGCAGAAGGCGAGTTGTTAGATGTCATAGCCTTAAGAGAGCTCGGACATACAACCGGAGATGCCAATTACTCCTATCTGTAGGTGAGGAATTAGATAAGGCTTAGAATATGTATAAGTTGTGATGCGCAAGGGGGAAAAGGAGGAGGATAAGTATTTATAAGATCCCCACTCCTAGAGTACCAGAGTCAGAGGAGAATATGTTTAATGTTCTCGACGTTGCTGGTCTCTATTTACGCAGAGTTAGTGAATTTGAAATTATCAAATATGAAGCTTACCTGTTTGTGATTATGGAAGATTATTGATTTGAACTAAAGTAATTTCTTGTAAGCAAGAGCTACAAGTACCGTGTCTCATAAAATGTAGTACAATTATGTAAGATAGAATAGAAAGAATAAAGTCTTTGTAGGGAACTTTAGTGACGTAAATATGTAAGGTAGATTTGTAGATGTGCAAGCACTAACAAGACTATTGAGCGGGAACTAAATAAAAGATAAGGTAGTCACGACATTACCATTGCCATTGCCATTGCCATTATCATTATCATTACCATTACCAACATTTCCAACTCCAAGCTTTAGCGGTGAGAAAGCGGTAAATAACCACTAGTCTACCCTACCAGCCTACCATACCTAACCTTTATCCTTCGACTCCAAGAATGATCACACTATGACGAACGAGCTTAGCTTCGTGTGGCAAAGAGCCGAAATGCGAAGAGCGGAGATGGGGGATAAGGCAAAATACCCATACCCAAGCCCAAGCCCACGCCACGCCGACTCAAAAAAAAACGTGCCAACTCCGGCAATCCAACACGCGCTCAAATCCGCCATTGTGATTTGTCTACACGAGATAGACAAGACAATGGTACCTAACCCGGGTAACCTACGTAGCGTAGCGTAAGCTGACCGTAAGTGGAGAAGGGACAAGTTACATAGCAAGCCTGCAAAAAAAAAAAAAATGTTGAAATTGTGAATAATTAATTCAACCTCGGCCGCCCGAGGCGAAGAGCTGACGCGCGATTTTTTCGTCCGACGAGGTTGATTGAACTTTCTGTTGTGGAAGATTGAAAGTTTTTGTCTGTGCGGCTTAAGAGTGAACAAAACTTAAAAAAATCAATGCAGATGTCAAACGGATCGGGTCGAACTTTTATATATATATACCAGGACAAGGGCTGCTGTAACGGTAAAATCGTCTGATGAATTCGGGTCCCGTCGGGAAATGCTGTGCGTCCAAAAGGGATCCCTACATATTCGCAGTACCTTAGTACATACAGTACGTACATATATGAAGGACATGCGATTTTCGGAAGGTTTAATAAGAACTGCGACATCTATCTGATATATTTGATGAATTTATCACAGGTCGAGTTCTAATATTTAACCAAGTTTAAAGCATATCAATATCTTTAAGGGCGGATCCAGTACACTAAAACTGAGGCTGTTACTATTCATAACCTCTCATATTTGGAAATGCGTAGCAATACCATACATCTCACTTCTCTACTCAGCCAAATAGTAATCTAGACAAGTCATCGCAATATTGCAGTTCTATCATAGTCCCCTAATCTAGTCCAGCCCAATCCAAATCATTTCCATCCAACGTTTATACCACCCATATATAGTTTCCTCTAGGGGTATCAAGTCCGGTCCTCTATCCTTCATATACTGAGCACCCTAACCATATACCCTCACGCATCCGCTCGCCTTAGAGGATGCGCCTCGGTATTCAATACCCACTCGTCCAAGTTTGCCAAGTCCCAATCACCAAAGATCAAGTAGAAATATTTGAGTGTCTCAGCAAGCCAGAAGCTCTCCATGCTATCCACCTGCACCGGCTTCTTCACCGTTATGTCATCTAACGCTGCCGCGGCGTACTTCGATCGTGTCCACTTATCGACGGCTTCGAACATGGCCCACGCCTGCTCCATGTATTTGGGATCTCCTGTCATGCGCCACATCATAAACACGGACTCGATGGCCTCGGGCCGCAGTAAGTACCGACGGTCGTCAACATTAACCATACCGAGAGGCAGATGCCGCGCCTCTATGATGTTGTCTTTGACCTGCTTGTCAGAAAGCGTATCGCCCTTCATATTGCGACCCCAAAATTTTCTAATTGCCTCCGTCCATCGCGTCTCGCTCCACTGACAGTCGTCCTTAGTAACATCCGGGTCACAAGGGATGAAGCGGAATAGCTCGGGTCCAATGCCTGAGTCGGTTTGGTTGTACGACCACACACAGCCCTCCGTCAACTGCTCTGCTATAGCTAGGTCTGACGGGCGATCGAAGATTTTAGCTGCCATACCCACCATACCTCCTGCGAAGCATGTTAAATGTTGCGCTATCGGGGTATTCACAATCTGCTCGCCGCCCTCGGGCATCGAGACAACCCTAGTGTCGCCGAAGAAGAGTAGCTTGAGATTGTCCGGATTTAAAGCACGACGGAGAAGATGTTTCTTCGCAACATCAATAAAGTCTTCATACATCCTGCGAGGCTGATCAAGAGCGCCTCCGAGCAATAAGTACTGCTTTCCTAGATATTCAAATGTACTATCGGCCATTCCACCGAGAGTGAATGAGTCTCCAGAAGATTTAAGAGGCGTCTTTGAGGGGTCCACTATGATCGGCCATATCCCCGGTAGCGCAGTAGTCTTTTGGTCTTTTTCTAGGCCGTCGGCTATTCTTTGTACGACATCGTAATATTGCATATCACCAGTTAATTGGGATAGCTTCGTAAGTTCAAGACTTAGTGACCCGACTTCGGCTAACAGAGCATGTCCCGGAGCGACCTGTGGCTTACCCCTAGCATATTCCTTCCAGGGGAACCGCGTTATGGGCATGTGGTTCGGTGTGTCAAAACATGACATCACCAAATCAGCAACCTCAGTCGCCTTTTTAAGAAGGCCCGGATATTGCTTCTCACTTAGTTCGTATGCCGCTAAGAAACCCCCAAGATATCGAATTGTCGTCTCGAAAATGTTGATATCACGAGTCTCCGTAGTTGTGAAATCGATTGTCTCGCAAGCCTTTACCGCAGACTCGAAATCATCTTTCATATCAAGGAGCCATAGACTGTCTAAGGAATCAACCAGGGTTGCTGCCCACCCGGCAAAGGGATCCTTATACAACCCCGAGAGGGGTTTGATCTCATCATGACCCCATGCAAATTTCTTGTACCCATTCCAACTGTGTTTAAAGCTATCCTTGATAGCAGCAAGTCTTCGTAGCCGCAATTCCTTATCAGAAGCAGTCTCCTTCGGTCTCGCAACTTGCACACGCGGTATTCGTTTGGAAGGCTTGTTGGTCGGGAGCGTAGCGAGTTTTTCCACGGGGTGTTGAGGTGGACGCTTTTCCCACTTTAGGCCTTTGGAACCAACCGAAGCCGACGTAGGACGATTTCCCGGACGGCGTGTATGACTAAAAACACCCGAACCGGCGGGTGGGTGCCAGCTATAGTACCAAGACACAAGTCCCCAGATGGTAATCGCAGCAAGAAGTATTCGGACTCGTCGAACACCCATGGCTGCACCTATATCGGATTGGGACGTAGATCTAACGTATATTACTCTAACAAGGCTTCAAAGCTAGCGAATGCAGTCGGAAGGAAGCAAATATTCACATCGCTCGAGCACGGATTGTATAATATCAGCCCGGAGAACTGACGAAAAGGTCAGCTTTCCTAGAGGTAAGCTGGTAAGAGATCTTGAATTCGTAGCTAAACATCAGATGAATGAATTTATTACTGTTATGGATTCGAGTAGCGGGGCGAGGTTTATGTCATGGTTCGCGGAATGGGACTCTGTGGGACGCAGTTAAGGGAGTCTTTATTTAGGTGGTATTTTTTTAGTGGTAGTAAAGTCCGAATTGAAAGAAAAATAAACTTGAATTTTAAAAAAGGGGTTCACATGACGGAGCTTCCCTGTCAAGCTCCCGGTTTTCCGTTTCCGCTTCCGCTTCCGTAAGCCACATAAGGTTATCCCCATTCTCCACCGCATAGTCACTGGCCCAAGCTCCTTTAGATAAATATATAGATAAAGACTATTGACCTAGTAAAGTCTTCAGAACAACTGCAACTGTTGTCATAGTTGATAATTTTTTCAGTAAGTGAGGGAAGGTGATTAATTCTAGAGTTATCTAGTAGTTAACTAGATGTAAATTGTTCCGTTCCAAAATCTCGCTTCTAACTGTAGCACCATCGACCCTGTATGATTATAATGAACAAAAATATAAAAAGCATCTATATTAAAGGTATCTGTTATAGCATGACCTAATCTGTAGACTAAGCGCTGTAGGCATATCTATAAGAATAGTTTAACATAACATATAATTTAGAGGTAACACTCTGTCATTTTAAACATCTAGCCCCATGAAGAGTTAGATAAGTCAAAGAGTTCTAGCTATATTTAACCTTTTCATATTTAAGCCCTTGCGAAGACCCTTGAGGTTATCATATCGTATCTTAAAGAGTTTAGGTTATGAAGGAAGTCATCATGCAAAAACAATACTAGATGAGGGACGGTATCTCAAGTTAATCAAATGCTACATAAGGGACAAACTACAAGACTCCGGTCGTAAGATTAGAGACTTAGAAATTTCACAATAGCAAAATAGTAGTGTGGGAGGGGACGTTAAGTCACACCAAGATTGACGTGCTATTGTTTATCGGGAAATATAGAGTCAAGACAGCCGTTGGTGGAGGAGATCCTGCCCGTCTTTCAGCCTAACACCATTCATGTGTATATCACCACCCGAGCTGGCAATGTCAGCTCAATCAATAGCGTCCCACTGGCCACGGTCCCGAGAGAAGGAAAAAGCTCATCGCAACATAAGAAGTGGGTATGACGGCAACAGGTTAGCTAAGGTCTAACAAGTTCCTGTTTTCTTTCTCCATTTTATTTCTGCATCATTAGCTGAACGAACTCGTTGTCTAGTAGTGCAAGTTAGTATGGTTAGAACATTTAGTTTATAAGGAGTGTTTACTTACAGTCGATGCGGCCGTCACCATCCTGGTCAGCCTCGCGAATCATCTCATCAACCTCGTCATCAGTGAGCTTCTCTCCAATAGAAGTCATAACGTGGCGGAGTTCAGCAGCAGAGATGAAGCCGTTGTTGTCACGATCGAAAACCTATTTGAATATAAGCGACTGGGTATTTGTTTGCGTGGCTAAGAGATTCGAACCTTGAACGCTTCTCGAATCTCCTCCTCAGAGTCGGTGTCCTTCATCTTGCGTGCCATCATGGTCAAAAATTCTGTGCGACCCCAACGTCAGTAAGGCTCCGAGGTGGTACGACTTTGCGCCAGGCAGCAACAAACTCACCAGGGAAGTCAATGGTTCCATTGTTATCGGCATCGACTTCGTTGATCATGTCCTGAAGCTCAGATTCGGAGGGGTTTTGACCCAGCGATCGCATGACGGTACCTAGCTCCTTTGTTGTGATTTGTCCTGGCAGTCATAGGTTAGTCGACTTGGTTCGTTGGTATAAAGGCACGAGGCAGGCGAAGTAGACAAAGGTATTTGTGGTATAATTGCTTTTATCGATTCAAGCAAAAGTAGTATGGTTGTCAATATCGAGATAGTAACTTACCATCACCGTCTTTGTCCTATGCGAGCTATTAGCGGGTACGTCATCAAAGGCGAGACAATTTAGTAGCTAGTATTGATAGCTATGAAGAGTAAAGAAATAATATAGATCTGGGAAACACTTACAAAGAGGGAGAACGCCTCCTTGAACTCGGAGACTTGCTCTTCGGTCAGAGAATCGGCCTGTGATGGTAGAAGACGAGGTCAGCGCGAGCCCTATTTTCACCTCCTTAGAGCCCCTCATCGGCGGGGTTCTCTCTGGGTTGGCGGTGACTGTCTGAGTAGAGACATACCATGGTTGAGCTGTTTTTCGAAATGCGATAGATATGTATAAGTTTATGATGAAGTTGTAAGGGAGCGAAAAGAACGAGTGTCACTTGTTCGCTATCGCAGTTAACTACAGAAGTTGTAAGTTTGCCAAGGAGGAAGAAGGGCCTCTGGTTTTGAAAAGCGTCAAGGGTTGGCTCAATAATATTAGGAACAAGGCAGGGCTGGATTCCATAAAAATAGTGGGGAGGAGGTGGATGATGGAGGGGCTATTTTTTGTATTTGTACGGGAAGTTATTAGGGGGTACCTCCTTAAAAGTTAAGGGGGGGTAGGGGGGAAGCCACTTTGGACTTATACGTACGGATAGAGGCAGCCGAGAAGTACCTTAAACCAAGAGGGTTAGACTTTTATTTCTCTATTTCTCTATTTAGGTACTTTCTTTATCTTTATTCTCTATTATTACCTCATACAACTGCAACATATCAAATTTATGAGAATTACATGTATACATATACTTAAAGTCCTATCAAGTCCTACATAACTAATCAAATGCATATCTACGAAGTATTAGGTAGGTTAGGTACATATGGTGCGACTAGAAGGACCGTGCGTTATAAGATGTAGCTCATGCTATGTATGTATACTACACTATTCGGGCATATTTATTAGCGGTGGAGGTTAGTAGGTCGGTACATGTAATAGGCTAACCTATTGACTTGCATCTATCCGAACCATTAACGCACGTTTAAATGCCAATCAAACCCGAATATTGAATCTACATGCACGTATCTATATGCGGATGTTCGTGCGGAATGCTCGTCAGCCCTGCAACCCAAAAAGGAGAGTACGGGCCAGACTGGTCGGAGCTACGTCAGCTGTAAGGGAGCTGGCAATTCTACATCTACATACATACCAAGTACACTGTAAATCTGTACAATATACAATATACAATATTGAATCTATGTAGACTCGATGCTCACTTTTTATCGTTCGATTACTAACGGCTTAACGCTTAACATAACATCGCTTTTCTAGTTTTTTACCATATCGTCTCTTATACCCAATTCCTTTCCTTTCCTTTCCCATCCGTATCAGAATAGCCAAAGTGAGGGTGTTAACACCTTCTATCCGCGTCCGCCATGTGGCGAGACCGCACCAACCTGTGAGCCTAGCCCACTCGTTATATATATATAGGTACCTATATATATATATATATATCCACGATGTCGCTTAAGACTTACAACCGAAACTTAATGTAGCTATATATCCTACCGCCAATCCTACGCCCACCACCCAGCCAAGAAGACGCGATACGGTCCCGGCCCCAGCAGCGACAGAAATGGCTTCCCGGAATTCGCCCGCGGTAGCGGCACCAGCGCCGAAGACCAGCAGGGCCTGCTCTCGGGCGCCGACTACCACGACGACGGCGACGCCGTCATCGAGATGGATCTGCTACCCCCGCGCTGGGCCGACATCAACGACGAGGTCTCGGACCTACTCGCCGAAGTCGCCCGCAAGTCGCAGACCCTCGAGCGCCTACACCAGAAGCACGTGCTGCCCGGCTTCAACGACGAGGAGGCCAAGAAGGCCGAAGAGGGCGAGATCGAGCGCCTGACCCAGAGCATCACAAAGGCCTTCCACGACTGCCATCGCTGCATCCAGCGCGTCGAGCAGATGGTGCGCGACGGCAAGCAGAGCGGCAGCATGACCAGGGCCGAGGAGACCATGGCCAAGAACATACAAATAAGCCTTGCGACGCGGGTGCAAGAGGCAAGCGCCGGCTTCAGGAAAAAGCAAAGCGCATACCTAAAGAGTAATTCCGCCCTTGAAAACGTTGGCGATTAGACCCCTTGTGCTAACACTTGCTCCAGAGCTCCGCGGAATGTCCGGTCTAGGCGCCACATCCCCCATCGGCGAGCGCAGCTCGACGCCCCTCGGCGGCAGCAGCAGCAATAGCAACAACTACGCCGCGGACCCGTCTCTCCTCGAATCCGACGCCGACCGGTCGTACTCGCAGTCCGCGCTGCAGCAGACGACACAGCAGCGCCAGCTCCACTCCAACGACGCGGTGATCCTCCAGCGCGAGCGCGAGATCGAGGATATCGCGCAGGGCATCATCGAGCTGTCGGACCTGTTCCGGGACCTGCAGACGATGGTCATTGACCAGGGCACGATGCTCGACCGCATCGACTACAACGTCGAGCGCATGGCCACCGACGTCAAGAGCGCCGACCGCGAACTCGTCGTCGCCGCCGGATACCAGAAGAAGACTACTAAGCGCAAACTTATCCTCCTACTCGTCCTGCTCATCGTTGGCGCTATAATACTCCTGGCCTTGAAACCGAAAGGCCGTGGTGGTGGTGGTGGTGAGGGGGGAAGTAATGATGGAGGGACTGACGGGGGTGGTGACGGGGGCTGATGAGAAAGCATTTCTGGGTTATGCTTGTTGTACGTTTGGGACGTTTGTAGGAAATACGGTATATCATATTTTAGCTCAGGCCATGTCACTGAGCTATTCGAATTGGAATTGTCGAGCCACCTATCATGGGCATGGGAGGCACTGACGAAATCCTGTATCAGACAAGTTTATTTAAATCTTAATTCTGTCTTATGAAGGTGTATACCCTCTCGTCTATGATCTATATAAATATGTGGGTATCTTTATTGTATATTGTATATGTACATATAAGTAGGCGTTAGATCTATGCTACAACACGATACGAAGTTGAGGTACTGTCCTCCCCATACTTTGTAGATACTGTTTATCTCGTATCATCAACTTACGACCGCGAGTCTCAATCTCCTCTTGGAGCCTCTCTAGCGGTGGAAGGAGTTCTTCTCCCCAAGCCTCATCCAGGCAAGATTTCATTTCCTTCAACGTTAGACTATTGTTCGCTCTGGCCACTTGCCATCCTCTCCTCGTTGGATAACCAGGCCCATAGAAGGTGATTAGGCGTAGTTTAATCAGAGCAACTAAGTGGGTTTTTTCAATAAGAACGCCCCGGTCGTAAAGACTTCGTAGCAATCTAACAGCTCGACCGCCGCCGGATTTTAGATATCGTTGACGATGACCTTGCATGGGAGTGATTTCGTTGGATTGTTTCGGGGAGGAGTAAAATGAATAGCGCACGATAGTCCCTAATAGCTTATTATCGAATATCTGGCGTAACGGATGCAGGGGTGCCTGGATTGGCAAGTCCAAAGGAACATATACACCCAGGAGATTTTCAACACCGGATAGCGGCTTTTTCATGGATTCCGGTATATCTTCTGGGTGTACAGGAGCGAAACCCGGGCGAGAAGACTGGAAGGAAGTAAACATATCTGCCAATTCAATACTGAGTTTTTCTAGATCGTCTACTCTGCTTTGTCGAGCAAGACAGAACAGTATCTTCCGCCAACAGTCAATGGGTACCGGGATTTCCATAGCCGCAAGTTGTCGGCAAATAGGTAGGTAAAAATAGAGTGAGTCTTCAGGTAGAAATGTCGACTTAGCTTCGCTGATTAGACTGTCAAAAATGAGGCTTGTCTGGTTAGAATCGAGTGTGATTTCCATTGCCTTCATATCGTCTAAGAGCTTCGAGAGCCCTGCTCGGTCTTTGTGCAGAATATAAGTTTCAGCAAGTGCGTTGGCTGTTTGGCGAGTTGACTTATCCATCACTGCTAGCCGTGTAGCTAACATAAGCCGATGAGTCCTCCAATCTTCTGAATTAGCCGTAGAGACAACGAGATGCGACTGTAGCTCAGCATCATCAAATACATCCGGATGAAGGTCGCTATGTAGAAGGTCAAGAAGAAGCTCATTATCGTTCATCTTGGCTAGATAGAGGACCAATCTCAAATAGTTAGATTCGATAACTGAAATCCCCTGCTCGCGTAGTTGCTCGATACGCTTTAATACGCCCTTTGATGTTCCTTCTCTTAGCGCGATTGATTGCAACGACAACGGTCCAATCTCACCAATGCCTAAAGCGGAGATTGTCGATATGGCAGTATTCAAACTGACCCAGGAGCTGGCCAGCCACTTGGCTCCTAGTCGATCGTTATAATTCTTGACGCTGATGCCGAATGTTCCGCCGTGCACACGATTCATGAATTCTCGAGATATTTCAATTTTCTCCGCATCTTCCTTTGACTCAAAATTCAAGTTGTCGATCACGGCGGATTCCTCGGGATGAAGTGGTACATGAGGGAAATATCCCTTCAGAAATCTCAGAAAGGGCCGAGCAGAAACGTGTGCTAGTGGTAAATCGTCATGTCGAACGCAAGTACGTCGCCATTGTGCCGCTAGCCGGGATGCGCCTAAGTCGTACAGATATGGGACGAGGATATCATATAGCTGACGATTGGAGTTTATTATGTACAGGGACTCGAGAATAGGAGTACGGTACAACTCTTGATCATTTGCAAACTGCTTGATTATATTCGCAAATTCGTCTGCTCCCGGGTAAAAGTTCGGAGTTAATCGTAGTTGCCACTGCAGAGCTTGATGGTGTTGGTGAGTGCGCAAAAAATGCGACAGAACTGTCGAGTAGAGATGCGGCCATTTTACACCATGCATCTCATACATCCACTCGCTGTAAACCCAGACACTCGTTAGGAACTTGTTTTCCCTGGACTTCACTGCGGCCTCTAACATTGTTTGCCAAAACGCAGGCGCAAGCGGATTCTGGACATCGTACAGCGACTTGCGACCCCAGAGACCTTTCCAAACGCCCCAAACGCCTAGGTCCCCATTAACTCTCTTTTGGTAATCCAGGAGAGCACTCCATAAGGCAAGATCATTACGGTTTTCGAATTTGTCTACCAACAGCTTGCTGTGCCATTCTTTGGCAGGACCGCGCCGGTCAAAGTCAGACTCGACAGAGAGACGGTAAGGGTCGGTCAACAGAGCTCTCCATTTCCCAAATAGCTTCGTCTCTTGAATTGGGGGAAAGGTCGGCTTCTGTTGCTGCGTAGGCGCCTTCTGTGTCACTTGGACTTTATCGGATAGTTCTGACAAGAGAACATCAAAAGGGCTTTCCGAGTTGTTCGAGGACGATGCTGAGAAATAGTACCGTGAATTATTTCCAAGTTCCGGTGCGGGTAACCGAATACCATATCCATGCAACTGAGGGCGCTGGAGTGAAAGTGGGAATCGAGGATGGAGGACAAAACGCTTTGGCTTCACATCTCGAAGGGTTTTGCTCACCAATCGCATTACTGCCACACAGTCACATACTGCTAGACAACTTAGTCAACGGGAGTAGCCTCAAAAAGAAGAGGAAACGGTGAAGTAAAGATCCCGAAGGTATAGAGTGACCTAATTGCTGCATAAGGAAAATAGAAATTTGAAAGATGCAGCTTAGATCGGATTGATACCTTAGGTAAGGTATTTCGGTACTTTTCGACTTAAGCCAATAAGAAAATCGTAGTTGCGCCCATTGGACCGCCATTAGGACAGGGGGGGTTAGTGGGGTTTACGCTAGTTATACAAGGCTTAGCCGAGGTTTTAACGATTAGTCATATTAGAACACTACCCAATCCAGATCCAATCATTCGATGTTTGAATCGCTTCAATTCAAGCTTTCGACAACAGCTCTTCATACACTCTCGGATCCGTAAACCTACTTCCGAACAACCCTCGAACATCTACAAAATGGCGTACGTGTGCACCCTACGTTCAGATATCCTTCCGATGGTTCATATAAACGTCAATGGCCTTATTCCGTCTATGCGCGGATTCGAATATCTTTACGATGGGAATGAGTTTAGCTTCGTTGATGTATACTAACCAGCTGTGCAGTCTAGTCAACGCCCCAAACAAGGTGCCTCAACACCAGCGATTCTACCAGCAAGCTTATAACCAGCACACCCGAGTCTGGAAGATCGTATGTGTCTAATTTGTTCATATGCATTTTGCCCGAGGCCATTTTCGACTGACCGAATATAACGCAGAACCCGCGAAGCAACTACCTACTTGTCCCTTACCAGGTCCTACTCTGGGGCAGTTTCGGAGGTTCGTTCATCATATTATAGATATTAATACGGCAAATTCTAACAATGACTGCAGCTTCTATGTACATGATGGGACGCAAGATTCTAGGCTACAACACGTGGTTCGGCAAGAACTAGACTAGGAAAAAAGAGAAGGCGAATAGCATTGTAGACGAGAGAGGCGAGGACGACCACATATGTCCTGTTAGGCTGAAGAATAGACGGCTGTTCATACAATCCCTACGAGTTTCCTTCTAGTTTCGAGGACTTCATAAATCAACCCTCTTATATCCAAGAAGTCGCGAAGTTGATGTAGAAATTGATGTAAATCAGTCCATTACGCCCAAGGCACAATATGCCTCTACAATGCCTGCTATTTACTCGTACATGAATGTTTTCTCTAAGCAAAGACTACGTTGGTAGTAATCCACCCTCGAATTACTGTCAATACATCAACCAGCTGGTAACTTCTATTAGTTGGTCATCCCTGTATGCTAGTATTAAGGACATGTCTAGTATCCTTCGGCTCCGGGGGCCTTCTCGTCCTTGCGCAAGCTCATCAGTAGTTCACGGAAGCGCTCCTTGCCCGAACCGCTAGCACCGCCCTTCTGGCCTTTGCCGCTCACATCCACTAGCTTAGCAATGCGCTCCCAGCTCGTACCGCCGGAAGTTGTATCGTCTCGGCTGGCTAGGAATTCTTCTGCCTCCTTTCGAGTCTGCGCGATCATCTTCTCTTTCTTGCTGTTGTAGTTCTCGTAGAAATCATCAATGTTCTGTTGAGCTTCCTTGATAGTCTCGGCCTTCTGGGCGGCAAACTGCTCAGCTCGTCGAGCGTTACCAGCATCCCTCTTTTCGCGCCACTCCTTGATCACTTCAGGTTCCTCCTCTTCTCCGACATAAGCGTTAAAGCCAGAGTTGTAACTGACAGACGGACCAGTGATAGTACCACCAGGTGCGACTTGCTGTTCATTGATCATCATTAGAACACAATCTTGCTACAGCTAACTCAGAAGTTACAAACCTCGTTGGGAGTGTTGATATCGGGGAATTGGCTCTCGAATTGGGCACTTTCGGCGCCGCCTCCTAGAAGATCGTCGGATGAGGGATCCGCAAGGGCCGCAGACTCGTTGCCCGTGGTAAACTGCGTGGCGTCATCGCCAAGGAGAGCGCGTTCTCGAGCAAGGAAATCGTCGGCTGATGGTGAACCGACATCTTGGATATCGGTCTGGGCTAGCAAAGAGAAATTGGGAGTGAGCGACAATTGCTAGATTAAAAACAAAAAGTAAGGGGGTAGCTCTACTTACCACCAGAATCAAAGTCGTCTAGCGACGGGAATCTATCTGCCATATTGACAACAACAATGCGATTGGGAGTTTAAGTAGGTTTGTAGGTGATTTCTAGCTACTAATGATGTACGTCGAGGTTGTAATGTAGAGATTCTTGGGAGAATTAAATGATATGCAAGAACAAGTCTTAACACTCTTGCAAGGCTTAAGCTGCAGCCTCAGGTCCGAATGTTTTGTATGAAGTACAGATTACAGTTGCATGCATGGATCAGGACACAGTGTGTTCAAGGCGTTAGTCACATTAATTATGGCGATGGGCACTGTCCACATCTTATCATTCCAGGTACTACCTAAACACTAAATTACCTAACGTTGATGCCTTGGAAAAAGTATGGCAACTTCCTATTGATATAATTGGTAAAAATAGCCCGTGTACAACGCTAATATCACGTGCTCCAATCATCTAAGATCTACGGTATTATGTACGTTCCCGCTCATAGCTCCACTAACTTCCATTTTATGCATCTTACCTCTAACAACTACTTAAGCTAGATATCACAAAACAAAACAAAACAAGCAGAATCAAGCAGCTGTCTGAATTGGTTTTTACCAACCTTACTGCCTTTTGCTTTGTGCTGGACTCGAGTTACTTTCCCTTATCTCATGATATTTCGCAAGTAGGCTAGTCTACCTCTAAGAAATATCTGCGCGTCTTCAGCCCGCGTCAAGATGAAATCCTGGTAGCCAACTGTAGATTGATTCATCAAGTAAACTACATTCCAATTCACAGAAGAGCCCATTCAATCCAGCACAAATCCCTACTCAAACTCAAACTCAAACCCTCGATTCAACAAGTCATTATGGCTTACACCGACGATGCTGTGTTGGCCAAGCTCTCTGCCCTCTCCGAGGCGGCAGACAGCATTGTGTCCGTATCCCAGTGGATCATGTTTCATAGGTAGGCAAACTCGAGCACATGCCTATTAAGCAATCCGTGCTGCCTTGTAGATAATCACTGACTTGTTTGTCGGACATCAGACGCCATGCAGATCGAACAGTGCAACTGTGGCTCCAACGCCTTAAAGATTCTACAAGTCACAAGCGATTGAATCTCATCTATCTTGCCAATGGTATGTGTTATCAACCCACAGGATCCCCCCCAAGCCGCTGTGCTTGTACCAATTGCCCCTATTTCTTCAAAACCTGACAGTTTTGTAGAGGTTGCACAACAGACGAAAGCTCGTCATAGAGATGATTTTGTTGTAGCATTCTCGCCTATTATTGCGGAAGCCGTCGCCACCGCTTACAAGGGCGCATCGGCCGATATACAGCAAAGAATCAAACGGGTTGTTGACGTCTGGAGAGAACGTGCTGTCTTCGAGACGCCAATCTTAGAAGCGATAGAAGCTCGCGTACAAGGTAAACCCCCGTTTCCTAATGACATACAATATTATACTAATTATACAAAGAAATCAATGAGGCCCGCGGTACCGCTAAGGCCGGGCTGGGTGGCTCGATATTCGGATCTGCTTCTGTTCCAACGGAGCTGGCCCCCCTGACAACTCCTCAGCAAAACGTGACGAAGCTACTTCTAAGTACAAAGTCTACCGTCAACATAGCCAATCAAGAATACGACAAATTATTGGGCCCTGGAAGTACTGCGCCTTCGGCCCCTGTGTATGCTGCTCGTCTAAGCGGATTGCTGAAGACACTAGCCCAGGCGGAAGGAGCAGTAGACCAATGTGTGAAGGCTCGCCGGGAGCTTGTTGCAGCTTTGCAGAAAGTCCTAGACAGCAACAGAAACGCACTAATATCTGAGGAAGATCAGCTAGAGACTTTCGTAAGACGAAGAATGGAAGTGGAGGATAAGAAGACCGAGGTCGAGAGAGCAATTATGGCAGGACTTCCAGACGATGAGCCTTACTTCAGCAATGGCCAAAATGATCATCCAGATCCAGAGCCTGATAGACCAGAGGTTGAAGAACTTACACCACCGCCTATGGAACCGGATTTTCCGGGAAACGCCGACATGACGGATAATACAGGTAGTACCCAAGAAACCACCGACCAACCGCCCACCGTGGAGGATACCGACACTCACGCTAATCTCAGCGTCCAGTATAAGTCGGTGCCAACTACGATGAACGGGTCTAAGAAACGCAAGCTCGATGATGGCAATGATTTTCCCGACTTAGGAGAAGATGATGGCATCGACTCGGACGTGGCCGAGATGCTTCGTAGAGATAGCAGCGGTTCGTAATCTTGGCAGACATGGCTCGAGCTAACTTTGCACATGTCCCCTAAATGATGTCTTGAAGATATTAAGCAGAGAGTGGAGACGAATCGATGTATATTAATGCCAGTTTTGTGTTTCAGGGTGGCTCTTTTTGATTTCTAATGCCAAAATCATACGAGCTTACTGTTATTCTCGTTCACCAAGGATACATCGTCTTTTTTCTACTTATGGTATAGGCGTATGGCTGTAATCCATACAGAATAATTATAGACCTTATTTACCTACTCATAAAGCAGGCATTGTACAATGTCAGCCGATTTGGCCCTCGGAGATCTTAGGTTTAATCCGACTAGTTATATCACCTTTCGACGAGTATATGTATTCTCGACAATGCACGTAATGTTTCAAGCTAGCTAGCTTGCTTACCCCTTCTTAACATGTATAGGAAAGTAGAATTCAGAGTAGCCCAGTTTGTTTATTAGAAGCTTAGGTAGGTACCGGCCTACCTTTTATGTACTTAAGTACTTTAGGACCTATTTAACTCTGCACTAGACTCTACAAGGAATTGAACGTGACAGACCGGAGTTGTGCCGATTAACTCTAGGTGCAAGTACTTGAATGATGCATAAGCAATTCGAAGCTTCAGCGGTTTTAGTGAATTACTCCGTGTAGATGACGGCATTCTTCTCAACTTTTTTTTTTCTTTCCTTTTTACCACCGAGGTTGCCAACGAAACTTGCGCGGCGAAAATAAAAGATAGTGAAGCTCAAGTCAGCTTCGCTTCGATGGTGCGAACCCTCCGCAAGGGAACACACCTAAATCTATCCATGACGACCCGGCGAGAATAAAGCGCACAAGATGCCTTCGGGAGCATTGGGCCGCGCTATAGTGGGAAGCCTCCCGCAACGTGGTGCCGGCGTCGCAAAGAACTTCTCCCACCAATCCGTCCTTTTACCATGTCATATGTCCTCCGTCCTCCCTAAACGACTAATTACTCCGGAACTTCCGTCACGACCGCTCTTCCAGATTTCTCCTACCGTTTTCAAGACGAACTATCACTCATCTTGTTCCATCCGATCGCAAACACCGCTAGCCTTTTCTCCGAAGCTCGGCGTTACTTCTACGTCACGAATACGAACATCGAACTCGCCATGGAAATCGCCATGGAAATCGCCAATTGGTGCGCTGAGACAACTATCTACAAATCAACCGTCTAACCGAGAGAATCTTAATGTGACTATCCCGAGTAACGAAAAGAGGGACATCAGTATCGTTGCTTCAACGGCGGCTAAGACTGTAGAAGACGTTGCGCAATCCTACGAGGGCTTCGGCAAAACTGAAAAAGCTTCTAAGGCGGCTCAGGTCAACTTACGCGCTCGTCTTTCCCATGATGGGAAAGATAGCAAGAAAAGCTCGGCCTCGTTCAACGAAATATGGCGCCTCATCAAGATCGCGAAGCCAGAGGCAAGGAATCTTATTATTGCCGTGGTATTGCTGCTTATCTCTTCGTCTCTCTTCGTCTCGCTCCCCCTGGTTGTCGGCAAAGTCATGAATGTTGCTACTGCGAAAGCTGCAGCAGATACAGAAATGTTCGGCCTGTCACTCTATCAGTTCTTCGGCGCTTTCGGATTGGCTCTTACCCTCGGCGCATGCGCTAATTTCGGACGTATCGTCCTACTGCGAATCGTTGGCGAGCGAGTCGTCACACGCCTACGATCGCAGCTCTTCAGGAAGACGTATAGCCAGGATGCTGAGTTTTTCGATGCGAACAGGGTCGGTGACCTGATTTCTCGGCTCGGCACGGACACTATTATAGTGGGCAAGAGTATTACGCAAAATGTATCAGATGGATTAAGATCGATGGTGAACAGCGTTGCGGGACTCGCATTGATGGCCTGGATCAGCCCCAGTCTCACTGCTATTATCTTGCTCGCTGCCCCTTTCATCGGTAGCGCCTCTTTCGTGTACTCTCGCATCATTCGGAGGATAAGCCGTAAGATGCAACAGAACCTAGGAACTCTTACTAAGATCGCGGAAGAACGCTTAGGAAATGTTAGAACCAGTCAGGCCTTTGCAGGTGAGGCCCAGGAGGTCCGTCGGTACAACAACCAGGTCAGGAAGGTCTTTGAGCTTGGGAAGAAGCAGTCTATATACGATGCATCATATTTTTCTGGAACATCCTGGATGGGTAACATGACGATAATTGCTTTGCTCTGGTTCGGCGGAAATCTCGTCAGAGATGGTATAATGACAACTGGAGATCTTACTACTTTTGTCATGTACACGTTCTGGGCCGGTGGCGGGTTATTCGGCGTGGCCAACTTCTATTCAGAACTAATGAAAGGAGTCGGCGCTGCTACGCGTATCTTCGAACTTCAAGATCGAGACTCAGGTATCTCCTCGACTAAGGGGTTCAAAGTCACATCAGCACAAGGACCCATCAAATTCGAGAATGTTTCTTTCGCTTACCCTACACGCCCTGCTGTGATGATCTTCAACAACGTGAACTTCGAGATCCCATCGGGGACTAATGTGTGCATAGTCGGTCCTTCAGGCGGAGGAAAATCGACTGTGTCGTCTTTATTACTGAGGTTCTACGATCCTACCTCTGGCACCATTAAGATCAATGACATGGACATTACCAAGACGAACGCGAAGTCACTACGACGCCGTATCGGCATGGTATCCCAGGAACCAGTACTGTTTTCTGGCACAGTGGCCGAGAATATTGCCTATGGAAAACCAAATGCTACGAGGTCAGAGATAGTAACGGCTGCGCAAAAGGCTAATTGTGGGTTTATTGCCGATTTTCCGCAAGGTCTCGAGACGCAAGTCGGCCCCAGGGGCGCACAGCTCTCGGGCGGGCAGAAACAGCGTATCGCTATAGCACGAGCACTCATTAAGGACCCTGATATTCTCATCTTAGACGAGGCTACTTCAGCTCTAGATGCGGAATCCGAAACGGCCGTGAATCTAGCTCTGGCGGCACTACTCAAAGGCCGCAGGAGGACAACTATTTCCATCGCACACCGGCTCTCTACGATCAAGCGCTCAGAGAAGATTATCGTGCTATCTAACCAGGGCACGGTCGCCGAAGTGGGATCCTACGAGGAACTCAGCGCAAACCCACACAGTGAATTCACCCGGCTGATGGAGTGGCAGATGAGCGGAGGTGAGGTCCCAACCAAGGCGCAAGGCCCCGTACTCTCGGAATCCGAGATAATCGAAGAAGAGCTCGAGGAGGATAATGACGAGGAGCTCGGCGAAGAGGAAGAGGAAGAAGCAAAACAGAAACCGGAGAAGTAATAGTCACGCATCTCATAAACCATAGCATACAATTTTTGCATGAAAAACGGAACGGCGGTGAAAGTCTATTGCAATTTTTCTGGTTTCCTGCGTATTCAATGGGGCTCTTACAATAAAAAGTTCGTCTCTTAGAGAGGGAAGGGGTCACCAGGTATAAGACATGCACAGATACAGGGGGGTATTTGGGTGATAATGAATTGATAACTTGTATGTATATGTACGTGTAAAGTAATGCGTCCGGAACTCCACTCGATTTAGGTAAATATACCACGACGAGGCATAAGCCGGGCTCGGGATAGAGTCCGCGGAACCCTTGGATAGAAAGAAAGGAGAGGGTTGATGGCTCGAAGGGTTGTAGAATAATACATCTACGGCGTGATGAATAAAGGGGTAAAATATACTGTTTTACTGCTGTGGCGTTGTTGTTACTACCTATATGCCATTGACCCTATATACTATTGACTCGGTCTTTTTGGGGACTTTACTATGTGTATGCGGAAATTTAGAAAACTTGGAAATGGGAGTGAAGAGAAAAATAAATAAATAAATAAAATAGAAAAAGATAAAAATACAAGAAAAAGGGACAAAAAGGTGAGTTCAAACCTAGCACTTGACCTGAACAAATTGGCCTTTTTGTCGCCGCGACTTAGCCTCGAACTCGAATTAGCCCTTCATGTCCTTAACCACTAGACCACGGCCATGTTGGCAAGCAAATCTCGGATTGGGGCTTCGTGATAGAAGGTGCGCTTAATGCATCTTTTAAACTTAGCATGCGTGTGATTTCGTTGCCTGGTAACCATTATATGATTACCGGCTACAAGGTACCTACCCAAGTATCTAGGCAACGATGCATTTATGATCAAGGAATTCCCAAGGTTTACCTTTAGGATATATATATAGGATAGGATATTGTGTCAAATGCGAGTAAAAATTTCCTATTCGGAACGTATGCCTTACTACCTTATGCGATTTTTTCCTGCCTTACAAAAAGTAGTAAAAAAGAAAGAGATGACAAAAGAGGTAGAATCCTATTAAGGTATAAATAACTCAAAGGTAGATCCAGGAGTAAGTCTATTAGGAATGGGGACATAAGATGTGTACAACGCTCCCGTAAGAGGGTATATGAAAGGGTCAAGGGTAGGCATTCGTAGTTCAATATATCTTAATATTCATTAAGGATATAATACCAGATAAATACCAGGTATGGTGCGGTGTAAGGCTTAGGCTTTTGTGTTATCCGGAAGGTAACTTCGAGTATATACCTGTTTATCACATCGAATCAAGTTGTGATCATTTTCATTTTCTCCAGCTAGAATCATTCTGCGTGGAATAATTGCTATTGATATTACCAGACAACAGCAGCATCAGTTCGTAGTTACGAATAACAGCGAGTTAAAGCGTCGGATCATTTAAACAAGTATGAGCGCTCAACTTTAGCGCCTTAAAGTAGTGCTATATAAGATGTTTCCTAGGTAGTTGTGATATATTTGCTTGTAATCTCAATTTGAAGTATATTAAGGACGTTACACCACCCCCTTTTCCGCTACCACTAGCCAGCATCACAACCCTTACTACCTCATAAGACAAGCAAATGTAGGATTATCAACTTGAAAATACCTTATATAATACAATTAAAATCTATATTAGTAGCATTTAGTGAGATTGGTTTGATCACTATAATTCGAAAAACTATTTCAGCGGCGAGTAGCTCAGGCGCAACACATAGTTACCAGAAATATAGTTCCTAAAGATATAAGCTTCGAGTGGCAATAGCCTTGCTATACACAACCGAGTGCAACCTACGCTCGGTCAAGATTAATTGACTGATATAAAGTTGACGGGGAACTTAATTTTATTTACACAATATCACCGTCAGAATGTCACGAACGTTTATGGAGAGACTCATCTGATTGCCTCGATATGATAGATTATATTAAGATTTAAGTAATGCAATGGCTTTATATAATCACGTATATAGTTTGAAAATATCCAATCATTATTCCCCATAGGTAAATAAATAGTGAAATAGTGGATAATTACCGCCCGGTAAATCAAAGTTGATACCTATACACGTCTTAACTTCTCAAGTGACGTGTAATTACTAATAGTCATAGCACTCAGGTGTATAGCTTGTATATTATTTACATGTGGATCTATTAAGAATAATTACGATAAGAGGACTATTTTAGTCTGTGCGTGTAGGTAATAAGCATCACATTTAGGAAACGTTATTAAAACATTCATAGTTCCCGCATGGAAAATTTTGCTAACCATGACTTTGAGCTTTTTGGTAACCCCCTCGCTATGGGTGTTACGACTGTTAGAGTTATGGAAACGATTCAGTCACCCGAAAATTTGCAACTAAATACTTTAGGTAAACGAATATCATAGCCCCAATACGTACACTAACAGTGAATTAGGCTTTGCTAGGGAAGTCTTACCGTTATAAACCTCTCTGATGATTCCAAAACGACCATATAAGCGATCCAAGTTACCCAGTCCTTGGCCAATCCTCTGTCCTATTCCATTATCACAACATCCTAACAAGCCCAAGACTACTGGTTAAAAGCTCTACTACTTCAAAGCTGATAACACTCAAATATCTCATCAGGGCTATTGCTATTCGATTATCTTGTCAAAAATATTAACAAACGTCTCATCAAAACTTACCTACAACTCAAGATGTTGGATGAATCTATAACAAGCTTTTTTAACCGCTACCATCGCTACCCATCAAGACAGGAACGGGTGGTCACTCCGGCTTTCAATCTGGATTACACGCCCTTGCCGAAGCACGAAGAGGAGTAAGTATCTGACTCCGAAAGAGAACAAAGGAAACTTCTAACAATCTGCCTAGATCTGCGGATATAACGATTTGGCTGCCCGAATTTAAGAGAGAATGGCGAGTCCACAGAGACGTAATCACCGGCCAAAGCAACTTCTTTCGAATGGCCTTGGCCGTCCCATTATTAGTGAGTGACACTTTTCTTCGTTCTACCGACGGTACGCTAACTATAAGTAGGAGAGCAGGACCAAAGAAATCGAGCTCTACGAAATTGACGCTACCATAATGAACTTCATTGTAGTATTCATGTACGAAGACTGTAAGTACTTCACCGTATAGTTACTATCCTACTGTCGCTCCAGTTGTATACCACGGAAATACAGTTGCTAACTATATCCCACACAGGGTCCTCCGCAGCTACATCAGCCTTTGGACTAGAAGGCGGCGGCGACGTGCCGCCTCCGATAATCGCGGAGATCCTCATCGCCGCCGATTTCCTCGACATACCCCGGCTGTGCTACGCGGCGTACCACATGATGCTGTCCGGGATAGTCAGCCTGGTGATGCGGACCAAGGCGGAGACGACACGCTCGCGCGTCTTCGACCTCGCGAAACAGGCTTTCTGCATCGCGGCAATTACCTTGGAGATAAGCGGAACGAAGGTCGGCCTCGACTTGGCGGAGGCCATACAGAAATTCTTGGAGAAGACGAGAAGGGCGCAGGACTTGGACCGCGCGGCCGAGGCTTTCGTGGAAGCCTTCCCGAATGATCGCGCCATTATCGACTTGGAGCTTCAGTGGTAGGGCCTTGGAGTTTCAGTTGTATACGGGCGGCGGAATTGGAATACAAGGACAGCGAGAATGGTATGTGGACAGCGAGAACGAGCATAAACTGCTTGTACGAGTTGGTTAATTCAATGAAATATTTGGTGGTGGTATCTAAGAAGTTCCTAAGAGAATAAATATATGCGCCGTGACCGTCATCTAATCATTACGTACGTTTTCTTAAAACCAAGCTCGTAACGTCATCTCAATCACTCCTCACCAGCCCTCATCCTCATTAATTGCACTCTTATATCCTCCTATCTCCCTAGTGTCTTCGCCGGAATATCCCCAACAAGCCACGGTTGCTATCCGTGCTCGTTCGGGGTACCTTTTCCTTGTACGCCGTAGGTGATCCGAACTGCCTGCGTGGCATGCAGCACGAGACGGTCCAGAATGCTAACGCCACGAACATGACTGCGAACGCCACCCAAGAGATAGTCATAAACCTCGTGCCCTCGACGGCGGAGATGCCGTACTCGCCGCCCCGGTCGTTGATCTCAGACGCGCCTCTCTTCGAGATGGCCGTCGCGATCGCGGCGCCAACCGCGAGTGCCAAGGCGGCTAGTGCGGTAAGCGCTATGTTGGCGAGGATAGCTCCTCTCCCGATGACTTCGCGTCGTAGTGTCAGGACGATGATACACGATATAAACGATAGGCCGGAGAAGCCGGCTCCGAGGACGAAGAGGATGAATGTTGCTAATAGGAACTTGTTGACGTAGTCGATGGTCTCCTGGATCGAGTCTGGGATCGGGATGTCGGCTGCGTTGATGTTCAGGGGGCCGGCATTGATCTCCCTCTGGATGATGTCGGTGAGATTGAATTGGACTAAAAGCGAGCGTTAGCTATATCGGGCTTTATATAGTTGGTAAAATATGACGGTGTTCCTTACCTCCTGCGGACTGCGCTGTGCAGTTAGTCGTGTTGTACCACGCACCCGGCGAAGTGGCATTGGGCGCAAAGTTGCCCTCGCAAGCAGTCATGACATGTACGCTATACCACTGAGAAATACCTAGTTCGCGGGAAAGTTGGTCGGCAATGTCATTTGCGATATCGTTTAACTCGTCTGTGATTTGGCCTTCGATGTCGTCGAGTCCATCTTGGATGTCGTCCCAACCAAACCCGTCGTCGTTGGTGGCCGTGGGCTGGGAACCGGAAGAACTTGGAGTTGGCACGAGATTATAACCAAAAGTGGACATGTTAATCTAAAAACGAGGTTAGCTTGAGGTTTTTTGAAATATGACTTATGGGGTTAGGGACATACGGCAATGATATGATAGTTTTCCATCGATCGCTGCTGCGATCCGGAGCCAGCAAAGAGCGCTATCATTGCCAGCACGAATCCCACCAGCGACAGGAGGGTTGGAATAACCACCATTAGTGGCTTGGTATAGCCGCGTTTTACAGCCATATTTCCGTAGTTGATTAATGTTAGGATAATCTGATCAATTGATCCTCTTACAATCAGATATAGGGTTTATGTTAGTTGATATAAAAAATAAAAAGGGGAAGTCTCAACTAGTGAGATTCGATAAGAATTTAAATAATAAGAAGAACTAAAGGCGCAGAACAAAGCTAGAGGTAATGAAGTAGACTATTACATTGTCGAATATAATAGGAAATTCATGAATGTCGTACGTGGTACTTAATATGGCTCTCGGATAACAGCCTTGTATGTAATATATGTATAACGTGCATCATCTACTATCTACTAAAATAAAATAAAACTCCGAAAGGTCACCATTCGTTCGTCCGAATTCCACTTGTAAATTGAATGGTCCAAAGACACCAACGCATCTTGGTCTACTCTGTCAATCGACATATGCTCGGCATACGTATACGTACAAGTGTACCTTATCTAGTCTACTTCGAGACGAGAGAAAACTCATCATGTATGTAATCTACTCTATCGTAAGTACCAGCGATCAAAAAACATGCCATCCATGTATTCATGGGCTGCATCTGAGTGGGCAACGAGTTGCGTCACGGAGTAGTTTTGCCTCCTTTAGTCCATGTCGGTCTCTGTGATTGGCTGTTTATTAGCGTTGCGTCATAAGGGACCATTACAGAATTGACCCCCTGTAAAACCGGTTCGACACCTTGTAGCCAGTTAACCCCGGCAGTCATTAGGAACTAAGTACAACAGAGCGTCTTCTGAGAATAATCCGTAGCCATACGGTGATCTTTCTTGGCGGCCTCCCGAAACGGCGTCGCAGGTAGGGGGCGTTTAGCAGAAATATCGAAATAGCTGGAGTTACACGGTGACTAATGATGAGTGGGCCGTAGAAAGGTCATAAAGTGATTCAATCGTGGGAAAGCTATTGTAGGATGCCATTATTCTAATTGTTGCGAGGTGCCGGATAACTTGCCTTTGTGTCTCTATTATTCGCTAGTAATTCTCTTAGTATATTTTTGACATTGTTAGCAACGCGTGGTCATAATTTTGAATTCAATTCTAAAGATATCGCGGATTCTTTGAGCAGGGGTAGTAATTGTATCCTAAACTTAAGTTATTAGTCCTCTCGAATGTGTGAGATGTCTTTCATCCATAGCTATATCATAAAACTCCACGTCGCTGACTCTCTACAATCGCCATCTCACCGTCTGTAAGGGCATCTTTCTCCACGGTAATCCAACGTCCCCTTCCTGACCGCTGTGCTCTGATATGCTTTTCTACTGCTGTCGCAGACTCGATCCAATCCGCAAACCGAAGGACTTGACCATCTAATGAATAGTCCGAAAGGGCATACCCGGAACAAAGTCTCAGGGTTGTGATTTTCCCCCAATCACCCACCCAGTCAACAAAGTCGATAGTAAAATCTCCATCTGACTCTTCTCTCAATGCTGGGAACCAATCCCCACAGCCGGTCAAATCGAGGTACTCCAGGCTATATAGAGACTTGCTTAGACGCTTCAACACTAGTATCGCTTCCGACCAGTCGCCGTCTAAATTATGACTATAAGGCCCGGTGCCGCCATACTGAACGGTTCTTCCTGTTAACGGTGACGCCATCTTCGCAAATTTTGCATTTGGTGTCAGAGATGGTTCCGGCCAGCCAGACAGGTCGAGATGCGTAAGTGTTTGTAACTTGCTAGCTAACGAAAGTAGCTGCTTCCATGAAGCGACGGGCGCATTTCCGGGCTCGACTGCGAGGGATAGCTGTGTTAAGTTCGGTAAAAGCTTAATCGGCCCGGAAATGGGTTCTGGGGCTTCCCACGATTCCTGAAGATCAAGCTCGACAGCGACTGAAGGATATAATAGTTCACCTAACTCTTTCAATAGTATTGACTTCCCAACCGAACCGCTCAGGTCCAAACAAAACACGTCCCCGTTTAGTTTATCCAAATCAGGCTTTTCTACTTCGTATTGCGCGAGCTTCTCATCTGCGGGACCAGCAAGGATCAGTCGCAGGTCGTTGATAGACAGTCCTGGTTCATGAAGCTCCGAGATACAACTGATTAAGGCTGCCCGCAATTGACTGGGTAACGTATATAAGTAAAACTGATTCCAATGCCGCTGCTGCTCCCAATCTAGGGCCATCCGTCGTATTAGCCGATCCACGAAACTGCCATCGGCTGGGGTGTAGATACCCGGTAAGGGCCAGTGTTGAATATGTCCTCCAAGGTCTCTTCTTAGGTCTGCGGGGGCATGCCGCGACTGCGCCAGCGATACCCAACTGCGCGGTGGCGGTGGGCCTGGGGGTGGCCGTCGACCATGCGCATGGAAACGTTGAGGCCGTCGGGGTGCTGGAGCGGGTGTCTCGGGAATTTGGAGGATTTGGCGGATCGAAGGTGGAACGGTGGGAGTCGCTACGGAGAAGTTACTCGAGGTACCATTTTGTTTTATGCTAGTCCGTCGCAAATCTGCGAGAATTTGGTTGACGGAACGTTCATGCTGATCTACGCGATGATTTGTTAGACACGATGCGCACGTTCGGAGTTTGAGGGAGTTAAGAGATTAACTTACCAGAGGTGGTCCTCGATGAGGAGGACAGCGCAAGTGATGGCGGAGCTACTGAAGGTGGTTTCGAGTATTTGTTATTGTGTCTTTTCTTAGGCATAACAGTTGAGGATGGGATAAACCTATCTCGACTGTTTGCGAAAAGAAGAAGTCGCAAAAATTAAGAAGAGTGTGTAAGCAAATGAAGTAAAACCGACCCAACGGCGCAAGAATTGGAGATGACTTGATTGACTCATCGGAGATTATGTAATGAGCCGCAGATTAAACCCCTGTGCCTTTACTCTGTCCTTCCTTCCAGAAACCTACGAATCTGTTCTATCATACATGCCTCGTTTGTTTAAGTTTTTGTCATAAATCGTTTACCTTCATATCAACTTGACTTTATTTCAGGTTTATGCACAAGACTTCTATATTTTTCATACATTAGGTACTAAAGGAGAAGAGACTACGACGCTACAGAAAACAAAAGCTTCCAATCCACTTCACAACATCTGAATTTTGCGACATCAATTAGAATATACATTAGCTTTGCTATATACGTGTAATCTTACATTGCTATTCTACATTATACGCCCCTTGTACCTATTTCCAGAGAACCCCTCCATTGACTAAAGAAACCATTCAATCCCTATTTGTGTGAAATCATAACAGCAATTTACTAATTCATTCTCTTACACCTCTGGAGGGGCAGTTGCGTTATCTTGCCCAGGATTTGCCTCTTCGTAATGGCAGATCTTTACGAACCGGTAGTATCCGGCTGCGATTAAAGCACCTAGGAGAGGACCAACCCAGTAGATCCAGTGGTATCCCGGGAAACTTGGTCCAGCAACGGCACACCCGAGACTGCGTGCCGGGTTGAGTGAGCCGCCGGTGTAGAAAACGCCTATTGTCTTATATTAGTTGCGCTCCCTAGCCTAGTCGCTAGACATTTATCGTCTACTTACCAGGAATTTCAGCGACGAAGAGTGCTAACCCGATGCCTAATGGCGCTAAATACGTGTCCTTAGACTTTTCGGCTGCGAGCATGAGGATCACGAAGACCAGGTACGAGGTGAAGAGTATTTCAGCGAAAACACCCTGTGCCAAGTTCATCCCGGGAGCCAACGTCGTGTTCACTAATGCAATATCACCGGGAAACATGACTTTTACTATGGCACCCGCACACATGCATGCGATCAGCTGTGTCGGGATCAAAAAAGCTGCTCGCGCCCACGGTAGTTGGCCACCGAGACAGAGACCCAAAGTAACCTATTACACATTGAGAGGTTAGCTACAAAGCTCTTAGGGTCGAGGAGAGAATATTGTTCTCTTCAAGCTCTACACGTACCGCAGGGTTAAACAATCCTCCACTAATCCTGTAGAAGGCCCAAACGGTAACGAGAAGTGAGAAGCCATAGGCAAGCGAGATATAGATCACCTTCGACGCACCCGATGTTGCCGCCCCTTGGTCGAGTACCATGAGGTGGCCCGCATATCCAAAGAAAAGGAAAAAGAAGGTCCCGACAAATTCTCCCGTCGCAGCGACAAGATGTTTTTCTAACGGGTTCAGATGCCTATCGCGTGGTAGGCGCGGCTGGCTTCGCCGCGGGTGTCCATTTCCGTGTTCATTTCCATATCCATTAGATGGCTGGCGGCGCTTTTCATGGTGAGGAGGCATCGCGGCTCTATATGATAGCAGCCAAGTATTCCCCTGCAGTTTTGATTTTGGTCAACGGACTTGGCTATCCATGGTTTCCTGCAACTCCTACGAACTTCTTATATCTAGACTTCGTACAATTCGAAGCTTACGAGTCGGCTTTAACAATTAGTTTACGATGTGGTGGATCATGCATGATGTAACCAACTCGTCGGAATTGCTGCCGTTGAGTATCTAAACTCACTAAGTCACGCTACTAACGTGTGGTGACGGGAAGAATTTCTTAAGATGTTTACTAGTACTTGTTAGTCGTTGACTAAGACTACGCGTTCGACCTAAACGGGTAGAAGCATAGGAGCTTTAGTTCCTCGTCCAGTAATTATCTTGGGAAGTTGAGGCTCCGCACTTATTAATGATATCCGCTAACTGAAGTAGAGACTCCGCATCATCGTCAACTTGATCTACCGATGAGCATACTAAGTATCAAACATGTCAAAAGGCTGCTCGGCGAAGATCTGTAGCGATATGTTAGGTAGGCCTTCGTTTTCTCCTTCACGTATGGTTGCCGGACTCCACCTTTGACTCTATTTATGATAAGGAGTCAAGATGATTTTTCTTTACCTTCAAGTTACTACAAGAGGTGACCTAATGAGCCTGTTGGTTGTATTACGCATAATATAGGTACCTATAATTTTCCTGTATTACTATGATATTGCTAAAAAATAGGAACAACACCTATAATTGGTCGAAACAAGAGACAAGAAATCGTGCTACCTCTTGATAGGTAATATATATTGCCACCTTTGGGGCAAGATGATGCATGAAAAAAGATTTACCCATTGAAGTTATCTAAAATAGATTAGATTAATATAGGTCTATTCTGCCAAAACTTATTGCTTTAACAGGTATACCTACCACTTATAAAGCCGTATAATATATTTCTATAAAATTATATTATAATATAAAATTATTTAAAAATGTAAAAAATAATTAATTATATATATTATAATATTTTAAAATTTGATTTATTTTAATAATTAAAAATTATTTTTATTTTTTAAAATTTTTTTAAATTAACGTTTTTAATATATAATATTAATTATTTATTATTTTTTTAAATTTAATTCTTTTTAATCTTTTTATTATTTTAATTTTTTTAATTATAATAATTTTATTAATTTAATAAAAATTTTTTATAATTTTATTTTTTTATATTTTTATTATTATTTATAATATATTATATTAAATTTTAATATTTTTTTTTTTTTTAAAAATATTTTTAAAAATTTAATTATTTTATAAATTCTTTATATTTTTTTTTTAATAAAAATTTAATAAAACTATTAATTATTATAATTTTTATTTTTATATATAATATTTAAAAATCTTTTTAATTAATTTGGTTAATTATTTATTTATATTAAATATTAATATATTAAATTTAAATATTATTAAAAAGATTTAAAATTATTATAATAATATTAATTAAATTTAAAAATATAATAATTAATTTAAATTATTTAAAATTTAATTTTTTAAATAATTTTATAATTTATATTATTAAAAAATTTATTGTAATAAAATTAATAAATTTAATTTTAATATTATTTAATATTATTAATATTTATTTTTTTAAAAATTATTAAATAAGATATTTTATAAAAATAATAATATAAATATTTATTAATTTTTAAAATCTTAATATATTTATAAATATTATATTAATTTAAATTTATAATTTAAAATTTTTAATTATATATTTTTTTTTAATATAATATTAAATAATTTAATTATTTTAAAATATTATTATAAATATTTTTTAAATTTAAAATAAATCTTTTTTGGTTTAATGTTAATTTTTAAAAAATTATTAATTATTTTTATAATATTAAATTAAATATTTATTATTAATTAATTAAAAAAATTTATTTTTTAAATATAATTATATTTTTTTATTTTTATAATAAATAATTAAATATTAAATATAATAATATTTAATTTTTAGGGTAATTTAATATATTTATTTATATTAATATTATATTTAATTAAAGTTTTTTTAATAAATTTTTTTTAATTAATAAAAATTTAATAGGATTTTTTATTATATTATATTTAAAATTTAATAAATT